>NW_026622952.1:31665240-32297026 GCF_023065955.2 Ursus arctos | reverse complement strand
AATTTACACATTCTTCTAAATGTCAGAATCTATAGGAGATGGAGCTATTAAAATTTCCCCACCCTTCAACCCTAATGATTGTTTAGATGGTCCATAACATTCTTTAGAGAAGGAAAGAAAAAACTGAACTAGACAGCTTGAAAAAAATTGAATATATCTTAAAGTATGAATTTTCTGGAAAATATATTCACCTTTCACTGACAAAAAATATAAAAACCCAAAGCATAAAAATTTTGACATTTTTGACTGTGAAAGAACCATGGACACTCCTTAATCCAAAAAGTGTACTACGTTTGGAATTGCTTACAGGTAATGAAAAAAAAATGTAAATGATAGAAACAAAAATGATGACATCATTCAGGGTTTCACAACAGAAAAAAAAAGGAATACTGAAAGAAGTCTGCCTCTATCAGTCAAATCACAATTTCTCATTCACTGTAACTACAAGTATTAGTTCCTGAATGCAGCAGAATGGAAACAGAACAGAGTGGCACCATGACAATGCAATGGGCAAAGAAAGGTAATACATTTAAATAAAATTGCATGCATGTGTCCATTTGCATTGTAATTGAAATGGTAATTTGAGGGCTAAGCACAAAATTATCTTAGGTATAGAATATACTGAGAAATGTATAATTCTGGTTTTAACTTGACAGACTTTTGAAATGTTTGATGTGCAAAGATGGGTACCTGAAATATAAAAGAAAAATGGAAGACAGAAGACATTGTCACTTCATATACCTTTGTAGTTATCTCCCCATTTTAACCTAATGTTAGAGTAAAATTGTTATGTCCGTTATTTATTCTTTAGAATGTTTATCCTTTAAAAAAGCACAAAGGAATTACCTTTCTAATTCTCCAATTCTCTTCTGTTTTTCTTATATGTACTACAGAGTTAAGAATATCGTATCAGTTTAAAACAAAAGGAGTGTATTATCAATAAAATTCAAGTAAGGGTTGCTAAATATAGAAGAGTAATTGACAATCCTTACCCATAAAAGAAATGGAAGCTTTTCAGGTATTTAGTACTGTGAAAAGGGACCATACAAGATAAAGCACACATTTCAATAGTAATTTTATGGATAGCTTAACAAAACCCTTCATGCCATTTTCTACTTCCATTGACAAAGGAGGGAAAAAAAAAAAAAAGATGGTGGTTAATATGTAATTGTATTTATATCTGGAAGTTCAAAAAGCAAAGTACATGACAGTACTCAAGAGCATCTTTATTCTCAAAATACACCATTTGGGTCATTTAATTGCACTAGACTGAGCCATCTATTAAATGAATTGCAAGCAGAACTTGGTGCAAGAGTCTTAGCATTCTTAACAGAGGAAAACAGTGCAGGGCCTCTATTCTTTGGCCTCAACAAAAAAAATCCAGCTACCACCTAAGCCATCTCTAAGCTCTTTCCAGGGGCAGAATTATTTTGAATAACAGCCACCATGTATTACAGCACCCACCACATGCTAAGCATAGTATTCACCATTTCATGTACACTTTATCATGTTTAAGTGTCACGCAAGTGAGCTGAGGTTATCCACATATGAGAAGACTGAAGCTCCACGAGTTTTGGTAGATGGCACAAGGTCATATGACCCATTCAATTAAGCAGGGCCAGTAGGTTTAAGGGATAAGTACGATTTTCTGGTTCCAAAAGCATACCTTTTCTCTAGCATTAATCCCTTAATTTGGTACACTTCAAAGACTGGTGCTCGATGAAAATTTAAGAGGTTCCTGTAATGAATAACAAACCACTTGACATTATATATCTTCATTCCTAACAACTGAATGGGGATAATTTTTCTGCATTTCAACTGAAGTCACAGATCCTCAAAATTCTATGCAATGTGTAGATAAGCCGCCAAGAGCTGACTGGCTTTCATTTACGAGCACTTGGGTAACATAATGTAAACAAGATACCTAAACTCCTACTACCAACATAAGCCAGGGCAGTTTTACCAGAAATTACAAGAGTTGACAGAAGTTACAAGGATAGATACCTTAATTTCCTCTGCATGCTGTAAGGTACACACTCAATCATAAATCACTATATCCCTGAAGCAACATCTGGAAAATAAAATCACTGTACATTATTTTCCTCTACACAAAAATCTTCAGTGACTGTTACAAGAGGGTTCATAGACTAATACGGAATTTGCTTGCAAGCAGCTATACCCACACACACCACAAAATAAAGGTGAACACTTCCTTTCACTTATGACCTACTTCAATGACCACTTCTGATGCATATCTTGACCCACTCCCATTGTTATCTATGCCTCTAGTTACTGACATCAATTTCCAAGTACAACCCAGCTCTCATTCAGATTTATTACACTATTTCAATATTTTAATGCACATATTCAATATTTATCTTTACAAATTTTTTTTTTTTTGAAAGAGAGATTGCACTCACATAAGCAGGGGAAGGACAGAGGGAGAGGGAGAGAGAGAATTCCAAGCAGTCTCCACGCTCAGCATGGAGCCTGATGTGGGGCTCGATCTCAGGACCTTGAGATCACAACCTAAGCCAAAATCAAGAATTGGACACTTTACCGACTTAGCCGCCCAAATGCCACCCATCTTTACAAATTTTAACCAAACTTTCTTTGGATTGTAATTTTTGTTTCCTGTGTTAGAAATGAATCTGTGAAATGACTTGTGTGATGTCCCAACTAGACTCAACACACAAGACCTGTCTCCCTAGATGCTACACTTAGAGAATATATTGAGACTTCTTTTTGTCTAGCCATATAATACCTCCTCCCATTTCTAAATATTACCAATTGACCACAAATTAGTGAAAGAACATTGCTGTATCTAATTAGTTTTAACAAAATGTGTCCCTTTTTCTTCTTTAAAAACTGAATGATCCGGGCAGTTAGTAAAAAATCAAGTTAAGTTAAACTAATTAAATTAACATTCCAGACAATTATGATTTGGGAGTCATAGAGGATGGAGGTGCATATATTCTTTTGTTCTACCAACATTTATTAATAACCTGTTATTTTTAACTGATATTATGTTGCTATGTATTTCAGTTAGGAATTTTTATGTTACAAGTGACTGAGATCTACCTACTTAAGTCAAACATATTGCCTTAATCAAAAAGATAATTCATTAGATTAATTGAACAGGGCTCTTCTGACTTTAGGTATGACTCGATCAGAGCTCAAATGATGATACCAACATATATCTTTCAGTTTTGCGTCTGTTACATGACACAGACTGGTCATCTCTCCACCAATATTACTTTTCCTTCTGAACATACAACTAAATTATATCACACAATCCACTTTGCATGTAATGTGACCATGGACTGTATTCTAGCCAACAGAATGTGTGTGAAGATAACAACTTGCAAGCATGGCTCTTTAAAAACCTTTAAGTACTATCACCTTACCTCTTTCTGCCCCCATATGTAAGCTGGCTGTCAGCCTCAGAATACAGATGTTGAATGTGGGTGTTTTGCCAATCTAGATTCATGGAGCCACACACTACTAATATCCCTACCAACTGGAATTTGTAAAAGTGAAAAATAAATTTCTATTATATTAACCCCTAGAGATTGAGTTTATCTGTTACAACAGGTAGCAGCGGCTTAATTAATCCACGTGGTGGTGCCTACATTCTTGGAATGCTATCCTCCCAGGACCACAAGATGTCTGTCAGTACTTCCTGTACACGTGTGTTTTCCATGAAAAATCTAACAAAATGGTGCGTTTCACTATGATTGGACAAATTTAGATGGTATGTTCACTTCTGAATTAATCATTACTAATTAACTATGTTCATCTCTAGGCCACACCCATGTTGCTGAGGCAATCAACTTCTTTCAAGCACATATGTGTGTTGTTGAGGGATATAGCTAGGAGGGAACAGTTACACAAAAAAGATGGTGGTCGTATTGCCCAGCATGGTAGGAAATGGGATTGAACAGGGAGGCCACAACTCATCAAATGCTGCACGAGAGAGACAAAGATGAGGAACTATCAAGTTTTGTTATCTTTAGTACACAACTCGTTTTTAGTTACAAATCTAGGCTGTATCCCAACTAGTTTCTAAAGAAATCTTATGGGGGCGCCTGGGTGGCATAGCAGTTAAGCGTCTGCCTTCAGCTCAGGGCGTGATCCCGGCGTTCTGGGATCGAGCCCCACATCAGGCTCCTCCGCTATGAGCCTGCTTCTTCCTCTCCCACTCCCCCTGCTTGTGTTCCCTCTCTCGCTGGCTGTCTCTATCTCTGTCAGATAAATAAATAAATACATCTTTAAAAAATAAAAAATAAAGAAATCTTATGGCCCAGAGGAGTTGAAAAATAAGAGCTGTTCAAAATCCTACTCATAAACTTTGTGGCTTAACTGGGACATGTATTCACAAATTCTCTATTTGACCTAAGCTACGATGGGGTAATTATTTTTTATTGCAAGCATGTGCTTGTGTTTTTGTACAATTATTTTCATCTTTTCAGTTTGGGAAAGACTCAAAAAATCTTTTTAAAATTCTACCTTAAATCATATTTTGTTTTTTACTACGTGATGGAGTAGGAGTATCACGTAAAAGATCTTTTCCCCAGCTAGCCTCATGATTTGCCCCCTTGAATTTTCAGTTCCTTCTCAAGTATCACTGACTAGCAAGCACTGAAGACCTTCTGTAAAGAGCACCGCCCCCTAGGACTCTCCATCTCCCCAACACAGCACAGTGTTTCTTCAATGCGTATTTCATCATCGAACATAGCAGAACATATTAATGCATTGATTGGGTCTTCTCAGTAGAATCTAAGTTACACAAAAGGCAAGGACTTGTTTTGTTTACTGTTGTCTATCTGGCAGTACTGGGCATGGAACAGATGGTCAGTATCTTCAGAGGTGTAGCTGAGTTGATTCCTTCTTTACTTGTATCCTCTACGCATACCTGTTTTCAAAGCTCCAAGTATTTTACTGTTACCATAGTGACAATACAATTGACTCAATTTACAAACAGTACTAATACCAGGTTTAATACATTTTTAAAAATATGTCTAAGAATATTAGTTATCAGTTACGTAATAGCTACTCCATAAATGTTTCTTCAAACTGTTCAGTTTACTGAAATATTTCATTTCTTAAATATCGACTTTTGTCTTTTATATATTTGGAGTTCTATAAACACATTATTGGAACTTCTTTACTATATTGTTAGCTTACATTTAAAGAGTGTTTTTCTTGATAAACAAAATATACAATTTCCTTTTTTAATGTGATTAAAAGAAGGAAAGAAGTGAAAAGAAATAATCAGAAAAAAATGCACAGATACACATTTACTTTGGAAAGGAGAGTCAGTAGGGACCATGTTTGTTTTGGTCTTGATCAATGGTTCTCAACTGAGAGCAAATTTCCCCTCCCTCTAGGATACAGATGACAATATCTGGTAACAGTTGTGGTTGCTACAACTAAGGCCAGGTACCACTCTGTTACTGTATCTACTGGATAGGAGCTAAGGATGCTACTGACAGTTTCCACCTATAAATCATACAGTCAAAATGTAAATAGCTTGAGGTCAAGAAACCGGGGGTTGACTTTGGATAGATTTTTAAAATTAAGATAGATAAAGAGTCTGGGGATGAAGAAAATACACTTGAGTATTTTATATATATATATATATATATATATATATATATATACACACACACACACACACACACACACATATATATACACACACACACACACAATGGAATATTACTCAACTATCAAAAATATCCTGCAATTTGCAACCATGTAGATGGAACTAGAGGGTATTATGCTACGCAAAATAAGTCAGAGAAAGACAATTATATGATTTCACTCATATGAGGAATTTAAGAAACAAAAAAAAAGGATCATAGGGGAAGGGAGGGAAAAATAAAATAAGATGAAATCAGAGAGGGAAACAAACCATGAGAGACTCTTAACTATAGGTAACAAACTAAGGGTTGCTGGGGGGAGGCAGGTGGGGGATGGAGTGACTGGGTGATGGACATTAAGGAGGGCACTTGATGTAATGAGCACTGGGTGTTGTACACAACTGATGAATCACTAAACTCTATCTGTGAAACTAATAATACACTATATGTTAACTAAATTGAAATTAAAAAAAAAAAAAAAGATAAAGACTCCAAGAACTGCTAAACCAAGCTGACCCCTACATGGATTTGGGGCCTGAATTCACAGGATATTTGTGGATCAAAACATTCAAGATAAAAAAAAAGTTCTAAACTAGTTCTGGGATGGTCATACATGAAAATGGGAGAAATTATACCTGCTGTGATTTCTCAGCAGCAATCATAAAGGCAGGAAAATAGATTTGAAAATTGCTAAAATTTCGCTGAATTTAAAGTATTCACAAAATTTAAAAAGCACCTATTTAAAATACTGGGGGAAATATATTAACCTAGAATGTATATTATGATATCTTTTAAAAACGAGGGTAAAAAAATAAATTTTCAGGCAAGAAATGTGAGGATTTATTAGCAACTGAACCTTACTATAGAAACTCTTTTTATAAAAACGTCTGAGATATAAGAATTAATTGGTGAGCAGGATAGAGAGAAACACCAAGAGGATAAAAGTAAATTCACATAGAAAGATGAGTGCAATTAATGAAATGGAATTAATTTTTCATCAAAGTGCAAATATGATTATATTTCATTTAAATATCTGAGTTTATACATTTCTAGTAACTAGTCTAAAACATGGCACATAAAGAAAAAGAATGAAAACTTGTGGACCAAAAGAAATTTTTGTGAATACATTCATTTCAGACAAAATGTGTAGCAAGAAAAAAAATTACTAAATACAAAAGGTATTGATAATGAAAAAATGTTTAATGAACTAAAAAGATACTAGATAAATGCATGTAATACTATGTCTTCAACACATACATAAACCACAAAATGACACACTTTCAAGGAGAAATTGACAGATTTACCATTAGTTCAATAGATTGTAAAAAAGTGTCACTCAATAATTGATAGATCAGACAAAGAAGTCAGTGAGGCAGTAGATGATTTTCAACAGACTAAGCTTCCTTCATTGATCATGTACAGCGTATCGGCCTCGACAACTGAAGAGTACATAGATTTTAGCAAGCACACCAGAACATTTACCAAAAGAGTCCCCATGGTAGGCCACCAAGGAATTCCCAACCAATTTCCAAGAGATGGTATCATGTAGGTATGTTTCTAACTGCTCTTCTATTAAGTTAGAAATCAAAAATAACCAGAGGGACATGCATATAAAAATTTAAAAATATATTTTAAAGTAAGTCATAAGTCAGAATCATAATGTGGAAATTAAAATGGAAAATCTAATGCCTTGTGCTAACAAATATACTATAACTCCAAACACAGAGGTAGCTACTCAAGTACTTTTTTTTTTTAAGATTTTATTTATTTATTTATTTATTTATTTATTTATTTATTTATTTGACAGAGAGAGGGTCAGGGAGAGAGGGAACACAAACAGGGGGAGTGGGAGAGGGAGAAGCAGGCTCCCCGCTGAGCAGGGAGCCCAATGGCGGATCGACATTTAACAACTGAGCCACCCAGGCTCCCCTCAAGTACTTCTTAAAGGAAAACTTAGACTTAATGCTTCTGTTAATAAATAAGATATCCTGAAAATGAATGACCTAATAATCTCTTAGGATATCAGAGAAAGGACACTACAAAAATCCCAAAGATACTAGGACAGTAATAAAGACCTAAAAAAAAAAAAAAAAAAAATCAAGGGGATAATGAAAAGGGAATAAACTTGCATTTACATAGATATTAAGAAAATAGTTGTTTATGAATAACTATATGCCAATAAAAACTTAGACAAATGGGTGAATTCATAAACCATTTAACTCACCAGAACCCACCCAAGGAACAGTAAAAACCAACACAAAAAAAAACAAAACCAAAACAAAACCACAAAACCACAATTGCCCTGTAAAATTTAAGGCATAATTTAAAAGGTTTCCAAGTGGCACATGGGTTAATAATCCTGAATTATCCAGCAAGGTTGAAAGTGTACATATCCTGTGACTAGAAATTCCATTCCTTTGCTTATGTCCTCAAGAATGCTTTTTGCATATATACACCAAATTCACAGCAGCAGCAAAAAAAATAAAAGTGTGAAAATATATTTGTGGACAGGCAAACAGATAAAAGCCTGTTAGAATCATAAAGTGGAGCCTTGAAAAAAAGTCAGTGAATCTCAGCTGCACACATCAACATGAATGATCACGTGCATATGCTGAAAAAATGTATCACATTTACTGACTAACAAATAAGCACTATTTTAATGGCCATATACACATGCACTAAAACCACAAGTAAAATTAAGAGAATTAAAATTATCACAAAATTTAGAGGCTCTCACAGGGGGCTCAGAATGGAATCGGAGAGCAAAGACTCCTTCAAGACAGAGAAAATGTGCTATTCCTTAAGCATCAGCATTGGACACAGTGTGATTACTCTTATTTACAACTTCATAATTTGATGGCACACATGATGAGATATTTACTCTGCAGACTGAGTGGGAGAGGTCTGAACCAAGAGGTAGAGCACCAGTAGCAGCCAAGTAAGACACAGTAACAATGTCATTATTGACATAGTTACTTCACTGAACTTTTCTGTGCTACTCTCTGAAATATGAAGTTTTCACCTTCGGGTGAAATACAAAAGGGGGCATACAAAAGAATTACCATGTGGTATTTGGAATTTCTTAATTATTATAATTAATATTATTAATTTTTCTAATTACCTTATAAAGGAACTTGTTATTTCGAAGATGCAACCCACATACCAGCATACACTTAAGTTCCCAGATACAAAAACATAATTTTGTCTAAGATTTAATGAAATATTACCATAAGGTAGAAATAATTCTTCCTTTCAAAATGCTTCAACAAAATGACATTCTGACCAGTACGTGCTGAGAGGAGCAATGTCGGGAGAGGTCCGTCCAGAAGAGCGTTTAGCTTCCACCCCCAAGTATTTACCATCTACCTCCTATGTAACTAACCCCCAAATAAAACAAATTCTAAGGAAAAATACGGACTTTGCTCTCTATGCATAATATCAAAAACAGCATATTAAACTGCTCCACATCCCCACTCCTGAAGCCAGCATTAAGTAGAAATAGTAAATAGCTTTTAAAAGTGTAAAAGGGGAAATAAAAGCATCAGGCAACATCATGAACTGCTCTTTTTACCCCTCACACAGACTTACAGATTGCCTCCAAGAAAGCCTTCCCACAGAAATGGTGGAAACACCACCGCATCCCTCCACCTTTCCATCTTAGGTTGAATAAAAATATGCAAAACAAGGTGGTTGGATGATAGAAAATGCTAGCTAAAATGCTAACTTGGTGTCTTAATGGAAAATGATATGGCATTACTTAAAGAAACCCAGGACCACAGTGGGACCTTATTGTACATGTTCCCATTCACTTGTTTTGTTTGTATTGTGGCCCACACTCAGAAATGAAGAATGGCCCTCAACAATAGAAAGGAGGTGCTTGTGTGGGGAGTCCGGTCAACCAACAGGAAGGCACGAAGCTCCCAGGATTGCAGACAGAAACACGAGACTCAGCCAAGTCCCACTACAGTAATAGGTAAGAGAGGATTCTCCCACACTTCAGTAAAACATATTGTTGTAGAAAGAGGGAGTGTATATTCTGACAAACTAAAAACTACACTGGATATTCGCCATCAGAGAATTCTATTTCCAAGTAGCTCCTGAATGTGAAAAGTGAGGGAGAATGTAAAAAGAACTAAAGCATCATTTCCCAGGGAAAACTACTAAAATTAAATTGGGAGACTCTTCTTATCAACACCCCTTCCTTTTCGAGGGGAGCAGTGGGCTTGTCAATAAAATAAAACAGAATCTTTCCCCTAAAAAAAAATTCTTTTCCAAGAATGAGAATCTATACATTTCCTATGAAAGTCAATTTTTAATTTTTGTTTAGCGTATAAGAAAACTTTAGGGAAAAAATATAATTTGCTTTCCTGTTAACAAAAGGTTCTACAACATAAGTTAAATATGATAGGTTTTTTTTCTCTCCCACATCCACCTCACCTAAACAATATTCTGATTACAATAAGTAGATTCAGTAAGAAAACCATTTCCATTTATTTTTGTGGATTTCAGCCATTTGACATTTTAGTCAGATCCTGAAGGGAGGCTATACACTGCCCAGTGGATTTCTTTGGGACTTTTGCTCTCCGCTTTGTATTCAGTGTCAAGAACCACATTTTCCCCCTCAACGTGGCAATTATATTGCAATTCAGTTCAGAGAAAGTGGATCAATTATCCTTAGCTTTGGTTCTGTTACACAGAGGGTAACTTGTTTTATTTTTATTATCTGCTTATACAGGATATAACACCTGCTTCAGAGTGCTGAATTGCAACTCTGATTTCTGAAGTATACGATACTTGACTTTCCAGATAATAACATTAGGAGAGAGGTGATGCATACAGCTCTATTCATCCCTTCTTACTGCTCTTAATACTAGCCATCTGCTACTTGCTTATTTTTCCCAGAGCTGAAGCCTAACCTTGTCCATCCTTCGGTAAATCCACATGCTGGACTCGCTTCCTCTGAGGTCCTTGTTTCTATAACGTATGAACTGCCAGCTTACGGGCTCAGAAAAAAAGACACTGATTAGCAAAGAAGTAATGGAAGAATTATCTTTTTCTTCTTGTTTGCTTTCAGATATCTTTATTCTCTGCTCTGGAATTGAAACTTATAAGAACAAATTACATAAAAGCCTTTGCATTCTGATTCTCTTGAACTGAGTCTCTATCACTGACTGTCATTCCCTTATTCTAAAGCGGGGGTTGTCGAGCTTTTTCTGTAAAGGCCACACAGTAAATATTTTAGGATTTGCAGTCTATATTGTCTCTGTCACAACTCCTCGTCTCTGCTGTTGTAGCAAAAACGCAGCCATAGACCATATGTGAAAAATTTATGTGGCTCTGTTCCAATAAAACTTCAGCTGTAGACAAGACAATCTGAATTTCTTATTTTCACAGGTCACAAATCTTTTTTTTTTTTTTCTCCCCAATGCTTTACAAATGTAAAAACCACTTTTAGTTTTCAGAGCATACAGAACAAGCAGTGGCCACATTTGGCCTACGGGCCATAATGTGCAAACTTCGGCTCTTAAGTTTTATTTTTGAAGCTCTGGATCATTCACCTGTCCATTACAAATGTTTTACTCTACATTTTCTATTTAAGAATAAGAAACAAAACAAAACCCACTAAGCAGCACTACAATATATAGGTTTCCGTTAGAGAATATAGGCACCATTTTTACCTATATATTTATATGTTGATTATCTTTTGAAAGCATGCTATCATTTGCTATATGCTGAAGCTCTCTGCATAAGCTACTTTATAGAGACCAATCAATCTTACTTCTCTGCTTGAATCTTTTGAGTAATTTTTTTTTCTTCTCCTAAGGTAGTAAGCATCAATTCTGCATCGTGATCATCTGCATGTACGTGTCCAACTGACTTCAAAGCAGCCTTGGATTACATCCATGGTGTGCAAAACCCATAGAGAATCATGTCCATGATGACTCCAAACACACACATAGCTACTTTACACCCCATAAAACAGACCAAGAAAATCAGTTAGGAATTAAACTCTGTTACCCGTGCATTATGGCAATGTTTTTCTTTGCAAGCACAAGAATTTCACAATTGCCTTGTCTCAAGGTATCCATTTTTCTCTCCAAATCACTGACAGGATTATCATTTCCATCTTTGCCATTACTAAATAAATTGCACCCTGAGAAATTAGTGCTTACCCCAACGAACTCCGCAACAAGGAAAACATAGAAATCAGGTAAATAGCCAAAGATTACTTATAAAAGCAGTACAAAGAGGCAATTCTCTCTTGCAAATTTTAATCATACATTAGCATTTCCCCCAACATTTCTTATTTGTTTCAATATTTCCTATATTCCTGAGACTGAGTTAGCTTTCTAATCTTTCAATGGAAAAGTAGCAGAGAACCTAAGACCCTCCTCGAGGTAGCAGCAGTGTTCAATGTCAGAAGTTCCACTCTTCTCAGCAATCAGTGTTTGGACAATACAGGAGTCTGAGCAAAGCCAGCAAGGCTGGCTTGTAACAGACCAATTGTGTAGGCAGGAAATAAGAATAGAAGGAGTTCAAAAGGAAATACTTAAAAGAAGGGAAAGAGGAAAGAACATAAATTTACTTTGTCACCGACTCTCCAGTCACCGGAATCCCTGAATAGGCCACATTTTATGTCATCCTCTCTTTAGCCACACTGCTTACTCAGGTAAGAATGTCTTATTTCTACATTCAAATGCTCAACCTCTATTCCATGCTCAGAGTCCCAAAGGGCTTTAATGATCTCTCCAGGCAACAAAGCACTCCTTCTGTGAGTCTCCATCCTCCATGTACATATGGAACACTAACGGCCTCATCATAGGGTTGTAATGGCTCGTGTATATGTTGGACTCGGGGCTTATTTCGGACAAGAGTCTTTTCCTATTTATATCGGTACTCAGGTCACCTAGAGCAATGTCTGCCAATAAATGCTTCGTGAATGGATGAATGGATTCAAGCAAGCAAAGCTTCAAGAGGGATGGGTCTGACCTATAGCTACAACAGGTGCCACTCCAGAAAACCTCCAATTTTAGTATCTTCCTCCAGCAAAAGACCATGGAATACTTCCATGACCAGCGGAGACTCAAGACAGTTTCAGTGGCTAAGACCAATTTAATATTAACAAGAGTAATTAAAATATTAGTAACAGTAACAGCTAACAACAGCCAACGGGCCCTCCCAAACATTCACACTCCGCAGAGAGGGAAGTTTTAGTTCTGTGCAACTTTAGTTCTAGTTCAGTCTGTACCTAGTTTATCAGGAAGACAGGAGGAGAGCAGTTTGAACAATTGTTAGAACAAAATTCATTTCCAATTACTCGTCCGCAAGTACATTAGGAAGAGAAGAGATAAAAAGCTAAGGGGACAGAGCAGGAAGCAGTTATCGATGATTCATTTCAGTATGATATTGAATATTGGCTTATCTTTTGCTCTTCTGTAAATTATCTTTTTGAAAGCCTGAGAATCTTGTTACATTTTAGTTAAGTTCTATAAGCATGCCTTATACAAGCTAATGACAATGACATTAGAGGAACAATAAATCTCTTAATGAAAATGGTTATAAATGTCAGCAGATTCAATACGTTAAATGATAAAATGATGTTTTCATTTAAAAAGTGTTCAAATTTTAGTTATTTTTAACAAGGTCACTGAAGAATCCTATATTCTATCACATTTAATATTAAATGGTAAAATAACCCCAGATCACAAATTGGCAGGGAAATTTTCCTGGAATGCAAGAAACTCATGTATTGGCACCCTCACATTGCTCCATAATGATACATGCATTATGCACTACAAAAACAAACCCAATAACAACATCTTTGGTGAATCTAAAAACTGATAGTTTTTATCTTCAAATATTATCCAGAGTATCTGAAACGTACCTAGCATTATTTATAGCTCAAAACTACTATCACCCTCCTAAAAACTCCGAGCCAAGCATGTGTTTTAAAAATATACATCAGGTTAATATAGTTAAGGACTGGATTTGAAGCCATCAACTGAATCACTATATACACAAAACCTGGAAATTAGAGATTTGTGAACAGTTCTTTCTTTCCCGCACATTTTGTGGTTGTACAATTTTAAGTGGAGCTACTGTTACATTTAAATCATTTTGTCCAGTTAATCTTTAAGAGGTACAAGGAAATTACGACTGTATTGCCAGCTGTTGCAATTTCATAAGATGCATTCCATGTATATTAACACCCCTGATGAGAACAGATGGCAGTTACCCCTTTTAACATTTTTTAAAGTATTAATTACTTCAGTTTAATTTCTGTTGTGTTGTACACTGGGCACTTAAAAGGTAACATGTTCAAGCTCAGAGTGAGTATTTGCAGCTCGTTTATAGCAAGATTGTAAGTGAAATTCTGCTGTCATTTTAATTAACTCATTTGGGATGCATCTAAATTCATCATTATTGATGGCTGTTTTTATAAAATTTAAATAATAATGCTGTACCTTGCAAAACGAGAAGTGACATCATATTTATTAGTAATCATAGAGCTGAAATATCTTCTGCTTGATTTAAAAGCAAAGCTGTCCATGGCCTAATGAAAGTATTAGACACACATGAATTTCGGGCAGTTCCTAGCTGTTTACCTTGTTACGATAAAAACCTATTTTCTTTTACCTATTTGATAGAAGATCTACCAATGACTTTAAAATTTTATTTCTAGATTTGAAGAAATGATATGAAGCATGTTCACAAAGGAGCTAATCAATGACTACTAGTTAACCTGTATTGACTCTTTACTAATCAGCCTAACTTTCCTGCTTTTATTTAAGAACCTAATCTTTATTCTAGAAATATACAAACAAATGACTAACGATCTGTTAAAAATAAAATCTCAAGAATTGTTTTGATTTTGGGAAATCTTGTTTTATCTAAAGTATTCCATAAAGATTAACACTTGTCAACGAGTCTTTAAAAAGTCTATAGAGGATTACACAATAGTCAGGATGCATCCATCTATCCATCCAGCTAATATAGACTAATTGAACTTCGACAATGTCTCAGGCATCTTTCCCAGGCGCTGGGGACATTGTAGTTAAAATAAACCTACAATACTCTGGTCTCCGTGCATTGGAGGGGAAATGTGGATAATAAACACATTGAAAAGTAACACACGCAGTTGATAATGCTTTGAATATTTTAAAATCAGCATATGAGGAAGTCCTAGAGGAATGGTTGGCTGTTATTTTTTGAAGATCTCACTAATTACACAAATGCACATTAACCATGTCCTCACAATCTATGGGGAAGAATCTTTGAGAACTGTAAGATCCACATGCACGCACACACACATATACACATATATATACACATATACATAAATTAAATCAAGACAAGTTGAAAAAATTATTTATGTTCTTTGAGAAAATGCTGAAGTTTTCTGAAAATTAATAGTTTTGGAGGTTTTGAGCAAGGGGGGATTAAAAGCGTTTTCTTCCAATTTTCCATTCAGCTCAAGCTGCCTTTAAGCGTGTTGACCAGGAAGGTCTCTTGCATTTCGTTTGATACTTTTCAAATGAATGGATGTGAAATAGTAGGCACTCAGTAATGATAATATCTTGTATTCCAGAATATTTGTTAAGGATGGTCTCATTCATTCCTACCATCCTCTTGCAAGATAGGTGTTATTGTTTCCATTTTACAGAGAGGAAAAAACTTACAAGGGGCTATGTCATTTTCTTCAGTAGCATATAGCTGTAATTGTGTGGCAGACCTGAGACTTAAACCCCGCCTCTACCACATTTCAAATATTACACTACAACATCAACCTTGACCTATTTTATTAGTCCTGATTCCGCTACTGATGAATTAGTGAACGTTCATTCACTTCCTTTTAAAAAGTTTGCCAAAGCTATAAAATATTGAAATTTCAGCCTAACGTGCATACATGTAAGACAAAGCTAGGAACTAAAAAAAAAAAAAGATCATACACCTAAAAATTACTAAAAGAAATTAAAGAATAAAATCCTTCAAGAAGGCAAAGGTAAGAAGAATCTGGTGAAAAACCATTAACATTGGTAGGAATAGGAGTCTTGAGAACCAAACCCCAGATCTTGAAATTATCATACCTTTAAAACAGAAATTAACAAACCATGATGAACAAAGAAAACAAGAAGGCAATCATAATCAATTTGATGCATGTTACTGTACCCATTGCCTGTGTATTATCTGGCCAATGATCGTTTATATAATTAAAGATCACAATCTGCCTGGACTCTTACTGTAGGAGGCAGAGGCTGCAATGTGTCCAGGAAGTGACAGGTCACAATGACGACTCTAGCAGGAACTTGATGAAGCGTCATGTCCTGCACTGGCAAGAGTTAATGGGGTCTCCAGCCTAGGTGCATCATGTGCTATCAGACTAGAACTTTTATATTCCTCACTGCACACTATCAAAAAGGAAACACGTCTTATCAGAAAATGCACTTAACCAGAAGTAAAGAGATCAGAATCTAGTGCTATACTTCTGCTCACCTTGCTTAAAGTACTTAAGTACCTAGCTTGAACAATATGCAAAATGAGAGGTTTGGTCTCGATTATTTTAGGAATCGATTACTTTGTCATTAAAACATAATTGCAGAAGTCAGTACATTCATGTATATGTGTCTATTTATATTAATGCATGCCTCTCCAACTGTTTTCTTAAAAACTGTAAAAAGTTAACATGTTAAATGCAAATTGATTTGTATTCCACTGTGGTGAAATAAGTTCCTCCGAGGAATTATATTTAGTCAGTGCACTTGGTTGTAATTCTACTGTACCTTATAACAGGATTTCATTTAAATCATGATGAAAGCTTATGAGGAATGTTGTAGAAATTAAAGGACCATAGACCAGAAACACCTAAAAAAAGCTTATTAAGAGGCTGGGGTGCTCAAGGAAATAGGAACATAATTGAAGAACTCTTAATGTACATTTTATGAGCACATTTGTTCCTGCAGAGGCTCATAAAGCAGAAAAGTAGCCACTGCAATCTCTCTATTTCTAAAAGACGGAAAGGATCCAAAAACGCATTGGGCTATTACTATCTAATTTAATGACCACTGTGGCAAATGTCATAGAAACAATTTAAAAGGATCAAGTAGAGAACATTTCACATTTTGATTAAGGCAAATACAAGTTATTTCACAAAACTCATCACTGTTCTTTGAAAATGCTATTTCTGTATTTCTAACAAGATAATCACATCACATGAACACTCCCAGAAGTGTCTTTGACAGTTTCAGGCTTTGAGGGAAGCCGTGCACATTTAATAACACCAGCCACTAAAAGGAGCACGTACTTTCAACATACATAATGCTAATTTAAGCTTAGTTTTGAAAACATGGGGGGGAATATCTTCCCAAATTTTTTCATTACATATCATAAAGCGTCCTGGAAAACAGCTTGACTATCTAAAAAAGTGAATGTTTGTGGAATGAAGTTACCTTATTTTGAAATGTCAGAATAAGATTCATGTAGTGCTCTATAAACAGTAAATGTAGTGCTATTTAAATCCCACTTCTGTCTGATTTCAAACATGAGATCTGAAATTTTCTATTTCTATTCTGAAGTTAAAGACAAGTGGGATATTTAAGTTTTCTTCTTTGACTCAGAGTATGGAGAGTAAATATGGAAAGAAACAGCCTTATAACAGGAGGGCCTTTTAGTACAGTACATTAAAAAGACTTAATGAGGGGCCCTTGGGGGGTGCAGTCAGTTGAGCATCCAAGTCTTGGTTTCAACCTGGGTCTTGATCTCACGGTCGTGGGGCTGAGCCCCACATTGGGCTCTCAGCTCAGCAAGGAGTCGGCTAAAGTTTCTCTCCCTCTCCCTCTGCCCCTCCCTGCGCTCACTTGCCCACATGCTCGCTTGCTCGCTCTCTCTCTCTCCCTCTCTCTCTCTCAAATAAATAAAAAAAATAAATCTTTAATACTTCATGAGAAGTTATAAAAAAAAAAGGATACAGAAAGATACATCTGTATCATCAATATAGAGCTAGAACTAAAATATCTACAAAGTTCACTAAATCATATGTCAAATATAAATAACAAGGAAATCTACTGACCTTGGCAAAGTACACATTTTTTAGACAAAATAAGCATTTTTGGTTTTTAAGAGTTATTGCCAAGTTTCAGCCTATGTATTGCCTTTCAAAACAAACCGATCATAGAGAATATATATTAATTTATATTCATAACTTCTGACAGCCGCTGGAAAGGAGTAGTAAAATAAAAACTTGAAAACTCACTCTTTTCAGTCTGGCCTGCTTAAAGAAATTAGCTCTGGGCTAATTTGGTTATTTGTTCCACAAGGAGTTTATAACATGAGAACAAATGTGACCATATAAAGATCTAACTGGAGTGCATTTTATCCTTCTATTCCAAATAAAATTAAACGCACTTGACAGGTATGGGTTTCCCAGAGATACAGTACTGCCCCATTCTTCCCTCTTTCACTGATGGTCCCCCTTTACTAAGAGACCCTACAGACCCACTGTGAATAGGAGAGACATCTACGTTGCCTTCAGCTGGGAGAAATATCTTTTCTAAATTAATAATGTAAACCTAAAATGTAATCAACTGGGATGAATATGGTTCCTAAAAATGTCCACATTCTTATCCATGGAACCTGACAGGACGTCTCCTTACATGGCTAAAGGGATTTTACAGATGGGATTAAATGAAGAATCTTGAAATGGGAAGATTCTTCTGATTGCTCAGGCAGGCACAGCATAATCACGAGGGTCCTTAAGAGAGAGGCGCATGGAAGTTAAGAGTCAGACAAGAGATGCAACCAAAGAAGCAGAGGTACAGTGTTGTAGGGTCAGGAGTCAAGAAACAAGAGCCACGTGTATAAGCTGCAGAAGGTAAAGAAATGAAGTCTCCCTTACAGCCTCCAGAAGGAACGCAGCCTCACTGACCCACTTTGTACTTCCGACCACTAGAACTTTCAGATAATAAATCTATGGTATCGGAAGCCCTTGTGTGGAGTCATTGGCTATGGCAGCAATCAGAACGTAGCACACCAACGAAGTGGCAAAGCCAACCAAGAATGGGTAATTCGCACCCTGGTCCTTCAGACATATTGACACAATTCGTCTGTGCTAAGACGGTCCTGCAAGGTTATCCATGTCAGTAAAGAAAACTGAGGACTAATAGGTACACGGTAAATCAAACACTTTCTTCCATTTCATGATTTCAATAACAAGTGCTTATTAATTATGTTTGTGCTTACAGCCACTTAAGATTAGAAGACATTTTAGCATATCATCATGAAAACAGCTAGGAAATACCTTGTTTAAAGCGGCTTTTGAATTTAGGGGGAAATAGTTATAATGCTTTTTGATTATTTTTCTTTGTTGGTTGAAATAAATTAGTATATTCATATATGACTTGTTTTTCCAGCACAACTGCTTGGTGAGAGCTGTATTTTCAAATTTAGAATACAAATTACCAATAAATCTGTTGTTCAAGCCAAAACAACAACAACAAAAAAACCCTCAAAAATAAATTACCAATTTTTAAGCACTATTAGGCTCAGCTGTTGCCTTAATAATGTTGAAGAACAGGTAACACTGACAAGAGATAAATCTTATTCTTTGCTAAATTATCTTTACTGGCACTTACTGTTTACTTAAGCCAAACAAATATCCATTGCATGTTGATATGCCAGGCTCTGTACTGGAAAGAAGCAGGGAAAAAAAAAACATGGTCCTCTCCCCCTCCCCCTTGGTGTTCACATGGTTGTAGAGGAAGGCCCAGATAATGAAATAGAACGTCTTTTAGAAACACCGATTGTGGGATGCCTGGGTGGCTCAGTCAGTTAAGCATCTGCCTTCAGCTCAGGTCATGATCCCAGGGGTGCTGGGATCGAGTCCCTCATCGGACTCCCTGCTCAGTGGGGAGTCTGCTTCTCCCTCTGCCTGCCACTCCCCCCTGCTTGTTCTCTCTCGGTCTGGCAAATAAATAAATAAAATCATTAAAAAAAAGAAGAAAGAAAGAAAAGAAACACCATTTGTTGGAGTTATTTTAATGAATATCCGTGCAGTAGGTGGAATGCAGAAATTGCTGGAACCACTGTTACTGAAAAGCACCAGAGAGGAACCACCAGCCTTCAAGAACTTTTCCCGGTCTCCTAACCAGAAGGAGCCTGCCCTGTTTTCGACGTTCTGTCACAGTTGGCTTGTGTGACTCCCAGAAGACATGGACGACTTGGGTCGCAATAAGATGTACTGTCTCTTATCGGCCCTCTTCCAGATTGTAGGATCTTGGAGAATAGGGATTTTGTCTCCTGAATGTTATATGTTTTTCAGGTAAAGAAGCTGCAAATGCATCTGGGGCTGTGTTTTGCCAGTGCAAATCTCTTTCAATACCTATTTTCATCATTTACGTTTATCAATATCAACTATACCGTGTGGGTCTAGCTTTTGCCACACAAATTGTGAAAAACGCAAATATTAAAACCATAAGGAAGGATTTTCTTGGACTTTGCTACATTTTGGTGTAAATCTTTGACTCAAGCAGGAATAAGTCTAATTTTTGCACAAATTAGGCATGTGTAAATTATGCACAATTGCATAAATCTTGTCAACTCTAAAAAATTTTAGTAACTATTTTATGGATCGAAATTACATTTTTAGGACTATTCCCCTAGCTGTTTAATTAATAAAATAATAGCCCTAGTAGTATCAAAAAACCTGATATGTAAAATTCCTTCTGGAAAGATTCAATTTCTCTTGTTATTTTATCAAAATAGATCTATTCTTTAAGCATACCATGCAACTGGAAGTAAACTCTCAAAGTGTAACTATGTTTAAATAAGAGCAATGCAAACAATATCAGTAGGTGTGCATTAGCTAGAAAATCAGCCGGTAAGTCTATATATGTTAATATAGGTTGTTGATCTTAAAAAAAAAATACTTCAAGTCTTAATGTTTTTCTCTGTCACTGGGATGCCACATTCTTAGTTACAGGGGTTTAACTAGAATGATTTGTTCTGCTTTCCAACACAAGCAGAAAATGTCAGGTTTCCAATTCAACAGACTGTAAATGAAGAGCAGCGTGTGCACCTACCCACACACATACACACACAGTCACTTGCAGGGTAATTTTTTTCTAGATGAACTCTAGAAAACACAGCCTCGGGATGATTGATTTCTGATGCTAATTGCTCTTCTGCACGGATCATACTCCTCCTGGTCCAGACAGTTATGACAGAAGAGGTGCTACTTCCATAATCAATTCTGGCATGAGGGATGCGATGCTGGTAGATGAAGTGGAAAAAGACGGACCAGACATTTCATCCATAATTGATTACAAACCGAATGTATTATTCCAAAAACCACAATTCTAGTCAGACCTTATTCCTGTTAAACTATTTCTTCCTGTTGCTGTTTTGCTTTTTGTGGAGTATTTCCATGACTTTCCAAAATTGGATTATTAAGCTAAGACAAAGATCTCCTACAGCAATTAGAGCAACTGAATGCTCCAGTGTCCACATGTTTCCCTGAAAGATCAAATTCCACACACGGCGCACAAATGCTCCATCTGCACTGGAAGATTACCAACACGAACTAAAAGATCTACTTTCACTCAGAACCACATTTGTGATTCTTTTCTCCTTTGTAAATATAATTGTATTAATATTTGATGAGCGTTATGTGAATGAATTATTACATTTGGGCTGTGAAAAAGAAAACCGTACTTTAAGGATGTATTTGAATTTAGCTGGTAAAATGCAATGCAGCAGTCAATATTCTAGCTTTTCCATGTGAACATGTAATACTTAAGAGTATTTTGATTAACACTTTGGAATCATAACTTCAACATGAATTTATATTACTTTCAATAGGTACTTTCCAACTACATCTAGGAAGCCTAAAACTTTTAAGATGTCCCTATACATTTTCCCCTTTCATAAATCAAAGTGCCAGGTGATCAATCCTTTGTCAGTGACCAACTCTATGTCAGAACAGTAAAATTTATTCAAGGAATATTCACCGAAAGCATTAACTGTATAATTAACCAGGCACTCGTTGATTAAATGAATTAACTACCCAAATTTGCCTGGCTGCATAATTATACACTTTAACATTTTTCCAAAGGATGTGGTAGTTTTCATTTCTTCAACAAAGGTTTACTGTGCGTATATGATGTTCAAAGGCAATCCGCTAGGGACTGAAAATTAAAGAGGGAGCCGAATACACATTGATTTGGAGGCCTGGAGGGAATTCAGAGCGGTAGTCTCAGGACCCCATCATTACAGAGTGCAGAGTAAGAAAACAAGCATTCTAGGAAATGAGGCTTTTTGAAAGAAGAGAAGATATCAGAAATGGACATCTGAATGATGAACATGTGAAAGCAGTTGAAGACAATCACTGAGTGGAAATAAAAGTGACTCTCAGCAGAGTAAAAGACATGCTGGAGGCAAGAAATAATGTGGGGTAGAAATAAGTCTGTGAGCCTGGCTGGAATATACTGAACAAGAGAGGATCAAGGAGCAGAACTTAGATGTCAGCAAAAGCTAGATCTTCGTGAACATGTGAGGCATATTAAGAAATTTAGAGTTTATCCTATGGGCAACCAAGAGCAATTAAGCATGTTAAAAAAAAAAAAATGATCAGGGCACCAGGGTGTCACAGTCAGGTAAGCATCCAACTCTTGATTTCAGCTCAGGTCATGACCTCAGCATCCCAAGATCAAGCCCCGAATGGGGCTCCATGCTCAGTGCGGAGTCTCCTTGAGAATCTCTCTCCCTCTCCCTCTGCCCCTCCCCACCCCACGCTATTGCTCTTTCTTTCTAAAATAAATGCATCTTAAAAGAAAAAAGAAAATGATTAGAACGGTCAGATTTGCACCCTAGCAGTGTGGCAAAGGGAATGGAAATCATTCCAGCCAAGAAAGCACTGCTCTGTAGTCACTGCAATTTCTGCTGTCATTTACTTCCGTACCATTTCCCTTCAATCCGGTTACATGGGTGGCAACACGATCAAATAAAGGGATGGCAACAGCTACCTTTAAGTCTTAAGGGAGTTGTAGTTTCCCTGTTACTGTTAACATCTATAAAAATAAAGCAAAATAAATGAATAAATAGGAACAACTTGTTATCCTTTCATTCTTAATAATACTCCAACTTTCCTCAGTAATCATTTGGTCATTTCGGTATTTCGATTTATTAACAAGACCTTAAGGACTATAATTTATTAAAAGAGAATATTAGAATGTAACTAGTACCTCAAATTAAAACCTGTTTTTCATAATGGATAAAATAAGGAATAGTGATGATAAGTATCTATAAGAAACTATAGTTTTTTTAACATTTATTTATTTGTTTGAGAGAGAGAAAAAGAGCAGACGAGCAGGGGTGGAGCAGAGGGAGAAGGAGTGGAAGAGAATCTCAAGCAGACTCCACGCTAAGCATACAGCCCATCTTGGGGCTCGATCTCACAACCCCGAGATCATGACCTGAGCCAAAACCAACAGTCGGGATGCGTAGACTACTGAGCCACCTGGGCACCCGAAAACTTTATTAATTTAAAAACATCAATGTGTTTGGGGCGCCTGGGTGGCTCAGTCGTTAAGCATCTGCCTTCGGCTCAGGGCGTGATCCCGGTGTTCTGGGATTGAGCCCCACATCGGGCTCCTCTGCTGGGAGCCTGCTTCTTCCTCTCCCATTCCCCCTGCTTGTTTTCCCTCTCTTGCTGGCTGTCTGTCAAATAAATAGATAAAATCTTAAAAAAAAAAAAAAAAAACAATGTGTTTAAGTGTGTTTACGTGTTTTATTTATCTACATTTCTAGACCAAGCCTCTATTATTCACTGCTCTGAATCATAATTCACATATGTTTATTGTTGAGAATATAAATGATAGAAATTTAAAATATTCTATATTGATTTTACATATTTGATATTTGTATTGTACTTATCAAGTTTGTAATTTCTTTAACTCTGAAGCCTTCATAGAACTTGTTTCTGACATCCCTTAGGCTCTTGACAAAAAATAAGCCTCTCTTCATCCACACTTCTTTGGGCAGCCATCCAAGACGATCTTCCCCCGTATGTATGTAATACATACATGAATTCGTAACAAAAATGTGCTGACAGAAGAAAATTAGAACAAAACACCTGAATATGTTATAGCAGTGACAGTCCCTACCAAAGTAAGATTTAAAAGGCCATAGAACACCTCCTCAGGTGTCCTAGTATTATTGATAATACTCAATCACTAATCCATGACACTTTTGCAACAGGGTATGCACCTTACACATACGAGTCTGCTGTTGCCATTAACATTTTCAGAAGGTTCTTACATGATACAAGACTTTAAAAAAAATAGAAGCTGTATCAACAGTTCCAAGTATCCTAACTTATAGGGTACACTACCACAGTAAATTCCAACTCCTGAATAACCTTTGATAATAATTCTCAAACAGCAGTAGGCATTCACGTTCCTGTTGGACTGTGTCAGCCGCTCTTCTATGTATTTACCTGTTCATTTATCTACCATTTTGAGGGTTTATTTGTGTTCAACCATTTCCAAAAGAATTTGATATACTTTCTAGAAATACATTTAGTTCGATGGATAAAATGTAAAAAGAAGGAGAAAACTGACAAGGAGAAGCAGGCTGGTTTTTTGTTGTAATAACAACAGTAAACTACATGCTAGGGTTTGATGTCTGATGTTGTCAAAGGCCAAAGTCTTCTATTGCAATCACTGATTTAACAAATCAGGCAGCCTTACCTTAGGAGTTGTGTATTTCAAAGGTAAAATCATAAATTTAGGCCACAAATCTCACACTTTCCTGACTTTCACTTAACTATTACATTTTTAGTGATTGTGTTTATTTCTAACCTTTATATTCAAGAGGTGACGTTGGTAATCTTCATTTCTAAAAACAGTTTAAGAACATTGTTCTCCATTTTTCAAGCCAGATGGCATTGCAACTGTCTTTTTCAAATAAGGTATAATGAAGCTAGTCAAAAAAAATCTGTCAAATTATAAATGTAAACAAGAGAAAATTCATGTTTTTATCCTTAATAAATATGTGTCAGTGGGAAATGTATTTAGGATATCTTTAAGAAAAAGGCAAAGATTTTCATGGTGTTATTCAAGGATCATTGGTACATGTGCTCCTTAATTACTTATGAAAACAAAATAAGACACATATTTTTCCTATAATTTCCTTTTGAAAATTAGAAACAATGAGTATCACTGAGAAAAATATAATTTAACTTCTTTTCACCTCCACTGCTCCATTCCTTATACCTTCCATGCCCTATATTTACCAATAAGTTATTTAGCCCATTATCTACTCAGACAATTCCTTTAAAAAAAAAAGAGATATTCACACTTAAGCTGTTACATTGCTTAAGTCTGTTTCCTAGAAATAATGATTATTTCCTAGCCTAACCACTAAAATCCACCCAAAATATACCAATCTCTACTGGCCAGATTTTCCTGTTTATCATCCCATGCCCCTCTAATATATCTCAGGGACTACCATCCATTTTTACTTCAAACACTATTAACGGTTCCTGTCACTAGCTCCCAACAAGGAATGCATTTCCTTCTGCAGTATGGTCCCTATGTACAGAAAGAAATTGTCTTCTGTATTACCTTCTTAGTAGATGCACAGAAATGTGTGAGGAACTTAGGGTGGTATAAAGATGTCTTTTATCGAATCATTACATACAACAGTACATGATAACAGCAGATAGATCCTTCGGCAACATTTATAAGACAAACTGTAGGAAACAGGTATTAAGTACTGATGGAAGAGGGAGTTGGAATATGAATACAGCCATGAGACATGAGTAGGTATCAGGAAAGAAGAAAGAGTACTTCATACAAAAAGCAAGAGCAAACAACAATGTATATTTGGCAATCACTGGGGAAATCATCTTGCTATTTTACAGAGAAAGTCGGCAAAGTGTTAAAGCATTTTATAAAAGAACAATATCTGGAAGATAGTTTCGACTTGGAGGCAAACTTTAAAGACAGAAGGTATTCAGGGAAAGATATTCCATAGGTTTTATAAAGAAGTTGTTTTAATAACCAACACTAAGAGAAAACATTGGTTTCTACCGTAAGCCTTCCCCTATACTGTTAATTGGTCCTTAGCATTTGGCGAAATGCTTTCCTGAACACGTTATACAAAATGTTAAAACTTCCAAATTCACCCTAAAATACCCTATTGCTTTAAAAACTATTAATTGCTCAAATGTGTGCCATAATTTGGTGAAATGGGAGAATGTATTAATTACTAATAAGCCACCTTTATACTTCTAATTAATAGTTAGATGTTAATTGTGAAGTAGTAAGAGAGCCAATCATCTTCAGGATATCCACAATCTTGTTGTAAGATGGACTGACAGACAATTGTGACTTTGTAAAAGCTCGCCCTATAGTATTTAAACATATATAACATTTAGCCCATGTCTACCATGCGCTAGGCTAAATGCATTGCTTACATCTCATTCAAATCTCAAAACAGCTCCTTGAAGTAGTTTATTATTAATAACCTCATTTCAGAGAAGAGTACAAATAGATCTCATAGAAGGTAAGTGAGTTGTCTAAGGTCTCAACGAGTACAGTGTGGATTCAGGGTTTGAACTCGAAGACAGTCCCTAGTTATTCTGTTAAAACCACAAAATTACAATTTTTTTTTTCTTGATTAAAACTGTTCTTCCAAAACATCTGTTTGAGAATGTGATTGGTAAAACATTATATAATTCTATAGTTGTTCAGCAAACACTGGGAAATAAAATGTAAAATAATCAATTGTTCATGTTAAGTACAAGGACATGTACAAAGGACTATGAAAGTAATGTTAGTTTTTTAAAAGATGTGTTTCATGCTTGTAATGTATATACTACTTGTATTTTTAAGTAACAGTTGTACACATCCTCACATGATCAGAACAAAAATTCATGAAAAGCCACTGCCCATGGTATGGCAACATACATTCCAGCAGCCCATTGGTTTTTTGCCAGATCGATCCAGAGTCTCAGATGCCAGACAACCCTCTTAAGTACGTCAAGCCTGTGCCAACCGGCTGTTGCCTCTGGAGTCATGATTACCAGCTGATTTGGTTTTCAGTATTGTTAATGTAGGCACTTTCATATTGCAAAGGCATAACCTCTTATTGCTACTGAATTACTGTGTATTCACCCTAGAGTGTGACATGTTCACTCATCAGTCTCTGATCCCTGCCCCCCCACTCCCACTTTTTTTTAAATAAGCCCTATGCCGAAGGTAGGGTTTGAACTCAAGATCAAGAGTTGCATGCCCTATAGACTGAGCCAGCCAGCCGCCCCTCTGTTTTTCCCCTTTAATGTGTCTATTGCATGTGGTACTCTGAATACACCAAAAAGATTTCATGGAATTTCCCCTCAGAACACCAAAAGACGCACTTTCAAAACTAAGGATCTGATGAAATAGTCCTAGTGATTTGGGATTTCTGACTAGCATATTAATGCCCACAGCATATGCACATTTAAATAATTCTGTAGTTGCCACTGTAAAGACAGCAGATAAGTGTAAGTTAATGTCATTTACTCCATAATCTACCCTAAGGGTAAAAACTCTAAGTCAGAGGTATACCACTTGTTTAATTTTTCATTAAAATTTACATAGTTATTTAATTTGACTTAATTTCAAGTTGGCGCATTATCTAACTTTTCCATCAGAAACAGTCCTATCCTGCATAGAGTACAGCATCAGATGAAAACAAACCAAACCCATGGCTAAGGATTCATTTGTCCACAGTAGAATGACGAGGTCAGAATTACATAGTCTTTCATATTTATCATGATTAGTCTATGTTGCCTCCAGGCATATCCTAATGAAACTTCTTGCTCCTGGTAACACATTTCAAGCTGCCAGAATGTACAACAGAAGGAGAAATGAAATAGAAATTTATTTTAATGCCCATAGTGAGCAGCAGGTTATCAAGCACTCTAAACAAAACATTTATTTTTTGTTGTCCCTCCCTCCCCTGAGGCACACCTAAATGCCAACGGATCACTGACAGTCTCAATTTTCAGTAAAAAACTTAGTGCAAAAAAAAAAAAAAAAGTCTTAAGTATGATTGAACTCTATACTGTTTAACACATAGAACGGCAAGTTCTTATAAAATGTCATGGATATTGCTTTCTACCAGATCTTTATTGTTTGCTTAATTTTGATTTCTGGATCGAATCTTGTGAAGTTTTAAACAAGTGTCAGGAGTATGCACAATCAAAAACAAGAATCAAATCTGAGTATCAGAATAACTCTTCTTTTAGTCAGTTACCTCGTCAATTGCCTTTCAATGAATTTTGCATGAGGGTTTGTTCACTAAACTGATAAACCAAAGTAATGATATCAAAAAACAGGTTTTAGATACACTGAACACTTTCCTCATGAACACTCATGAACACTCCTTTCCTCATGACCATTCCTAATATATGAAAATATTTTTGGTGATAACATTTTAAGCTGCTAGAAACAGCAGTGTGGTGAGATCTAAAATTAATTTAATCAAATCAAGTCAAGTCTATGAGATGACATTACAAATTTCAAAACGTATCAATGCAAATCTAAGGGGATAGCAGTTGGGCCGGCCAATTCCTATAAAATAGTATTAGAATACAAATTACTTGAAAAATTGGGAAAGCAATCAACAGGAAATATGCTGCTCAATCTAGATAAATGTTGAGAGAGAGAGAAAAAAAAAGTCACTATGCAAATCCTAAGGGTCAATAAATAGAATGATATCTAGCTCATCACTAAAAGGCTTGAAGTTAATTTGCAGGTTTATACAGGATTTGAAATCTTTTCAACTCACCTCGCTTTACTGTTGGTTACTATGAGATAATACTATGGTGTGAAAGTATTTATTCACACTAGGCCTGACTCGCTCAAGAGAAGCAAGATTATATTGTATAATGGAATCTGTTTTTGAAACATCTATTGAATATACATGACAACCAAATGTGCTTATAAATCTTAAAACTATCTAACAAGATTAGGTTCAAACATGGACCATTTTTCCAAGGTAAGAAAGCAACACTTTCTCTCATGTAATTCAATCCTATCTTTTTTTTACAATGTAACAATGTTAGTCAGGGATTATAAAAGTAGTCGCATTCTTGGGGCACCTGGGTAACTTGGTGGGTTGAGGGTCCAACTCTTGATTTCAGCTCAGATCATGATCTCAGGGTCTTAGGATCGAGTCCTTCATGGGGCTCCATGCTCAGCGCAGAGTCTGCGTGTCCCTCTCCCTCTGCTTCCCTCCCCTCCTCCACCACGTGCAGTCTCTCTTTCTCTCTAATAAATAGATAAAATATATATTTTTAAATAAGCACATTCTTAATATATAGTCATTCTAAGTCATTTTAGGTTCAATCATAAGAAACGTGCCAATATTGAAACTGTCTTTGCCTTACAAAACCAGTAATCTCAAATACGTCAACATAATATGTTTGCTCCCCTCAAATCTTAATCAGAATCTTTCCTAAAGACCCAAGTTTCAAAATAAAGAGAAAAAAAGCTATCTTATGGCTACTACATTCAGTCTCTACCATTTGTCTCCACAGTGGTGTCTGCTAACCTCAGAGTTAGCAAAAGATCTTTTTCCCTATTGGGTATGGAAGTTCTAACTTCTGGTACTTGTGAATGTGACCTTATCTGGAAATAGGGTCTTTGCCCATATAATCAAGTTGAGTTCATTTTGGATTAGAGTGGCCCTTAATCCAATGCCTGGGGTCACTATAACACCAAACAGAGCCAGGGAGACATGCACACCCAGGAGAACCACAGTGGAAGCAGAGTCTGACGTGCTGACAAGCTAAGGAACACCCGAGGTTGCTCTGAACCACCAGACGCAAAGGCAGAGCCACGGAAAGATCCTCTGAACCTCAAGAATGACCTACTCATAATGATCCTTAATGGTGGACTTCTGTCCTTGAGAACTCTGAGAATAAATTTCTGTTGTTTTAAGCTCCCAAATTGTGTTAATTTGTTAAGGCCATGCTAGGAAATACAACTGTCAAGGGCACCTTCACCTGAGGTTCCCGTAAGTACCACAGTTGTCTTCCCCTGTGGACATTGTCTCCCACTCACAGAAAGTTACAAAAAGAGTGTAGCACTGACACTGGATATGTCAAATCATGTCTTCTGGAGCCCTCAATATATGTATGACACATCGCATACCAGGAAGAAAATGATGTCCCTCCATCCTTCCTTATGCTCTGTTAGATGGGACCAAAGCAGTAGTCCTTGTGCCCAAAACGTCTTACAGTATATTATGGACTAGATGTTTATATCTCACCAGAATTTATGCGTTGAAATCCTAATCCCCCACCCCCTCATGTGATGGTCTACAGAAGTGGGAACCTTTGGGAGGTCATTAGGTCATAGGCAAGAACCTGCATGAATGGCATCAGTGCCCTTATCAAAGCCAGAAGACAGCTATCAATTTGGGCCCTCAACCAGACACCCACTAGGCTAGTGCCTTGGTCTTAGACTTCACAGCTTCCAGAACTGTGAGAAATCAGTGTGTGTTGTTTAATCCACCCCGTCTACGGTATACTGTTAACAGCAATCCAAACAGACTGTCGACACATTGCATTAGTGAAAAGAACCCTTCTGTGTTTGTTTTCATTTTGCTTACAGTTCCCTCTTCCCTGAGAAACGTAATGAACAGTTGGTGGTTGAGCTGAAGGATAGTTACCTTGTCCTCAGCAGAATTCACCCTTCCCTATGAATCTGCTTTTCCCTTTCTCCTAAACAAGCACTTACTTCATAACCCGTAGGAGTCCAGGGTTTACATTGGGAGTGGGGTGGTGGTGGGGATGAGGAATTTTCTTCTAGAAATATATGGGTATGTTTGAGTCCTAGAGTCTAAGCTCAAGCTGGGAATCAACCATTTCTAGCAGAATATACTGAATCTCTGCTTCACAAATGTTCTTGGGTTCTTAACTATCTGCTGTAGCAATGTAAAAGAAGGAGACTCAGATATTTACCATGGAGATGCTGGGCGTGTGAAATCATATATAGAAAGAAAGAAAATATCTCGTGAGAAATAAAGAAAAAGAAGTAAATTCTTGATTAAATATGCAGGGAATTTAAAATACGTTTTACGTCAACTACCAAAGTAAACAAACAGAAAACATGGGTCAGGAAAAAAAAAAAAAAAAGGCTATATCAAGCATGTCTATCCATATCTAAGCAAAGCTAACAGGATTCCCCCAAATTCCCAAAGTCACATGTACTCTATTAGAGGCTCACAGAGCACACACGGGTTCTTAAAAACAACCTCACACGTAACGTTGAAAGGGTTTGCTAAGTATTCTTCATATTGAAGGGGAACAAATACGCCATCCCAAAAGGTATCACTTTGGCATGTGGGTCATTTTGAGCTGAAATCAAAACCTAGGCAGCTCAGGAAAAAAACTCCGACCTCTCCCTTAACTGCCTAAACTAACTGAGACAGGGAAGCTGTACTCACAGACAGCTACGACCTGCGGTAACTTTTTTGATCTGAAAAACTTAGCTATCTGGTGGGGTAAACATCTGATTACCAAACATCTGCTCTTACCTTCCTGAAAATCACTCCCTTCCCCTTTGAAGAACCAGCATCTCAGGCCCCCTCCCATCCCTCTGCCCACCTTGCCTTTGGGTTTCCACACACATGAAATTTGTTTTCCTCTTGTTCACCTGTCTTATGTCAATTATTAAGCCAGCCAGAGAACCTGGAAGCAAAGAAGGGAAAATTTTCCCACCCTTACAATACTGAACAATTAATAGAACACTTAAGTTTATGAGAGAGAACGTATACTGAGGGTCAAAACAATAGATTTGCTTTCTTTAAAAGTAAAATACTAGGATGATTTTCACCACTTGGAAATGGACTTGAATGAAGACAGCACTCAGGATGTTCTAATAAACTGAGAGAAGACATATCTCAGAAAACTCAGTTGACGGTAACCTGGGAATCTTGAAAGAACTTGGATTTGCAAGTCTCAACTGTTGCTGATCCAACTTGAATGTACCTTTGTTTGGGCTGCGTTCAGCTCAAGATACAGAAATGCAATGCCTTTCTAGGAAGTTCTTCCCACCTACGACCCCTCCTTGCTTACATTCTCTCCCAGTACAATCTCCAGGCAGGAGGGAGAACACTCCTCGTTGTTCAAATGGGTGCAGTGCCGGCAAAGAAGTTCACTCTTGACTCTTCCACATCAACTACGTGAGGTAGTGAGTTTATTATAAAGTACAACTTCATTAATGAAAAATAATTTACTGGGGAAAACAAGGTTCTGTTGAGGACAGATAGAATCATAATCAGGTTGTAAGAAATCTACTGGAATAATTTTAAGAAGATAAATACATATAGAGATTAATAGGATTTAAAGGTTGTAATTTACTTAAGTATCTTTCAAGTCCTTAAATTCCCTGTCGAGGACGGTTTAATAAATGCAATCGCCAAGGGCATTTGAAGGAGAGGGACTACTTTCATCATAAGTAAAAACACTTACAAGTAATAAAAGTCTATATGGCCATGTCTCTGCCTAAGAAAGAAGGAATAAACAATATTGATATAACAAACCATTAGGCTAATTAAATATGAACATAAGGTAAACATTTTTACTCTTTATCATAAATATGCCCTTGTTCAATGGAAATTAGGTCTGAATAGCAGTTTAAAAGCTAATGACTCTTAGCTCCTGCTTCAGGGAGGTTTATCCTCTCTAAAAGGATCCTGCCTGTGGGGCCACTGTTACCAGGAGTTAATTAGGCCTTCTGGCCATCATAGCAAGAAAAGCAACAGTTTATTGTGCTCTTTAATGAACACTTCATTTCTTAATTTTACTACATTTCTCCTATTTTTGGCATATTATATCTAAACAAGTGCAAAGGTTGCTTAAATATAATTTTGGGAATGGTAAGAAAATTACCTGATTTTGGTCACTTGTAGATCACGTATTTAGCCGAATAGCCTTATTCAGAGATATTAAAATGTAGGATCATCGAGAGTTTTCGTGGGCACAGCATGCTAGGGCACTGGGAAAACTTAATTTATACAGCCACTACATGAAAACAATCCCATGTCCTCCAAAACAGAGATGCTAGGGTGAGGGGGGCAGTGATAGCAAGCTTCTCTTCATTAAGGTGCAAAACCTGTTTCACTGGTCTCCAAATGCAGAAGATATGCATAAAACATCTCCTGTGACTACAGACCATAATTAGCTTGGTGCCAAGGCTGTCTGTCTTAATAAGTACATAAATAAGTCACATTTATATTAGTATTTTATGGCTATTGTGGAAGTGAATTACAAGGAACTTTTCTTACGTGGATTTTCCATGGTATATTTATTTATCAGATATTATGTGAATGCCTACAATGCAGTCCTCAATATTTTCAAACAGAGTAACAGGTAAAATAAACCTACTGTATTGTAATATCTTTTGTATGATGAGTTCCTAATGGTTTCTTCATTGCCACCTTGTAAGACATTTAAAGAAACAGATCCTGTATTTGTGTAGAGCCTCTCATAGGGAGCAATTTCAGCTCTATACATAAGAAATCCTAAGTATTCACAAAAACATTCAAAATTTGATAAGAACGTTCATTAGCAAAGTATTGTTGATATTGAAAAATTGATAGTAACTTAATAGCTCCATAATAGACAATGGTTAAATTATAGTACACTCATTAGGCAGTATGATGAAGCAATTAGAAATGAGGTTGGGGACGAGTTATCACTCATGGAAAAATGTATAAATACAGCTTAAACAAAACGGAGCTTAAAAACTAAAAATACAGGGGCACCTGGGTGGCCTAGTCAGTTAAGCAACCAACTCTTGGTTTTGGCTCAGGTCATGATCTCGGGGGTCATGGGATAGAGCCCTGCGTAGGGCTCCATGCCCAGCATGGAGTCTGCTTGGGATCCTCTCTCTCCTCTCCCTCTGTTCCTCTCTGCCTCACCGCCCCCAAACCACACACTCATTGTCTCTTTCTCTCTCTCATTAAAAAAAAAAAAAAAAATCTTAACAGGGACACCTGGGTAGCTCAGTAGGTTAAGTGTCTGCGTATGGCTTAGTCGTGATCCCAGGTTGCTGTGATCGACTCCCAAGTCAGGCTCCTTACTCAGCAGGGAGTCTGCTTCTCCCTCTGCCTGCTGCTCCCCTGGCTTGTGCACACTCACTCTCTCTCTCTGACAAATAAATGAATAAAATCTTAAAAAACAAACAAAAAAACCCTAGAAATACAGAACAATCCAATTTTATAAAAGAACCACCAAATGAAATCAGAGAAAATTTTCATCACACATAAATTAAACACTGTAAGTATGTTCAAAAATTATAAGTAATGCGTTAGACCTGGGTGTTGGGATAGGGTATCAATTGTTTTTTTTTCTTTTTTTTTTTCTTATACTATGTTTCCCCCATATTCTAAAATTAAAACCATAGTGTTATGATAGTAAAATAATTTTTTTCAACTTTGAAAGAGTATACATGATTTCTAACTGTCCCTATCAATGTAAGATCACGGAGTATCATAACACACGGTTTCCAAAGTTTAATTCTCTCTGGTTCTCAAAAAAAAATTAACTGAGTTATCATGTTACCACCTAGAAAATGGAGATCTCACACATAGATGAATAATATCTACTTAATCTGGTTTTAAAAAGGCAAACAAAATAGGCTTGTCTTAGAGGTCCAGCTCAAACAAGGAAAACTGAACTACATTTAGCAAAGCGTATCTCCTAGATATTTTCATTTTCATTTTATAAGTCATACCAACAACAGCATAGTTCATAAGGAGAGAGTTACAGCTAAAAGTAGAAACATTCCTGAGTGAAGGGTAAAGAATAAGAGCATGCCATACAACAAGAAATGTTAACGTAAAAATAGAAACAACTTTAAAAAAATCCCCTCTGCCAAGAGATTTATGACAAACACAATGAAAAGGCAAAGTAATATAGTCTGAAATGTTTTAAAGGATAATGTACGCTGTCAGTTGCCACATTTGGTTTTTATCTGGTCATGCAAAGTGTCTTTATGTACTGTTTTGTAACAAAGATATGTTGAAAATGCTCAGGAATGTTTAGAAATATAGGTATATGTTTTGTCTCCCTATTTTGGCCATAGGTAGCTGACTGAATTGAAACAGCCAAGGCGTGGACGGTTCAGGATTTTGTCTCTTTAGTGATCAATTTAGACTGTGCCATGGTCAATTTAACCATAATAAACCAATCCATCAAACTCTACCTATCCAGTTGCCGTGCTCAGACAGGTGATTTAAGTAAAATCAAGAAGCATTTCAGCAACAGTTACCTTCCAATATTAGAGAGACAGAGAGGCAGACAGAGACTCAGAGACAGACACACAGAGACAGAGAGAAAGGCCCAAATCAGGTATCGTTCCTATCACAGTTACTCACACGGTACAATTAAAAACACATTCGAAACTGTCTCTCCCTGTTAACAGTTGGTTGGAATTTTGCAATGTTTCTCAAACATATGAAACAGTATCATCGGTCCTGCAATAACTGAAAGTTCATGAGGTATTTCATGTTATGTCTTAATTCTTTTTTAAGCACACTTGCCTACTACCTATACTATGTCTAAGACACTGTGGAATGTGGTAGAGATACAAGTTTAATGGATGCAACACGTCTCTTGCTCTCAAGAGGGCTTACAGGTTGATGGAAGAGACAGAAAGTGGTCAATTAAATACAGTCAGTGTTAGGGAAAGAATCGTAACCAAGGTCTGCAGTAACTGCTCTGAGAAGAGGCATTACAGAGAAAATTCATCCAACAGGTCTTTCAGAGAACCATACATAATGGAACAAAGATGCACGCTAGGATGAATACTGAGTCAAGAAGTAACATTTTGAGAGGAAATGCTAACAGGAACCAAACTTGAAGAATAGTTGTCTGAAGTTTTCCTCCTTAAACTCATCCAAGAAAGTTTCTAAATCTGTGTCTATTTTCCTCTGTTAGCGGACCCTTTCCTTGGGATTCCAATCTCCTATATGATTCATAAGGTATTTTTGAAAGAGAACCATGATGCAGAAAATGACTGCCCACAGGCTATCAAAACACCTGAAGTACCAACATGAATGATGTTCCTTTACAATAAGGTTTGTTGTTTTTTTTTAAAGATAAAAATGATCACCAGCACATTTGAAGGAGTTCAAACATAATAATGGATCCAAGAATAACACGTTATATTTAAAGACTTATAAATAAAGTGATACACAGACAGTATTTTATTTTATTTTTTTAGATATCTAAAGAAATATATAATCAATATATATTTCTAAGTATAGGGTTATCAACAAAAGCTTTTTTAGCATATTGATCATGCATGTGTACACTAAATGTTCTTAGATAAGAACTCAAAACCTAGAAAATTCCAATGCAGAATTTTAACACTAAGTATCCAATTTAAATTGCTTGTTTTTACATATAGCAAGTGCAACTATTTTGTTAATATTAAGCAATATGTTTGTTCTCTTTCAACAGATACAAGACAAAAAATGCTTCTAAAATAAAGAGAACTCAAAGGAGAGTTACACCATTAACTGCAATTTAGTCCACATTTTGGGCTTCTGAAAAGCTAGATGCCTGTAAATATTTATCAAACTTTAGGTTCAGATAATAACAGATAGGTCTTAGTGCAGAATTAATCTAGATCTACCATTAGGTTTGAATTTTATTTGAACAAAATGTACATATGAAACAGAAACATCAAAGTGATTTGGAAGATAAGAATTCTTCTTCAAACGTAAAGCCATAGTTTGAGCTACAGAGAATAAGATGGAAGGGATGGAAGTTAGATCTGTGAGAAGAAATCACTTTTCCACTCACATTTTGGTGTTAAAAGTGAAAATAATAATATATTCAGTGACAATATCATACATAATTGCCAGGTTTCCTAATTTTTAGAGCATTAGCAGTGCTCTATTCTTGTTCCAGGGGCTACCACTTTACCTGGGTCTTAGATTTTCCCACTCCCACTTCTCTAGGGGGTCATTTCTACAGCAGGAAATTTTCTAAAACAGAGAAAAAAAGAGTTTGCAGATATTAAGAATCTTGTCACTTATTACTTTTGATATTTATTGTCCTCACTGAGATACACACACCAAATTGTCAAAGAGCCTTTCAAAACCCCGTTATTTATGCTTAAACTTGACACTCTGCACAACCAAAATTATTGCATGCAATAACTGTATGGGTCAACTTCTACATATCTCTGCCTGCCTACTGACCATTCCAGGAACGAGCCATGAGTAACTGTTATTCCCATGTGTCTTTGTTCTCACTGTTGTCACAGACTGTACTAACCTTTGAACTCTTCCCTCTTCTCTGTCCTGAGCTCAACACATACCCCTACCAAGCACAATGTTTTTAGCGAAGGAAATTCTATCCATCCTTCAAAGTCAAGCACAACAGATAGCTTTACTTCTGTAGAGACTTCTTCAGCCTCTTCTACTTCAGGCTAAAATGCCCCACATCAATGTTTCCAGCTTATTTTTCCATTTTATGACTTTGGTTGTATCTTATTTTATTCTCTTCCATCTTGCCTTTTCTACCCAATGGTCAAGACCTTGAAGGTACTAGAACAATGTCCTAGTTAAAAGCACAGACATCCTGTGTACATATATGCCTTTAATATAATGGGCTAAGACACCTGGCAAGCTGTTTAACATTTTCAGTCTCCTTTTAATTCTTATACATGTGAGTGAGTCTATCACAAAATAATATTATAAGCATTAAGTTAAATGAGATATTGCATGAAAGTAAAATGCCTGAAACAAAGTAAATGCCAGGAAAAATAGTTATGAGCTTAAAGTGCTGGCTATGTCATCAATGCAGATCATCCTGTGAATTCTTCGTAAAATTTAACATAATGGTTTACGTGTAAGAGGCACTCAAATGTGGAATTAAATTGGTATTTGTAACTGTTATTTGTAACTCTTGAAATCTGAAAGCCAAGAGCCAATTTCTCCCAGCAGCAAACTTATTCAGGAATTCTTAAGTTCAAAATATGTTTCTTGGGTTGATGCACTTTCCAAAACTACCTGCATGATCTTAACTTTCAGTTATATAAACCCCAGTTTCTGCTTGATATTGTCTTCTATGGATAACTAAGTGAATCCTGGGGCACAAAATCTCAGACAGATAATAACAGCTAGGCTTAGGCAGGAGAAAACACAGAAGTTTAATATCACATCATCTCCCACTCTCCTACAGTGCTGAGTACTTCTAACATCAGGCTACTGGAGACTTGAAGCTCTCACTTAATAGGCAAGAAGGGGATGTGGAGGACATAAACTGAACCTGCAACCTGTGAAGGAGCAAATTTTACCACATGTTCTCTGGGCAGCATAAAAATAAAACCAAAAACTAAAACAACAACAACCACAAAAAACCAAACAGCTGTTCATTAGATACATGGATAATTTCACTATAGCTGATTTGGCACAGATGCAATAAAAATGAGTCTCTTTAGTGGACTTGAGTCTCAGGCTCATATCTTACTTGCAATAAGGAACTCTGAGAACTTGCATTACTTTGTAGCTGTATGCAACATGATTACATCTAGTAAGCATTAAAATCATCCGCTGGAAGGAAATCCTGTGAGATCTAAAGATGCTTATATGTAGATTTTAATCTTGTAAGTTCCATTAACAACAAAGCAGTCTCTTTAAGTATGTATGTGTGTATTCTTCTAGGCAACTCCAAATTTTCTCTTTATATTTTTTTTTCCCTAAAATTAATGGTAGTAATAGTGGCTAAAGGGGTGCCTGGCTGGCTTAGTCAGTGGAACGTGCTACTCTTGATCTTGGGGTTGTGATTCTGAGCCCCAAACTGGGTGTAGAGATTACTTAAAAAAATAAATCTTTAAAAAAATAGTAGTAATTAAATACGTTTCAGCGAATACTCTCAATGACAGTATAAATCTTTAGATTGGTAGGAGAAGGAAGGGAAGAATGAAGGGGGTTAAACAAAAGGGGGAATGAACCATGAGAGACTGTGGACTCTGGGAAACAAACTGAGGGCTTCAGAGGGGAGGGGGGTGGGGGATTGGGATAGGCTGGTGATGGGTAGTAAGGAGGGCACATATTGCATGGTGCACTGGGTGCTATACGCAAATAATGAATCATGGAACAGTACATCAGAAACTAAGGATATACTGTATGGTGACTAACATAACATAATAAAAAATTATTATAAATAAAAAAATAAAAATTAAAATTAAAAAAATTTAATTTTTAAAAAAATCTTTAGATTCAGGAGAAGCTGACTGAATTGCAGTTGAGGAGAGAATAGAGATAAGGTACCTTAGGTACCACAGAAAGATCCTAGAAATCATTTTTAGAGTTTTCCTTAACAATTCTGTGCTAGCCAAAGAAGGCTGGTGCTTTATTACTATGTGGGCTGAGAGGTGGGGACATTGGTATCAAATTGGTTCTTTCCCAAGAAAAACTTCTGAGTGGAATGAAAGACAAGTAGAGTTGAATGAAGGAGAAAACAATTCTCTTGAATCTGTTGGAAAAGAGTGTGATGCCAGTTCTTCCCACCTGCATCTACTGATTCAATGCACTTCCAATCAAGATTCCAGCAAATTATTTCACAGATATTGACATACTGTTTCAGAAGTTTATGTAGAAAGGCAAAAGGTTCAGAATAGCCAAGAAAACATAGGAGAACAAAGCTGGAGGACTGACACTACCCAGCGTCAAGACTTAACAGTGCAGTAATCAAGAGAGCATGGTATTGGTGAAAGAATAGATCCATAGAGCAGAATAGAGGGCCCAGAAATAGACCCTCATAAATACAGTCCACTGGTCTTTGATAAAGGAACAAAGGCAATACAATGTAGCAACAAAAGTCTCAACTGGACACCCACATGCAAAAAATAAACCTAGACACAGACTTTACAACCTTCATCAAAATTAACTCAAAATGGATCACAGGCCTAGATGTAAAATGCAAACCTAGAAATTCTAGGACTTGGAGAAAACCTCAATGACCTCAGGTGTGATTATGGAATTTAGATAGAATTCCAAAAGTATGATTCATGAAAGAAATAATGAATAAGCTGGATGTCATTAAAATTAAAAACTTCTATCCTGTGAAAGACAATGCTAAGAGAATGAGAAGACAAGTCACAGAGTAGAAGAAAGTATTTACAAAAGGTATATCTAATCAATAACAATAGAAGACATACTAAGAACTGCTAAAATTCAAGGAAACCTCATTTTAAAAACGGGTGAGGGGCGCCTGGGTGGCACAGCGGTTAAGCGTCTGCCTTCGGCTCAGGGCGTGATCCCAGAGTTCTGGGATCGAGCCCCACATCGGGCTCCTCCGCTGGGAGCCTGCTTCTTCCTCTCCCACTCCTCCTGCTTGTGTTCCCTCTCTTGCTGGCTGTCTCTCTCTCTGTCAAATAAATAAATAAAATCTTTAAAAAAATAAAAAAAATAAAAAAAAATAAATAAAAACGGGTGAAATACCGTAACAGGCACCTCACTAAAAAAGATATACAGACAGTAGATAAGCATAGGAAAAAATTCTCCACATATTTCACCAGGAAAATGTGAGTTAAACAATGGGATAGCACTACATACCTATTACAATGGCCAAATCTAGAACACCGACAACACCAAATACAGGTGAGGATGTGGAGCAGGAGTAACTCTCATACTTGTGGATGGGGACGCAAGACAGCCTTACTGCTTTGGAAGACAGTTGGCTAGTTTCTTACAAAACTGAACAGGTTCTCTCCATATGATCCAGCAATCGCACTCCTTGGGATTAACCCAAAAGAGATGAAAAATGACGGTGGACACAAAAACCTGCACATGTTTATACCACCTGTATTTGTACTTGATAAAACTTGGAAGCAACAAAGATGTCCTTCAGGAGGTGAAGAGATAAATATATGTGGAATCAACAGACAATGGAATATTAGTACAAAAAAGTGCTCAGCTATCAAACCACAAGACAACCCTATCACTAAGGGAAAGAAGCCAATCTCAAAGGGCTATCTACCATACGATTCTAATTATATGACTGATTATATATATCATTATATTGTAATTATGTGAAAAAGGCAAAACTATGGCGATAACCTATCAGTAGTTGTGGGGAAAGGAGAATGAACAAGCAGACCTCAGAGGGCTTTTAGGGCAGCGAAAATACTTTGATACAATACAGTACAATACATGGATACATGTCATTATCATTACATTATAATGTATACATTTTACATCATAAAATGTATGGCACTAAGAATGAATTCTAATGCTAACTATGGATTTTGGGTGATACTGTGTCAGTGTAAGTGTATCAGTTTTAAGATAGGCAGCACTGTGATAAGTGATGTCAATAAGGGGGCAGGCAATGCATGCGAGGGAAGGGGGTAGGGGAAATCTCTGTACCTTCCTTTCAATTTTTCTGTGAATCTAATACGGCTCTAAAACAATAACAAAGTCCTTAAAAAATGAATGTGATGTTATATAACACACGATCTGAAACAGTACAAATGAGTTTCCGCAACTTAAACGTTTAAATATACAAAATGAAAAGCAAGTGTAAAGCAATTTTTCTAAAATGGTGTGAAAGTAGGACTTAAGGATACTGTTAGCATGATGAATAGTGACTACTTTAAATTGAAGAATGTAGTTTTCGATTGCACAAGGTTAAACATATTAGAGAATTGTATTAAAATGTTAAATAGATATCGGTTACAAGGCAGGCATGATGGGTAGGTTTATGAGCAGTATTTTCGATCATGTACTTGTACATTTTAATATTTTTGAGAAGGGCAAAATTTGGCTATAAAATAGGGGTATAAACCAAATAAAAGTATACGTAGGTGATAAAAATACATATTAGCAAAGAAGCAGCTTCAATTCAGGTATGTATTTTTATATTTTCTGTTTGTACTTTATAATTCATCTTTCAAAATCTTTCCATGGGCTAGACCTACATTGATAATTAAGAATAAAATATTTAAAAGTTTCATTGGCTTTAGAACAGAAACTAGACAAAGCTCAATGGTGAGATCATCTTGAATGGGGATTTTTCAAGAGGTTTATATTGTCACACAGTAGGTCCATGCAGCCATCAGAGGCTAAAAGAACAATCCCCATGCACTTGGATAGCAGACACAAAATCTCAAGTGTCGAGAGAAAAGCCCATATCTACTTAAACAGGTAATCCACAAGTCCCCTGTTATACTGTCTCGCTCTTGTGAATTATTTCCAAACTACAGTGCAAAATCTGGCTTTCCATTCGTAAGAAAGACAAAGAATATACTAGTGACTCCCACTTCATTCCTCCTCCCTCAAATCCCCAGATCACGGGTCTGTCATCCTAAGCAGCTCAGAGATTCCTGTCAAAAAACAGATGGAAAGTGGGTTGCCTGGTGCTATGGCTTCTCTATACCATCTCTGTATTTTCTTCTTCTTCTTCCTTGAGTCCACAAATTCCACAACCCATCCAGCTTTCCTTTGATTATATTTTTCAAGGAAAAAACAAAATCAAACAGTTCTTCACATTTATTTTTTTTTGGACTTTGGTTGTGAAACATATTTTAGATTCGAACAAAGTTATCAAATGACAAGAAACCCAGCTCAGCACCTGGGATGCAGCACTCCCCTGCCCTGTGTTCAGTGACTCTATATCTCGCCTAATTTACAGGTACAAGTATATGCTCACTTAGTATTAAAAAATGTAAGAGGAGGCATCTAAATATAGAAGATCCTTTCACAGCACTATGGTAATTTGACAAATTTTCCATATTAAAATATGATCATTATATTCTAATTTAAGGAGAGTGAAATTGATACTGAAAACCAGTTCCTTATTTCCGATGCACAGCACAACATATCTCAGGAAATGTGCCTCTGCCTAGTTACAGGGCTCCCTGTGCTTTAGGAAACAAAGTGATCCCCCCTCATGTTGCTATAGCTACGCTTGTGTACCTTTAAAAGGACTGCAAAAATGAATTCCATTATGTTGGAGAACAAAACACCAGACACATTTGACTTGACAGAAATTTTAAACATATCTCCTTGCAGAATACCCCTAACTTTTACTCACTTTGCAGGTGAATGACCTGTTATTATAGTTGTTCCATTCATTATATGCACAGATTTCCAAGACTACTGCCATTTGCAAAGTACAAAAGAAATGTTTGCATGCTGGGACATAATGAGAATCCATCACAATGAAAAGTTTCACAGCTTATGTAAAATGTTTAGTTTTAACGGGCTTAGTTCATCCACTTGGGAATATACCAGAGTCTTTTGTAAATTCCTGAGTTGGAAAGACACCCTCCTCTTCCTTGTGAAATGTCTTCAGACTGTGAGTTTAACCTTTGTTGCTTGTCCTGGTCAAGAAAATTTGATAGAATAAAAGGGAATAAAGGGATTCTTTTTTCTAAAATGACTAAGGTTATAAAAAATCAACACTGCTTCATGCCAGAGTAAAAAATTATGGTTCACTTATATTCAAACTATTCATGGAACTCTCCTACTGCTAATAACATTTCAAGGTACTGACCTGTAAGCCATAATGTCCTAAAACTACTTTATTCTTATTTTTATTGGTTTATTGGTTTTTTTCAATGAATCCCTTTAAACCTTTTCTTCTCATAAAGAAGACAGCATCATGCCGTGGTTATATGTACCACCCCTTATGCCCGAGACCTGCACTTGAAGCCTGTCAATGTCTTTAACAGCGGAGCTATTTCCTGATCTGTTAAATAGTGCTAATGATAGAACCTACTTCTAAGGTTAGTTATGAGTTTAAATGGCAACTCTACCAAGTGCTTACTCCAGTACTTAGCCCAGTAAGTTCCCAGTGCGTGTTCACTGTTACCATTTTTTGTTTTTCTTTTAAATATTTTATTTATGTTTTTGAGAGAGAAAGAGAGGCAGCGCGTACAGGAGCACAGAGTGGGGGGAGGAGCAGAGGGAGAGAATCTTCAAGCCGACTCCCCGCTGAGCCCAACGAAAGGACTCCATCCCATCACCCATGAGATCATGACCTGAACTGAAACCAAGAATCAGATGCTTAACTGACTGAGCCACCCAGGCTCCCCACTGTCACTGTTTTTGAAGAAGTATTAACTTACATGATGGCGTCTGACAGACTGTACTAGCAGGTAGATGGCAAACAGACTAGATCTATTCCCTCCCTAGGACTTGAGCTAAACTGACCCCATCCCTAGGACTTGAGCCTTTGATAACCTGAATCTTGAATACAATGCTTTGTTTTCATACTTTAAGTTAGCATTAACCCTCAAGCAAAGGCATGAAATCATTTAAAAACAATTTAATATATGTTATTTTCCCCTCGGGGTATTTCCTACAGCATTAGCCCTAGAGATAACTTTGTAGTAAAGAAAAAACAAAGGCTCAAACTCAACAACTTTTGCAGCTACTTACAGAATACTGTGTCAGAGATCAAGTAGTAAATTGTTCAAATCAAAGTTCAAATGCAATAGGTCTGGGGTGGAAGCCTGGGAATATGCATTTTAACAAGTTCCCAGATGATGCTGATGATATATCCCTACAAGGACAGCACTTGGACCAGCCAAGACCTAGAGTGACCCCCATCCCATTCTTCATGTTGATAAGGATTCCATTCCACACCATTTACACGACGTTTGGTATGTTCTACAATTTTTGTCCAATTTTAGCCTTCTATACTTTACTAACAGGACACAAAATACTTCCAGGGATTTTAACATTCTTAGAGCCATGAACACCTTCTCATAGAGCCCTTCAAGAACCGAAGAATCTCTTCCAAAATATTTCCTTTAGTCTTCTAAACACTGAGCATGGGACAAACCCACACACACACACACACACACACACACACACACACAGACATACACAGTGAGGGAAAGTGGCTATTTCACTTTATCTGCTAGTATGGTATGAAATTCAAACCACCTACAATCCTCATCAAAAGGACACTTTATTTTTGTATTTTTTAAAGATTTTATTTATTTATTTATTTATTTATTTATTTATTTATTTATTTAACAGAGTGAGGCAGCCAGCGAGAGAGGGAACACAAGCAGGGGGAGTGGGAGAGGAAGAAGCAGGCTCCCAGCAGAGCAGGGAGCCCGATGTGGGGCTTGATTCCAGGATCCTGGGATCACGCCCTGAGCAGAAGGCAGACCCTTAACGACTGAGCCACTCAGGCGCCCCCAACAGGACACTTTAGAGCAGTATCAGATTAGTAGGCTCACATTCCACCAGAGTTATTTACTCATTTTTCCTCTTACTTTCCAGGGGTGGAAGGCAGGGGGTAACTGGAGAAAGAGCTAAGTTATAGGTCTTTCTTGATGACATGTGGTGGAAACAAATCCCAAGGCCTCTCACTTATGGCACAAAAAGCTCTTCTAAACAATTAAGTAAGGTCTTTTCGGTGGGAGAATATGATTTTAGTCATATAGTGATTCATGATAATACTTTCCATTCTTAACAAAAGGGAAATGGGGGGGGCAAAGTTGTCTTAAATCTTAATTTTGTCACTTAAAACTTTGTGACCAGAGCACATAGAAAAATACCTGTTCCTTAATACACATTTGATGGGCATTATTATGAATTTAAATCATACTGGTATATTTCAGAGAAGTCTAAAACCATAGTTGCGGGCATGACTGTATGGCAAGTTAGAGTGGATGGCTCCCTTTGAACAAAGCAGAACAGAAAACTTTAGGAGGGTCTACAGATCGCTAAGTAAAACCTCCTCGGCTCCTTTCTTTACATTTCTAGCTTTTTTTCATATTAATCGAAGTCTGAGATAAGAAAAATAACTTATCATAGAACATAATGGAGAGCAGTAATGAAATTAACAGAAAATTAGCAGTAGGAAATAAAAAATTAAGTCCTCAAATTCACAAACTGACAAAAAATTCAACAATCAATTGACTAATAAAGCAAGCCAAAAATATATTCTGAACATTTCAGTTGAGTGAAGGTGTATTTTGCTAATTTATCTAATTTTTTTTTGGCATTCCTAAAAAATTGTGTAGAAAACATATATCATTTGTATCTATATTTTGAAGTGAAATTAAGTCATGTATAAATTCTTCCACTTTAGGCTACCTATACACGTTGAATAACCGTGTTCAACGTAGTTACTAAAAAATGTACACTGATCAATGGTCAAGGAACCTATTATATATATATATATATATATATATATATATATATATATATATATATATATATAATATCAATATAATGTGATGTCTGTGAATCCAAGAATATCCACGATTTCCACAGTAATGATATTCAATAATGAGAAAATTTAATGTAACTACAGTGCCTTCATTAAAATGTTCCATTACACCTTATCAAACGTAGTCATTTTCAATTCAGGGTGCAGCTAGATGTCAAGTCAAATGTGGTGGCACATATTTGATGTCATGGCATAGATAATTATTTACATTTGATCACTTAGCAAAAATACCGTTATGATACAGTTCCTTCATATATTTGCTTTTTAGTTTTGCTGATTGTTTCCTGTTATTTCCTCCTGATTTGAGAAATAAGACTTGCTGTTTACTTGGAAGAATTAAAATATGCTAATGAATTAAGATATGTATTTATAATTTGATTTCCTTCAACGGTGCAATAATACAAATGTGGAAACATTACTTTCTCGGTCTATGGGGATGCATAATGCAAAATTTTAAGTAACTTAAACCATATTGAATATCTTTGAATAAAATTGTTACTGCTCATTCTCCCTATATTTAATTATAAGGTATAAAATGTACTTTTCCTCCAGGTACTGGATACTTTAAATAACACATGCTATTTTTGTGGTACATTATAACATCATTTAGAAAATGCATCCGTCATATATCTAAATTGAGTTACACATCGTTCTTATCCATGATGCTGATTTGTATACATTCCTGTCCTGCCAACTCGGAAAAGACATCAGCTAACATTTGATATGACAACAGAGAAACCCAGACAAACATTTGGCTCTGAACTCAAGTGAGCGCATCTGATTAAATCTAAATTGCTATGGCATAACATTATCTAGTAATGTTAACATAAAGGAACTGCTGCTGGAATCCAAATTTACCTTACAGATATCACAAAAGTTAAGTGTTGTTACTAAAATCTGAATCCTGTTTCTACAGGAGGTAAGTGTATTCAAATGTTCTGTGCAATTTGCCTCAAGATGTCTTTTTCAGTAATGATCATTTATAAGGCTTGTAATGAAACACAAAAAGAGAGAGAACACATGGTTATGTGGGTGTTAGAAGTGTAAATTTAAATTCTGGATTCTGGAGCCAGTTTCTTGGAAAGGGCTTCCTTTTCCTGTCACCCCATCGTAGTTCCAAACATCTAATTGTGCTTCAAAATTTTAAGGTACAAGATAAATAAGGGCAAGAACCAATGTTTTACTAGTATTGCCAAGTTGCAATTATTCCTAATGATATAAAACCATTTCTAAGGATCTCACTTGAAGATCTTGAATTACTGGACAGGACTGCATTTGGGGATTAACTCTGTGAAGTCTTGGTTAAATCTCTAGTATACCCAGGGGACCCAAGCTTTTGCAGTATGCTTTCCTGGTTTAAGACTGTTAATAAGAACAAGCTCTAAGGAATATCAGAGAGGCTATCCCATGTGGGTGGAGGAATACTGGGCGAACTGGCAGAGTACCAAGAAGAAGGTCCACCTAGAGTGAAATCTAAAAGTAGATATTCAAATATGTTTGGGTCCCAGGCTTTTGCAGGGTTATAAACTCTCTCTTTGGCCTTTTCTTTCATAGAATGATTCCTAGACTATATTACCCACATATGTTCCTTTTACTATTTATGAAAAATGATTTGGGATTCAGAGCAAAAATGAACTAACTACTGCTATATACAAAAAGGCATGCATAAATCCCACAAACACAACAGTGAGTGAAAAGAAGACACAACAAGTACTAATTGTATGATTCAACTTACATCAGGTTCAAAACTGACAAAACTAACCTACAACATTAGAATTAAGGGTAGTAGTTACACTTGGAGAGAGTAGAAAAGGAAGTAATAGTGAATAGGAGGAGTTTCCAAGTGCTGGTAATACTCTTTTTTTTTTTTTTAATGAGGCACTAATTACACAGGTAAATCACATTTGTGAAAACTCTTTCAACTTCATACTTTCATTTTTACCCCATTATAGGGCAATCATAAAGGCAAGATAAGATATTCCTATATGGTCCATCGGGGTGTTTACACTGTGGGGAAATAATAAATATCAACCTGCTTACAATAACCAACCAGATCAATGCATGCAGAGTCAGAACTTTTTAATCATAACCCAGGTCCATTCCTAAAAAACTGCTGGTCTTATAATGATAAACTTCATTTTTATGTGAAATGGAAAATAATCTGACAGCTGGACACCTACAGAGTAATAAAATCAGTTTCCTCACTTAAAGTGTTTCACTTCATCAAGAAACTGTACAAACACCTATATTCACTATTTGCCAGGCAGTGTATCATAGGCTTGGCAAATATCCAATATGATTCTCAGGAAAAAACAAAAGCAAAAAAAAACCTGACCTTTCAAGTATTCCCGATTTGACAAAGAAGGAAAAATGAGACAAAAAATTTAAATAACTGTGCTCAAATTACCAGTAAGAAAAAGATGTTTGTGGATCACATTTTGTTTTCATTCATCATGCCAGTGGTTCTCAAACTCTACCGTGAAACAGGGCTGTTAGAGACAAATGGCTAGAATCCACCTCCAGGACTTCTGATGCCGTGAGTGGCGTGGGCTGCTGCATTTCTGCATTTCCAACAAGCTTGCAAGTGATGCTGGTGCTGCTGGTCCAGGATACACACTTTGGGACCACAATGCCCACACCTGGTTCCATGCCATCCCTCCTACTTCCCGCCTGCCCTCTCTATCAGGGCTGGGTCTGGCCTCTTACTGGGCACCTCTGTTCCCATGGCCTAGGACAGGGAAAGGGATACAGGGGAGATTTTCTAGGTCTACATGAATAAACAGATGATTGAAGAACCGTCTTTGTAAGATACTCGCAAAGACACAGCTCCTTTTTGAATCAAATTAGGCATAAATTACTGTGGTAAAAATCACAGAAGGTAAGGTCAGCTTCTTCCTTTTACAGGTGATGGAACAGAGTTGCTGAAAGCTTAAGTGACTGCCTGAGTGTCAGCCGGCCAAGACAAGAAAAACAGCTGCCTCCTAGTATTTTCCTTATTTAAAAGAACGGAGTATATTAAGTTATGTAGGGAAACTACGAGAGAAATTGAACTAGCAACCACTTATCTTAGTGTTTTACCTTTTGTTCCAAATGGAGATGTGGAAAATCTACAAATTTGAATGTGTATGTGCAACACATGTTGCTTTTGTCTATGATGTGACTGGCAGACATGGTGCAGAGTAAGATTTCTAAAACACAGTCCCTTCCATGAAAATTTTACCTTCTAGTTAGGGAGACAAAATTCACACATGAATCACACACAAGATACCAGACAGCACAAATTCAAAGTAGCATGGGAGTTGTTATACATACAATAACATTGGCAGAAGAAGAGTTCATTGAAGATGATAAGATTCATGGAGGAGGTGAAGTCTGAAACAGGTCCAAAAAGTATTTCGAACTGGCAGGGGGAGAGGAGGCAAGGTGTGCAATGGCCCAATTTAAGTGCGTAGCATAGTACAAAACGGATGTGAAAACATGCATCTTGTCATGGGGGCCAGGGACATACTTGTGAGTAAGTGAACTGATCAAGTACAGATTTATATATTGGCAGGCTTTTGGGAACACTGCGAAGTTACTCGGTTTTGTGAATTGGTTATAGTTACTTGGGAAGGGTAGTGACCCAGGCAAAGACACACCGAAATGTTTTACCGTCGCCTTCCTGGACGCCACCTAGACTACGTCAGCCTCCCTGCGGGCAAAAACCGTCAGTGAGAAAAATGCCCTTCAGCGTGTTCAGCTGAATTTCCCTATGGCATCAAGACGATTACCAACAGCACTGATTAGGTTGTCTTAAACCATGTGAGAATTCTAAATGCATCTGCCTGTGTATGAAAAATCTGAACAGTGCATTTTGTAGCCACCGCCTATGCCTGGCTATTTCCAGAAAGTGAGCTCCTCTGACCCTAGTTTGCCCTGAACCCACTCCATTCACCCACACTTACTTGCGCTATCTTTACCAACAACCACAATTCTTTCCTGGGACGGGAAAGAAAAAAAAAAAAAAAAGTAAGCAAACAGACAAACAAAAAACCATGTCTTTCGGTCTGCTGTTTGATTCTAAGTCAAAACTGTTGTCCCTAAAATTACCTAAAACTCAGTGCACAAGATTCCCTGAGACTGTTCCCAGATTCCCTAATCTTTTCTCTGTTCCGCCTGCATTCACCATAATAAGCCTTTTGTGTCTGTGCTTCAACTAGCCCATCTGTTCCTGTTTGTAGTAATTTTCTAGCACACTAGTTCGTTCAGCAAGCCCTCCAATCTCAACAAGACCTGACTCATTTATTTATTTCACTCTGAAAGGCTAACTTTCACCCTATTGCATCCAGCTTTCTATGGCGACTCCTTGCCCCTGTGGTTGGGGTTCTACCATCTCAACTTCACGATTTAATGTATTGTTCAGATGTTTTAATTAATGGGATTCATTCTTGGTCTCAACTCAGCAACAACTTTGTTATTATTTCCCTCTTCCAAACTAAGGGTAAAGTCCACATACAGATTTTAGGAGATATGTAAGTCCTTTTTAAAATTTGGTTTTACAAAGATTGGGAGTCATAAGGCAGATCAAAATCAAAAATGATTGGTCAGGACTTCGTATGTAGCAGAGTGGCTCCCACTGCAATCTATTGAACGTCAGCTCTGGACACAAGGGTTTGGAAAAAGATGAGAAACAAAGAAACCCCCCCAAAGTGATAATGACTCTTACAAGAAGATGACCCCAAGGGGTTGCTGTTTTTGTAAGTGTCTGCTAATCTCTGTGACATCACAGATTGCTTCCTTTCAGAATTTGGTTATTCCAATAATAAACTTATTTGCTGTTACACATTTTTGTAAAAGACTTTAAACCAGTTACTAAGAATATTATACCATATTTTTTTAGTTGTCAATCTCCCTGAATGTACAGGTTAAACATCTTAGGAGTTGAAAATTAAGGGTTGACTTTGAAAAATACACCCAAGTTTAATACATACAAAAGAATGGGTGATAAAAAAAAAAAATCACTTTAGCCCATATGTAATCAAGTGAAATACACTGTAAACTCATAGCATTTATTATGCTACTTGACCAAAAAAAAAAAAAAAAAAAAAAAAAAAATCAGTGCTAACCTGTGAATTAAAATTCTAGCAGAAAATCAAGTATAAAAACTGAGCGTTAATGATGGTTGGAGAGTACTATCTATATTGCCTAAATCTCTGTATTTCTCAAGTTTATTCATTAATTCTATTAGTTTCTGATTATGGGTTGTTGAAATAGGAATTTATTACTATAATAAATGCTTGAAGTTAGAAACCAATAATTATTCCCAAAGACTTTTTAATTAGTAGTTTTATAAACCATAAGGCAAATTAAACACTACTTCAGTGAAGAGCATTTTTTAAAGCTCATTTTTAATAGAAGGTCAATGATTAAAAATTAAAAAGTGAGTTTTCAGTTCTAAAATAATGGCCAATAAATTTAAAAATAGTGATTTTATTAAAAAATGAAGTCCCTATGGTGTTGACTAAATTTCTGAATGTATACTATATTGAGATTTTGTTGTATTGAAAATCCAGTGAAGAATTGTTCTCAATATAGGATAACAATGTATTTCTATTGTTTCATTCTGATCTAGTTCTGTATATCTACTCAGCAACTACACCTTTAGGGAAGTTTTATTTCAGCAAAATAAGTGTTGAAAATACTTCATATCACATAGCTTTTACTCTAGCTATGAGCAGCAATATGGGGAAAGTTTTAACTGGTTAAAAGAAAAACTGTTTCAGATTCTATATTGTCACACACACATTAGGTGAAAAGCATGAAAAATGTCATTTAAAATTATGCTCACGGGGTAAATTTTAAGTTCACTTTACCCCGACGCGATCTACTACTCTGCGTGCATATGTACACACGCATTTGAGAGAAAGACACACAGACACGTACAGCCAATAAAGTAAACAAAAATACTATTAAAAAGGGGGTGAAGCCTCTCAATTCATTTGTAATGTGGATTTACCGACACGGTTTCATTGTATGTCTTCCCCAAGGCAAGGAGCCTGTGCAGATGTTGTCGGAATCAACTTCCAACAGTGTTGGAAACACAAATCATTAACTCGTTACCAGTCTACATTGGAAGTCAGAACACAAAACAGTTTAAATATGTTAACTTAGACGCAGTCAAGCTTTCTCCACATTCATTTGAACTACTGAGAAATCAGTACAAAATCCACAAACTTCCTATGCCTTGGAGGGTTTCTTTGTTCTCCTAAGAATACACCACTATGTCTGAATATGTTCTCCAGATATTTCTGCAGTTCAACAATTTGACAGACACATTCACTGTGAGGGAAAAAAAAACACAATTCGATATAGAAAACAAAGATTACAGAACCTTAGTGGAGAAAACCACGCACAAGATTTCATTGTTTGATTCATTCAGACAATGTGCTCTAAACGATTCGCTAAACACACATTTTTAATATTTCATTATGGTTTAAGCAACCCACCCATGTAGGCTAAATTCATTAATTCAATTATTAATTCAATTATTAATTACATTATTAATTCAATTATTTTAGTGACTACTATTTCCCCAAATGTGTCCAAGAAATGTAAGTTATCCTAAGTGGAAAAATAAACTCCTACTATATTCAAGTTTGGGGAGCAGATGTAAAATAATTCAAATGTACAGAATGTTAAATGGTACTCAACTAAGATGAATAAAACTCATAAGGAAATTAGAATAGGGGAAGAGCTGCCATTTTAGATAGGCCACTGAGGCCGGTCTGAGTCTGGAGGAGAACAGATCTTGATGAGAAACAAGCCAAAGAAATACCTAGAGAAGAACATTCCAGATAGAGGGAACGTTCCAGATAGAGATTTATAATGGCACATCATTTTCTACGTAACTTATTCAGTTACCAGTTACTGAGCATCAGATTTTTCATGCCCAGTAGAGCATAGTGTAGTTGTATTGATTAAATGAATAATGCTTGTAAAGAACTGTGCCCAGAACCTGGAAAATATCTCATTACATTTTAGTTGTTGTCATAACATGATAATACCCTATGGTTCCCTATTTTTCCAATCCCACCCCAAGGTATCATTAATATGAAAAACCACTTATCAAGCAAAACTGAGTTATATGCTCAGGGAATTATAGGATGAAATACATGTGTTGAAGTCCAGGATTCCCATTCTATGGAGATAACAAATGTACACATGATCAACACATACATAATTTAAAGACAGAGCTTATAAGCTAAGAACTTGGTTAAAGTAACACTGTCATTATTCGTTGGTAGTTGTCCAACTAAGCCTGAAGACAATTTCAATTTTTCATAGTTTTATGTGGTACAGTTAGGTTTATAACTGATGACAAAATTCATCTGCATTTCTTTACTTGACCTTCACACAGATTTTGTGTAGTCTACTATAGCTTTGAAACGTTGCCAGAGAATTTCTTCTCTGTTCACAGAAACTTCTCGTTTCCTATGTTTTTCTTATCATGCAATCACTGAAGACATTGATTCCTCATTCCTAGAGTAATAAAGAGAGCTCAAAAAATCAATATCCATATTATCTATTGGAGCTTAGTGGTCAGATATAGATCCATTGTCTTTGCAGACATTGCTTCATTTATACAAACAAACAAACAAAAAAAACCAAACAGAAGCATTCAGGTTAGTGATACAGATACCATCGCACCTTTTAAAGGCATTGACTTGCTACTGATTTAGGAGGGAGTGATTACTACTGAAAGGACACCAGCTATTTTCTTCTTTACTTGCCACCTAGCACCTTACACTCCATGTGCACAATAAAACTTGGTGTAAGTGGCTCACCACCAGTATGCGCCTCCTTTATTTTGGAGATAAAACAACTCACCTTCAAAACTAGCAAAGACACAAATGTTCCTCAGAGCACTTAAGGTGGAAGGGCAGAACATTTAAGACCTGAGCAGACTGAAGACCTGCAGGACAGTAAGGCAGTATCAGAGAGCCACCAAAGTCACACGATGAATTAACAGGACTAATAAGTAAAGAGCATTTCAAAGTCACAGAGGATAAATACTTGCTAAATGCCCTGAAATCACTGATCTTCAACCGCCAAGAGGTATACATTCCTGTGTAGATTTTTGTGGAACGTAAGGCTTTGCTATGCTTAGGGTGATGTTCAATATAGATAACGTGGATAAACCCTTTGTCAGAATGCACCCAAATGAAAATATGCCTGTCTGGTAATATTGTAGTATTTTATGACCATGGTCTAGGTAGCACTCTCCCACCTCATACAACATGGTCAAGGTGGAGAACTTGTTTCCCACTCCTGATAGATGTTCCCATCCATGCGCAGGCGCATATCGAATAACAGAAAAAGTTCTGACTTTCCTCTGCCCCGTTACTCCAACACGGTGGAGGTAGAACTGTCAGGTTGGAACATTTGAGAACAATGAACTGTAGGAGTTCCTCTGAGCTCCATCTCTCTCCTCCATAGAAGCAATTTTCCTGCAGGGAGAGAAAATTCAGTACTCCACTAGGGGAGACAATTCCTTACCAGTTAATAACAAATATGTTTTGGCTTCAATCTGCCATATTTTTGTTTTATTTCCCCAAATTGAAAGCTATGTGGGCAAGACATATATTTATGGAGTCTTTCTGGAGACCTCAACGATACTAGCCTTGTGTCTTTGGAGGGATGGCTGTTGCAATTAACCAGATGAGAAAGTATTTTATGGCAGTGTGTCCAGTCAAACAAGAAGTACAGCCTTAGTGCTATGTGCCCAGACATGAACCCTGAATTACCACAGTAGTAAGACTGATGGAATGCTAAGGGCTTACTGTGTGCAAATCATTTTAAATACTTTGTAGCAGCCCATTTGGTCTCCACAACACCATCTTACAGATGAAACTGAAACACAGAGGTTCGGTGACTTGCAAAGGTCAACCAGAGAATGGTAGGAGGACTGGGACTCAGGCAGTCTTGTTCAAAAGCAGCACCCTCAAGCACTGTGCTATACAACTAGAAGTACCAGAAGAAAACAAACATCAAACCTAGGTCTGTAAGCCTGAGCACCGCGAGCAAAGGCATAGCCACACCAAGTCTCAGGGTAACTCTCCGTAAGTATCTGAAGCCTCCTTAAAATGATCGTACACTGTTCTTGGAGTGAACTGATTCAAGATATGCTAAAATGATAAAGAACCTAATAATGAGTTTCAAATCCCCCCCTGCTCATACCTGCCATAGATATTAATAAAGCACACACGGGGCAGGTCTGGAGATGCCCAAGATGACTGATTTTCTCATAAGGAGAACCTGTCAAGCTGATTAGTTGAGAAAGGCTCTCTTGACCATTCAGCTGAGAAAAACCAAAGACATTTTCTGAGTCTTCAAGTCCTCAGTCCTGAGTTCTCGGACCATGATGGCCCTAACAGTCCCCAAAACGCAGAGCTGCCTGCAAAATAACTGTTACCTATATGACATTTAATATATTAAGTTACAATTTTCAATTGAAGGTGTGATTTCACACAGAAAAGTTCAGCTAAAATGGGGGGTGCCTGGGTGGCTCAGTTGGTTGGGCAATTGCCTTCAGCTCAGGTCATGATCCTGGAGTCCCAGGATCGAGTCCCTCATCAGGCTCCCAGCTCAGCGGGGAGTCTGCTTCTCCCTCTGACCCTCTCCCCTCTCATGCTCTCTCTCACTCTCTCTCTCTCTCTCAAATAAATAATAAATTCTTTTAAAAAAGAAAGAAAGAAAGAAAAGTTCAGCTAAAATGTACACCATAGGGTGAAAATTAGGTTATAACTCAAAGCACCTAATTGATTCTCAAAACAATATACACTGCATATGTCATACGATTGTTTTATACTTTTGCTTAAAAATAAAAAATCTATACATCATATGTATTTGACAATTATTTGAAAAATAGACTGGAGAAATGGAAATATTAAAAACATTCAGAATATTTGAAAGACTTTGCATTTGTTTTCTAGTTTATGACTACTTTAGTGCTCCAATGAAGTGTCAACGAGGTAATTTTTTCTAAGCACAAGGGCAGAAGAATCCAGGTGTAACAAATATGCTTTGTCTGCATGAATGCTAAACTCGAGGTCACTACCTAGTGGAAAACTTAATTCAAATATGCTAAGGTCCATGTCCAGCGTATTTTTCATTAATAACATGGGGAGATCTAAGTAGTATAACTTGATATTTAGAAAAAAGAAAAGGATCACGAAAAAGATATCTAAAATATTTGTCTAACTGTACATACATCAGAGTAAGGGCAATTGTCTTAAACTTATTGCCACAGAATAAAGCCACTTAAAATTAAGGAGTATCATCTCTGGAGCATCTTTAAAAGAAAAAAAAAAAAAAAGAAAGAAAGCAAAGTATCCAAAATATCTTCTCCCCACACTTTCCCAGAATGGGAGAGCAGTTCCTGTAGAATTAACTACTCAACCGTGCCCTCAAGTGCTTTAAATTTGAGCTATCTGGTGAACGACAGCCAAACAGACCATGCTGGTTCCTAAGTTTTCAGCTGTACAAAGGAGCATTTGGTGTCAAAAAAGAAATTTGCTGAATCTAGATTTCTTTGGGCAATTTGTCTGTTTTTTTTAAAAAAGATATTTTATTTATTTGACAGAGAGAGAGAGTGAGAGAGCACAAGCAGGGGGGGGCGGGGAAGAAGCAGCCTCCCCGCTGGGGAGCCCGATGCGGGACTCGATCCCAGGACCGTAGAGGAAGAACATACATATCTGAGTTCAACTGTAAAGCCGGATCATGCTGAAACAGAAGAGATTTATCAGGATCCATTATCATCAACAACTATTTCTACTGGGATCTTTTTAAGTTATGAAAACACAGATATGAGCCTTACAAATCCAGGGTCATTTTCAGAGCATGTGCAGTTCCCAGGACCCTGGGATCACGACCTCAGCTGAAGGCAGACACTTAGCCGACTGAGGCACCCAGGTGTCCCCAATTTGTCTGTTTTTGTGATTAAAAACCAAAAATATTCTAGATTACTGGTACCTAGTCAACAGTTCAGAAAGAACAAAACCTATCACATCATTGTTATTTGTGACCCACCAAAAAAACAGCTTATAGACCAACTGCTAATCATGAATGTATCACAAAGATATAAAGCCGTTTTTTGTGCAGGCCAAATAGTGTAAATCAAGAGTAATGTCTCCCATGCCTTTTGAAGGATTTATAAAAGGGGACATTTTAATTGTTTTGATACTATTTTTGGACTGTAAAGGAACTGCTGAGTGAACATGACTCAGTTTTAGCCAATAGCGTTTGTGCACCAAAGACTTTCCCAACCGCCTCCGGTTAAAGTAAATGGTTAAAGAAAGTATCTATTGCTGAATGGGACAAACCCAGCCAATCCTATTTTATTCTATTTCACATCAACTTAAGTGATGCCAATCTTTTGCTCGAAAAGGGCAGGTCATCTTGAGAGTTCTAAAGCCAGTGATTTTATTCTACTCAAAAAAGGAGTTTAGAAATGGTTCATACTACCTCACTCAGGAAACAACAAAACTGTACTATAAATTTACCTAAAATATTAACATTCAAGTCAGTTGGAAATATAGAAAGCACATTTATAGTGCATTTTTATTAACACTTATTTTGGAAATCTAGTCCTTGTATGGGCTTAGTTATATTTATGTCATATTTTAAATGACAATTTGAATATAATGAAGTGATTTTATCCATCACTATTAACTATATGCTGTTCTAAGTCAATTTTGTATCATTTTTTTCTGAAAAATAAACTTTCTAACCATTTAGTCTACTATTCTAAAATAAAATTCTGACCAACTAAGATTTCCATTTCATAAAAAATGGCAATTCTTGGGAGTTAAGGATCTTTGATACTACCTTTGATATACTTCAACTTAAATCTATGACCCTGATAATTTTTATATGAGGTCCCATTTCTCCATCCATTAGTCTACTATTTAGAACAACATTTTTGTTTACATTCCTTTTATTAGAAGCCTAAAAATTAATGTGTTGAATGCTATCCATTTTTTCTCTAATATAATAAAAATGATTAATTCTCCTAAGTTGTTAATGGTTATGTTCTCCTAAACTAAAATCTTATTTGCTATACTTCCATCTGTTTTAGTATATTTCAAGTAATACTTCATAGTTGGGGATAAGTAGCATATGACAAATATTAGAACAATTAACTTTTTATTTTTAAAGATTTTATTTGACAGGGAGAGAGATAGCGAAAGACAGAGAGCGAGCACAAGCAGAGGGAGCAGCAGACCAAGAGGGAGAAGCAGGCTCCTCACTGAGCAAGGAGCCTGATTTAGGGCTTGATCCCAGGACCCCAGGATCATGACCTGAGCCAAAGGCAGACGCTTAACTGACAGATACATGCAGGCGCCCCGAAAAATAAACTTTTTCAAAAATATGCTTATTGGAAAACTTCTTTCATTAAAAAGTCAGTTCCAATTTCCAATTAAGTCCAAAGATATTACAAATGCCATAGAAATGACAGCACGATGATCCATAATAAAATCCTCAAAGTGAAACCGAGTACATGTGAAAAAAACCCTGCCCCTTAAAAAATGTATGTGACACACACACCCCGAGCACACAGAAGTCACATTCACACTCCCAGGATATTTTGAGGAAAATATTTCCATGGTGCTAGCTAATCCAAGGAAATGTCTTCATTTTAAAGAAGTTACACACCAACATGTTCAATAGAGAATTGAATTCTAGGCCTGTAAAGGAACTATTTCCACTCGTATGACATTGTGAATGGCACGTTCACCAATGAAATCCCATCCTTTCTTCTGCTTCCTACTGTTACAGCCAGGATTTTAACTGATTGTCTTCTTTGATCAAAGATTAGCTTTCCTAAAACAGTTCTTTTATGGTACCATTTCTTTGCTCATAATTATTCAATCACCCCCCCATTAATGTTATTTAATGCTTTCACTCAGCTTGCTCTGTGCTAGGCTCTGATCTAAGCAGTTTGCATATATTAACTCTGTCAACTCTCCCCAGTTTCACAAAGCAACTGCTAGTGAACACAACAGCATCCAAGGAGATTCGAGAACAGACCTAGGTGAAGTTACGTTCCCGAGGTCAGCCAGCCCAGGATGTGGTGCAGTTTGAAGGGGCGAACACTGACCTCAGAGCCGGGGATGTCCACTCCCCCAGGTTTATGCCAGACCCCTGAGTCTAAACACTCCAAGCTCTCCCGTCTGTCTCCAAGTCATCTTTCCAATCTGCTATTACTCTCTTTATCAACAATTGCCACACAGGTCTCAGGAGATGTGAGAGCGCCCCCCGAGACAGTTTCAAGGATCACAAGAGTATGAAAGAATTCCTTGTAAAAAGGCTCTGAGAAGTCCTGTGGTGAATAAGTGTGTTTATTTTACCAAACATATCTCTAACTCATGCCATTCCAAAAACGTATTTTTCTTTATATCTAGTATCTCACTGGCATAGTTGGGGAAAGGATGTTCTATAAAAATACTGTGCTTGAAATGGATACGGAAACATTAACGCCCCTGAATTTCATTGATGGATTGTCACTTCTCTTTGTTCCCATCTTCTCCATACCGATAACATCCCTTCTAATTCAAATGTATCCCTTAGGACTCAGCTCAAACCTCACCTTCTCACTAGAAAGGTCTCTGGATGTTTGCAGCTCACATTGCAAGCACCTCACCATGCCCACCCATTTTATTGCTGCTTAACACCTCTGTCCCTCACTTCCTCATCTGCACAGAGCTCCACTCACAACCTATGGTCAACTCCTTAAAGGGTGTAAGCATGAAATGTTTTCGCAAACATTCCTTAGACTTCACCCTCCGGCCACGAGACAGAATACACTTTATAGTGCCTGGAATATATTAATCCCACTCTAACTTGCCTCGCGTGTTTTCAACTAGAACATAGATTTTTAGAGCTGAAAGGTAGAAGAGAACATTGGAAGTGTTTAAGAAAATTGAGTCCAAGGAAGTTACTATTTACTGTTTATATCCAAATTCTTTAATATTTCCAATAAGAGGCAGGTAATAGAATATTAGGAATAAAGTAGAACCTAAATAATGAAATATGACAAGGTAGATAGTTCTAACATTAATAGTAATCGATAAGATGCAAGAGTGATAAAACACTGACAGTCCAGATAAAAAGGGAAATGTGTTTCCCAAGTTCTCCCGATCTAATAAACAATGCATCCAATTCCTCAAATAAAACCAAAAAGTTATTCATTAATCAAGAACCTCCTACCGGCCAGACAGATACAGAACAAACCCATTTTGTCTTATCACTTAAATGCTGTCAGAACCTAGCGGTTAAATTATCCTCTCTTTCAGATTAAGAAGGAAGCTCAGCGTGATTATAAAGGCCATAGAAATGAATTTTATTAGTAAGAGTCAAAGCTTGTTCTAGAACTCAAGTCCACCTAATTTCAAAGCCACTAAAATTCTAATGGGGCGAGTTACAAGGCAGCCCACAGGCAAGGATGAGGTGTGTAGGAGAACAGCTTTGGACCCACTCCTCAGTGCTTGCACTGCGAACCACAGTTCTAGAAGAAAAGAGGAAAACTGTCATTTCCTGGAAAAGCTGGAGGCTGAGTTGTCAGTTATCTGCTTCTGGCATTTGAGGGCTTTAATGTGACTCTTGTGGAAAATAAAATCTTGAGCAGACTGCTTCCCAGTGGGTTTGCCAGGATAAATCATCTGCAAGACATACCCCCAGACAACTAAATTAGTTAATCTGTTGAATCGAGTTGCTTACTATTATCCATCTGCATGATATATAGTGCTAAATCTAACTATTTTTTTGTTATTTATATTTAGACTTATCTTTCCTGACAGAAACTGGTGAACAATTTTAGTTGAATCTTAAAATCAGTACTGAAATGAGAGTTAACACCGATGATATCAGAATAAGCAGAATGTCTGATCACCTGTTTGTTATGGCAAATGGACAATCATTCAGGTAATCTAGAAATCTTTCAAGTTTCATTACTGCTTATTTTTATTTGTTTGCTTGTTTTAGAGATGGGGAGAGAGAGAGAGCAGTGCAAGTGGGGGGAGGAGCAGAGGGAGATGGACAAGCAGACTCCATGCCGAGCACAGAGCCCAGTGTGGGGTTCCATCCCACGACTTTGAGATCATGACCTGAGCCGAAACCAAGAGTCCAATGCTTACCCAACTGAGCCACCCAGGTGCCCCTACTGCTTATTTTTAAAAAGCTATCATTCCTATTGAAATTTGTTCTATAATAAAGTCTACTCCCAATATCTGATTCTCAAGGGTGTACTTCTGATACTTTTGCCTTTACAGGGCATGGGTCTTAGGAGTTCTTTCTCAATCCCCAGATGCTTTATCTTACGTGCTCTAATGATATTTTATATAGATTTTTTTTCCTAGTACCAATCATGTTACACTCATTATCTGTGTACAGTGTCCCACTACTCCATTAGATTTTAAGTACCTCAAGGATGGGAGGTTCATGTTAACCCTCTTTGCATTTCCAGTATGTCATTCAACAGAGGCACACATCACACACATGCGTGTGCACACACACACACACATACACACACACACACACACCCCTCATCAAACAAATGGACAAATAAAAGCTATACGAAATCTTAAGTTGGTAACAAAATTCACATGGATGTAATTGCCACGAGGAGTGACTGTGGAAAATGAGACCTAAAGCCTTGCTGTACTCAGAATATTAGATGCAAGAGGTCCTGGGCTAGAATGTATGCACAAAAGCAAGCTTAGAGTTCTGCAGAGGCTCTAGCCAATTGGTGAACATTCAATTCAGGGTGAGTTTAAGATTACCCATCATCTGCCCTGAGAGGGAGCAAGGCAGACATGGGAGGCAAGGTGAAAAGAGAGAACACAGACTTGTATTTACATATTTCCAGTATTTTTCCACTGGAACTTTTCTCAAGTGTTACTCTCCCAAGAGGAACAACACAGACCAGTGGAAGCATAACTTCAATCTACGACTTAACCAATGTTCTATGACAAAGAGTTTTAAATACCGAGCAGTCATAAAGCAGTCACAAATTAAAAAAATAAAAAGTTTCGCAGGAAACCATCCTCATCACAAACTTCCCAACTGCTCACTCTCACCCACTCCCGATTTCAGCAGTCACTCATGCTATCCAATTAGAACACACGAAGTGTGAAACCAGAGGGAAACCATAAGGACTCTAATGCTTCCTACCTGCTGTACTTTGCACGGTCATGGTCAAGAGTCAAGTGGTCAGCTCCCTGTGAGTGATGAATCCAGGATCAATATAATACCATACACTTCAGGGAGAGGTTGCAATTACCGACTTGGAAAGCACTCTAGCAAAATTTCAATATTAAGTCAATGCTCTAAATGCCTCTATTTTGATCTGTGTTATACTAGCGAAAATGAGGGAAGATATTTTAAGCTGATTCTTAAGACAGGTTAATGTGTATGTATGGAGTTGGCTACTCCTTAAAAGCTGTAAAAATGGAGGAAGTTAGGCAGCCAGGTCTAAAACCACTTCTCATGAAACAATATTTATAGCATGCAAATGAAGTGACGCAAAGCATCTTAGATTAACCAAGTGCTGTTTTATATTTTTTTGTTTTACTCTAACCCACAATGTGCAATGGTACTGTAATTATACCTTTGCAAATTCTATTTATTGGATAATGCGAGATAAATCATCGAGTGTGACTCCGGTTGTGGAAGATGGGCTGACTGCTGCCGTGGGAAGTTACATAGTAGACCTTTGTTTGTCCTCAATCAGTGACCCCCTTCCTGGTCCCAGAGCCCTGAGGACCTGTTAGTCCTGTTAAAATGTGAACGTGATGTGGCTTTCTAGACCAGGACTTTCTCAGTTACGATAGTTTAAAATAAGGGGAATTATGCTAACAATAAAAATGCTTCATATATGTATTCTCATCAGAAAATTGCTGAAATATGTTTTAGAAAGTTTTCTTTTCAGCAAAAATGTCAATTGCTTTCTAATGAATGTCATGCTCAACACTTTTTGCTCTTTCACAGATGAGTTTTCCTAACATTTAAGGTGACAGTAGAAATGAGTTTAGTCAATGTAAATGCCCTTACTGACAAAGATCGGAATGCTATATTTTCAGTTTTCTGTTAGGATACAGAAATTAGCACTCATCTTTCAGTTGAAAAAAAAAAACAAAAACAAGAACAGCAAAAAAACTGGATATGTAAAGAAGAAAGGTTTGAAAACAGGAAAACGTGAATAAACTACAAGGCTAAGCATATACTTCATATGTGAATTTAAAGTAGCAGTGACGTATGAACAGGTTGTGTTTTGTTTCTTTTTTTAAGATTTTATTTATTTGACAGAGAAAGACACAGCGAGAGAGGGAACACAAGCAGGGGAAGTGGGAGAGGAAGAAGCAGGCTTCCCGCTGAGCAGGACCCTGGGATCATGACCTGAGCCGAAGGCAGACAACTTAACAACTGAGCCACCCAGGCGCCCCTGAACAGGTTGTTTTGACCTAAGTAACAGGTTAGAAAAACAAACAAACAAACAAACAAACAAACAAAAAAAACAAATAAAACTTACATTTCCAAGTACTTGTTTGTAATTATCAGTTTGGGAAGTTTACAGCAGTAAATAGAAAGCAGTTTTCTGGGACTAAACTAGAATATATTCTTATATATTTGATGCAATACACTGGTTATTTTTATTCTAAAAGAAGGTGCACGTCTAGAGTAGGAATAGAAAGGGCTTTCACCCCAGATAAAGTGATATATGCATATTGCCTCCACCACTTAATAGCTGTGGCATCTTTGAGAAGCGGGACATCCTTGAGCTCCCATTTACAAACTTAGGAGGTAGAAAATAACAATTCTCAAAAGAGAATTGGTAACACATATAAATAACCTAACAGTTCCAGGAGGCCCTCAATAAAGGATATATGCAACTATCCTATTAAAAAGAATAATGTAATCAGATATAAGGATAAAAAGGTAAAGAAGGTGTGGTTTGTTTTAGACAATGATCTTTTTTAGCTTATGTCTTACAAGATTAAAGCAAAGGCAAATATAGATTATGGCATTCAAATATTGATGAACAACAACATAGGTTACATTTTCCAGCACCTCTGCTTAATTCTAATCCTATAAATTAACAACTAAAATGTGCTTAAGTGCACTTTTAATCTAGCTTTTCCCCAGAAAACACAAACTAGGATGTGTGGATGAGCTTCTGTGTCAAGCTGGGGAGCTGAAAAAGTCACAAAAGAAGTATATAGGGGCTGGTGTAGTGTATGTATGTGAGGGTGTCTTGAAGCAAGAAATACTTTCAGGAGAAGGAGAGATTCCTGTGACCCCGATGGTCAAGGTTTGGTTACAGAAATAACTTGGGCTGAATTCAGGGAAGTGCCTGTATCATTCAGAGATAGCCATAGGGGGTCATTTTGGATGGATGAATTGGAAATGGACATATAGGAAACTGGCAGAAATCATTAATAGGAAGACCACCTTACTGACAATTCTATGTTCAGGAAATACTCAGATAGTGGATGACAGAAGAGAGGAAGTGGGAACTGTAATGGAATGTGTGCAGGTGTCAAGAGGGAAGGGTTGACCAGCTCAATGGCCAACTCTTGAGTTCTCTCATGTTGCTCTCACTATCGCAATGCAGAACTTGAAACACCAGAGTCAACACCCTTCACATGAAAAAATCTAACATTGTGACACATGTAACAAAATACCCAGTGTTTGATCAAGAATAATCACAATGAGTTTACAGAACTGGAAATTATATGATTGATGTAAAGGGAGCAATTTAATGTTAGGAATGAAATGTATTTAGTTACTAGGTTACAGTGCAAGGCATAAAACTTAAATGTGAATTTAAAATCCTGATGTTTTACAGACAGGTAGAGAAAACTAGGCTAGTATACAATGCTCCAGATGGGGAAACAAAAAAACAAAACAACAACAACAAAAACAACAACAACAAAAAAAAAACTACCTTTGTTTAAAGGATAAGTTTAGGTGTTGTTATCCTGAGGTTAATAATCCTATTTGGTTCAAATATTAATTTTGGATTAGCTAACTTTCCTTCTACTTCTAGTTTTTCCACTGGTTTCTCTCATCTAATTTATTAGTTCTGTTACTAAGTATATAGTGCAAGCAGATGAGGCAAATTTAAAAGAGAACTGGTATGTGAAAAAATAAATAAAAGAGTGAATAGTGTGTGTAATTTGGAGCTAATCCATTTTCATAGTGTTTAAAACTTGAAATGTTAATTTTCTCTGTTATTAAATATTTACCATGTAACTGAAAATGAAATTACTGAATAGAAAATAATTAGATGAGTAAAGCAAACCAACTATGTACAGAGCTTATCATTAGTCTCTTGGAATGTATTTTAACATATTTTTTATCGTTAAGACATTTTACATTTGAATGAATGCCAGACCCCTCCTTTTACTCATGTTAGTCGAGTATGTGTAGACTGTTTCTACATTAACAATCATATCTGCAAACATTCCACTTAACCTAGTAGGCCTGATTTTTAATAATGTGGGTTCTTTGGCAATCGCATGACTTTTCACAAATGTTTGAAAGTATATTTAAAGAAGCTCCATAGGAAAAAAAAATACTAATCAACAATAAAGTTTAACCTATTGCTTTTTTGTGTTGATTTACCTTTTGTTTCAAACTTATGGCTATTTGATCTAATCGGATCACTTATTTTATATTTTAGATATGTCATTATAATGTGTATCACTGTATTCAATTTTCATGTATTTTAAATGCCATCATTATAGGGATTATAAGTCGGTGCTGACACCAGGTGTATTACTCTTCCTATATCATTCAGACTATACAGAATCCTTAAAAATTATGTTTTTTAATCAAGTACCATTTAACTCATACAGACTGATTCCTGCTATACTGACCAACCTGTGTGTGTGTGTATGTGGCCTTTGATAACTTCAAGACAAGAATGCAATTACTCCAACTAGAAAAAATTAAGTGTTTTGATTTCTTTAACAAGGCATATCAAAAACGTTATCACAAAGTGATTAAACTGCTACAAGATTTAGTCTTTCCTGAACAGCAAATATGTCACAACTCTTCTTCGAAAGTCTCTAAGGAAAATTCAAATATGAAAATGCCAAATAGCAGTATTATAAAAATACATATATATGGATTATTTCATTGCCAAAAAAAAAAACCTTAAAGATGATCCAGAATTCACAAAACGTCAATTATTTTCACTTCCAAACACCATTTCACCCCTTGAAACTTATCCTAAAAATGGCAATATGCCCTCAGCTGCACTATAACTTTAATGCTTTGCAAAGTATAAAATTAGTGCATTCAGGCATTGCTTTCCCCTAAATTCTGACACTGAGAAGAAAAAGTTCTAAAAAGCACATGAGAACACAACTATGTATTATGCTAAGCAGTATCTTTAATTACAGAAATACAGGTATTTTGTTTTCCTTCAACAAGTCAGTCTAGCAATAAGGAGCAAGTGTGCAAATACATTAAATCTCACTTGTATCATTTGAGTATAAAAGACAAAAACAGAACATGTTTTAACAGTGAAAACAGGTGTCATGTGACCTGTAACTGAATGTTGTCTGGGATGAAATCACAAATTTACAAAGTGTTTTAAGCAGAAGACTGAATGAATGGTACATTTATAGACCAGGAAACCATACTGGTTTCATTTGTAGTGTTCCAAGAGAAAGGAAAAGGGAAACAAATGGGACCTTTTAAAGTCACACTGTAACATTATGAAGTCACTCTAGAAGGAGAAGTCAGGTGGAAAGTTTTGTTCCTTTTTCTCCCTTTCAAGACAATATTTAACCTTTTAGTATCAAGTACAGTAGTAACTCAGTTAAAGCTCAAGACATCACAGACCAAGATGTTCTCTATGTTAAGGCTCTGCTTGTCTTCAATAACCATTCACCTAGCTGCTAACAATGTGCACACACAGGCTTCCCAAAGTTTGGGGGAGGGGAACAGCATCTTTAGCCAAGTTTGGTTCATCTCACTATCTTCCAGTTACTTTTCGAGCAGGTTTACCCTAACTCTGTGGTGCCCAAAACTCACAAGTTGAAGAGCAGATAGTGAAAGCTGGCATTCTGAATTTGCGTGCACAAAATGCTGGAAATCTTTTCATGAGAAACCTGCTCGAAAGGCCAGGCAGCTGTGTAGAACTGAGCATTCGGTCAGACATATACTGACCAGTAAGTAGACCCTTGAAGCATAATGTGAAACTAGACACTAAACTGCCTTCTTTAGCGCACCTGTTACTCTCCCTTCACTCTTAACCATATTTTAAGAACAACCACAATTTGAAGAATTACCTTCTATCACCTTGTACAATCATTTGATGTTAAAACAGAGACTAATGTTTTATTTTTTTTTTTTATAGTTAACTCTTTGCCCCTGTCTAGAGGGCTTTCAATCTCTGACCCTTCACGACTCTCCAACTGCATTTCCTGCCAGTCTGCCCCCTCCCCCGCCGCTAATTAAGCAGACACGTTGACAGGTCCTATAGCAATGCCAACTCTCCCCACCATTCAGGGCCTTTTGCCCCATCTTTACTGTCTGCCAGGGAAGCTTTCCCTCAAGATCTTCAGGCTGTTCAAGTTCCAGATCTCAGTTTAAATGACAAGTCCTTGGGGAAACCTTCTTGACCACCCACGTAAAGCCTGTGTGACTCTTCTCTTCAAGGCACCCAGTTAGGACTTCCCAGTTAGAAAATGTTATGCTATGTATTTAGGCTATCTCCTTGACTGAAAATATAAGCTCCATGAGGCAAGAGATCTATTTGTTTTGTTCACATTTGATTTGTATAAAGTATGTCTTCTGTAGATAGCAAGAGTACATGCATATTTACTGGGCTTGGTGATGAGCAAAATAATCCTTGACCTCTGGAAACTCCCTGTCTAATGGGCTGAGATGTTGGGTGGAGGAGGCAGCAAATGGGCCTCTAGGAAATAGAATTTGAGAGGAAGGTGCTCAAATACATCTCTATTAACAGGCAAGTAGGGTTGTCATTTCATTATCATTCAGTTCAGCTAATGCCAAGACATTAATGATAGCTTACATTTTCTCTAGAATTATATTTTGTTGCTATTGTTAAATACCTCCTGACTATATAGCATCCTCTATGATTCTGAATTGAATTTATAAACAGAAAATACTACAGTGGTTATCTAAGTCAGTGAATTTGAACTTCAGTGGGTAACAGAAGCACTTGGAGGGATTGTTTAAAACACAGCATTCTGGGTCCCATCCTTAGTTTCTGACTCAGCAGCTCAGGGGGACATTTCTAACCCTTTGGTGACATTGCTGCTTCTAAGACCCCACTTGAGGAAACCACTGCTTTAAGTAGCAAATCAATATATATTTGGAGACAAATTTCCTCTTAAGGATTAATTTTCTGTTCACACCTATATTGTATTCCTCGCTTCCATTCTGCCCATTCTCTTTTGCATTATCCTAACGATTTAGGAATTAGCAAGCATCTCAATGTTTCTACAAAAGATGAAGTAGTTTCTTTGGTAACTTCTAAAACTGCAAAGCTAATTAAGCATGGAAGATTTCAAAGCAACACTTTAAAAACTGAGACAAGATCGCGTGGCTTTGCCAACTCTCCTACTCTATGTTACTATGTGACAAATGCACTTTGCATTTCTTGTGATGTTAATCTCATCTTGCTTGTCATCTTTTGGTTTTGATGACTTTGTAATTCCCCTAAAATTACCAATATTACCTTTGCACTTTCATATTTGAATAATTTAACTAGGTGAAAATACTTCTGTTGAGTAATTTAACATGAAGCATGTACCCAAAGATGTTTATCGATCAGAAACTACATGCAACCTCGAAAATGTGCATGGCCATTTTCTTGAACCAGCTTAAAATACAACAATATACACAAAAAGGATACTTTCAAGGATTCTTTTCAAAGAAAATATTTGCTAAGTACCATATAATTGGTATGTTATCATAGGAGAACAAGGCAGAGGAAGAGAGTGTATTAAATTGGGACAAAAAGAAAATGAAGTTGCACATCATCTGTTCCCCAAATAGATTTCAGCAAGTAGACAAGAGAGAGCTGGCTGAGAAAAGTGAGGCTAGTGGGGAAAATACAGGAGTAAGCACTTGGTAAAGAGTTGCCATAAGAATAAAGTAGTTTTAGGACATTATGGCTTCCAGGTCAGTACCTTGAAATCTTATTAGCAGTAGGAGAGTTCCATAAATAGTTTGAATATTTATAAGTGAACCATAATTTTTTACTCTGGCATGAAGCAGTGTTGATTTTTTATAATCTTAGTCAAATTTTCTTGACCAGGACAAGCAACAAAAGTTAAACTCACAGTCTGAAGACATTGACAGGCTTCAAGTGCAGGTCTCGGGCATAAGGGGTGGTACGTATAACCACGGCATGATGCTGTCTTCTTTATGAGAAGAAAAGGTTTAAAGGGATTCATTGAAAATGAAACTTGAGTCACCACAGTCCAGTGAAGGTAGCACAAATTGCTGTTAGAGAGGAAGAGAGACTTGGATCAGAGCATCAGATACGTCTGCCATATGGATTTTTGAGTCGCAGAAAATGGGTGACAGAGAAAAACTCTGAGCAAAGAACCCAAGTTCCTAAAGAAGAGATAGTGTTTTGAAGTTGGCCAACAGTATAAGGAGATCTCAAAAAATCAGGTTCCCAAGGGGGAACTTTGTTAAACCCTTCAGACTGAGCAGCAAAATTGTTCATAGGTGGGTTACGTCAAGGAACAAGAACATCTCTCCGACTTCCTGAAGATTTTGGCAGAGTAGGAAAAGGCGTGGTGCACATTAGAGAAAACTACAGGAAAAGTCACCCACTGCTGGTGTCGGAGCGCAAGTGTTAATCCAAGGACATTCTCACAATGCAAAGGAGGCCCCATAGGATACGATGACTGGCAACCCTTCATCAGCGTGCCTGTCTTCATCTTCAGCAGTTGAAGAAATTTTGGAGCTCAGCCTTAGAAATCAGGGCAAATCTGGGTTTATAAGTTCAGGCTTGGATTCTGCTTTAGAAATCTTGTATTAATGAGTTTTCTGTAACTTACAGGTTTATCTCTAAGAAATAACACTATCTTCTTATGACTCTAGAGCCTCCCATTCCTTAGACAGTCTAATGATGTACTCCATAAAGCACAGAAAGGCCAGGTATCAAACAAAACACAAGAGAGCGACAAGCGGTGATAAAGGTTCAGGCAATAATGGGGAGCCCATGTTGGGCTGCAGTGGTAGATTCTTCATTGGCAAATTCCTACGGCAATCCCAACACATCTATCTCTTACCTGCTTTTTACTCTATCTAGGGCAAAAAATGGAGTTATTTTTTAGGTCTCACAAATTTAAAGTAACCATGGGACCCAGTTCTGTTCAATGAGACATAGGACATATAATAATCTCCTCTAGGAGATTTTTCCTCTAGCCTATCTCTTGCTAACTGCCTATATGTCCTCAAACTATTATTTTTTTTGCTTGTGAATAAGATAATGATATCTGGAGAGGCTGTAGCCATATTAGGATCATAAGCCAACAAACACGGAAATAAAAAGCCAGTAGTTAATCATGGTAATAGAGAACACTTGATGCTAAGAACCATCTAAAAAGCTGGAACAAGGCGCTTAACTGTGTTCTTACAAAGTTCCATGGAGAAAGTTCCAGTGTTTAAGATACTATTTTCTTTTTCCCTTACTTGCAACTAAATGCATTTTTGGTTGTCACAAATTCCCTAACACACATTTTAAACCTAGGAGAGCAAAGTAGCTAATAGGCCTGAGGACATCAGGAAGTAGTTGAAAAGGCCAAGTACCATGACATTTGTTGAAAGAACTCTCAACTGCCAGCTATTTTGTCAACTGGAGAGCTGATTATACTCTAGCATTCTAAACAAACAGAATATTGGGGTGACGGAATGTGACCCTCCCTGATCAGATGCAATAAATTGTATGCTTTCAACAAGAAACTAGCCATTTCAGCAATCATGTGCAGAAATTTCTTTGTGGTTTGGGCTTTTATTCACTATGTTCTCCTTTTACAACATGTTGTTCTTACAGGTTGATTTAATCAAGACCAAAAATAGTGATTTTATTCACCTGGAGCACAAAAAAGACAAATGGACATCTTTTAACATAGGATCCCTAATGTTATTCTGTCAATTCTACTTTGACAAGCTCTTCTGGGAATTTAAACAAGTCCTTTTTTTTTTTTTTAACTGCCTTTTAGCTCTTAGAGAAACATATCTCCTGCCTAGTCTTCATGAAGGAATTTATTAGAGTATGTTAAAGAAGTGAAAATATTTTTCATTACCCACTCTAATATTCTGCTTACCCTACCCCACCCTATTAATATGAATATGACACGAAAATCATGACAGATTAAACAATCTCATTTGTCAATATTCAAAATTCATTCACATTTCATTTATTTCTTAGCCTAATACACAAATGTAACTTTAGTGTGTATATTCACGCACCATCTTTAATTCAATATATGTACTAAATACACTAAAACAACCACGATGGAAGATTATCATCTATGCTTGTCTTTGGGGCCACAAGAACCACCACCATCTCTAAGATAGAGGTAATAAAATTATAAAATTACAGCTGTAAGCACCTCCTCCCTCTCCCTCAGAAACTCTTTATTAAGTGCCCTGGTGAAGTTATTTCAATAATGAAATAATCGAGTTGTTCAGGTATAAAGGGCAAAGTGACTGTCATGATGGCAGACTGGTGGCCCAGAGTCATCAGCATAATGTCTTTGAGGGGATGTGGAGAGTCACAAATGCTCCCTTCAAATAAAGTTGAACTTCTAAAATATTTTGTGAAATTGCCATAGACAAATTTCAATACTAAGTCTAAGAGTTTCAAATTATGATCAGGTTATAGAGATTATTTCCCCCATAATACGGCCAAGGATAGAAATGCTGAGCTGCTTAGGACCATGTGACTTGAGGGGAAAGAAATGTATCACCAGTTTATACTGTATGTAAGTCAGAGTAAGAAGATATTTAAGGGGCAGTATCTCAACTCAAGGAAACAAGTTTAGTGAGGAAATGATCTTCAATTAATGTGTTATATGTTGTTTTAATATTAGCACTTAGTTAGCTGTTTGTTTTCTACCAAGTGTGCCACATTTTCTTCGGCAATGCATTTCCAAGTATAGGGTATGCTAATGATTTTTCTCTTAAATGTGAGTATCAGATAATTCTTCTATTCGAGTACTAATTACCTTTGGCCTAAGCTAACTCATAAATGCATGCAGTACTGCCTAAGACGTGTTTCAGACTTTACAGCCCATACTTATTACTTCAAGAAATATTCAGGTCATTTTATTGTAAAACTTAAAGCCCAAGACACTAGCTGAATAGAAGCAACTTTTTTTTTTTTTCTTTGAAACATGTGCACACATAAGTGTACTTTTGGTTTTTGGAGATTAAAGTTTACTAAACTTTGTGTTCCAAGGTCATTTTGGGACTGAGTCTAAGTTTTTCAGAATAGGAGTTAAGATTGACAACTGGTAGTGGTGGGGGAAGGGGGGTCCTTTTCAACCAAAGATGGCAGCCTCTGTCCTCCAGTCATCTGTCATGCCAAGCTACTGAAGCATGGATTGTAAATGTAAGAGCACCTACTGTTCTGAGATCTCCTCATACCAAGTTGCAATATTTTAAGAAATGACAGCCTCAAGCTTTAGAGAGAAGCTCACTAGGCTTTTCTTTTTAGTTCTGACTTTCTAGCTCCATTCCCTTTTTCTGAACTTTCTCGAATTTTAATGTATGTTATCACAGGAAAATGAATCCATTATTTCCTTCTACCTGATTTCTATTCACATTCTCCCAAAAATCTGCACGAGTGCATTTACTCACATCTTTAAGTCTTATTTTTTTGTGCCTTAATGGAAAGGGCATTCCTGTCACAGGGAAAGAGCTAGAATTCGGAAAATGGAAAAAGATAATGCGCAGGTATTCCAAGAGCTGTTAGTGGAAAAATCAGTCATTAGTTAATACAACATACAAGAAAGCCATGTATCAAAGTGGAAATTGAAAACCTTTATGTTAAAATGAGCTCAAACTCAGTTTAAATAGCATAGTTGAAAGTCTCTATCTTACATGTTTTTAATCAATCTTCACTTGGGCTTCTGTGAGTTAACAAAAAAAAGTCTAGATTATACTTAATGTTTTTTAAAGATGTTATAATAGTTCAACTATACTCAACAATGCTTCATTTTTTGCTATCACTGTCATCTGAGCAACTACACGCATTTCCCTAGTACAGTACGAGAGATCAATTTCTTACAGCTTAGATATAAGCATCAATGGTTCTAAGATTTTGAGCTCTCTAACATTAGGAGTCCAGAAGGGGTAGAGGTGGGGAGGAAACTGCTCCAGATGAAGGGTTAAGGTAGGAATGGCATTAACAACACTCAGAGATGATGTGACCATTGAGGTCATTGGAATGTAATCCAAACTGAAGACTCCATTTCAGATATATTATCTTGCTGGCTTTATGCTGAATCTTTAATTAAAGTCATAATTTTCCAAGTTTAAAGTGATGTTTGAATATCCTGCGCCAAATTTGGGTTTGCAGTATGGTTCCAAGTCAAAATACTGCTTGTGTTCCTACTCAAATCCCTTGCAGTAATTTACAAAGAGCAAGCCCTGTGAGAGGCAGAAGCTGGTCTGCAGAGAGCTGTGAAGATAGCTAACCATCTCCTCACCTACTGGAGAGACAACCCTTACTTTTCTCATGCATAAAATCCCTCCCTTCATTAATATTCCCAGTGTTTCTACAGCATCCCTTCCGATTTTTATTACAGGTAGTTCTCGTTTCACTCAAGTTCTTAATATAAAACTTTGCAGTATTTCCTTATGGTCTCTCGCCCACATTTCAACAAGGGCAGTATACGTGAATACGTTTTCTCTTAATATAAAGATCAAAAAACAAAGTGCACAGGAAATACACTTACCACAAAAAGATACATATATTTCAAAGATTCCTTCACTGCTAAAAGTTTTTTAAACATTTCCTTTTAGTGTGTAGATTCCTTATAAAAGTCAAGGAATACTTAATCCAAGAGTAGCAGTGGACAGCAGAAGCCTGAGGCAACTAGAATAAGACGGCTTGGGTTTTGTTCCCACTGAGGTGTAGTTTTGTGAACTTGAGCAAATTATTTTAAAGTGCTAACCCTCAGCTTCTCCTCGATATCCGGAAGGTATCAATGTTGCCTGCCTTCTGTAAGCAGCTCACAACTACTCAAAGAATTTAGCATCAGGCACATAACTGGTTAAGATATTAAAATTTGCTGTAATTATTAAAAATAATATTATAGTATCACTCAAATATTCCTGGCTTTGAAATGGAGGTTTAGATATTCTCAACTGTGCTCATACAATAAAACGTATGTATTCGCTCTTCATAATGAAATAGGTTATCAAGAATTAAGGCTCTTTCATTGAAATGTATCACATGGAGATGTTTCAAAGTAAAATACTACCTAAACTCATCATTTTTGGACCAGTCTGAGCTTCAAAGTGTTCTGAGGGAACGCGTATAGATAGGAGAGGTTGCCACGTTAGGACAAATTCTGAGGTTTATTTTTACTACTTTCTCGGTGTCTTTTCAGATTCATAAATGCCAACCCTTGTCAAGGTCTGTTAGGAAAGTCTCCTAAGGATAAACAGCACTGAAGCATACATCAGGTCACCTGAGTTCTGGAACTGGCTGTAACGCAGTCTTGTAAACTTGGTTCATTTATTCAACTTTCTCAAGTCCTTGTCTATGAAGTCAGGTGCTGGGATAGGTGATGCTGATGTGCTTTTCAGCTCAGATAGGTGATAGGTCTGTTTCATTCCACACAGACATTGAATTTTAAAGCTTCGAATTTCAAGTGAAATTTCCATTTTGATTACGGAATGCGCGAGTCACAGACCGAGAACTGTCAATTCAGTTTTAACATCGGTCCTTAGGTGGGTTCCCTAACTTCTTGCTTTTAGTTATTAAAACCAGTCCAATTTAAAGATTCTGTCTCAAGCTCAATATAAATACCATCCCCGCCCCCAAGATTATCAGAGCCTTGACCTGAAGCTTCAGTGACCTCTAGTGGGGGAATATAAAATGGTCGGCTATTTGACCCCTCTTTCCACTTGGGAGTGGGAGAGATCCCTTTGGTCTAGGATTGTGGTAACTTCCGCCCTGTTTCTTCTCAAAGACTAGATCACAGTACGTTGGGACAGGCAGAAGAAATTGGAGAAAGGGGGCAGGGATCTTTGGATGTCCCTGGAGAGTTGCCGATCTTGCACCAGCTTCCTCAGTTTCCACTGCTCGTCACCTTCTGGGAAATATAACATTTTTAAAAGAGATAGGCCTCCTTGCAATAAAAGCTAAAATATTTTTCAGTAAGTTAAATCACAAACTGGGCTGAAATGAAATTATAATGCCTATTTTTTTTTTAAACTCTAAGTATTCTCACTACAAAAATTAGGGAAATCCTTAACATTTGTTTCTGTAACTAGTTTACACAGCACTGAAAAGTATTGGCCAACTGAACATAAAGGAGAAGGATTTCAGTTCTGACTGAGCACTTCTACTACTCCCACCATTCTAATGTTGTTGAATAAAAAGTTTATGTACATCCTCAGATTTTTCTTTTATTTTTTAAAGAACACTAATGTAATGAACATCCAGTTTTAATGTATTTTTTATGTAAGGGATCTAAGTGATTCCTAAAAGTCTATGTAAAATTAGGCTTAGAGTATTAAAGTATTGTGATATTTGTGTTTAAATTTCTATTTTCCAAAAGATCATCTTTTTCACTCGAGATAAACTCTTCAGATGTTGTTTTTAAAATAGCTTTTAAAAATGTTTAAAAGTACCATTTTAATTTGGTCCAGAACAGCAAGATATCCAGGCACCAGGGAGGATTTATAACTCACAACAAAACAGCTGGCGATATTGTTCCTGGACATTTGTACTGCATTTAAAGTTTCTCCTGGTCTTAAATAGAACACAGGCCCTGGTACCTCTGCTGCTGAAATGCATCATTGTCAACTTTTTTTATTTCCCTGAGCTTTTTTTTTTTTTTTAATTTTTTTAGAAATTATATTTATTTATTTGAGAGAGAAAGAGTGCGCATGCATGCGCGCGCGCGCACACACACACACACACACACACACACACACACACACGTTGGGGAGGGACGGGAGGAGAGGGAGAAGGAGAAGCAGACTCCTCACTGAGCACAGAGCCCAACACAGGTCTTGATCATGACCTGAGCTTAAGTCAGAGGTTTAACTGACTGAGCCACCCAGATGTTCCGCTGTGAGCTTTATTTAAAGACAAATTAACACGTGTCATCGATTCTGTTTAGCTATGCTATTTCACAGAGGTAAATGGCAGTCATAAGTAAAAGCATATTTGGTGGTTTCTGTGGCCAAGATAATTAGCACCAAGGTGGACACAGGGTGTTAGGGCTGGGAAAGTGAGTAATATAGGCTGATAGACAACATTTGGTCCTCTCTTTTCGTATTTACCATTTTCACACAGGCAGATTAATTTCGAAAGGTCTACTATTTTCCCCCCTCCAAATCTGATAGAAATTCCAAAGTCTCTTTGAGTTCTGTACATGGAAAAAATCTACAAAAAGTAGAAAGCAACTCTTCCGATCTAATACTGGAATAAGAGCCCTCTTCCTCCCAGAAAAATTCCACCAAAAAAAAAAAAAAAAAATATATATATATATATATATATATATATATATATATATATATATATATATATTTGTTTTAGAACAATCTTCAATGTGTGCTTTTGTGACTCCACTGGGCACAGATTACCAGCTGTTTTATGACCATTGTCTAGTGTACAATCAGTCTTTAATAAAACAGAAAGGAAAACAAGTATTAAGGTAAGCCTTCCAAAATTTCTTAAATTACATTTACAGTTACGTTTGCTTTCAAACTCTTAAGCAATTATCCAAGTAAAAGTAAAAATTGAGAAACCTTTTTGCTGTTTACACGTATAAAGCCAATTTCAGAGATTTTTTTCTAGGAAGAGAGCCCTCTGTTACAGCTGAGTTGACAATCTTGTCTCCTATAGACATTTAGTGGGCAAAACATTCCGCACCTTAACAAGTCCCTAATGCAAACATAAAGAAGACTGATGTCTCAGCAATAACAATAGCACACCATTATGCTCTTTTTTAACACATTTACTGCGTATGATATTGACAGATAAGAGCTTTATGGTTTAGAGCACGCTCCTTGGGGTTCATCTTCTTTAAACGACTTGCCCTTCGGGATTTCACCACTTTCTAAAAGGATAGATTAGATATTTGGGTAATACGGATATACTTTTGTTTACTGGTCTGGTATCACAAACCTTTAAAAAAAAAATGTAACTTGCTTCTCAGCATCATGTCAATGTATATTGTGTAGTTCAATGTGCCTCAAGTTGAGCAGAAGTCATCTGTCAACTGTAGGACTAAAACTGCATAAATTGTTCCCTATAATAATTGATATGCATAAAAGCTCCAGAGGCTTGCTGCATACAGGGTAGGCCTGTCACTCATTTTCTTTACCAACATCTTGTCTGATTGTTTCAGAGTAAAATCTTTCCAGGTGGCCCAGTACGCGATGGGGAAAGTACAGTCACCTTTCACATCTGTAAATGAAATCACCTCTCTTAATGAGTCAGGCCAGAAGTGAGCATGAGTTAGATGGCATCCTCATCCATGCATATAAAACTGCAATCTAGAACCAGAAACGCTGCCTCAAAAATACAACAAAAACACTCAAACTGAAGATGATTTCACTAAAGCATTTTAAAAAGGTACACCGTACCTACCTGCCCAAGATTTACAGTAGCTACCAGACGCCCTCAGGCAACACCCTTCAGGAAATAAAAATATAATAAACAGATTTTCTAGAATTAGGACACACATTGAATTGTACGCAAATCATGGAGAATTGCCAAACCGAAAACAAATTAAAAAGGAAATTGTATTTACCCTGGTTCTTAATGCAGATTTACAAATCTGACCAAACAGGTGAGCAATGTTTTAACTAAGATTTCCAATCTGTTTGTGACATACTTCATGCCACAGAACAGTAATTTTACATTTCATTATGCTTATCTTCCAGATGTTTAAAATGTGTATTTAATAAAATCATAAAAATCAAAATGTTATGTTTAAATATATTGCCATCAAACTTGTCAAAGCACTGACTATAAAAGAAGGGTTTAATTGTTAGAATTTTGTGAGATCAAAGATGGCATAATATTTGGTCCATCTAAAGACATACTAAACAATTTTAAATTAGCTTAAAGGTGCTCTCACCCACCTTTACTCTTTTCCTGAATCTGTTTGTTTGGGTTACTTCCTGCCCAGTAATTTATGTTTACAAAGATACTCTAACAGCAGCACAATAGACACTAACCCATTAAATCCATTCATCGTCTAGCTATTGAGTATCGTCTTGATAACCAGTAGTTAAATGAACAATTGATACAGAGCTGATGAAGCTGCATGGGAGTTCAAAAAGCTCACAGCATAATGCATAGATACACATACACAAAAATCAAGGATTGTAACACAGTGCTAGGACTAGGCTACCAGCATATGGTAGACTAGGTGGAACACAACTCAAAGGCTTAGGAGAAATTGCCAAGACAATGGTATACAGAAGGTGACTACGCTTATAGCTGAAGGAAAACAACTTGGCAAAGCATAAGCTGGGGGAGAGCAAGACACATTTTTTGGAATATAAGTCCCTCCATATGCCTGGAACATTTATGCCTATAGTGAAGAGACAGGACATGAAGACCAGGACCAGAAGTTCCTCATGTCTTGGACTACATGCTAAAGAGCTTAAGTTTTAGTCTGAAAGCAGTAGGAGGCCAACTGCAAGAAGATCTTAAGTCGAGTTGTAACTATTTTGTGTTACTAAGAGTTCTGCTTATAGTGTAGATGACAGATTTCGGATCATCATAATTGAAGACAGAGGATATACGTGAGATAATTTCTAACTACTGAACATCAACAGATGTTTATGAGATAACATCAGTTTACCAGGATGTGAAGACCGATCTTTTGTTAGCTTTATTTGTGGTTCTTTTTTGGGGGGGGGAGAAGAGAGGAAAAAAAGAAGTTTAATTGTAAAATGTATTCTCATTGTAAAATAACCCAGGCAATTGAAGTTATAAAAAGAAAGTTCACCATAATCTTACTACTCAATGTTATCATTTTTATCCTTCCACGTTTTCCAATTAATTAATGAAATTTATATTTTTTGTTATATACAAATAACCATTTCATCAATTGAAAGGTATTTAATGTAAAATAATTGGTGTAAGTTTGACAGATTGCCATAGTATCATTAACTTGGTTTTTGAACCTACAAATTTTTACTGATTCTTCTGTTCAATTTATCTGCTTGATTTAACTTATATCCTATGCAGCACTGTAATGTCTGGCAAACTATTTCCACCACAGATGAAATGAACGTTAAATCTAGCAGCAATTCAATTGCTTATATGCATAGACTAGTTTACGTTATTATCAGATAAACAAAGCTGAACAACGGGAAATTCAAGTATTTTAAAATGTATTTCAATGTTCCAAACCTAATTTAAAGTTCTAAAGTTTCCTAATAACGTATTTATTCATGTTAATGAAATACAGGATTAAGATATATATTCAGGAAGAGTATGCTTTTGATAGCGCTAAATATTAATGGATTTATGGCAACGGATTGATTTGTAGAGAGCTAATCAAAACTGGACTTAAATTGGACAGTAGGTCATAAATAGGGGGTTATACAAGGGAGAAGGGAAACTCATATAATACTGTAGAAAGATGAAGTTCGGGCTAACACATGGCAAGGAATGATGATGAAACGTGCAAATCACAAAGATGACTTCCTGACTGTATCCAGGATAAAGTATCTTCTAGAACAGGAGAGGATCATGAAAATACATTTCCTAATGGGCTGACAAAAATATTGCTTTAAGGCCATGAATTGAGAAATGAAATGAAACAGGTTTTATCTGTTTGAAATTAGACCTTTTCTTTCCACTCAGTTTATGGAGACTATGCTATTTTCTCACTGTAAATTCAGTTCCACAGAACCATCTTTTTGAACTAAAACTGATCCTGACTGGGAAGTGAGCATATGTGTTTGTTCAATCAATTAAATTTTTTGGACCCAGAATTGGTAATGCAGAGAGGAAGAGAAGAAGAACACGCTAGTTAGAGGGTTTGTGTGTGTGTGTGTGTGTGTGTATGTGTGTGTGCGTTTGGTGGTGGTGCTTGTTTTTAATGTGCAATAGAAAAATATATATTAATGTAGAATAAAAACATGGTCTTTTAAATACTAGCTATAAGAAACATTTCTGAGTATATATATGTGTGTATATTTGCAGTTATGTACATATGAACATAAGGGCAAAGAGTATCTTCTGTATTATAAAATCACGTCCTTCTGTAGATGAGTGAGAATTATGTATATTTCCAGGACATGCTTGTTATCATCTGATCAATGCTGCCAGACAAGCTAGAAGATCAGAACCAATTTAGTACAAAGCAGATATTTTTCATTCATTAATTTGCCAATTTTAAGTCAACACTCTGTTTCAAAAACTATTCTAGGCTAGTAACACAGTAGGAAGCAAAACATAAAAAACGTCTCTTTACCTTCCTAACTTTCTTTCTAGTGGACAGGGAACACAATAATCAATAAATCCATTAATATATCAGGTGATAATAAAGGTATGTGAAAAATGTAAAGGAAGATAATGAAGTAAGAATGTTCCAAGTATAAGGGAAAAGTGTTATTTATGGGGCGCCTGGGTGGCTCAGTCGTTTAGCATCTGCCTTCAGCTCAGGTCATGATCCCAGGTTCTGGGATCGAGCCCCACATCGGGCTCCACGGGAAGTCTGCTTCTCCCTCTCACACTCCCCTTGCTGTGTTCCCTCTCTCACTGTCTCTCTCTGTCAAATAAACAAAATCTTAAAAAATAAAAAAGTGTTATTTAGGTAAGGTATCTGGGGCAGCCTCTGTGGTGAAGTGACATTTGAGCAAAACGTGAAGGGAACTGGGGAATGATCTTTGTAGGTATGAGGAAAGGGTACTATAAGCAAGGAGATCAGCAAAAGCAAATAACTCTGATGTAGGAGAATGCTTTTAGGCAGTACGGTTTCTAAAAAGTTCATGGGATTCAGTATATAAGTGAGAAGTGTGTGTGTGAGGGAAGCAGGAAGAAGAGGAACTCAAGTGCATGCCAGAGAGTGGGGCAGATCATGGAGGGGCTTATAGGCAGGAAGCTGGGAGACCCTGTTTAAATCCATCAAGTGACATGATATGAATGTCCCCTTCCACTATGAACAGTGTCCTAGTTTGGATGGTAAATAATATGGTCCTCTAATAACCTCTTACTACAGTGATTGTAGCTTTTTTTTCTGAGAGTGAAAAAGAAAGGCCATTGGAAGACTTCTATCAGAAATATGCCAACTCTTAAATGTTAAAGGATTACTGGCTGGTGTACTAAGCATACACTGTAGTAGTGACATGGGAAACAAAGGCAGAAGAAAAAATATTCTATTTCCTTACTACCTACAGTCCACTGACAAATCCTTGAAACAGGAAGAATGACATTCCTCTAGGGACTCAACTGCCTCCATGTTAATACTTTGCTAAGGGCAAAAGGCAACCTTAGCTCGATGCCAAGGACCCTGTGAGTCTACTTTAACATATAAAGTTTCCTTTATCTCTATCCCCCAAGATACATGTTGGCAATCATCCCCCAAGCATATGGCCCACTGATATACATCTGAAGGGTCTCAAGACTAAAGATGTTATTAGACGGTAATAAATGACCTTTTCCCAACAATAGCTAGCCCGCTCAAGGTCCTGGAAACCTTGCTTCCAAAATTCTCTAGAGAGTTACACCATCCCTAACCCTCTCCCAACTTGAAAATGCATAATGGGCCACTCCTCATGATCCCAGTGCAATTCTTTCTGCCCACAGGTCCTTTCCTGTGCTTTAATAAAACCACCTTTTTGCACCAAAGATGTCTCAAGAATTCTTTCTTGGCCCTTAGCTTTGAATGCTATCGTCTTTCCTACATCAGTAGCACAAAGGAACCTAACTAGTTATAGGAGAATAATGGTATAACCCAGGTAAGATTTTGTGGTGGGCTGGACAAGATAATTTTTGTTGAACATGGGGAGAACTGGTGGGATTCTGGATATAGTCTGGCAGACTGGATGTGGGGTACTTGAGAAAGAGAGGAGCCCAGGGTAACTCCAAGGGTTTCGGCCTTAGGATGAAGTTGTCATTTATTAAGATAGGGAAGGATTCATAAGGTTCACATTTTGTGACTGGAATAAGTCAGGAGTTTGATTTAGTTGTGTTATATTTGCAATGTCTGTTAGACATCCAAATAAAACTGGATATGTCGGTCTAGCGTTGGGGGTGAGGGGTGGGGAGCAGGGAGGGGAGGCTGAAGTTGGAGATGTGGGTCTGGAGGACAGTATATGAAGGCCTAAGTCTGGATGACATCACACAGAGGTTACCTAGATGGTAATGGACAAGAACTCAATGGAAGACACTTCAATTTTGCAAAGGTAGGGGGATGAACAGAAACTAGCAAAGGAATATGAAAAAATGTGAACTTTAAGGGCAGGGGAGCTAAAAAGTCAATGAAGCACCAAAAGCCATGTAAGCCTTTTTAAGAAAGTGTGAACAAAGTGTCAAAAGAGGATAGAAAATTAGCCAATTTTTGAAGTTTAGAACATTAGTAACCTTAATGCTGCTAATTCTGGTGGGGTTATTTTAAGAGCTACTCCAAAGGAACGGTGCACAGTGACCACAGACAACCGTTTTAAGGAGTTCTGGGTGTAATCTGGCAGCAGAGAAATGAAGTGGTATCTGGAAAGGGACATGAGATCAAGGCAGAGTTTTTCCATTTAAGGTAGATTTTATCACAGTTTTATACGGTGGTGAGAACAATCCAGCAGAGAAAGAATTGACATATGATATGGAAGGAAGGTAATTGTTCAAAATTGTCATTAGATACAACAGAAAGAGGAGATAGCACATATAGGAAGGCAGGGTGTTGATCTACGGAAATGGAAGGTAGAAGAAAAATGAACAGAGTTAGGGTTTGTGGTGACTGGAACAATGTACAGGTTCTCCTCTTAATGCATTCTCTCGGTTCATGGGAAGAAAGGTCATCAGCAGATGGGGGAGGATAGGGAAAAAGAGCAGGATTTATATACTGTCAAGGTATGACATAATGGATGTGGGAGAGTAAAAATCCACTAATACTATTGAGGATCTGCCAAACATTTGGGTCTGGACGTCATAATTTTAAAGAAAAAAAATGCATCTTCAGCTGTATGAGAACTGGAAGAAATTGTAATTGAAAAACCACATAGGGGGCGCCTGGGTGGCACAGCGGTTAAGCGTCTGCCTTCGGCTCAGGGCGTGATCCCGGCGTTCTGGGATCGAGCCCCACATCAGGCTCCTCTGCTAGGAGCCTGCTTCTTCCTCTCCCACTCCCCCTGCTTGTGTTCCCTCTCTCGCTGGCTGTCTCTATCTCTGTCAAATAAATAAATAAAATCTTTAAAAAAAAAAAAAAGAAAAAAGAAAAACCACATAGAATTTTAAACCTACAAAGGAGAGTGCAAGGGGCCAAGGGGTTGGTGTAAATAGGGGATTCCCTATTTACAGAGGGCACAGTTGGAAGGACTTTGGTGTCATGTGAGGAGATGAAATATCAGATTAAGGGACAGCAGAGTCCCAGGAGTAGGAGGTCAGCATGATGGGAAAGGTCCTGGGTGGATGTGGGTTTTTGTTTTTTGGGTTTTTTGTTGTTGTTGTTGTTGTTGTTTTTCTTTGTTTGTTTTTTGTTTTTTTTGGGGGGGGTTTTGTTTTGTTTTTTTGAGGGGCAACTGATTTAGACAGTGCTAAACACATGGTGGAACTGGCCATGGTGATACTGAAGTTTCCTGTAGTGGTAAGACAGTACTTGGGAGAAGGCAGGCACAGGGATGCTACTAGAATTCCAGTATCTCTGAGCATTGTCATTACTACTCTCTACTTCTCAGAGGGAACAGTGAAGGAAGTTGGTACTCAAATGATGGATCCTTAGTCTTAGGGATGGAAGCACATCTGAAACACAGTAACCAAGGGGAGTGACAGAAGCATCATCTGCTGCACTTAATGATTAATACAAGGAGATAAATAGTCCAGAGGCTTTCAAACTGGTCTACAGAAGCTTGGAGAAACAAGTTTCTCAGAGCCACCCTGTGGGACAAGTGAAAGAAAAACATGTAACCCTGCGTCCCCCACTTCCACTTTAATCAGAGAAGCTCTATTCTTGTTGTCAAACAAATACATGGAGGTCTATGTGAGTTTTTAAAATGTTGTTATTAAAAACAAGTGAACAAAAAGACCCTTGAAAATCATAGGCCTGCTCTAAACCCATGTTTTAAATCTTGCTTGAGATTATACTGCTAAAACATGTCGAAGTCTGTATTTAACACAAAAAATGTTTACTTACAAAACTTAGGCTATTTCCTCATACTTTAGTTCTATACAGCTTCAATTCCCATAGGTATGTAGGGTCCAAGGAAAAGCTGCCCTAAGAGGGGCCACTTTAGAGTTGAAAGTAATAAGAATCCAGCAGATGAGGAAAAGCTCTGTGCCTCCCCCTCAACTGTCTAAGTTACATACTGTGAATATCCCCAATATTTACACTGGTGAAGTAGAGAGCTATTAACAGAGACTCTCCTTTACTTAAGAAAAGTATCTGCATAGTAGGGCAACCTTTGTTTGTTTTTTTTTTTAAGATTTTATTTATTTATTTGACAGAGATAAAGACAGCCAGCGAGAGAGGGAACACAAGCAGGCGGAGTGGGAGAGGAAGAAACAGGCTCACAGTGGAGGAGCCCGATGTGGGGCTCGATCCCGCAACGCCAGGACCATGCCCTGAGCGGAAGGCAGACGCTTTAACCGCTGTGTCACCCAGGCGCCCCTATAACCTTTGTTTTTTAAATCATCTCCTTTCGCCTTCCTGCCAATGGCCTTCCCCTCTTTGGATCCTCAGACCCCATTCCTCTCCTTAGCTCAAGTAAGTTTCCTACTGACTCATTGTCTTTTGGAATCTCATGTCTGTGGGTATTCCCTGTACTGAAGCCTATTAAATTTGATTATCTCCTGTTAATCTTCTCATGGCAATTTGTTCTAAGTCCTGCTAGAAGATCAGAGAGCAGAGGAAGTTCTTTCTCCTGGACAGTTTTATTCTACTATTTCATTGGTTACATTACATTGGTGATCTGGCCAAAAGTTATACTAGAAATCACAAGTGCATTCTTCATGTAAAAGGTCAATTAAGATACTCAAAAAATCTAATTTTATTTAGAAAAATCCATGCTTTGTGAGTTTTTTAGTTGTTTGTTTTTGGTTTTTGTTTTGTTTTTCCTAAGTACCAGGAATCACACTAAGAGTTGTGAAACTTAATACTGGCCTCTTGCCTCTCCCTCTCCGGAGTTAAAAGGCCTAAAAAAAAAAAAAAAAAAAAAAGGCCTGGAGGAGTCCCTCACAATTCTTAAGTGGCACCCACAAAAAATATGAATTACTAACAAGCTTCTTAGACCTAGACAGAATACCATTCTTGAGAATAGGACCTTATAGTCATCAAGACATGATACCACAGAAGATTGCTAGATTGGAAGAAAAAACACCAGGGTCACTCTTAAAATGTAAATAGTAATGCCGATTGTTTTTAAGGTAACCACCTTCAGAATATCACAGTGAAGTCTGTGAAAGGAACCAGTTGCTTAACAAGTCACTGGGGGAATACTTTGGAATTGAAGTGCTAACATCACAACTAGACATAGTGTAGTATTTATATAAACACCTTGTCAAATATAAGTACATTTTTTTCCCCAGTAGACACAGTGGGAACTCTAGTTCACTCCTGATCATTTCGAATAGAGAAAGGAACTAAACAGATCCTAGATTAACAATTTTTGGGAAAACGGCTCTCTTAACACTGAGTCTTACAAAATAATGCCAGCATCCTGATGACAGAATTAGGTAGAAAATGAAATAACAGTGTAACAAAAGATCAGTAGGGAATTAGTGATAAAATCAGCAGGAAATCCATAGTGTTCCTAACAACAGTTCAACCAGCTGACTAATTGCTAAACAGGGTCTGGGGGTGGGGGGAGCCAAGCACAGTGATTCAGAGCAGCAGTAAAATGGGGAGCATCAGCAGGAAACAATGGAAGCTGATGGGGGTCCACTGAAAAGTTAATTGAAGTAACAAAGCTGAGAGCCCTTTAAGTGGGAGAGCAAACTCATGGAGACAGATGGAGAAGTGCAGCAAGCAGGAACAGAAATACCAAGAAGGAAGAGAAAGCAGAGAGTGGAACAGGTGAAGAAACATCAATCTGAGCCAAGCCTTGAATAATTCTTGGTCATTCACATGGGCCACAGAGACAAATGTAGCAGCTAACTAACAGAGAAAATAGACAATCATATATTAGATGTAGTGTAAAATATGCCTTCGAATGATATGCTAAGACATTTGTAGTCTTATTTGTTTTAATGCTCCATTTAAATTGAATTCATTCAAAGCCCAAACCACAAGTCCAACAAATTATTTTGAGCTGCTACAATTCAGAAAATTATGGTACCCCATGCAATTAATAAATTATGGACACCTGAAATTTTAGACATTGTGTTTGGAAGACACAATTATGTGGGTCAACAAGAAATAGGAGCTTTTCTTCTCACAGGTTCTAGTAAGAAGCCAACTTTATATACAAGTTGCTCATACTCTGCAAATACTGTGGAACTCACTTGTTGACATCCAAGTCATGCTTTTGTATATTTTATACAGTGAGACACAGGTGACATTAGAGTTATGCCAGGTCGGTCTCCAAAGAGGTGGGGAAAAAAAAGAAACCTTAAAGAACCACTCCATTTTTTGGTTCCCACTACAGAAATTCCACATTATAGAGGCAGAAAGGAATACCCAGGCAAAACCAGTTGAGATTACTTCTCTTTCAAATACAATTATTCAGAAATGGAGGTTACTGCAAAATACATTAAAGGATATGGACGTCATTTCATTCTCAGTGCTGAGTTTGGAGACTCATTTCTTTTGTTATAAAGTGTGTTTTCTGACAGGTAAACATGAAACTCCTTTCACTATTAGCATTTCTACAAAATACATGCAATTTGAGAGATACACATCATTTATCTTCAATAAATTTAAGTGTATAAAAAGATCCTGATCATTTAAAAAAGTCTCCACCTATTCTTTTGAAATTTCTATCAAAAATTTAAGAAGTGCTCAAGTTACAGTGTATTTACTTACTGACAAAAGAATTAAGAAACAAAGTCAATCAGGGTAAGTTAATTAAGAATGAATGGCATTTTGAGCAAGTGGAGAGAATAATTTCACAAAATAAACATAGTAGAATCAGCAATTAGATGTGGAAACTTATTTCATTCCTCAAAGAATATTCATCTTAATATGAATTATTTAGTGTGGGTATAGTATGAAAATTTTGAGTACAAAGTAACTTAATGTCAATTTTACCAGAAAACTCAAAACACAGAATTGTAGATCCTATTGAATTCAGATATAACACTGTTAATGGTACCTTAAGATATAAGGCCGATAAAAGTAATTTGATGAAAGACTGAACAGTGCAGGAGAGAGCATCCTTTCTCATAGAATAGACTAATTCCTCAAGAGTATAAGCTTTTGAGTACTTTGGTTCACACCATCAGAAATGAGTTGTGTGTAATCTATATGGAATCTGATCTTTAATTTACATTTATGTTAAGCTGATTTAAACGGATTTTTAAAAAGCATGTAAATACCAAACAGTGTACAAAGATGAAAAGAATCCTCTATTTTGAATCATCCTCTTACGTTTTTTATTTGAACTTGACTCTTGTATTGTCATTTCCTGGGATTGTCATTTTGTTTTTGAAGATAGGATTTATTGAATGTTATTTGTCAGATAGTGTGATTTTATATACACAATTGCATTTATTCCTTGTTGTGGGTACTGTCTCCACTTTATAAATGAGGAAGAGTTTAAGGATTAGACATTACATACAGTGAATATCTCCAATATTCACATTGGCGAAGTAAAAAGACATTGATGTACGTCATGTAACTAGGAATCTCATGGCGTCATTTAAGCTATTTTCCGTCTGAACTAAGTTTATAGTATTAGAAAGCGTCTTTAAAACGTACCTCTGGAAAAATCCTAGAGAAGAAATCTGCATTATATACAAAGGATACAGTATCTGTGAAAAGCTTACGTCCATGTTTTACCTTTGGATTGTATTCTTATCACCATTTATCCATTTTTTGAAGCTCTGATAAATTCGAAGACAAAGGAAGGGGGAGAAAAGGTCTCTAATAATTATTAGCCATGAGAAACAGTTAAAGAGAACCAGAGTGTGTATCAGAAGACCTGGTTTAGAAATCTAGCCCTTTCAGTTCTCAAATTTTGAGCAAGTCAAATAATCTTCTCAAACGTCAACATCCTTCTCTGAAAAACAGGATAACACTGAACTCTACACCAGTAACAATTTTAAGAGGTATCAAATGATATCTTGCTGCTTAATTTGCAAAATTAGAAGTTACTATATCATATAAACCTCAGTTTAATTACCATCAGTGTCCTGGATCATCGTACATACTCATTTGCAAATCTAACCTGCTTTTTTAGTTTTTATTCAAAATATCTGCATCACATTATAGAACATGTTCCTGTATGCCAGAAAAGATGGGAAGAAAAAAATTGTGTAGTGAATAGAAATAGCTCTTATTTTGATTTCTATTTCTAACTTTTAAGAAATTGAGCAGCGAACATTTTAGAAAATACAAAAGCTTTTAAGCCTCCTGTGAAATGCTTGCTGCTGGAAGGAAAGGTCTTTGAATATGTACAAAGGAAGAAAACATGGTCCTCTGCACTCCGCTTGCCTCAGAGCTTAATGGTCATACATATAAAAGCATCAAGGAAATTTAGCATGCACATTTTGTAAACTCCTCAAATATGTTTATGCCATGAATGAGAAGGCTAAATAAATGGATAGAGAATAGAAGTGATAAAATAAACATTTCTACCAGTGCTTGGTGAAAATATAAAGAAATACCTTTTAAAACTCAAATATATTACCTTATGTTTCTTAACATTATAAACACCCACGGTCCAAGGTTATTTTCTCACTAACTGCTACAGTAGTTGTATTAGCAATACAGCTCCGCAAATATTTTTCTCATCCTAAACATATTCCAAATCTAGTTGTTCAGAAAATCTTGAAGGTTTTACATATAATATTGATCGCACATTAAAACCACCTCTCTCACATAGTTTGAATGGTTATACCGAAACATAATGTTATGTCCAAGCCTTCCAAGGTATCATCCTGAAAACAAGTACTTATTTAAAAGGTGTTGATTAAATTTTATCTTGAAACATTTAATAATCCACATAGTCCTTTTTTATTGCAATTAATCAAATGAAAGGGAGGTTTCCTATTAAAAAGCCAACTGCCCCTTTGTCTTTTTGGTCTTTTAGCACTAGTATGCAACTCTAAACCTACACAAGACTTTTGGACCACATTCGCTTGGCAATGAAATGCCATTAACTATTAATGAAGAAGCAACTGAGAGCCAAAGAACCTGCAGTGAACTCCCAGTACATTTAAGACATTATTATAGAACTGGGCATATGCAAATCATTAACATGGATTCTGCTCTTGAGGATTAAGGAGTATATACATGAGTAAAGGAAATACTTAAATAAGCATTATGAAAGGCAAAGAATATAAGGGAAGCAAAAGAGAAACATGTTTCCTGAGAGCCACTGGAAATACTCATGGGGATGTAGAGGTTTTAGCAAGAAGCTGCAGGTTAAAGAGGATTTATTGCAATCCTGAGAAAGGGGTGGCATCTAGGAAAGGAACAGAAATCTAGGTATAAAAATATGATAACCAAGAGAAGAGCAATTACAAAGAATTTAGAAAATAGGATTACCTGCTGTCACCAGAGGAAAGATGATTCACTACTGCTAGGCAGGCGGGCAGAGGCAGGAGTGCACCCTACCTTAAGGGTAGGAAGGATGGGACTGACTGATCATATTGATGAGGGAACAGAAAGCAAGCTGAGGACAAAGCAGAAACTGACACCCTGCAAACCCCCCCCCCCCATGGGACTCCTGGCTGCCCTAAAGGAAAAAGATAGTTAACCTATAGAGACCACAATCCTGCAAGATTTGAGTCTCCCTCAGTTTACAAATGTCTTAGCAGTCTACTAGAGCAAAGCATTTCTATCAATAACCTAGCTTCCAAAAGGGAATGTAAATACAATTGAATGTCTTTGTAACCTGCAGGCATAGATAGATACTTGAAGCAGGCAGTGTACTGTTCCTCCAGGAAGTTCCCAACTATCTTCATGTTAATGTCTTTCTAGAGGGGTAAACAAACTTAATTTGACAATTGCAAGGCCTCTGGTATCCTGAGTGTCTTCTTTAACATACGAAAGTACTGTTCTGAAACCTGCCTTTTTCCTTACCTCCCCCAACCCCATAGTATATAATCAGCCACCCCTCACAACCCAGGGCAGCCGCTCTTTCTGCCCACATGTCCTGTCCCTGTGCTTTAATAAACCACCATTTTGCACCAAAGGCGTCTCAAGAAGTCTCTCTCGGTCGTTGGCTCCGGACTCCACCCCACAGAATCTCACCTATATCCCACAACCTAATCACTATGTGAGCAGGGACTAGAGAACAGCGAAGCCAAAATGAGGGAAAGGGGCTAGAAATTTTAGTCAGGGCAGACTACACAAAGGGCTCAGTGCAAAATGAAAAGGAAGGGCTCTTTTTTTCAAGCGGGAAAACCAATCTGTTTCTTTCTTCAGTCTTCCTTTTGAAAAGTCATGATTTTTCCCCCAGTCCATGCCATGTTCCCTTACTTCTTCAGACTTCACTTATGTAACAACTCAGAGACATAAAGAATTTTAAGACATGATCTCAGAGCATCAAAACCAGGTCCATGGCCTTTCTGTGCATGAGGCTCTGTGACAGGACAAAGCTGGTGCTGCCAACAGCCCTGATGTTAAATATCAAAAGCTTAGAGGAAGACACCATGAGTTGAAATGGTAATGTGCACAGAGGAAAGTGTATCTCGAGTATAAAGGTACATCCAGATTGATGCACCCCTTTGATGTGCATTCTAATGGCCATTTAATACATGGTTTTAATACAAGTTTACTAGAGGAATAATGTTATATACCCAGGAAAAACTCCAGAAGGAAATTATGATGCTTGTGAAGGAAGGAGAGGATAGATTTAAGGCCGTTTGCTTTAACACGGCTGTTGGATATAAGTGAAGGGGTTAAAAAGACTCACAGAAATATATGATCTTGATCCTGGTTGTAAGAATATACATTTGGCAATCATTAACATAGACTTAACAGTACAAACAGCAGTGAGTGAAGACGGGAGACACAGAATATTCTGGTCTAGGAACTGGTGCCCATCTAGGAGGGGGCAACACAGTTTTCTCAATTTTGAAGAAAAAATGGTTACGCAATAAATCTTTGCAACTAGTATAGCATGACTCAGCTACGTTCTGAACTCAGTCCCTACCTTCTCTAATATATTAGTGAAAGAATACAGTTATCAGGCAAAAAACCAATATGAAACAAAATCCATGGAAGGAGACTTTGTAAGAAGTTTTCACTAGGGTGGCTGAAGAAACAAGGAAGCATATACAGACAATGAAGCCAAGATCAAGGTAAGCACAATTTTGTATTTTGCTGATTTCAATATATAAACCCAGTTAAGCACCCAGGTAACTAATGGATTCATTTAGAATGGTAATTCACAGGTTTTATTGATTTTGAGAATCTGAAAGTAATAGCAATAATTCAAGTTATCTTCCTTATGCTTATGAACATTTAAAGTCAGGTTTTCTTGTCCACATATAAAATACGAACTTGGGGCATTGTCAGTAGGACACTGCAGTGGTCATAGCTATTTTCCCACAATTTCACATTCTAACTGTGCCTATCCACACACCCCATACATTCCTCAGATTTTTAACACTCTATTAATAAACTGGTTGGCTATAGGTTGATTTATGATTGCATTAGATATAGAATACATGTCTCTAAGAAACCTATTTTAACAATTTAATACAAGTATGTATGCATGCATGTTTTCTTAAGTGAATATAAACATTAATGTGTATGTATTTTCAGTTTTACATATATAATAGTGTTTATATACAACTATGTATATGATGTGCATATATATTCATGTGTAAAAATTATATATGTATTTATAAATGCAAGATATTCTTTATTTAAAAAAAAAACCAGAGCATAAAGTAATGTTAGTCCGTCCGCTTTATCATTATGTCCATGTCATAGGCTAATTATTGAGAAAGACACTCTAATGAAATCACGGCTGGTCTATTGTGAATGTTCTCCCTTTAAAACAGCAGGATTTCTTCTATACCGTATGTGCCATATAATTACTTCACTTGAATGCAATACTTTAATGAAGACCGGTTTAATTAAATTAAATTTCTCCCTTGTGGTAACTCCATCAAAATGCATCATACCCTCATTATAATATTATCTGTAGGAGTCCAACATTATAAGTGCTATAAGGAGGGTTTATTTTAATGAGGGCAGCAATAATAAACTACTTTATCAAGTTACACAATACAATATTGTAGCTGAAAATCTGGTATTAAGGTTCACAGCATATGCATTTTAGTTCCTAATTAGTTTAGCCTGATTATGTAGCTTTATTAGCAGTAATGCCATTCAAATAATTATCTTTTGTTTGAGTACTATTTATGACAAGTCTCTAAACTGGTATAATTAAATTTATATAAGAAATTAAACAATTTCTTTCCATTTCAGTGGTTAGCATCATAGGCTTGGTTTAAACACAAGTCATCTCTATTTCAGAGAGATTTTTTGTTTTTGTTTCTGTTTTGTTTCTGAATTTTTTTGAGCCCAACGTGGGGCTTGAACTCAGGACCCTGAGATAAAAACCTGAGCTGATATTGAGAGGTGCTTAACTGACTGAGCCACTCAGGTGCCCCATATTTCAGAGAGTTCTAATTGGACTGAAGATATTGCAACTTCAAAGACTTCCAGCTACACTTTAAGGGCTCAAGTTGGGTTCAAGATCTTCAATAAAGTCCATGAACTAAGTGATTGAAGTGGGATTCAATGTGGTTACATGTAACTAGTAGTATTCTGAGTGAGCCCAAATTGCTTATGCCTTTGATGGGATGTAAAATGATACCATGCTAAATTATGATTAGGTCTTTTAAGTATACTTAATTGGAAGGATAAATGGATGTGCCTTCAATGTATGTATTCCTTAGACAAAATGCTTGAAAAATATAATTTGTTTTCATTTTATAGTTTTATAGCTTGATTTTCATCAAATAATTATCCTCCAGATTTCTGCTGCATACTGCTTTAAAACCTAAGATACAGCACAGTGCAGAGAGGATTCTAGAATCAATTTGTCTGTTTGCTGGTCTCCCTACAAAGAGCTCAGATCCATCCTACTTTCCAACTCTTTTCCTTTCCTCTTGGGATTCAGTTGGCCATTGGGCTCTATTGATCATACCACCTACTTATCATTCTGAATCTGTCCACCCCTTCACCTGTACTGCCACTCTCCCCTTTCTGGTTGACTGGAATATTGAAGTAGATCCTTGGTCTTTATGCATTCAGACTCAGCCCCTTCCACACCATATCTCATATTGCTTCCAGATTAACTTTCAGAGACCAAAGAGACTACACAGTTTCATTCCAAGGTTACACTAATCAAGAGGTAGCCCTACTTTGGACTCTGCCCTTTAAAGGACCTTAGTCTTTATTTCCTCCAGCCAGATCGCTCCTGAAGGTGCAAGAAATACACAGAGCAAACAATATGTGGCCATCCAGAGCCCACCACATCTTTGTTACAAGACCTTAAAGCCTCAGCATCATTGATAAAGCTTCTAAGACCTCCTCGAACCTCTTCCCTAAGTCCTCCTTCCTAGGATTGAGAAGGGGCTCAAAGGCATCTGTCTGGGGAGCAAGAAGACAGAATTTGGACCCATGGGCTGGGCTCAAGTTGTTGGAACTGGGGTGGGAAGGGGCAGACCAACTGCCATATTGTCATATGGAACTGAGTAAGCATAAATAGAGTCATAAGATCTCCACAGACATCATTCTATTTGCATTGGTGTGTATATGAGTGCATTGATGTGTGTGAGATAAAATTGTGTGTGTGTAATTCAAGGAGAGGGCCTAAGATTCAAATTCATTTTTATGTTTTAATTTAGAGATATTATATACACAGAGGCTGAGGTGAAATGCTCCATAAACAGTATTCATTTGCTTGAAACAAGAGCTCGAAATTTGAGGTGACCACACACTAAGTGCACAGATATTTGCAGAAATTTCAGGGTGGGCATTAGTTTATCTAACCGTCCCAAATTTCAAGTCAATTACTGTTGATAACCATAGGGCTGAGGTGATCCCAGAGGATATTTCAGTTTTACAATGTAGTTATTACTAATAACTATATTCATGGAAATAGAAGGTCCAGATCTAAATGGAGCAAATCCCTTCAACTATAGCCTTGGTTTCCTTGCTTGTAAAATGTTATTTATTGATAGAAAATATATATATTATGACTTGCCTAGTATATAACTGATATTGAATAAATATTTCAGAATTTGATTCTGGATGCTAAATTATTCATTTAAATTAGAGAATATATATAATTCATTTTTTCCTAGGCAAACAAAATTCCTACCGGAAATTCAGTAAGAAAACAAAAGTTCTATGCCTGGATTTCCCAGACTGTTCAATAGAAATGAAGAAATATGAACAGGTAACATCTGTGAACTTTGTATTCTTCCTGAAATTTTACACATGTACATCCATGTCCATCTTTCTGGGAAGTATGGATGGTTGCAAAAATTCCTTGTGTGTCCAGAGAAATGACCAAACTGAGGACCACCCTGTTTTTGTGTACTCCCACCTGTACACTTCCTCAATTCCTCAGATTAAGACTCAATCCCATCCTCCTTCATGACTCCCCTGTAGCCTAAAAAACCCCACACTTCCTTCCTTTTAAGCTATTTCCCATTAATGAACATTCTTCCAAATGCAAAAGATTATATCAAGTCATCTCCTTAGTTAGCTGGTGCACTTTTTTTTGCTTGAAATTCAGTCTTTATAAATCTTTATACACTTGTTCTGTGTCAGGGTAAAGAGTCCAATACCATTATTCAATGACTAAGTAGTGGTTATCCATTACTGCACTGAGAACAAGGTGCAAAAAGCAAAAGAAAACTAAAATAGTATGTTCTTTTCTCAATCACAACAGTTTTGGTGCTGCCCCTTCTCAAGGGAAAACATGCTGTTTTAGAAAATACTCATATAGTTTATTGCACTGTTTGTTAACAGAGTAGCCACTAGCTACATGTGGTTATTAAGTTAAGATTACCTGGAATTTAAAATTTGACTCCTCAGTTGCACTAGACATACTTCAAATACTCATCAGCCAATTATGGCTAGTGACCACCACATTGGACATGCAGATATAGAAGAGTTCCATGACTGTAGAAAGTGCTCACTGAAAGTGCTGGTATAGAGCTTCTGGTACTGAAAACTATTAAAGGCATATATTAAGCAAAAGGTACCATGGAAAGAGAAATATATTGGTAGATAAACTACCCAGATCTATCTTCAAATTCTGATTAATTTCAGAAATAGTTTTCTGTATCTTTCTTCTTCAAATGAGGAATTTAGACTGCATGATCCCCTCCAACTCAAAGAATCTTACCGTCAACATTGAGTTTTCTACTACTACTGGTGTTTACACCAAACATAAACTCAGGAGGTTAGAGGCATTTTTTTCCTACTCAGAAATAAAACTGAGTGAGTTATAAAACAGAAATAGCTGTAGTATGAAATATCTGATACTATAAAAATAACGCTAATTCTGATTAGGGCTATATGGTGAAGGCTTTCTGGAAGAGACTGGTGAACATGGATGTGAGGGGTGGATGGCGTGTTCACAACAGAAGCAGAAACAAGAGAGTGTGTGCTAAATAAACACAAAGAAACCGTGACTGAGAAGTGCAACAAGTGCTAAGAGATTTCTGTGGCTGAAACACGTGTATAAAAGAAGTGTGATGTGTAAGAAATGTGGGGGGGAGGGGAAGCTGATGGCAACAGATCGTAAGAGGACACTGAATTCCTAAATAGGTGTTTGGGATTCTACCTCAGGCCTGTCTGTACCTTGGTCTGCACCTTCTGAGAATAACTTTGTCTACAGTTTGAAGGATAAGACAGGGTAGATAATAAAAAAGACCCCTGATGGCTTTGTAACCAGGCCTGGAAATAAAGTTCTAGCAACAAATAGGGATGGTGAGGTAGTTCTTAAGACTATTTCTGGACTCCACATACCAGAATTGGCAAGTAATTGAGAAAATAAAGGACTGTTCTATAAAGACTCAAATTATATCACAAAGTGAAACTAGAATATATTATGACTCTCCAGTGAAAGCGTTCTTTACTGCCAAATGACTGTGTATGCAGTTCAGGCAATTAAACATGCTCGCACCAGCCAAGAATAGGTAATAGGATCAATTGTAAATTCTCCCTACTTTTCCTAATGACTCAACTTTACCTTCAATCAACATTTATTGACTTCCTACTCTGTATGGTGCTCTAATTGTCTCCAGAGTCACAAAAGATGAATGACAGAAAGTCCCTAACCTCAGAAAATATTTTATGGCTAGAGATAAACATGAGCATGTCATAGGACATATTAAAACCATCTGCTAAGGCAAAAGCACATCTGGAGTGCTCAACGAGCACTGGTGACAAGCATCTACCCCACAGGAGAACATCAGGATTTGTTTTGCAGAAGAAGGAATGCATACTCTGCTAGGCTTCTCTTCAATGGATGAGTAACTTGGGGGAAAAAAATCTGTAAGAAAGCAAATAGTTCATGAATTTCAGTGACAAAACAAAACAAAACAAAACCATAAAACCATGGGCAAATGCATGCATTCATTGGATGGTGAGAAATGCTAAAAAAGGCACATGTAGGGGTTTGGGGCAGAAGAACTGCTTAGAAACTCTGGCTCTTCTGTAAACATGGAGAAGTTTCTACCACTGATCACAGTAACATTCAAAATAAGTTACTGTAGCTGCCGTATGGAGGATGGGGAGAGTTTGAGGCATTGGGTAGCTATGCCACTGGCATAAATCAAAGATAGTATCAACTATTTCTGGTTACCTCCCATGTATTGTTACTTCAGTTTCTCTGAAATTTACTGCTGATCTGCAGTGCACTATGGCACCATGTCCTCACAATTCTTGTAGCTCTCATGGAAGCGTGACTCCATTTTGTTAGAACTTAAAGGTGACCATTCTTCATATTGGGGAAACAACCACTCATTTTCTGTTGATAAATTTCTCAGTGTATCAAGGGTCTTGTCTAACAGACCTGGTGCTGTCAACCATTTCTATTGAGGATTAGTTTATAATATCCCTTTTTAGGAAGGTGTTCTTTCTTTTTACAAAATATATTTTTTATTTATTTGAGAGAGAGAGAGAGAAAGAGAGCATGCATGAGCAGGGGAGGGGCAGAGGGAGAGGCACACTCCCCGCTGGGATAAGGACCCTCGGATCATGACCTGAACCAAAGGCAGACACTTAACCGACTGAGCCACCCAGGACCCTCAGGAAGGTGTTCTTTCTTGTGTCATTTTATGTAACTTACTTCCTTGCTTTATCTGTTCACAGATTGCCTCGTCATGTGTTCGCCATGCACAAAGGGAAAGTTTCTCTACAACCCAGTAATGATGGTTCAAGCCTGTCCACTGTGCGTACTTTGAAGCCATACTTAGTACAAACCCATCTTCACAAACATGAACTAGATACAGACATTTTTTTATCAAAAGGTTTCATGGGGTGTCAAGAGAAAAAGACTCATTTATCCACACAGTGGAAACTCAATCAAGTTCTCCACAAGACATCTTTATATCCCTCCCCCCACCCACGAAGTTCCTCTCCAAGGCTTGGTGCATTACTGAAACTCTCTTCCTTTACGCGGGGTCTAAAAATCATTTCTATTACCTAGAACTATTCAGCCACTGCCTTTAGCTAAAACAAACCACTCAGCAAAAAATAAAGTACTTAAGTAAATACAGTCCCAAACCATCTGCTATTCAAGCATGAGCCTCAAGGAATCACCCACACGAACAGGTCCTTCCTCAGGGAGGTGACGAACATTCTACTTCTAATAAGAATCTTCACATATGATCAGAGGCACAGATTCAGTCCTTATTCAAATTCTTAAGTAATTTAGTCTTTGCAAACGGACATTCTGCCTGACAGAAAGGTTTCCCAAAAGAAACCTATTCCTGTTTTGGATAACCAGACATAAAATCAAATTTGAGCAGTGAAATGATATAGGTTTTCTAGGGGAACGTTTATAAAGATATCTAAAGAGAAACAGAACTAGAAATAGTGACACAGATGGGTTTATAACTGTGCTCTCAAGTTACTTGCAAGCTCTTCAATTATATAAACTCCACATCAAACTTCGGACTTGATGTTTTCATCATTTTTTGTCTTCACATAATTTACCTCTCTCACCTGAGAACATCCTTTGGACTATCTTAACCACTATCAATTTTCAGACACAGAAAGTACTCTCTGCCTCAGATTTCCAGGCTATTTTTAACTGGTTTCAAACTGTAGATATTTTTTCATTAATACCTCACTTAATTTGGGGGTTGTTTTACTGTCTATTTTAATGCTTACTGTCTCATTTTTTTTTTTTTGTCTAGGTCATTTTGATTTTTTAAGTAAATCTGAAAACATAAGGGATAATAGAAGGTTATAATAATACCATCAACAATACAAGGGAGAGAGAGAATATCTACAAACTTCATCAGTTTGGTGTCTCTATATAGAATCCCAGAAACCCATTTCAGGCTTTACTAGTAGACAGAGTGGTCTACTTCAACTAGCAGTCCAAGAGAAAATTTTTAAATATGGCATTTATTTTGCAATGTACTTGTAAAGAAATGTGCTTATTTTAAATATATTCAGGCATGCATGTAATAAAGAGATATGATCTAAGATCTTTAGTTCAACTGGGTTGTTGAAAGTACACAAAATTAAAACGTGGCCTCAATTCTCAGGGAGCTCGCATGGTAGTAGAAATAAGCCACACAAATTTGTAGTCCTCCCTAGCTAAACTGGGTTGGTGAGGAAAGGGTGAGGGGTGTCAGAAATAACCAGAGATAAAGCTTAAAGAAAACACTAGGTAAGCTCAATTTTCTATGTGGATTAACATTTTGAAGTCTTGTAACAAGTGTGTGTTAAATGGGACCCTGAGTCCTAGTCCTGATCTTAACACTTTACTGGTAACATTAAGAGCTGCCTGATTCTAGGGAAGTACACGGTTTCTTTTCAGGATCAGCATATTAGGGCTACCCAATTTCCATGTGAGTCCAACTACAGCCAGGTAAATGTAGTATCAGAGCCAGATGTGATTAATCACAAAGTGAATTGATACTGGAGGATTGCCTGTTTAGCATATGTTAAAAATGTACAGCCAGCTATGTGTATGTGCTAATAGCAAGTACATGCTAATTATATCTGGGATCAATAAACTAAGGGTTCAATAAACTAAGGGTTCTGGGATCAATAAACTAAGGGCATTCAGTTAATACCCAAGCTTCCCTAATCCAATGGTCCTTCCTCTTATGACAAGAGTGCCTGTGTCCCTCCATCTCTGAACACTTATAGAATTAATCTTTGTTTGGGAGCTCTGGGCTTTAAAATGGAGAAAGCACTCATTATTTTTGGCCCAATCCACAGGGAAGACCTTCTAGAGGTGAAGGACTGTGGACTTCCATACTGACCCCAAAGAAATACTCTCAGGAAGGTTTGCTTAAGTTAGATTTCATACTGGATAATATTTTATAGTAGGTAACCTTTTGAAATCGAGCCATTCCCTTATGAATATATACAAGTTGAAAAGCTTGCATTTTGTCCTTCTGCCATACTTTCATCAGTCAGCAGAGGGACTGCAGTGTGGTGACAAGTCTCACCAGGGTTCTGGAATTTGCTCGGCTCTCCCCAGTGCTGGACCACTAATGAGGCAGTTGGTGAATATTTCTTTGCTCTTGTCCCTCACTCCCCCTAGAGAAATGAGGCCAAACCACAGGCTGTGGACAGGAAAACCAAACAGGCTTCCGGACTGGCACTCAAGATCCAACGAGATATTTGTTTTCCAGCATTTTTTCCATGCTTCTCTCCATCCCCAGGGGATTCTGAATATTAATGCTCATCAAATACTGCCAAATGGTACTCTAAGGGAGATGGGCCAGATCATGCTGTTTTAATTGAAGTTAAAATGTAAAATTTCTAATACACCCTGGGTAACTACAGTCTGTAAACCTATCTTTAAGTGATAGGAAAATGCTGGTAAACCCAAGCCAACGACCAGACACTGCAAGCCTTCAGAAATGTAACATACTGGGGCATTTAGGGATCCGAGACACACGTTACACCCCATGGAGGGAACCACTAGTTGGGGGGATTTTTAGTTTCGTCATTAGAGGACAGCAATCCCTCCTCTGAAGTGATCAGGAATGGAGCTCATCCAGGAGCCCCGTGGGACACAGCCTTGGACTTGGAACACCTGTTTTGTGTCTGGGGCATCAGCCTGCAGGATCAATGCTGATTTCTCTTAGAGAAATATAATATAAACAATTCAGTGAGCAGGGAAGGGTTCTTGATATCTGACCTAGACCTACATGAAAACAAAGGATTTCAAAGATCAGGCAGTGAAGGGAGAAAATTCTAGGAAAAAGCTCCTCAAACGTTCAAGAAGCTAGAAGCAGTTTAAAAGAGCAAAGGAAATAAATTAGCATAAGTACTAGACATCTTTGAAAGTCTGGCAAAGGTTTTAGGCTTCATTTATGTAGTTCTGTAAGGAGAATTACCAGCAGATGGGATTAAGGAATTCAAGAAGAAGCTACAAGAAAATAGGAGATAAAGATGATAAAACAGAGATCTAAGGTTGAAAAGTAGTGGTGATGGAAAACAAGTGACTTATGACTTATTTGACAGAAGCGCTAGATAATCAAGAGAAGCAGATGTGTATTAAAATATGTAAGTCAAATGAGTTTTTCAATTAATAACTACAAATGAAAGCCCTACATATACCGCGTTATTATAAATAAACCCAAATCTTTAAAAAAATCTTTAAAAAATGCCTTTTCTGACAGGAGAATTAAGAAACTCACAATGATTTGAAAACTTAAGTATAATGAGGCTGAGAAAAACCAGATAAAGCTTGTCGACGACGTGACTTAGTATTAACTTCATAGTTTGATTTCTTAAAGTATTAATTTCAAGTTAAAATATTCTTCTAGCCCCTTTCCCAAGGGAAAACCTGTAATTTAAATATCAACCCTTTTATTGAAAAAATAAGACCATGTGGTAATGGAATTGAAATACACAAGTTTATGATACAAAATCTGCATCAACAAACATACGTGTTGGTTTTATAACAGCAACAAAAAATGCTTGTAAAGGAATATTAAGACAAAGTCTTGGGGTACCTGGGTGGCTCAGTTGGTGAAGCAGCTGCCTTCGGGGCAGGTCATGATCCCAGGGTCCTGGGATTGAGCCCCACATGGGGGCTCCCTGCTACATGGAGAGTCTGCTTCTCCCTCTCTCTCTGCCCCTCCCCCTGCTTGTGTGCATGCCTGCTCTCTCTTTCTCTCACAAATACATAAATAAAATCTTCTTAAAAAAAGACAAAGTCTGCCATTTATTTTAATTTTACCTTTTTATGTACTTCATCTGGGAAGCTATTCTTTATACAGTTCTTACATTAATTATATCAACTATGACATCACTAGGTCCTTCCATTCAAACAATTTTTCCATCATTTAGACTATACTTAGGATGCCCACCTCCACCTAGCACAGGGGTCCTGTTGAGGTGAGTACGGTTTCCTTGTGACACAGACACTCAGCTGGTCAGGTCCTGTCGAGATCTGCCAGCTTTGCCACCACATCAGCAGAGCTGAGTCATGCAACAGACACTCTATACCCCAAAGGCTAAAATATTACTATGAGCCTCTCCAGAGAGGAAGTTTGTGAACCACTGACAAAAATTTTAACATTTCTGGAAGTCTGAGGGAGCCCCAAAATGAAGGGATGCCCAATTTCTCATTTTGTAAGATTATTCTGTTAATAGCATTAAACAATCATTATGGTGCTAATTTTAAATACTGTTTTCTCACTGGACAGTATTTTTGCCATCTGAGAAAATCATAAGGCTTCTCTGTCAGAACATACTACTTTATGGCACAAAGCTGTTCGTCTTACCTTTTTGCAAATCATTATGTTTTTAAGACTTTTAGGGGCCTAGTGCTAATTGAGAATCATTTTCAATAGCGGATTATATTAATTTTCTTTAAGAAATCTCACAAATAGAATGTGGAAGCACAAAGACATAAATGTATTCCTAACATTTTCTGTCCTTAGATTTCTAAGGAAATGATCGCGTTTGTATTGACAACACTTATGAAGGATCTCTCAGAACTTCTACAAGTATGAAACTCCTTAGAGAGAATATAAGGCCACTTGCTTTGTGCTATTTCCCACTCCAACACTCAGAGAAGAGAGCTGTAAGAGGGTCCCTATGCATGCATAGATACTATTCACGTTCAGAAAAATAACCAACCTTTAAAATTAAAAGTGTACAGATAAAAAACATTCTTGCTATTCTTACTGGAAGCTGATGAATAAATATTGCCATAACTAGATTCCCTACACAAAACAGTGAGAAATCCAGGGTATTCTGAGGAAATATATATTCATTTTCAAAAAGAAGTACAGAGAATATTAAAGACTTAAAATGATACTGGGATATAATCTTATCCTTTCTGTATAACCAAACAAACAAACCAAAAACCTCTACAGAAAGTTTCTCAAGCAAGCTCTATGCCCAGCATGGAGCCCAACACAGGGCCTGAACTCACAACCCTGAGCTCAAGACCTGAGCTAAAATCAAGAGTCGGGTGCTTAACCGACTGAGCCACCCGGGTGCCCTGCCTGAGTTTTCTATTATAATTTAAGGCTCAGGACAAGGAGAGAATGCTTTTATCACATTCACTGTTACCTTCTCTCTGCATAAAATATTTGGCAAATAACAGATCATTCAGTATTTATCAAGTAAATGAGTGAATGGGCAAATGCATGGGTGGATGTTCATATAAAAGAGATTTTATTCACATTTAACATGGTTTCCTTTGACTTATAAAGAGCCTTTGGTGGTCACAGCATAGACTCCAGTGACCAGGGTATGTCCTTGTTTAAACTGAAGTGAAGGAAAAAGTTGAACCACTGCCTTAGTTTTATATGAATTCCACTATAAAGTGAGATTTGCTGAATTCCTAAGTAATTATTTTGTATAGCTGCAACATTTGTCATTATATAGTTTAACCTACGAGACTGATGTGAAAATTAGAAACAGTTTTCCTAGTCAGTAAATAAGTATCATTACCATAGAGAGAGTTTATTCCATTTACAAAGTCATTACATGTTTCAATTTTCGGATAATACCTACTGGCAGTTAAGAGCTTGGACTCATGAATCAGAACTGGGTTTTTTACTTTACTTACTCAGTCTTTAACTTCAAGAACATACCTATATCGGGAGGCCTGGGTGGCTCAGTGGTTAACCACCTGCCTTTGGCTCAGGTCACGATCCCAGTGTCCTGGGATCAAGTCCTGCACAGGGCTCCCCGCTCAGCGGGGAGTCTCCTTCTCCCTCTGCCTTGGCCCCTCCCCCCAACTCGTGTTCTCTGTCTTGCCCTCTCTCTCAAATAAATAAATAAAATCTTAAAAAAAAAGAGAGAGAAAACATAGCTATATCTCAATTTTCACATGACTTACCTGCAAGTTTCCTTAAGGAGTAGTTATAAAGCTTAAAGGAGATGAAGAAAAAAGTGAAGAGGGGAGGATGGAAAGAAGGGAGGAAAAACAAAGGTACTCAAAGGAGCAAAGCAATACCTGAAGCAGAGATATTAAGTACCTTAATATCTAGGATTGCCAGATGGAATACTGTCTCAACAGCAAAGGGTAAGATAATGTGTATTGTATACCCTAAAAAAAAAAAAAAAAAAAAAAAAAAGGTAAGCTTAATGAAAATATTTTAATTCCAAGTGAATCAGTAGTGGAAATTTTAAGGTAAAATATAAAATATTAATGATGCTAAGTAAAATTGATTTTAAATATATGAAAATCTGGTTCTTAGCCAGATGCCCCTGAATATGAGGAAGGGCATAAAGAAAAGACTTGAGCTAATTAGAAAGACACTCAATAAGATGTACTTTTGAGATATAAATATACCAGAGGTGAAAAGCGATCAATATTAATTGTAAGGGAGCAATGAAGAGAAAGCACAGGAAACCCAGAAAATGAAAATCCACAGGCATGGCATGACCTAACACAAGTCATATAAAATTGAAGCAAATACAAAAAGAAAAAGTTCAAGGAAGTCAAGATTAAAGATGAAAGGTAAATTGCATAGAATATGAAGACAAATAATTAGATCCCTGACAGAGATAAGCTTCTATAATAAACTCTTTGAGAAATTTTAAACAGTAAAAACAGTTAAAGATATTTTCACTAATTTAATTATTATTGCATGCTAGCTTTGACAAAGGGTAAGTGTTGCCACACAAATTTTAGGATGGGATTACAACTTTTAAAATCATAGTTAGCAGACAATGTTGTATTATTTTCAGATATACAACACAGTGATTATAGACTACTCTACATGTTACTCAATGTGCAAAGTGTGGTCCCCATATGTTTTTAAGAATGAATGATATTACACAGTCCTTAGCATTCAGGTAAGATACCACTGTGGTTCATTTTTTGTTATGTATAGAAAAGTTAAAATGGGCGCCTGGGTGGCGCAGTCATTAAGCGTCTGCCTTCGGCTCAGGGCGTGATCCCAGCGTTCTGGGATCGAGCCCCACATCAGGCTCCTCCGCTATGAGCCTGCTTCTTCCTCTCCCACTCCCCCTGCTTGTGTTCCCTTTCTCGCTGGCTGTCTCTTTATGTCAAATTAATAAATAAAATCTTAAAAAAAAAAAAAAAGAAAAGTTAAAAGAGAAAAGATCTTATTTCTTGATCATTTTATAATGGGGGAAATATAAAAACACTGAGAAATAAATTTTTAAGAAATCAACTTTCTCCTTCCGGCTGTCAGTGAGTAACAGGTACAGGACTAGCACTCCTGCCAAAACCAGCTCTCAAACCGGAAACACAGGAAGCAAATGTGTGCACGTTTTGGCAAAGAGGTAGTACAGGACTTCTTGAGGAAGAGGAAGCAATGAAGTGAGTTCCCACTATCACCCAGGCTTTCTGCCTACAGGCACTCTCCAGATTTCGTTGTAGGCAAGTGATCCGAAGAAGAGCACAGAAGGCTCCCTAAGCAGAGGGTGAAGTGATCAGAATTGGGCGGGGGGGGGGGGGGGGGTTGCTGAAGCTGAGGGAATCTTGGAGGCGTTGCTGGAGAAGTGAGTTACATAAAGGAAAACCTCCAGAATTCTGCAGAGTGGCCTTCTTAGGAATTCTTCAGCCAAATGCTCAACTTTGCATGGGCAGGTTTAGAGGCCCAGCAGAAAAGAGAGAGAGAGAAAGGGAGAAAGGGAGAAAGGGAGAAAGGGAGAAAGAAAAGAAAAGAAAAGAAAAGAAAAGAAGGAAGGAAGGAAGGAAGGAAGGAAGGAAGGAAGGAAGGAAGGAAGGAAGGAAGGATGACTGAGAAGGTCTGTGCTAAATTCAAGTGAGTCAGTGAGCTACCTTATCAGCAAAAAACATTCTTGGATGTTGAGTATTTCACAACTCATTGGGCACAAATAAAAAGACCTAGAAACTTTCCAGAAGGGTCTCCATCATCTGGACAGCAGAGAAGCAGGGATCTGATGGTGGTGAGAACACCTGCTGCAATCGTCACTACTGTTTAGCTTTATTGATCTATAATCGGCATATAATATTGTCCAAGTTTAATCATTGTACAACACTGATTTGATGGGGGTAAATATTGCAAGAGGAATCCCCAGGAACATGAGTTAACACATCCATCACCTCGCACTGTTAATTGTGGTGTGCATGAGAACTTTTAAATCTACTCTCTGCAACATTCAAATATGGAATACAATATTTTTAGTACATGCACCACACTGTACATTAATTCCCAGAACTTCTTCCTCTTCCAACTGTCAGTCTGTACCCTTTGCTCACCTTGACCCTACTTCCAATTGCAACTAAGTTTTTCTCCTCCCCCTCTCTTAAAATCTTCCCTCTTTCTGAAGATTCTCTAAGGACTGTTCTCGCTTTGTCTACACCCATGTTGGTCTGTAAGTGAGACCAATCAATGGGAGATGAAGGAAGAGAAGCGAAGACACTTAGTGAAGACGCCAGGTCTGCTTTCTAGGTCCCAGGGCACCTGCTTACGGAAGAGGCTTTCAAGCAGAAATATTCCAATATTGACTAAAATTAAAATAGAGAGGCACAGGCTGTCAAACTAGCAAGACTTTGGAGGGAACACATATTCCCTTCCTTGCAATGGTACTTACTCTCTCAAAGTCCTAGTCCCCCAAATTGTGCTCTACGGCTCTGTTTATTTTAAAATTCTATTAATTTGCCAACATTTAATTTTTTTTTCTAAAATATTATTCCCTCAGGTCTTACCATTTAGGAATTTTATTGTTTATTATCTTAATTTTTTCCACCTAGAAATTATTTTATTCTCTCTTTTTTCTTATAAATGTAGCTTCTTTTGAAATATAATTAGCAATCGTTCTAGTCTGTCCTTATTACATACAGTCATTTAACAAAAAAGTTAATGTCAGGTGACAATCAAATACAATAGATATACCAGGTATAGCTTGTTATAAATATAAATTAATGTGATAAGCAAATAACTACAGAAAAATGAAGCCACGGTGGGTACAGTTGCAGTAAATATAAATTCTATTTCAGGATAATACATATTACCCTTTTAAAGTTTCTTGTAATATTTAATCTTTTTATTCATCTCTTTGTAGACTTCACTGTGTTGAAAAGATCTAAACATTTTTACTTTAAATGCAGAAAACTTTTGTTGATGGAGTTGACAGGTTTTTTAAAGCTGGTATTATTTAACTTTGGCTTTATCTAACTTTGAACAGGTTTTATTTTTTGTTCTAAGCCAAATAATTTTGAGGACTATGCTTCAAAAATGGCATGTAGCAAGGTTTGCAGCTAGTCAGGCCTTATATCACACTTCCATTATCACACAAAGAGTTTGGAAGTTTAAGAGAAGATTTTTAAAAATACAGCTGTTTTAAAATCTTTTATCACAGGAGATTCGGTTTCAATAAAAACTAATTCTTAAGGTTTTCTTTAGCACAAAAGAAGATACTGTGACACAAAATGAAATGAAGTAATGATTTGGGCAAGTGCATAGAAATATCCAGATGACTCACGTGTTAAAAAAAAATAACCTATTTTCTAAAAGCAATTTTAAAAAGTCTGACAATACTTTATAAAACCTACAGATAGTTTACTCTTTGTCAGCTGTAGATATTGCAAAGTTTGATGAGCTGCCCTATATTCTTGTTGTTCAGTGTCCTTCCTAGACCACATCCTGTGAAAAAGTCCATTGCTTTGCTTTCTTATTCTCCATCTCAATGCTTTCTTCACTACTACAGCTTTGTAAATTGATTGTACAAATGGCCCCAGTTTTTCATGCCTCCCTGTATCCATGTGCTTTGCCTGTGTCTTCCCACATGTACTCAGATTTGGCCATGTCAGCAACCATTAGAATCGTAAATATTATTTTCAGCCTTGCAGTAACACCTACTTAACACAACGGCCCTTATCAGGTCTAACTTTACAGCTTCAGAGGGAGGCAGAGCTCAGAAAACTCTAGAACATGAGTCAATTTGGTTTTCTCCAACTGTATTTGTACCCATCCCTAAATTTTACTCATTATACCAGAGTATATCATCAATATGAGCATTCTAATTAAATAGTCCAAAATCCCCTATTACTTTGAATTCAATTAGTTTCTCTTGAGTCCTTGTTTAGAGGGATTCATAGCTTGTAGTATAAGTGGGAAAAAGAAGAGCAACAATCTTCCTTTTCTCCTGTTTCTTCAAACATAGCCCTGTGCTCCTCTCGGGAAAGAAGTTTGGGAGGGTGGCTCTTCAGGCTTCAAATCTTAGGAAGGTAAAGAAGTTGCAGGATAAAGATTTTTTCTGGAAGTACGGAATTCACAGTAGTGGTATGGAGCAGGGTGAGAATTGTAACATGAAAGACCAGTGCTAACCAACTTCAAGTGACCAGAAAAGGCAGCAGATAGATGAAAAACATGAGCAAAAGCACAGGAGAACAATGCCTGTAAGCAAAGTTAGAGAGCCTTTATGCCAGAGAGTGACACCAGAGTCTTGGTAGGCCTTGGGACAGGAAGATTGCTGGTCCTCACTTGTTCTAAGAGATCTGGAACTGTCCTCACACAGGACTTCAGGAGAAAAAGTCACGTGGTAGGATCACAGTTGCAATTTTCCCATTTTGCAACTAATCTCTTCTTATAATACTTTTCCTAAAACGTGTTGGTGCTTGCTAGCACACGCAAGTGCTATAATGCTAAAATGACGGGGCTAAGCTGAAACATCAGATATGTTTCATTACGTACCCCTATGTATTTTGTGTCTTCTTGCAGGTCAATTCCTACATTTGAGTCATCTCTATGCATTCTGGACTCCTGTCCCAATCACGAATTAATTCAGCTAGATTAACTCGGATCAGTGAGTCTAAGCAGCTTACTGAGACCAATGGTGATGGATATGCCCAAATGAAACTTCAGGAGAAGGAGGCAAAGATCAGAGAAAGTTTTCTACTAAAGAAATGACTCATTAAACTAATAGATTCATGGCGATTTAAAAGTACATATACACATCCAGGGTGATGCTAAACATCCTACATACAATACTGTTGAAAAAAATTATGGCACAATCTTAATTAATGTCTAGGACTAAGACATCCACTTTGCTCAGTTATAAAAGGTGATTGTTTTTGAAGACTTAAATGATATTTAAACAGACCTAGATCTCAAAGTTCCAAGTGGATAGAATGTCCTATCCTTAATATAGGCCTCTTTTCAGGATTTTTTGTTAATCACTTGGCATCGCAATTAAAAGTCAATGGAATTTAGTAACCTATGTTTTCTAAGTGACTCTTAGTTTATTTTCCCATACCTTGCATGGTTAAAAATAACCAACATCCTACCTCTCCGAGTTGCTAATAAACACCAAATTATTTCTCAATTTAGCTAAAGAGTAGGGCCATTACATTATTCCATAATCTCATGTAATTTCGAAGTAACAGAATTGCCCATTTAGCTGATAATTGTTTTTATTCACTCACTTTTACATAGTACTGTATTCCGCAAAAACCTACAATTACACTTTTATTGCAGTAGCGCAATGGGGCTCTCCTGTTCTACTCAAATGAAGTCATAAAATGTCACAAAGAGAAAAAAAACCCTCATTTTTTTTAACCTTGATATTCCACAGAGTACCTATTGTCTTCTGCGTTATGCAGTTCAGATAGATTGCAATTACCTTCAGACCACTTGCTTTGTTGGGGAAAACACCCAACCAAGTAGGCTGTCTAGTTGGCCATGATCCAGCACTAGCCAGGTCCCTTGGAAGAGCTGTTCTGCAGATCCTACCTTCTGTAAGGGCCACTCTGAGATGGTTTCTATAGCTAATGTTACTGAGAGCAGTTATCACCTAGCTTTAGGAATTATACTTTTCTTGGTTATAAGGTTATCTTACAGTATCCTTATTGCTGGCTCTCCAATAATGGATATTTCTCAGAAGGTAGGTTTTCTAAGAAGGTATATATATTTATATAGGAACAGTTATGAATTTATCAAATGATTCAAATTTATAATATTAGCCAACATTTGTTTGTGTGCTTTTTAAAGATTTTATTTATTTATTTGAGAGAGAGAGAGAGAAAAGAGAGAGAGCACAAGCAGGTGGAGGGCCAGAGGGACAAGCAGAATCCCCACTGAAGTCGGAGCCCGAGGCAGGACTTGGTCCCAGGACCCTGAGATCATCACCTGAGCTGAAGTCAGATGCATAACCAACTGAACCACCCAGGCGCCCCTCAACATTTGTGTGTTTGTGTGAAATTAACTGCTTTACGTGATATGACCCTCATAATAGTCCTACGTAGCAGGCAGTACATTATTGCCATTTTACAGGTAAGAAACAAGACACAGAAATATTAACTTGCTTAAAGCCATTTACCTAGACATGGCAACATCAGGATTTGAATTCAGGTCATCAGGATTCATCCAGCCATATAACATAGTGGAAAATTTCTTGAACTTAAAACTCCTAATTTTAGGTTTTAATTTTTTTTGTAAAGATTTTACTTATCTGAGAGAGTGAGCAAATGAGAGAGAGCATAAACAGGGGAGAGAGGCAGAGAGAGAGAAGGAGAAGCAGACTCCCCGCTGAGCAGGGAGTCCTCGGGGCTCGATCCCAGGACCCTGGGATCATGACCTGAGCCAAAGGCAGACACTTAACCAACTGAGCCACCCAGGTGCCCCTAATTTTAGGTTTTAAACCAGGCAAATGGCAATAAGCTCCGTGGCTCTTTGGGCAGACACCACTGATGAACCTGTTTCCTCAGCTATAAAATAAGGAAACTGGGGTAGGTAAGTGTATTTTAGAGCACTAGAATTTCCTCATTTGCTCTGCAAATTTGAGACAAGAGATCTTTTGCACATTTTTGAAAAACGCCTGCTTGAGTGTAATTTTCTTCTGCTTCAAGGAAATGCTGTATACTTGACACAAATGCCAGATGCAACCAACATGTTTGTTTTTTTCCCCAAACTCAGGTTTTTATTTCCACTTTCAGAAAGTATAGTGGACATCATTAGATGGCTAATATTTGAAACTTCAAACAGGTAAATTTCCAAGACTTAAAGATCTAAAATACTGCCTGGATCCTGACTACACTGCCCATGTGGTTATGGTCCCACAGTCAAGACCACTTCTTGATGCTGCCCCGAATGTTTCACCTCGTGCTGACATAGACCTGAACCAAAGGTAAACTGTCCCCACAAATCAGTATTCTCTGCCTATCTCTAAATCATTAGTACTCAGATTGGGTATAAAGCCAAAGAGGAAGCTTTCTGCTTCTGCTCGCCTCTTAAGCAAAGTCTAGGGTTGAAGCAGGTTGCAGCCATTTACATCACCTGGAGAGGGAAGGCGTGTGCACCTGTTAGTGGAGGGAATAAAAGGGCATAACCATTTGGGAGTCTAAGAATTCTTACTATCACGGAGGTGACATACGTACTGGGCTTGAGAGATCAGAGGAAAGAACACGATAGGAGTTACAACATGGCTGGTTGGAACCCAGAAATCTAGACCCAGACGAGAACACAGACCACTGACTCTGCAGGTGTCCGTATACACGTAATTATGTTATTTTAGTATACTTCTTATCATGTACACTTCACAGTCAAATGGATCATGCTTTTGCTCAGTTACTCGACATCAGTGAGCGTGCATCTTCTAAAAACTGTAAAGACGTCATCAGTTATCTCAGATCATCTTCAATTATGTCAATGTTTTTAGCTCTTCATCTTAACAATTTCTTGGTTCTGTTTTGTTTGCTTGACTGGGCCCAGACTGGTTTAATTTATATTTATGACTAAGTGCAGAGTCCCCAGTGCTGCATTTTCCATGGGCTCACTACAGATTGTCATTATAACCCACAAATAGATGTGGAATATTTGTATAGGGGTCCCAGGTTTGGTCATTTTAGTTCCTATCTAATTCATACTTTGTTTTAGGGACATTAAAACCTCTAAATTTCAGAAGATTATCAAATAAAAATTTCTACTTATTTATTTCCACAACTTTCTGAGAAACTTTAAGACTTGGATTATTTTTAGTTCTGTTCAGCCAATAGAATCCTAGAAAGCTGTGTTTATTTATTTTTTTTATGTTCAATTAGCCAACATATAGTAAAAGCTGTGTTTAGATAGGCATTGTTTTTGCATCAAATGCTAATAAAATTGTATTCAACAGTTGGGTGGCAACATTACAGAGATGAAATAAAGGTTGCAATAAATTCGAGTTATAAATATTACCAAATTAAGATACTATTTTATGAATTTGGAGGGAAAAAAAAAGCTAACCTCTTAACAGAGAAAATAAGCATAGAATCACCTATTAACTTGTGGTTAGGTTCATGAAAATGGCATTTGAGGGGCACTTGGGTGGATCAGTTGGTTAAGTGTCGGTCTCTTGATTTTGGCTCTGGTCCAAATCTCACGGTCATGGGATTGAGCCCCACCTCAGGCTCTGAGCTCAGTGGGGTGTCTGCTCGAGATTCTCTCACTCTGTCCCTCCCCCGTCTCTCTCTCTCAAATACTTTTTTAAAAAACTATGTTCAGTTTGCCAGCGTACCATACATCTTAAGTTTTTGATGTAGTGTTCAATGATTCATTAGTTACGTATAACACCCACTGCTCATCACAACATGTGCCCTCCTTAGTACCCATCACCCAGTTACCCCATCCCCCCCACACCCTCCCTTCCTTAACCCTCAGACCCACCATTTGCATCCACATGAATGGACCTGGAGGGCAGTATGCTAAGTGAGAGACTCTGGACTCTGGGGAAAGAAATACCTTTTTCAAAAAAGAAAGAAAAATGGCATCTGAACTTTTTTTAAAAGAGTAGTGTCTTTCATTTCCTCTTCATTTTTTCTTTAAGATAGATTGATTGATTTATGAGAGAGAGAGAGAGAGAGAACGAGCAGGGGGAGCGGCAGGCAGAGGGACAAGCAGGCTCCCCGCCAAGCAAGGAGCCTGATGTAGGACTCAACTCCAGGACCCTGGGATCATGACCCTGAGCAGATGCTTAACCAAGTGAGCTTCCCAGGCGTCCCGATTTCCACTTTGTTTTGGAGTGAAAACTTTCTGCCCCCCCGCACCTTAAAAAAATTAATATATTTTCAGAGAAAGTCTTTTTACTTGTAAAAACTATAGCGCATTTGTGAAACTCCAAGATCCTGGACGAATGCAATACAGAGAAGACATCAGCAATCAAGTATTTGAAGAGGATAAAAGATTTAAAAAATGCGTGAGACTGTTTAATGTTTAACATTTCTTTTAAATCTTGCAGACTGATGTCTGCCATATTTTTATTTCCAGATTTTGTAAGTTACTTATGTTAACTCATAACGTAAGTTTATGTGCTGCATATTTAAGAATCACTAATTGTCCAAAGAAATAGAACGTTTCTCGTCCAAAGAAAAAGACCGTTGAAATGTGTAGGTAAAATGAAACTTAAGTCTTAGCTAAAAATCCCAATTCTTACCTAGCAACGTTTGCCCTGTGCTAGATAGAAGAATGAAAGTAAAACTGATAGGTTTATGTTATGTTCCAACAATTTAACACCATTTGTTATTTTGTACAGAATCTAAGAATAAAACGCATACCTGAGCAAGGTCAGACCTCTCCTTGCTTCTCCTACTTACCAACTGTTTCTCTGAAATTATTAGAAAAGCTTGATTTGGGGTAATACCTGATTTGCCTGAGTCTGATTTGCCAACCAATTTTTTAAAAGTTGAAATATACATGACATACATTACTTTAGTTTCAGGTGTACGACATAGTGATTTGACCTTTACATACATTATGCAATGGTCCCACAAAAAGTGTAGTTACCATCTGTAAACATACGGTTAGTAACATATTATTAACTACATTTTCTCTATGTTGTACATTACATTCCTGTGACTATTTATAATTGGAAATTTGCACCTCTTAATCCCCTTAGGCAGTGTCTCTCATCCCTCCACCCCCTCCCCTCTAGTAACCATGAAAGTTTGTTCTCTATGAGTCTGTTTAGGTTTTCTTGTTTGTTCATTTGTTTTAACAATCGAACCTTAACCTAACCTTTTGTGTCAATTCACACTATTACCCATTGATAGACTGAAAAGGCTCCACATTGTGGTCTCGACAGGGAAGCTTTTTACTCTCAGTAGCACTTCTCAAGAGAAGAACTGAGAAAAAGGATTAGCAAAGTTTTAGAAAACGTGACTTGGCACGAAGGCCAGTTGACTTCAGGTGTTTAAAGTTAAGAATATACAAGAAAACATTGATTTCAAAGGCTGTATCTAATTGATTCCCAGATTACACCCCTTGGTCTATAAATTAAAAACATTAAGAAGGAAGCAAAAAAATAGACTTGGGTTTAATTTCTACTTAGAGAAAGAAAAAAATAATGAGACTATCTCAAGGAACAGTCAAAATCAGAGTCAAAGCCAACTTATCATGCAGTCTGTTTAGAGTACTCCTATCATTTTTCATACCCACAGTAATGTTCTTTTTAATCAAAATAAGATTTCTATGTTTCAAGCCAATTCTTGAGAAAAGAACACATGCATTTAAATTGTCATTGTACATAACATTTGGATTTCAATTATAAAAGCCTCTCATTATATCTTCATAGACTTTTGATGAATATCCCATTAGGATAACGATACAGTCAGCTGCAATACTGTTTATAATTTTAAAGCCTTTTAGGCTACAAAGAAAGAGCAATAATTTTGTTTCATTTGAGAGAGAAAAGTTCTGAAATAACTTCAGAATATTCAAGAAAGAGACAGTCCTGTTTTTCTCCTCCATGTGTATTTCGTCACACAAATTAGGTTTTATTAGTCTATTCTACCAAATCGCTTCCCTGAAACAACTTATATTAATGTGAAAGATGCCCTGGCCAGCTGTTTCTACTTACTATAGTTACATGCATTCACCGTGCAGGGAAGCCGGGGGCTAATGCCAACACACTATTCCTTGGCACCAGAACCCTGACCCAAAAGAGTTAGCCAGGTCTTCTGAATGCCTTGGTCTTTCCAGCTATACAACAGCTTGAACAATTATGAATAAGAGAACTTTCTAAATTCTCTAAGACTATTTTTTTCTTAAAGATTTTATTTATTTATTTGACAGAGACAGCCAACGAGAGAGGGAACACAAGCAGAGGGAGTGGGAGAGGAAGAAGTAGGCTCCTAGCGGAGAAGCTTGATGTGGGGCTCGATCCCAGAACTCCGGGATCACGCCCTAAGCCAAAGGCAGACGCTTAACAACTGTGCCACCCAGGCGCCCCTAAATTCTCTAAGACTGTTAATGCTGATGAGAGAGAGTCCACTTGTCTGAAAGTTAGTAGATTTGGTTTCATTTAAAATATCACCAATACTCTGAAGTTTGCAAAATACAGCAGTTAACAACAATACATATATACCAGTCACCCTAATGGGGAGATAACTGAAGAACATATATTGTTCACTAAAAGACACAACTGATAGGAGACAGACAGGAGTGTGTCTTACAGTGTGAAAATTTCAAGCCTGACTTCTCTCTCTGGTATAGACAGAAATAGCAGAAGTACCAGAAAAAGAGCTCACACTTGTCTTCAAAAATCAACACCGAGCCCATTAAATATTCAATGAAGTACTGTTTAAACATAGAACTAGTGCCCAGTCAAATTTTAAAGTGAACCAACCATGAATAATCTGGGATGGGTCAATGAAGTATCAAGGCCTGGTCTGCTCATGCCCATTTCAGGACAACGTGAAAAGCAGCCTCAGAATGCCTTTGCCATCAGCTGATTCCTTGTTTTGACTTTGTCATAGCTCAGCTTCTCTCCCTGCGGGATCTTGCTCCCTTCTCTCCTCCTCCCCCTCCACCACCTCAGGTCTCAGTTGTGGAGACTGATCCACTAAGCTTTCTGCACGCTAATCTCAGAGTCCACTTTCCAGGGAACTTGACCAGCAACGCTTGTGAAAGTTCACGTGAAATGGCAAGTCTCTGAAATCCTCATAGTTTCCAGACTATTTCATAGATATCCAAATAACTGTAGCGTAATGGAAAGTGTAATGAACAACTCAAGAGAGTCTGCAGCATTTTCCAAGGCAACTTTCTAAAGGTATTTTCAAAACGATAGGCATAGAGCAGTAAAATCAGAATTATTTCCAGATGTTGGCAACTAAGAATAGCATGATTATCAGTTTGGTATGATGCCAAATTTCATTAACTTTAAAAGGTAAAGGAAAACGTCATGGAGATGTGGAGATATATTGAGAAGTTTTCTTAGTATGGCAAATGGGTAAAAGCAATCACTTCTCAATGCTCTGATTAAGTTAAACCTCGGAAATAATAATGATTATACTGCTGGCATTATCTGGGTACACAAAAATATTAAGTATAGTAGTTGGTGTTATATAATCAAAACTGGATAGAGAACAAGCTAAATAATTGATGATTTCGTTAAAAATTCTGGCAAATCCAAGTTCTAAGGAAGATATCATTATACCATAACACAAAAGATTCTCAGGACACCTGGGTGAGTCAGTCGGTTAAGCGTCCAACTCTTGAATTCGGCTCAGGTCATGCTCTCAGGGTCTTGGGATTGAACCCAGCACTGGGCTCCCCGTTCAGCAGGGAGTCTACTTGTCTTCCTCTCTTTCTGCCCCTCTACTCCCCCTGTGCGCATGCAAGTGCTCACTTTCTCTCTCTCAAATAAATAAATCTTTAAAAAAAAAAAAAGACTCTCCATAAATTTCTGTTAGCTAGAGGGGTCCTAGTCAATAGGAAGTGGCCTCAGGGGACCTGATCCTAATGATGAGGGTATTGAAAACCACTTAAAATAAAATGAGATATTCACCTTGCCATTATTCACTTGCTACACTAGATTTATGAAGAGTTTTTGAAAATACTTTATTCATGTATCCATTCATTCTTTAGCATGTGGCCAGGAGTATTAGTGTTGTAGAGGACATAAACCAAATACGACACCCTTAGTTCTTAACACTTGTTTGCATAATGAGAAATATGGTGATCATAATAACAATCTCTATAACCACTATAGACACCATTTACTAAATGCCACTATTTGCCAGCCACTGGGCTTGTATGATTTATGTACATTACTTTTAATTCACATCAACCCTAAGAAGTAGATGCTATTTACCCTGCTTAATAAATGATGAACTACAGGCATGAAAGTAGAGGCATCTGCTTTGTAATGTTTCCTAGAAAATCACTAGCAGCTTTGGGATTTGAAATTAAGTACCTACGACCCCAAATTCCAATTTTTCATTTGCTACCATTCCAATCTAACTCATGACATTTTAAAAAGTAACACAAAAAAAATATTAGATTTCAAAATGATTGTTAAGAATAACAAGGACTCAAGGAGTTAAAACAGAAATAAGACAGATATTGAGAAGAGGTTTATCTATTTATTTTTTTGCTTTTTTTTCTTAGGAAAGTCTTGACTTCATCTTTGAGCCAAAAATTAACATAATTACATTAATATACATTATATTATATATTAATACATAATTACATAATTATATTTCTCTATGCAAAGGAAAAGCAAAGATGAGGTTCCTGGTTTAGGACATTAAGAAAACTAAAATACAGGGTAAAATAGAAATTTATTGGTTTTATTTTATTTTTAAAGATTTTATTTATTTATTTGAGAGAGAGAGGCTGTAAGCATGAGCAGGGAGAGGAGCAGAAAGGGAGGGAGAGGGATAGGAAAGAATCTCAAGCAGACTCCATACTGAGCACAGGGCCTGATGCGGGGCTCAATCCCAGGACCCTGAGATCATGGCCTAAGTGAAACCAAGAGTCAGACGCTCAATGGACTGAGCCCCTAAATTTACTGGTTTTAGAAAACAAGTGTTCTCAGAAGATAAGTGTACATATGTGTGTATGTTGTTGCCCAGAAATGTGCTCACAGGATTATAAATTGTTATTAGCTGAAAGGTGGCAGGGGGGCGTAAATTCACCTTATGCTGTGACAGAAGCTTAAAGGGTCCAGACAAGATAAATAAGCAACCTGACCTACTGTGCTGCATCTTTACAAATAGTGATATTCAATACTGAATAATTACTATTTCGGAAAATGTACTGTGAATTGTTGGGTTCTAATATGGTCCATTGGAGAAGGGAAACAACTCAGAGCCAAATATACAGAGAGAGGCTTAAGGATGTTTTCTGTCTGGGGGTGCCTGGGTGGAGCAGTCATTAAACGTCTGCCTTCGGCTCAGGGCGTGATCCCGGCGTTCTGGGATCTAGCCCCACATCAGGCTCCTCCACTAGGAGCCTGCTTCTTCCTCTCCCACTCCCCCTGCTTGTGTTCCCTCTCTCACTGGCTGTCTCTCTCTCTGTCAAATAAATAAATAAAATCTTAAAAAAAAAAAAAAAGGATGTTTTCTGTCTGATCTAATAAGATCGTCACCTCTTTCTCTCCCATTCCACATGGAAATCAGGTATAGAGACAAATGAGGCTTGACCTTTGGCTGGTGTACAGCTAAGCCAAAGCAATCTCCCTCTGCAAAGAGTACAGTCTCATATATCAAATGATGAATATTTTTATCATCAAAATGATAAAAGCCTAGTTATTCTACCATATAGAAGCCCTTACACAAGAGAGAGCTCTCAAGTGACTTCGAAGAGATATAACCATGTCAGATTCTGCTAAGCTGGGACAGAAAGGTGGCAAAGTTACCCAGGACTGGTAAGATAATATCAACTTAACCGTCTTCAATAATATCAAAATCAGCTAAAGCCCCTAACAAAGCTAACTCTTCTGCAAAACCATGGATTTGGATTCTAAATCCCACAAACAGGACCTACAATACTCATATCAACTAAACACTAGCCTGTAAAGATCTCACACGGAGGATCAATGATCATAAGGCTGGGCTTTATACAGGGACACGACAAATCACCGGGGGCAAAAAGTAAGATTCCAAGTCTCAGCTTCTCCATTCCACTTCTGTTGGGGAGCACTGCTTGGTATGGACTGATGACAGGCAGAACCTTTGTTGTATAAATAGAAAAAGGTAAGTGAGACACCTTCTTAACTTATCTCGGGGGAACTAATGTTTCCAGGTATGTTATTGTTATAGTATGAAGATTAAGTGTGTAAAATTTTATAAATGAGATTAGACATAACTCTTTAATTAATCGATGCAATTATAATTATGTAATTGAAAAAAAGACAATTCAAGTGACTAGGACATACTTCTGAAGTATGAAATCAACTATATTTTCTCATCCATTAATAACTGACATGGCCGAATCTATTAACAACTACTTCTTTAGTTAAATTTTATCACAGAAGCTAAATTGAGAGTCTTCTGATTTTTATCTGCATCCAAATATTGCAACCCACAAAACATAGTGGAGAAGCAATTGCTTACTTCACTATAAATAATAATAAACCACAAAAGTTTTCTTAAGAAACTTTATAAATGATATTATTAATCACAGAAAATTTTATCCGTTTTAAATTAGCTTAATGAAGCCCTAAGAGAGGGCTATAATGTTAGACCTGATGATAATTTCTGGCATTTACATTTCTGAAATAATGACACTGGAGTGTTCACTAGAAATAATACCATTTTTCTAAATAGGCAGGCTAATTAAAAAGCACAGACAGCAGATATTGACAATATGATTTTTCTTCCCTTTCCTTTCCTTCCCTTCCCTTCCCTTCCCTTCCCTTCCCTTCCCTTCCCTTCCCTTCCCTTCCCTTCCCTTCCCTTCCCTTTCCTTTCCTTCCCTTTCCTTCCCTTCCCTTCCCTCTTTCCTTTCCTTTCCTTTCCTTTCTTTTCCTTTCCTTTCCTTTCCTTTCCTTTCCTTTCCTTTCCTTTCCTTTCCTTCCCTTCCCTTCCCTTCCCTTCCCTTCCCTTTCCTTCTCTTCCCCCTTTCCTTCCCTTCCCTCTTTCCTTTCCTTTCCTTTCCTTTCCTTTCCTTTCCTTTCCTTTCCTTTCCTTCCCTTCCCTTCCCCCTTTCCTTCCCTTCCCTCTTTCCTTTCCTTTCCTTTCCTTTCCTTTCCTTTCCTTTCCTTCCCTTCCCTTCCCTTCCCCCTTTCCTTCCCTTCCCTCTTTCCTTTCCTTTCCTTTCTTTTCCTTTCCTTTCCTTTCCTTTCCTTTCCTTTCCTTCCCTTCCCTTCCCCTCCCTTCCCCCTTTCCTTCCCTTCCCCCTTTCCTTTCCTTTCCTTTCCTTTCCTTCCCTTCCCTTCCCTTCCCTTCCCTTCCCTTTCCTTTCCTTTCCTTTCCTTTCCTTTCCTTTCCTTTCCTTTCCTTTCCTTCCCTTCCCTTCCCTTTCCTTTCCCTTTCTTTTCTTTTTTTCTTTCCTTCCTTCCTTTCTCTTAAACTTCCTTCCTTTCTTTCTCTCTCTCTTCCTTCCTTTTCTTCCTTCCTTCCTCTCCTTTTCTCTTTCTCTCTCTCTCCCTTTCTCACTTTCTTCATTCCTTCTTTTCTCTCTCTCTTTCTCTCTTTCTTTCCAGTTCTTCTCTCTTGCTCGGCAGTCACTCAAAGGAAAAAAGGAGTAAAGGTAACATTCAGCGAGGCCCCTTTAATGATATTTCCTCATATGTTTCATTTTCTCTCAAATGTCACTGAATAATTCAGTCTCAGATATCCCTAGTGATAAATGGTTTCTTTAACAATGGCTGTTAGGACTCCATGACCACTTCGCTTATACCTTCAATTTAATAGATTAGAAACCAGAGCCAATGAGGGTTGAGCCTGAGCGGTTACAGCTGCCTCAGAGCCCCCCATGGAGTTGACCAGGCTTTGCTGGGCCTGGGTCCGTTTTGGACTCCTCTGTCCACCCAGGGCTTCAATACGTGTTGATTCCTAATCAGTACTCTGCATGCCTATTAAATGCACTATTTGCCTCAGCATTTGCTTCCGAAGGTCCCAACCTGCAACACTGTAAAACACTTTCACCTAAACTACAGTCCATATTCCAATTTTCTCAACGATATCCTTCATAGTGGTTTTTTTTTCCCTCTCGAGTACAAGATTCAAGTTTAGAATCACATATTACATGGACTTATCCTTTGTTTCTACTCTTTTGATCTGCAACAGTCTCTCAGTCCTTCTTTGTCTTTCATGGTATCTGTGTTGGCTTTGGGTTCTTTGTTTCTCTTGTTTGTTTAAACAGAGGCGAGTTATCTCATAGGATAGGACGTTCCTCAATTTAGGTTTGATTGATATGTCATCGTGATTACATTCAGATAATGTATCACCATCCAGTTGAAAGCCTTCCGATTCTTTCTTTTGAAAAACTCAAGCCAATGGGGCGCTTGGATGGCTCAGTTGGTTAAGCTCAGGTCTTGATCTCAGGCTCAGGTCTTATCTCAGGGCCCTGGATGGAGCCTCGCATAGCATCACATGAGGTTCCCTGCTCACCAGGAGCCTGCTTCTCCCTCTCCCTCTGCCCCTCCTCCTACTTGTGCTCTCTCTCTCAAGTAAATTAATAAAAATTTAAAAAAAGAAAAAAAAAAGAAAAACCCAAGCCAATGGTTGGTTTCTGCCTGGCTCCCAACCAAAGAGAACTAAGTGCCTATGCAGATACTTTGGAACAATTTAGCTCGGGATTTGGTTCTTAAGATACGGATATATTAGAGATCTCCATGTTGACAATCTGAATGTACCATATCATTTTGGGCTAGTTTCGGGCTTTTCAATTCAGTTAAAGGTCACTAATTTGTCCCTACTTCTAGATAATGGTTTTAGTTCTCATTCACCACCCCTGCTTCTCTTATACCTTAATTTTTCAGAGCCAGTTGAACAGGAGAACCACTGCGGGCTTGCTGGGGGTGTGCTATACCATAAGCTATCACAGAGAAATAAATATTCTATTCTTGTCATTTTATATATTTCCAATTATCCATTATTTAAAACCAAACAATATGAACTAGTGTGCATTCTTGGAGTCTCAAAAACCCACCTAGTATAATTGCTTACAAGATTTTTTTCAAGAGCGGAACGCTCAGGGACGGAATGATTAGTTTGTTAGCGCTATGAGCTTCAGCGAGAGGGGCTGTGAGCTAATGAAGGATGAATCACTCCAAATCGTGAAATACACACACATATTTCTTCCACTTTTTTCATTTTCGCTAGAAATCAGCACCTCTAGAGTAATAATTTCTTGGATTTTTCTACAAACATCTGAAGACATAAACCCTAGTTCTTCCATAGACTCCAAGGTCACTGACCTCTGGCCTTGGGACATGCTGCTACTTCCTTGGTCTGAAATCTCGATACTCTTGCTGTGGACACCCGTTTCCATCTTTCGGGTTTCAGCCCACATATCACATCCCATAGAGGACTTTCCTTGTTGTCCCTTCCTTATTCTCTCCCTGCTCTTTCTAATTTGTTTGGTCACAACGCAGTCTTTACAAGTTTTCACTACACATTTCTTTCTTTCTTTTTTCCTTCTCTTCCTCCCTAGATTGCAAGCTCTGTGAGGACAGGGAGTCTTGCCTCCCCTCTGCACTGCACTCCTTGTACACACTGCATACACAGCAGAGAATAGGAAATCAGTAAACGTTCTGAATGAAGACGTCACCAGGAGAGGTAATACATCTCATTAAGGGTGATTTCTTTCCTGGGAAAATGGCAATTACTCCTGCCTTTACTTTAGGACTATATATTTCTTTTTTTGTTTGTTTGTTTTTAAAGATTTTATTTATTTATTTGAGAGAGAGAGAGATTGAGAGAATGAGTAGGTGCAGAGGGAGCAGATCCCCCCCCCCCCCCACAAAGCAGGGAGCCCAGTGTGGGACTCGATCCCACGACCCTGGGAATATGACCTGAGCCGGAGGCAGATGCTTAACCGTGTGAACCACCCAAGTACCCCCGGACTATATACTCTCGACAAAGGAAAAGTAAAAACCTTCACCCAATTCACCCAATGAATTAGCTCGATATTCCAAGTTTATTTAGTTTTGTCTTTTGTTTTGTTTTTTTGCTTCTGATCACAAGAACTTCCTCAAAAAACCACATAGCTGCAGTTAACTTTGGTTTTAATTTTTAAATTAAAAATTTTATATATATGAAAAATGTTTGTCATTTCAAAATATTCAATTGTGATAGTACCTTTCACACTATTTGATAATTGCTGGTGTCTCTTAATAATGTATAAGCTCCATGACATAGGAGCCTTCTCTTCTTCACAGATGTCTTCTCAGGGTATAATCCACTAACTAATTTTTTCTCTGAATAAAGGAGATAACTTTATTTTTATATACTTAAATTACGCTTTGGCCTTAAAGGTATACCTTTTACTCTAAAATGACAATAGTTACAATAATACAAATATAATTTAACAAGGTCTCATTGATTTCTACTTTTAGAAAAGTTCATATAATTATGTACTTCCTTTTATTATGATTCAATATATGCTGACAGAATGAACTGTCTCTGAAATAACTAAAGAAACCTAATCGAAATAAACCCATTTTGTCATATTTGTAATTACTGGCTATGCAGCTAACATCTAGGAATTGATTCGTAAAAATTAGTATAAAGTGACACATTTCAAAGATGTGTCATAGTGATTACTTAAATAAACACTTTACTAAAAATATTTCTAATTATTGAGGGGAATTAAAATAATATTGTTCTCACTTGTAGGTAGGCATGGAATCTAAAGTCTTTTTGATTTTCCTAAATGAAAGATATTTTTGAGAGAAACTGAGTAAATTTTGTTGGTTATTCCACACTTTACAAAAACTCTGATTATGTCTTGTTAACCTGGTAGGATACAAAAGCAAACCAAAACGTCTCCATATTTCCTGTGGATTTGTATTCCTACAATTATTACATCTGAGTCTCATTTAACTTTCTCTGAGACAAATCAGCATACTCAAAAAAACTGTAATAAAACTAAAGTTCTCAGGGATTACACTTATTGCATGTTAAATGAACTGAGATCAGAAATCCTCCAAGGACTCCTCCCCCTGAATATTTTTTTCTTTTTCTTTTTTTTTTTAAGATTTTATTTATTTATTTGACAGAGATAGACAGATAGTGAGAGAGGGAACACAAGCAGGGGGAGTGGGAGAGGAAGAAGCAGGTTCCCAGCGGAGGAGCCTGATGTGGGGCTCGATCCCAGGACTCTGGGATCACGCCCTGAGCCGAAGGCAGACGCTTAAGGACTGAGCCACCCAGGTGTCCCCTCCCCTGAATATTTTCATTTTCAAGTTGATCCAGTATGATCACATATTATACTGGTATACTGGCCACGAGCTTTTACTTCTTGGCCTGACTACCCCTTCAACCATATTTCCCAATGTCTGTTTTGTGGTGATTTTCATTGAAAAGGGTGCCATACAGCAATAAATTTGGGGAACAATACCTTAGCATAAGGGGAATTCTACATTTAAGACAAAATAACTGTTCAACTTCATTGACCACAGAATCTTTTCTTTTCTTTTCTTTCTTTATTTTTTAAGTAATGCCCATGAGCATCTTAGGCAACTAATTTTAAATGAAAATGTTGTGTTGTTTTTTGTTTTTGAGGGAGAGAGAGTGTGCATGGGAGCAAGCAGGGGAGGGGCAGAGAGAGGGAGAGAATCTTAAGCAGGCTTCACACTGGGCTTGATCTCACAACCCTGAGATGATGACCTGAGCAGACATCAAGAGTCAGACACCTAACAGACTGAGCCACCCAGGTGCCCCTGAAATGCATTAAACACACACACACACACACACACACACACACACACACACACACACTGTGCTAGAATCATGCTTTCTGTATCGTTCGCATGTCTACCTAATTTCAGTGGTGAATTTCATTTGAATGTGAATCTCTCCAATACGGTGACAGGTTTTTTTCACAGTGACGTTCTTTATTCAATGACACTACATTCTCAAATTCCATCTCTGATTAAGCTCAATTATAGCATTTAGATATAAAGATGGAAACTCTTACAGTAATTTTATGGATGTTGCATTTGTCATTTTAACCATTTCCCCTCTGTGATCTGCTGCTGTGATTAGAACTGCAAGTTTTACTACAAACTCGAATGACTGATAGAGCCGCATTAATTCCTCATCTCACTCACATCAGCTCCTCTGGTAGCTTTTGACATCCAACTACCTCCACTTTTAAACTTTGCCTCTTTAGCTTCTGTAAAGAAAATCTTTTCTCAGTTGCTTCTTTCTCTAATTTTTAAACTCTTTTCCCAAGCGCACTTCCTCCCATGATTTCTGAACACTGAACATGGTTATGTGCTCAGTTCCACCTTCTCTGCATCCATTTTGCTTTATTTGTTCGTTATTCATTCTAAGCTTGAGGTTTACTCTCACTTTATAGACCCAAGGACAGTGATCGATAGCCTGTGTTTTCTCAACCGCACCAACACGAAGCACATTTAGGGGTCAAGGCCTGGAACCCTGCAGTCGACCACACCTGGTTTACCCTGCTTCCCCTTAGTCATGTGCAAAATGATGACAAGAGAGGTTTTTCCAGGAATTAAATGAGACAATGATTATGATCAGAGAATGCAGGGAGAAATAAGTCTCTGATGTTTAAAACAGCATCTGTTCAATAAATATTTATTGAATTAATATTAACTTTATTCTAAACTGTACATGTTCAACTAAAACAAGCTATTCCCTAGTGTATGTTTATATGTTCTTGGGATATAAGCATTAACTTTATAAACAGCTCATCTCATCTCAAATTTTTTTTTAATGTAAACAGATATTAAAACATCAAAGGGTGCATTATAAATCATTTTATGAGCTGATTTTCTCTGTTCCTAACACTTAGAGAGTACTGGTCTACATAAATTGTTAATATAATCTGCACTGAATAAATTTGTACGTGGTTAATGCAAGTGATAAGAAAAAATTACCAACTTTCTCCTAAATCTTTAATTACTTTAAATCAGTGCTTTATCTATCATCATTTAATCTTAGTTGTGTGAATTTGCTAATTTATCCTAATGCTTTATACTTTGAATCCAAAACTTTTTTCAAATAATGTGTATTTTTTGTTTCTAAAACAATGTTGGCTGATATAAAAGAAGAAATTATTTGTTTATACTCATCTTTCAAACAAAATGAAAGAGAACAATTGTATAGTAATAACCAAAGGGCAGGAATCTTTTTCGTTTTACTTTGTTTTGTTTTCTTTAACTTGAGGAAGAAACTACAGAGGGAGAAAAAAAAGAGAACCACTGCTTCTTCCTAGACTTGTCTAAATTTTATTCTTTCTCTTTAATCCCGCTATTATGAAAACAGAGACCTCAATTAAGCATCTGTGTAAAACATCCATTCAGATTAATCTTGGACTGCCACAGAATATAACTAGGGTTCAGGCAAACAGAGGTGACTTTCATCATGGGCTTCATTGTAAACATCCTTGCACCAATCAGAAGACATTTGCTCAATTTCTTTACTGAAACATTCTAAGTGTTTCCATTTCTTTCAGGTAAATGCTCTAGCTGATTTTATGATACTATCTATCTGACAGTTGACTTGTTAAAATAGCAGTCATAATAGCTTGCAAATTCAGATTTTAAAAATCCCTGCTTTCTAAAAAAATACTGTCTTTCAAACAAGTTACAAGATACAGAGAACATACTTTTAACAAAACATGATGAAACAACTTAAAGACTTCAAATCGAGATATAAAGTAATTTGACCACTTACTCACTTCTTAATATTTTTAACTATGTCCCATTTGTCAGGCAGTATGTCAGAGTTGGAGAATAAAAAGATAAATTGAAGACTGTTCTTTCCTACAAGGTCACAATATAGGAGAGAGACAATGGTGTGACAGATCGTCAAATCACTGGAGCAGAGTTATGTATATTCCTTCAAAAAGAGGTATGTATATTGCAGGGGGAGCACAGAAAATATCACACACACACATACAGATTTTAAAAAGGCAAAGACAGGAGACTTTCAAGGGTAAATTATCTTTTATAATTGGGTACTTAAGAAGAAGTTTGGGATGCACAAGTCACTCCTAGACAAGAAGGTCAGGACATACAAGCCAGGGGAGCAACAACTTCAATGACAAGGACATGCAGAAGGTCATAGTGCAGTCCAGGAACAAACGTACAAAAATGCATTACATTTATATGACTTAAGTGAAATAAATATGGAGGGGTGGATGTTACCCAGAATTTTAAGCGATCCATTTACTCTTGCATGAGAGGCTTGAGGAAACATAGACATTCCTCAAATGACCATTTTATTTAGTCTTTGGCAAACAACAAATTTTCTCTCTTCTCTGGCAACATCATTCAAAGAATTCTGCAAGGAGTAAGACAGTCCTCTGATGTTTGAAAACAAAGTTCTTTGGATGAATTTGCTAATTCAATGGGAATAAACTTTATCATGCTAAGATGAAACAAATTGACAAGGAAATTTTTTATTTTAATTTTTTAGGATGTGATGATTTGAATAGGAATATTTTGAGGAAAATGAAGTAGTTGATATTACTTAAAAGAAGTTTAAATTTAAATAACTATCTTTGGAGGATTAAATCAATGAAAGAACCACACATTAGACAGGGTAGAATGTAACCCTTCATTAAGTCCTATAAAAAGACGGAACAACACAAATTTTTAGGACAGCACCATCTTTCTGCCCTTCCCTTCCATTCTTCAAGTCCAAGACACCTTTCTCAAAAATAGACCGCCTTAATGGAGATACTGATTATCTATTGTTTTTCTTTCTAGTTTCAGAGACTTGTATGAGGAAGTCACAGATATTTGTGAAACCGGACTGAATATATTGCCAGCATATATTTTAGAGGCAAATGACCATGTTGCAGATGAATTTTTCACTAGATATTACCTACAAAAACAAACTTAAGAAACAGTCTCCTTTTATATCTCACCCAGGTCACTGTGGTGCAGTGGAAAAAGCAAAGGACCTATATTAAGATAAGAAGGGGATCTGAGTCCTATGTGAGCCAAGGCCTGACACTTTGTATTTCTCTCTCTCAATGGAAATGACAGTACTGAGTTGCCAGGTATCAGGGAAATACACAACTGGTGGACATAGGGAGATATGGGAACAGTGATGCTGAAAAAGTAAGTAGAAGAGAAAAAAACACTGAAGAGCATGCAATGCTCTTCTCTTTAGATTAAAAATTCTATACACATTAGGTTCCAAAGAGAGTTAGAAAATTTATATTTAATTTTGAAAGAAGGACATGCTAAGGCACTACATACATAAAAGAAATAAAAATGAAATTTCTATGGGTTTCTTTCATCATAGAAGGTAAAATACTGTTTTATTTTAATTATACTCCACAAAGAGATGTGTTTCTAATTGGTATTCTACACATATACAGCTTTGAATAGGAAACAGATGAGCGTTCAAGAAACCAAACTTTGCATATATCGAATCACATTTCAAAGGTGAGCTACTAATAAAGTACAAAGCAGCTTAAGAAAATTCATTTTCGCTATTTAAATCCAGACACACACAAAAAAAGTAATTTACACTGAGCAAATTCATGTTATATTTCTCCAAAGTCACAAAAGAAAATGGGGAAAGGTTAGAAACTGAATACCATTCATTAAAAATTATCAGTTATATTAATTACTGCCATTAATTTAAAACTTTATAAATTCTAAAACTTTATTTTAAATACATTTTGATTTGGCAGAATATGTAATCTGTCCTGTTCTATTGTGTTGCCTACACACACACACACACACACACACAGATATCAGAACCATTCAATTATATTTTATTTGAAAGATTTCCAAATGACATTATTGTACATACATATACATACATACTCTCTCTGCTAAAAATATTCACATTATCAATGTGCTTAGAACTGTTCTTTATTTATCATAACTTACATTAACATATATTATACAGCCAAGAATCACAGGCGTAAGTGAAAAGATTTCATAAAGAGAGGTACTATTTGCCTGGTACACCTACTCAAGATAATAAAATCTTTTTAAGAAGTCTTATTACCTCAAAATAATTAAATTTAACAAAAAATGATGAATAATTTTTAGGTTTTCATTCATAAGTATCTATATCCTCCCAGATCATATTCATTACTTAATAAATCTGTTAATCTGATACTCTCTCTTATTCCACCCACATAATGACTCTAAAGTTCCTCTAAGAAGCTAAGTCAAGAAACTGACTGAAGTAGAAATGACATGGAACTTGCAGATATGGAGATATGGGAAATGCTTTCTTTTTAGTTTTGAAATACAAGAGTCAAAATTCAGTTTGAGATTTGGATATTTTTATCATACTACTCTATGAAAACCAATGTAATTTTTAAGTATTAAGGATACTGTATAGTTTATTGTAGATTGAGCTACACTTTTGGAAGATGGCACAATTCTTTCCAATGGGATATAGATTTTATTTAAAATAATAATAATATGTTTTTCAATATTAATTTTATGTATTATGCTGTTCCATGTTCTTACAGTTGAAAAAAAACTTTGAATTCACATTGTTCTCTTAATTGGAATAACTGTCTTCCTTTTTGAAAACCAGTACAATATTTGTACATTTTGTACTACTAATATGATCATCAAAGAGTGTGTTGATGACATCTTTAAGATTCATCAAGTTTTCTAACCATAAAATGTTTTGATCAGTTATTACATTCTAGGAACTACCCATGAAGTATGGAATTCAATCACTGCAACCAATGTCATTCTAAGCGAGCCAGAGAAACAGGACTTTATCATCGCACACAAAGCAGTTTTCTCCTAGAACACCACTGAGCTCTAACATTCTCATAAAATCCTTCCCTTTTGTATTCCAGATTAACAGCCTCTGTGGGTGTCCCTTCAGAGCAAGCATCAGCTGCTGAAGCTTGTGCCTCAGAAGTTAAACTCCTGGTCATGAGAACCCAGACCTGTTCTTTTTGTCTCTCAGTTTTTGTTTACTTTGATGAGATGGCCATTGAATCCCTTTACGATGGTGACGTTATTATTACTTCGTTAAGAGACAGAAATGGAGTAACATTTTATTTATTTTTCCAATTAACAACTTTTTAATGAAATAAAAACAAAATAAATGCTTTTATATTAATTCATTTCTCTTGGCATGAACTAATTGCACAATAGAATTTATATACATTTGAAAACCATACTAAACTCTTTCAAGTTACTAGCTTCTACTCAAAGCAATGGTTTAATAAGCTCAGTGTGGACAAATTACATAATGGGACAAATACATAAGAAATCCTTTTATATAGGTTTTTCTCCATAATAAAAAGTATATTAAATTAACATTTCTTGTCTGTGCATTATATATTTCTTAATTCCTAAGTTTCTAATTTTTTTTAATGTTTTTTTATTATGTTATGTTAGTCACCATACAGTACATCCCTGGTTTCTGATGTAAAGTTCGATGATTCATTAGTTGCATATAACACCCAGTGCACCATGCAATATGTGCCCTCCTTACTACCCATCACCTAAGTTCCTAATTTTAGCCATAATTTGTCAGGAATTTATCAGGTATAAATATCATATTATTGTAATTTATATTTTCAATATTTGGCATGCCTATCTTATTTAAACTTGGAAAACTGGCAGTAAGTTTAAATTCTAACTAAATTTCAATTCCCAATGTTGCATTCATTAATCAGTGATAATTTACACTAATATAAGTTCATTGATCTTATTCTTCAGGCTCTCCCTTGTGAGTAATTTCATCCTTTAGAAGACATTATTAGATACATTAAGCTGTGGTATTCTATTCCAACAAATGAGGCTGGCTTGACTGCTGGAGAAACACCCAATTAATAATGACATATAAAGTGATTTGTATAATTTTTCATATTGTAACATCTAATTTATCGCAATTCTGGAAAAAAATCCATGTGTAGCCATTCAAAGATAAATTATACATCATCAGAAATTGTATATCACTAGACTATTGATTAAATCAATTGAGACCTACATGTATTTCTCATGTGTTTTCCTTTAAATGTGCTGAGCCTGGAACTGTTGCTTTCTTAAGTATATCTTGAACATCTAAAAATGCTTTGGACCTAAACTTTCAATTTATTAATGCAAATTTGACTTTTTTTTACTCTAGAAAGTTTTTTTTTGTTTTGTTTTGTTTTTAAATATTTTATTTATTTATTTGACGGAGAGAGAGACAGCCAGCGAGAGAGGGAACACGGGCAGGCGGAGTGGGAGAGGAAGAAGCAGGCTCCCAGTGGAGGAGCCTGATGTGGGGCTCGATCCCAGGACTCTGGGATCACGCCCTGAGCCGAAGGCAGACGTTTGACGACTGAGCCACCCAGGCGCCCCGACTCTAGAAAGTTTTGACGGAAATTATTAGCCTTGAAAGTAAGGCTCTTCCAAGAAAGAAAGAAAGAAAGAAAAAAAAGCACACACACACAAAAAAAACAAGAAAACAAAAAAACTACTTAATGTCTTGTATTGCCAAGAATTGTTTGCTTTTAACCTAACAGAAATCATGACCACAGGGGAAGAAAACATCATGGTGTCGGGATCTATCCACGTGGTTTCATGTTTTTAAATAAGAACTTAAATACTGTGACTACTATTCCTACTACTACTAGAAAACCAGCACCTTAAATAGATACTATTATTTGAATCTAAAAACTACTCTATAAGAAGCACAGGAGATAATATTTTGAGATACCATGTTTCACTCCTCTTTTTATATTTCTTTATACTGTGTTGCCTTCCACCCATTTATTCAGTAGCATTCATCACCTCAACAAAGAAAGAGATAAAAGATAGAAAAAAAATATTTCAAACTTGAAAATTTAGGCTTTCGTTATGCTAAAGTCCTGACAGTAGACTAGATACAGACAAAACTCCAGACTTGATAAAAGACCCAGAGCAGGGAGCAGAGACAGAGGTAAAACAGAGAGCAGAGGCATGGAGGAAGACAAGAGGAAAGAAAACCCTACCCTGCAGAGAAGCCACACATCAAGCAGGCTCCCAAAAACCCCACATCTGGCATGATACAGGTGGAGAAGATACCCTGATTCAGCAGGAAGACAGCTGTGAGTCACCTTTCAGACCCAGCTCAAAAGGATTTAGAAAGAGCATCATGATTCTAGGACAGTCAAGAGAAGTGAGGGTCCCACCGCTGGGAGAGAGGTTATTACAATGGCCTTTGTGAATTGGTCATCGAAAAACTGATGGACACAGGAGTATCTCAGCAATCCTCCTGTGAATTCATTAATTCATTAACATACTGAATACTTTTTCAACTGCACGCACCACTCTAGATAGTGAGGTTATATCAGTGATAAGAGAAACAAACAAACAAAAAAATGTCTGTTTACCCTTTTCTTATGAATTTCCCCAGAAAGAAGAACTGCCAGAATCTTGGAGAAACTCTTCTCAGGTAGGGTAGATTACTCCAAGAATCAGACGGATCTGAGCAGATCAACAAGTGGCACCACTGTATACGATGGAGCCTCCTCAATCTCTTCATCTGAGCCAATGCACTTGCCTCCTCACCTGCTACAAATGTCAGCCTCTGATCACACACAACTGTGTCCCTCACTCGGGAATAGTTCCCAGTTGCAGAGAACCACCTGTCCCAGTATGACAGCGCTCCCACGGGTGGCCAGTGGCCAATGACCAGCCAACACAGAGTTACTCAGCCTCACAGCCCCAATTTGTGCCAACACTGAGATTCCATCCTAGCTGCAGAGCTCCCTAAAGAATTAGTTGCAATCACCTTGAGAGAAGCTTTTCCTTCTGCCTGCTTGCCTTTTGTACTTCCTTACAGATCTGGAGATCTGGCTCCTGAAAGCACTCCCCAAGGACAACTCCCCTTCTGCATGCAACTCACCATTTCAGTCTGTTTTTAGGGAATTCAATCAAAAACACAAAGATAAATGGTAAAATGAGTTTAGTCCTGAGGACCCCAAGGCAGCTATGAATATTACTGGAAGGGAAGAAAAGGAGTCTTGCTAAGAAAAAAGATTTCTGAGCTCTTACTCCCATCCTGATGGCAAAGTGTACCATTTTTCAGTTTTACTCTAGCTCCTGGGAAGTCTCTCCACCTCTGCCTACGTGCTCTGCAGAGAAGCCACAAGAACTAGCCCTATTCATTCCTTCAACCGGCTGGCCCCATGCGCTCCACGTTTTAGATATAATCCTGGCAGAACAGACATGGCATGAATCCCTGAGTTTTTGATATGAAGGTTCTAACATCCACGGTATTGGGAGATTACATTAGAAAATAACTATTATTCTAGAAGAATAGAGAAACTTATTTTTTAAATATCTCATCTGTTGACTGAAAGGTGTGCCAGTTACAAAAAATGGATATTGATCATTCTGCATATGAAGAAAAACTTCTGTATATATGTAATTTACACAAGTTCATCTTGATTAAAAGTGTCAGAGAAAGATGTGAACCCAGGCCTATTTCATTCAGTCCTCGTTCCTATCACATCACTAGGTGGTATCAAACAGCTGTAAATCATTATTTCCATTACCTAAAACGGTTTTTATAATTATCTTTAGTTTTCTATGATTTCCCAGGATTTAAAAGTATATATATAACCAACGTTTTCTCACATAACACATGAGCAATATTCTCCAAATGACATTTTTATTTAAATATTTTCTTGCACATGTAGTTTTTAGATTTAGAGCAGGGTAGGGTTAAAAATTCCAAATGTCTTTTTATAGGTTTTTAAGTCTTTCAAGGATCAGATATACTTTGGCTGCTTTAATTTTTTTTAATTTTACTTTGATTCTGCATAAATGGAAGAGTTTAGCTGTGTCTACTTTCTTCAATCATTTCATCCCCAAACAAGTCTCCTTGAGAGAGGATGTATGAAGGTATCATCCTATTTATATTTAATAATATTAATAATATTTAATATTTCTTCTTCAAATCAAAAGTTTAATAAAAAGAGTAAAAAACAAGACTTTTGAACTTAAAAGTTTGAGAATTTCTCAAACAGCAAGCTGAGAAAATATTACCATATCTAACCAAAGGATATCATACCTAACCCTATGAACTACAGCAACCTGAAAGAATTGGGGGACCTTCTTCTTTTAGGAAAAACAAAGAAACACATCTCACCAATGACTATTGTACAGATAACACTTGTATTTTCTTATTAAACATACCAGGTAACTGACATTTGTTTCTCTTTTATCAGAATCTGATATGAATCTTTAATTTCTTAATACATTCTTTCATAAAAGTATTCATCACAGAATGTTCATGAATTTGGCTTCTATCATATTTCCAAGGTTTATTAAGATAACCCTTGAATGACAGCTTTTTTAAATTTATTTTCTTTTTTTAACCACAGAGAAAGCTACATAGATATGTAACAATACTTTGATATTAAAACCACTAGTCACACTGCACTAATACATAAAGGTCTGTCTCTTTGTGTGTATATGTACATACATCATCTCCTTAGCAGAGAATGCTAAATATTATACTAAATATTGAATAATTTATGGCATATTCACCATATTCACTTTATTAAGTACAAAGTAATGTATCTGTGCTTTGAAGAATATAATGGAAGATTAACAACATTCAAAGAAGTCAAACCATGTGATGCCTTTTATATCCTGTGTATTAACTTACTTGCCAAGAATGATGCCCTAGAGTATATTTGTGATTATTTCAATTTATACTTTGGAATTAAAAATCTAGTTTTTGCTTATTAGTGTGTTACCTAATGTTAGGTTACAGTTTATGCCTAATTGTTAAAAAAATATAAATTATTTCAAATGTGTACAGAAAAAAAGAAATTGATTCATTTAAAAGTTTAAGATTATACTAAAATTAGTATAAGGTTAAAAAATTAATAAACCAAAGGGCCATAATAAAAAAGATGGACTTTTGAACAAAATGCAAATGATACTGCTGCAACTTCCAATTATGATAACAATGTGGGTCAACTCTGAACATTCTGGGAGGTGAAGAGTAGTCAGAGTTTGGTCAAGCTTACATTTAGTATAGGAGAGATGAATTTGTATTGTTTTTCCTTGCCTTTTTTTTTTCCTGTTCATTTTAACTAGAGATAAAGAGAAGGAGGGGATGAAAAGAAGAAGATGGTTATAACTTCCTAAGAACACACCAGAAGTATTTCTCTCTGGGATTTCAGGATGAGCAGAAGGAATGCTAAAATGGAGAAGTGTGCTAGATTAAGGACCAAAGAAGCAATACCTAAGGGAGCAGGAGTATTACAATGATGAAACCGCAAATAAACAAATATTTGGAACTGAGTCCTCTGAGTACTAAAACAGAATAAAACCATCTATTTCCTTGACTACTCAAGTCTGCAAGGGTTTTTGAACCATGAAATTCTAAAACAATTTATATCTCTGAAATTTCTGAAACTGAAGGATAGATTCAGGGTTCTTAGAAGACTAATAGTAAGTAGCAGTCTGGTGAGAGCAATGGAATTTTAGAAGCAGCAAGGCAATTTAAGTTCAAGATCTACTTTCGTAAGGTAGTACTTTCATGATTGTTCATTTTTTTTAAATTTTTATTTTGTTATATTAGTCACCATAGAGTACATCCCCAGTTTTTGATGCAATGTTCCATGATTCATTATTTGCGTATAACACCCAGTGCACCATGCAATACGTGCCCTCCTTAATTCCCATCACCGGCCTATCCCATTCCCCCACTCCCCTCCCCTCTGAAGCCCTCAGTTTATTTCCCAGAATCCAGTCTCTCATGGTTCATTCCCCCTTCTGTTTACCCCCCCTTCGTTCTTCCCTTCCTTCTCCTACCAAGCTTCCTATTTCTTATGTTCCATAAATGAATGAAACCATATGATAATTGTCTTTCTCTGCTTGACTTATTTGACTTAGCATTATCTCCTCCAGTCCCGTCCATGTTGATGTAAATGTTGTGTAATTGGTCTTTCTGATGGCTGAGTAATATTCCATTGTATATATGGACCACATCTTCTTAATCCAGTCATCTGTTGAAGGGCATCTCGGCTCCTTCCAGAATTTAGCTATTGTGCATGACCATTCATTTTTATATATATCATATCAAAGGTCTATATCATTATATGTATAAAATAATCACAGATTTATATAGACCTATGAATATATACATTTTACATATAGGCATAAGTATATGTGTATATATTCATATGTATTCATATATTCATGTGTGTGTGTGTGTGTGTGTGTGTGTATGTGTGTGTGAATAAGATGTAGTTCTTTGACACAAACCAAAAGAACTGGTTACCTTTGTGTACATGAGTAATTAAGATCTGGAGAAATGTTTAGATTTATTTTAATAATTTAAAATTTTGCTTAAACAGAGACAAAAGCCAAATAAATGTTTACGAAATATTCAGAATGGCTACATCCAACTCACTCACCTTATACAATGAAGTAAATATCTAAATATCAAAGCAGACATATTCATCACCCCACTTAATTTCCCATTCTCATATTGTCTTAGTTATTCAGACCAGTTAACAAATCTAGAACTTGGAGCTGTCTTTGACTCTTTTCATTGTTGTCGTTGTTGTTCTCATTGTTGTAAATCTCCTAAAGATAATCAAGCCCATGATTCTGTGGGCTCTTCCTTAAAAATAAATATCAATTCTTCCTGTTTTCAGTGTGTCCATTGCTAACAGTCTTATTCCAACTTTTCTCATCTATTTACATTGGATTATTATAAGAAGCTGAATTTGTAGCCTTTAGTCATTCATTATTTCAACCTGCACACCATTATGAAATTAATATTTTAGAACATTGAAGACACTCACAATATATATTTCTCTCTGGTTCTCAGATCACCATATATACTGTGCACCCTATTGTGGTAAAAAAGATGAAAGTAAAAGAAATTATGTAAGATAGATGATACCAAGAGATATATATGCACATGTATATGTGTGCATACACACATTAATCAACTCGGAAAATTTGGTGATCATTTGATCAGGACCACTTAACATATTAGCCATGATAATATTCTGTGGAAATCTTAAACCAAGCAATTTGAAAGAAATCATTGTGAACTTGTACCTAGACTCCATTATACATGATAGCATCGTCCATTCAACCTGGGGAAAAATTGATATATTTAATGAGAAATCAGGATAATATAGGTACGTAGGTAGGTAGATAGATGCACAGATACACAGATACATGAGAAATACTATAAAGTGGAATAAGGAAAACTTTTACACTTGCTTGTTTTTATAAAGTCAACCTTAATTAATCATTCCCATGAAAGGAAAAAGAGAATGGAAAGGATATTTTGGTAGGAAATAGCAGGTGACTTAGAAATATAAGGTCTACGGGGGTAATGGGAGTTTTGGCCTCAACTGCAGATCTTTTCAAAGTCTGTGGAATAACCTCCCAATTGAAATAAGAATTCCCATTTCATGGATCATTAATTTCTTTTTCAAGTGATTAAGGATATATTACAGAAGAAAGTCCTACTCAGACCGAGAAACAGGACATTATAAAGTCGCCTTTTCTATCTATTAGGTCCCCAAAGGTTTTATCTTGTCTGCTCTTGACCATCTCCAGTTGCTCTTAGAATATTCTTTCTAATTGTTCTTAGTGACAGAAACATTTTTCATAATACTTACATTTTTATCTTTTTAAAACTTAAGATCATTATTCCTTGTTCTAAGACCTTAGCCAGATTAAATAAATCTTCCTTCTCTTTTATAGCATACCATGTTATCGTATTTCCTCATTTGTCTTCCTATCTCTTAATCATTCATATTAAACATCCTTAATTTTTATTATTAGATCATCAGCCTTTTTTCCTTTTATCGCCATCCTTTAAGCTGACTCAATTTTTTTCAATGTGTCTTTTAGGTTAAAGAAGAGATAAGAGAGAAAAGAAAACAGGAGAGAAGTATTTAAAAGATACATATTTTCGTTATAAAAGACACAGCTCTTACATGGTTTCTTCGTAACTCAACTGATTTTCAATGGGAACACAAAAAATTTATACTAACCATCAACTTGTACTAACAGTGAAAAAATTTAGTCAAGGGTTTCAGGAGTTTTATACCTGCATACGACTTACTATCCAAGAAGACCCTAAGAAATCATTAATAAATACCGGATTAACAGCATGATCCAAAATGTAAAAAGAGAATGTGGCTGTGTAACCAGGGATTCCATCATACTGCGATTCTCCTATTTTCAATGTCTGGGTTTTGGGGGTGTGTGTGCATGCGTGTGTATGCCCGTGGATGTGCACGTGGTTTAGTAGTTGCAGTTCTGTGGTTATGGTATTGTAATGACAGTTACAGCCATTGTTACACCCATTGTTACAGCCATTACAGTATTTCGTCAACTTAGTTTGCGGAATTTTTATGTAGAAAAAACCCCGACCAGAATAAACTTCTTTGGAGGTGGATAAGGACTGTAAAAATATAGACATTTTTACTATCATATCCCAGGAAATGATGGCGAGAACTACCTCTCTTAATTCTCTTATTAACCTATTAATTGTCATACGTCAGCCCTGATTTTCTTTTCAAAACAAAATAGAACTAGAAACCATAAAGAAACCTTTCTTTTGAACCCTCATTGAACACAACTTCATTCCATGTTTCCTAACTGGTCGGGTGCTTCCACATTATCCGACAACTTTGACCATATTGCTCTCTCATTCTGGAAAGTTTTTTTCCCCTCTATTTCTGTTTCTTTAGGCCTTTCAGGTCCAATTGCACTATCTCCTCCCTTATGTAGGCCTTTTTGGTGTTCTCAGTTCATTCATTTCAACACGTTCTGAGCACACCCAGGACAATTTTCATTTGACAGATATTTATGGCATATTACCGCATTCCGACAAAGAGTTAAGCATTTCACTACTTACAGAAAATACAATGATGAGAAGATGTTATCTGCTCTTATAATGCTTATATTCTAACAGTAAAGATTGCAGTCCATCAGATAATCACACAAACATATATTAAGGATTAAACATGATAGATGTCATGAAGGAAAATGAGCTCCCTGCTGCCTGCTCTTTTTATGGTTCCTGCCACATTTCAGCAGCTGGAAATGGGTCTATGCAGTTGCTTCGTTGAATCTGGAAGCACTTTAAGAACAGGGATCAGGTCTTCCACTTCTTTACAGCCTTCATGGTGTCTAGTGGACAGTCTATAGCAGGTACTCAATAAATACATGTGAAATTCAGTGCAGGTGTGCTCACTGGAGGTTTTTGTTTTGTTTTGTTTTGTTTTGTTTTTTACAGTAGCAAAGCAGTTTGTAGACCGTCTGTGTTAGGTGCTCATTAAAATGCAAACACCTCTGAGACCTTTGAATCAGAATCTTTGGTGGAAACTGAAAATCTAAAATTTCAATTAAGCCCCCAAGTGATTTTCTTGCACACTATTGTTTTGGGAATCACTGGAGCAGAAGATACAGAGCACATGTTTAGAGAATAATTCAATGCTTGAAAAAAATATATTTAATACACTTTGTCCACATACTATGAAAGTAAAAGACTTTTTTGGTATTTATTTGTGTTATTCTTGAAGCTGTTTTATAGGCATACTATATTACAGATCATGTGTTTTCCCAAGGCTCTCAATGAGATTTTCCTATCATGTGTCTATAAGTGAAATAGCAAATATTCCTAATTGCCTACTTAACATTCCTTCTCTCTGTCTTTCTCACTAATTGAGTGCTGATTTTTACACTGGGTGACAAAGTGCTTCAAAAGTAATAATCTCTCCTGGCTACTTTGCAGCAAGAAGTATGCATGTGACCTGGTTGTGTCCAACTGTGTAAGCAGTTGTCCCTCAGTAGGATTTCTGGGAAACATTTTTTTAAAGGCATATCTTTTTGCCCTTTTTTCTTGTCTTTCTTTTCTCCTGGGAATGCAGATATACTGGACAGATGTGAAAGTCATGCACCTTGGAAAATTGTGAAGCAGGGAGAAAAAAGGTACGTGGAAGGTTGATAACAATGTGCAACACATGTCAGATTTCCCATCTCCAGATTTATTGTTATGTAACATGTATGTGGCCCTTTCTTACCTCAACCACCATGTTGGAATTATGTCCCTGCATTTTTATTAGATATCCCCAGACAAGACAGTGGTGGCAGGCAGCGCAATGATCTCCCCAAAATGTCTCCATCCTAATCCTCAGAACCTGTGAATAGGTCTTGTTACATTGAGGTTATAGATGGAATGAAGGTCAGTGATTAGCTGATAGGAGATTATCCTGGTTATCAGGAGTGGGACCAATGTGATCATAAGAGTCATTAAAAAGCGAGAGGGAGGCAGAAGCAGCACTGTCAGAATGAGGTGATGTGAGAAAAACCTGAGCAGCCATTGGTGTTTTAATGACAGAAAGGAGCCAGGTGCCAAGGGAGGCCAGCAGCCTCTAGAGGCTGGGAAATAAAGGAAATGCATTCTCACCTATAGTCTCTAGAAGGGACACAGACACCTTGGTTTTTGCCTAGTGAGACCCATTTAGACTTCCAACCTCCAAAACTATATGCAAGACAAAACTTTGTGTTGCTCTGGACAACTGAATTTGTGGAAAATGTTATAACTGCAATCAGAATCTAATACAACATCTAATAAAATAAGATAACCTAATCACTATTTAGACTTTAAGAAATATTATGATACTAACTAACATTTAAAAAATAATATGCTCAGGGTTAACTTATCTATACATATTAAAGTGCAAGGCAGCTGAAGAGTATCATGAATAAAGACTATTCTACTGTAAAACGATTCTTTGCTAAAGGAACACAAATTATTGCTCTACATGTGATAATACGTTCTCTACATAAAGATAGAGGCAATATAATTAAAGTGTTCTGTATCAAATTAATTAGATATTGTTGACTCATTTCTCAATTACAAGCTGGGAGGTAAGATGGAGCTGAGTGGTTCAGCCCTACATGGCCCCAAATCACCAGGGCCTAATTATCAGCTTTATTAACACAGAGTAGAGTTAGCCAGAGTTTCAGTTCTCAGGAAATGCAGGACTGACTTTGTGAAGACCAGCCATCATTCAGAAACTCTGACTTATCCTCATCTTGTCAAAGACGCTTGACTCTCCTGACATCTTTCTACCTGATTATTTTGAGTAACCTCGGAGGGTAATCAGTCTTTCCTATTACTGGTAAAGCTCTTTTTCTTTTCTTTTTTTTTCCCCAGACACATCTAGCTTATTTGAAATTCTCTCCTTGTTCAAGCCAGCTCAGTTTTTTTCTTTAGAGACTAATTTATGAGAGAGAGAGACAGAGAGAGAGAGAGAGAGAGAGAGTCTTAAGCAGACTCTGTGCTAAGCACAGAGCCCATCATGAGGCTCCATCTCAGGACCCTGAGATCATGACCTGAGCTGAAACCAAGAGTCAGATGTTTAACCAACTGCACCACCCAGGTGCCCCTAACCCACCTCTATTTAAACAACTGTAGACAAATGCATCTGCACTCTGTGTACAGATACTGACTTAAAAGAGGAAACAGTGCACTTCCATATATACAACACTTACATCCACACTGTCTAGAATTTAACTTGCGCTAGATAAAACAATTATATTCACCAAACTAAGGTAGTCCCCTGGTTATTTCTAATTTTTTTTTTTAAGATTTTATTTATTTATTTAACAGAGATAGCAAGCGAGAGAGGGAACACAAGCAGGGGGAGTGGGAGAGGAAGAAGCAGGCTCACAGTGGAGGAGCCTGATGTGGGGCTCGATCCCATAATGCCAGGATCACGCCCTGAGCCGAAGGCAGGCGCTTAACCGCTGTGCCACCCAGGCGCCCCTCTAATGTTTTTAACCAAGCAACTGAACTTGTCATTGAGGATGATAACTACAAAGGGTAATGTATAAGAGAACAACATAGAAGTAAAAGATTGTGTACTATGTTCAATGAGCTTTTGATTTTGCTTAAAGAAAGAAAAATACTGTTTTTAAGCTAGAAACATTTGACTATTCAAGCACATACACATTAGTGTATAAATAAGAAACATGAAACAAAAAATCCTCAATTCATTTCAATATTTTATGAATTCTTACCATCGGTGCTTTTTTATTCAGGATTTATCGCAATCTGCATAAATAATATTATTAGGTTTTTTGTTTGTTTTCACAGATTCATTTATTTACTCACAAGCTCCTGAATTTAGAAAAGTTTCTTAATCAGGGAACTGAAAATTAAAACACTAATAAGATACTACGACACACCTATTAGGACAACACCAAATGCTGGCCAGGACGTGGAGCTGCTGGAGAGGATGCCCATTGGCACAGCCGCTCTGAAAGACAGTTCGTCTGTTTCTCACAAAGCTAATTATACTCCTACCATATGATTTAGCAATTTTACTCTTTGGTATTTACCCAAAGGTAATGAAAACTTAGGTACGCATAAAAACTTGCCTATGGACATTTATAAGAGCATCATTCATGATTGCCAATTCTTAGAATCAACCAAGATGTCCTTCAGCAGGTGAATGGATAAATAAACTGAGGTACCTCTAGACTATGGAATATTATTCAGCATTAAAGAAGCCATGAGAAAACATGGAGAAAATTTAATCGCATTTTACTATGTGAAAGAAGCCAATCTGAGAAGGCAATATATTGTATGATTCCAACTTTATGACATTCTGGAAAAGACAAAACTACAACGACATTAAAAAAAAAAATCAGCAGTTGACATGGGTGAAAGGGTGGGAGAGAAATGAATAGGCAGAGCACAGAGGATTTTGAGGGCAATAACAATACTGTGTATGATAGTAGAACGATGGGCACACATCATTATATATTTGCCTAAATTTACTGAATGTACAATACTAAGAGTGAACCCTAAAATAAACTATGGACTTCTGATGATTATGATGTGTCCACATAGGTTGTTCTTTGTAAAAACTCTACCACTCTGGCGAATGACGTTGATAATGGGGAAGACTATGCATGTATATAAGAAATAGTTGGGCTGGGGCACCTGGGTGGCACAGCGGTTAAGCGTCTGCCTTCGGCTCAGGGCGTGATCCTGGCGTTATGGGATCGAGCCCCACATCAGGCTCCTCTGCTATGAGCCTGCTTCTTTCTCTCCCACTCCCCCTGCTTGTGTTCCCTCTCTCGCTGGCTGTCTCTATCTCTGTCAAATGAATAAATAAAATCTTTAAAAAAAAAAAAAAAAAAAAAAGAAATAGTTGGGCTATCCCTGTACCTTCTGCTTAATTTTGCTGTGAACATAAAAATACTGTAAAAATAGCCTATTTAAAAAATTATAAGTTTCTTAGGCTAAACTTTAAATACAAGGTGTTAAAATCTTCTTTCTTATAACCTAATACAGACTGTTGTTCTGGAATTAATTTCAGAACATATTTTCTACCATAAAAATGTGTGATCATTAAAGAATTTAAGAATTGTTAACACTATTTATCAGATGTATGAAGTTATATTTGGTTCATGTTCAAAATTTTAGGCATGGAATAATTTATTGTTATTTTATAACTTAAATAAATTTGTTTTGGCAAATATTCTCATTTTCTCCTAAATGTTTTCTGTTCTCTTATTTTGAGTTGGAAGAAATATTACAAACCAAGTAGACCAAATCTTTAATTGTAGCACTGAAGAAATTAAATCTGGGAAAGATAAGATGGTAAAGGTCACCCACCTAGTCTGTATTATGACCTTGGTTCTAGCCAGTATTATAGCTTCATTACAGAAACCTACCCATTACTCTTTCTCAAAGACAGCTCTGCTTTTTTATGTCATTATCACTAATATATGTTCTAAGAAAAGAGACAAATATTTAATTTACATGCAAATACTTCAATTCAAATATATTCACTATATGACTTTACTAAAAGGGTAAATACTTATGGATGACAAATTTAAAGATGTTTCTTATGCACAAATAATCCATTGTAATAAGTCTTTTCGATTCAGTTTATGGACACCGTCATAGTTCTTTATCAAGTTACAGAAAGGGGGGGCCAACTGAAAACATCTTGTTGTTTATTTAAATAACCCGAGCTAGGACTGATAATTTGTGTCATATTTCTAAATTTAAAATTCTACTCAGGACTAAAACGAATGGTAAGAAACAAAGCAGCAGAACTTTTCATTTCCAAATACTGAAGACTTCGTAAATTTAGTAATTTAGCCTTATCCCTTATAATAAGTAGATGAGATTCTGAACTATTTTTAGACTTTAGCAAACATGTTTATTGTGCAAGCAATGTCATGATTTTCAAGGACTTTATGATCATTAATTCAGCTAATCTTCATAACAACCCTATCAGATAAGCATTATTATTATCTGTATTTTACAGATAGAGAAATTATCTGTCTAGTAAGTAGCAAATTCAAATCCTGAAAGTCAGTCCAAAATCCATGCTCCTCACTAGTATGCTGTGTTACATCTCAATTTTACTATATTGTTTTCATATTAGAGCCCAATAGATAAAACAAGCCATACAGATGATCTGAAAAATGATTACACAAATCTGAAATCAATTGAAAAATACACTATGTACTATTGAATTTAAAAATGAAATAATCAATAGTTTAGGCTTTACCTTTAACTTATTAACAACATTACCATGTATTTATATGTACATTTGCAAAATGTTTTAAATATGTGATACTTTGTACGGTAACTAAACTGTATTTCACCGAAAATATATTTGTATACTATATGGGCAGGAGAAAAAAATAATCAGAATCAGGGTAGAATCAAAAAGGATTCTGACATACTACAGAGAAAGACGCAATAACAGGGTAAAAGCAATCTGGACCTCTTAGGTTCAAACAATTGTTTGCTTAAGCACAAGAGAATGACTTCACAAGGACACACCAAAAGTACATTTCAAGAGGTTTAACTAACAGTTCAGTTTTGAATGAAGACTTTGAGAAAAAAGCTGTTATTGTCAAATTAAGCTTATCAATAGAAATGAAATCTCTAGAATGATAAAGGACTACCTCTTTGCTGTTCCTTGAAGAGAGCCTTTGCATTTGCTCTTTCTCCTTCTCAAACATCCTTTCCCAGATACCTCTTAGTTCACAACTCCTATCAGTTATGTCTCTACTTAACATACCCCTTACACAGTTCTCTCGTTACTACCATCCTGCTAAGAAGAATACGCCCTTTTATCTTGTATCTCCTGTACTGTTTTTAATTCATAGCACTTGTTTCTATTTATTATTTATTTGTCTGCTTGTGTATTATCTTTTTCCTCCAAAAACTAATCCTCTGAGATGAAGAAACTTGTTTAATCAGCACCTAGAAGAGACGCCTGACTTATAGCTAGTGAGGAATAAAAATACTAATCAAATGGATTGAAGTCTAAGACAGAATAAAATTTAAAACTTAAAAAGTATGATCACACTAAAAAGTTATCTTTAGGAAACAAAAATACAATTAAAATGAAACACAGTCTGGAAGCAGAGAGGCAGAGCCAGCAAGCAATATTTAGCCTGTGTAATAATGGGAATGTGCCCCACACCACAAGCATCCCGTGGTATGTGGGTAACTTCAGTGTCACAGCTGCAAATGTAGGACCTGGTTATGAAATGGGGCCCTCGAGGCTTAGTTGGTCATAAATATAAAAGGTTAGACTCTGATGCAGGGAGGGCTAAACAGAGATAGAATTCAATGTAACATGAGCCTGTAAACCAAAATTTGAAAACAAATGAAGAAGATACAGCTAATAAAGAGAGGGAAATTGGATAATTAAGAGATAAAATCATTCAGTATTTTAAAAAATATGACAGATGAGTCTGAGAACAAATTTAAAAATAAGTATCTTTAAGATGCTAAAAGATAAAGGAATATCATCTGCTAAAGAGAACAAGAAATAATGAAAACAAACAGGAAGAAATGAATCAAGAATATGTGGGATGTAAAATGGAAAGGGTGGGAGGACTAGTTAGAAAGCCTCTAAAGAAAAAATGAGGTCAAAAAAAAAAAAAAAAAGAGAGAAAGAGAAAAAATTAGGTCAGGGTAAGTATTCATTGAGCTGAGACCCACAAGGAGTGAGACACTGAGCCAACAGTATTCCTTGAAAAACACTTTTCACTAACACCTGGTAAAAATGTATTTGATGTACTTTTGGAATAGCAGAAAGACAGTGTAAGGGAAGAAAAGAAGAGTGGAAAAAGATGTGAGGCAGATATTTAGGGGCCAAAAATATAGTAGTTATTGAAAGGCTTTAAGTCTAATAGAATTTCCATAAGGTAACTGAAGGAATGATGGAGAAGTAAAGAAAGTAGGCAAGAAATGTCCTTCACTGAAGTCAGAAATGAAGCCTTGAATTGAAAAAAACACTCCCACTACAGGCCGAAAAAATAAAATTAAATCAACGCCTCAGTCCTTCTTAAAAAGCCACGGTATAATGAGACAAAGAAAAACTCCTCTAAATTATTAGACAGAAAATATAAACAGAAAAAAAGCTAATGAAAAAAGTCAATAATTATGCTCACTATAACATAAATAATTGTCCAAAGTTCACTGGGCAAATGGCAATTGTTATAAAATACCAAAGTAAATACTAAAACACTAAAGGAAAAAAATTAAATAAAAAATACCAGATCTAACCTACGATTCCAAAGTAAAGGCAAAAAAAATACGATTTTTATCCATACAGAGATTAAGAGAGTTTAACCACAGAAACCACCTCTGAAAAATCTACTACAGAATATGTTCCAAAAAGAATAAAATAGATGCAGATGGACTTTGGTCCCACAATATATAGAATCTATTTGGGAATTTAATTAATTTTTGAAATTAAATAGTAGCTTTTGGCATTTAAAAATGCTGCGAAATTATGATGAATAATAAGAGAGATTAGGAAAATGGGTGGTCAGATAAATCATCATAAGGTTCTTGTCACATTCTAAGAAAGGACAGAGATACTGAACAACTTCACACTGTTTTAGAAGAGAAAGATAGTTGCTACTATGGTAAAAGTTTTAGATAAAAAAGGCTGAGTGGAAGCATCCACTAACATGTAAAACAGAGAAGAATGGGGTGCCTGGGTGGCTCAGTTGTTAAGCGTCTGCCTTCAGCTCAGGGCGTGATCCCGGTGTTATGGGATCGAGCCCCACATCAGGCTCCTTCGCTGGGAGCCTGCTTCTTCCTCTCCCACTCCCCCTGCTTGTGCTCCCTCTCTCACTGGTTGTCTCTCTCTGTCGAATAAATAAATAAAAATCTTAAAAAAAAAACAAAAAACAGAAAAGAATGAGTGCAGAAAAGAAGAAACCAAACAAAAGCAACCAAAAAAGCAACCAAACAAAAACCTGCTGTTCAAGATGAGTCTGCACACAAAAATTCCACTTCACAATCTGGAGTGGCACAGTGGACATTGTGGAGTGGGAATCTTGGCATTCCAAAACTATGTGAGCTTGGATCATTTATGTTGCCTCTCTAAACCTCAGTGTCCCTTTTTTCAAACTGGGAATTACAATGCAATTTCCCCTCTAGGCTTATTATAAATAATAAATGAGATAATGCACATTAAAACAACAGAGGAGAGAGAAGGAGAAAGGAGAGACCAATAGTGTGGCCTAAGAGAGGCAATCCGAAGGTCCTCTTAATTGCATTTATTATTTATTTATAGTGAGTGGGGAGTACAAAACATGTACCTTGACCCAGTATATCTTGGCTTAAGTTGTGGATAAAGGTAATACATATCTGACACACTTCTAAATCTTTTTAATTATTTTATTTTTAAAATTATTTCAAAGTTGTAAGGTTGTCAAATATTTCACATCAAAATCAAAGTAGTGTATTGTTGAAAATTTTGATGATTTCTGGTTGACTTTAAGTAAATAAAAATGAAAATAATTATGTGCTTTTTATGTGTACTTATTCTAGGCAGTCTAGTCAAATTAACATTTTCATTTTAAAAGCAAAACAACAGAATTAGATACTGTAAAGATTAAATACAGACTTCTGATATAGACAAAATGGTATAGGCATGTTTTTCTCTGTATCTCCTTGCTAAGGGCAATTATAAATCCTGGAAATAACACAAGGAGCAAGAAAAAGGAAAACTCTAAAAGGTGGTAAGAAGTAAACTGGTTTGGGACCCCAGTACTTGAGAAACAACACAGGCTGGGTATTTTATGCTCTCACGCCCCAAAAGAATGATCCAGACCCCATGTTTTCTGACCTCCAACCTCATGACAGAAGGAAGCTCTGGAGGGTCCACTCCCCTCCTGGATCAGACGGGAGTCCCTTTGACAACACCATGATGTCAGACACATTGACAAGGGGAATTAGTTGGGTGCCTTGCTAACAGTAAGTGGCTGGGAAAAGCACTGTCCTTCCCTACCATACATGATACTCCCTCCAAAGCAAGAGATACTGAGGTGGGTTGTGAGTGTGGTTGGGGTATCAGCCTGAGAAGCCTCTTTGACCCCGTGGGCCTGAGAATCACCTCTTTTTCAGAGGCTCTGAAACAAAGGGGGTGGGGTTGTCAAGGGACCATTTATAGGGAGATCGAACCACAACAATGCCCAACTTGGGAAGTTCTGACCAACCTAATCAGGGAGGATCACACTGTTAAAAGGACGGAGATAGGGAAGCTGCTTCATCCCCGCACTTGAGACTCCCTTCGCCAACAGCAAACACCAGAGATTCTGAGGACATGAGAAAGATAACAAGGGAATATTATGCACAACTTCAAAAATATGGAACAATTCCATAAAAGCTATAAATTCAAAACCTAATTAACATTAAATATTTCACTTCAATAACCCTACAACTAAAGATACTGAAATTATAATTAAAATTTTTTTTAAAAGCTATTTTCAGGCCCAGATGATTTATTGCAGAATTGTATCTACATTTAAAAAAGAAATGATACTGATTATACAGAAGGTAGAGAAGGAAGGAGCAGTTCCTTACTCATTTTATGATGCCAGTGTTATAAAGATAGTAAAGATGACAAATACAATACAAAAAAGAAAAGGTCAGTATCTGTCATACACTTAGACACTGAAAACTTCAACATAATTTAAAAAACTGAATCAAAAAGTGGATTTTAAAAAGTTATACAGAATGACAAAGTGGATTCATTCCAGGTTTGCATAGCTGGGTCAACATTTAAAAATCAAATGACGTAAAAACACTGAGTCAACAAGGTGTAGAAGAAAAATCCTCTGATCACATCATTTGTGGCAGATAAAGCATTTAATAAAACTTAACATCCATTTATGATAAAAACTCTTAAGTTAGGATTAGAGCAAAATTAACCTAACTTGAGAGAAAATATCTACAAAAAACTGAGCTAAGGCCACACATAATGGTGAAAGACTGAATACTTTCTCCCTAAGATGTGGAATGAAGCAATAATGTCTGTTGTCACCACTCTTGGTCAATATAATACTGAGCATTCTGGCCAATGCAATAACGTAAGAAAATAAGTAAAAGGTACACAAGTTGGAAATTAAAAAAATTAAGTTTTTAATATCAGAGAAAATAACGTACAAAAACTTGAATCTACAAAAACAAATCATAGAACTAGTAATTGAATTTAAAAAAGTCATAGGATACAAGATTTAAAAAATTATATTTCTATTTCCCAAAAATGACCCCTCAGAGTACTATTTAAAAATCACCAAAAGTGGGGTGCCTGGGTGGTTCATTCAGTTAAGCAACTGCCTTCAGCTCAGGTCATGATCTTGGGGTTCTGGAATTGAGCCCCACCTTGGTCGCCATGCTCAACAGGGAGCCTGCTTCTCCCTCTCCCTCTATCTCTTCCCTCAACCCCCATTCATGCTCTCTCTCTATCTCTATCTCAAATAAATAAATAAAATCTTCAAAAAAATCACCAAAAGAAAATGAAATACTTAGATATACACTTAAAACTTGTATAAGATCAGTATTCTGAAAATTGTAAAACAGTGATAGAACATCTTTTAAGACCTAAATAAATGATAAAACTTAACCATATTTAAGGATCAAAAGATTCAAGACAGTAAAGGTGTCAATTCTCCTCAAACATACAGTTTTAATGTAATTTCAATTTCAGTAAGCATTTTTTATAGTCAAAGATAAGCTATTCTAAAGTTTATATGAGAAGGTGCAGACCCTAAAATAACTATGATAATCTTGACCAAGAAGAAAAAAGAGTGGGCATCACTTGACTTAACATGAAGGTAAAATTATATCTATAGATACAATGGGCGAGACAGTGCCATATTGGTAGAGGGACAGACACAAAGGACAATGAAACACAAAGAGAAACCAGAAATAGATCAACACAAATATGATCAGCTGATTTAAAAAAAAAAAATTTTTTTTTTGAGAGAAAGAGCACAGAGGGAGAAGGAGAGGGAGAAACAGACTCCCCTCTGAGTAGAGAGCCTGATGCAGGGCTCAATCCTAGGACCCCGAGATCATGACCTGAGTAGAATGCAGATCCTTAACTGACGGAGCCACCCAGCCTCCCCTCAGCTAATTTTTAACAAATTTTTAAAAGCACTTCCAGAAAGGAAAGATAGACTTTCCAAAAAATAGTTCTGGAGTAACTGGAAACCTATGAACAAAAAGAAATGAACTTTGACCTAATCCTTTACCTTATTCACTCAAAACCGATCATAGACTTAAATATAAGACATAAAACTCTAAAATTACTTGGAAAAAAGAAGAAAAAGTCATTGAGATCTAAGTCTAAGCAAAGAGTTCTTAAATTTTCATGCACCAAAAGCATGATACCGAAAAGGGGGGGGAAAAAAGTAAGTTAACCTCACAAAAATTACAAAAATTTGCCCTGCAGAAGATTCTGTGAAGAGGATGGAAAGATAATTCACAGACTGGGAGGAAATTGCCAAACAAATATCTGACAAAGAACGGGTATCTAGACTATATTAAAGAACCCTCAAACTCAACATTGAAAAAATAATCCAGTTATAAATGGCAAATTAAAATCTAATTAAGCCCAATTAAAAATAGGGAGAGACTGTTTAATGGGTAAGAAGTTTGATTTGGAGTGATGGAAATGTTTTTGAACTAGATAAAGATGATGGTTGCAAAAACATGGTGAATGTGCTTAATGCTACTGAATTGTGTACTTTCAAATGGTTATTTTTATATTATGTGAATTTTATCTCAATAAGTAAAGTTTTTTAAAATGAAAGAAATGACATGAAGAGAAATTGCACTGAAGACTGTATACAGTCAGAAAATAAGCTCGTGTTTGACATCATTAACTATCAGGTACATGAAAAGTAAAACCACCATGAGTTATCCTTGTACACCTAGCAGAATGGCTAAGATAGGGGCAAGACCAAATGCTGGCAGAGCTGTGGAGATGTGGATCACTCCTACACTGCCGGTGAGTAAAGCAAAATGGTACCGCCACTCTGGAAAGTAGGTTGGCATGTCTACAATTACTATACAACCCAGAAATTTCTTGAGCATTTATCCCAGAAAAATAAAATCTTATTTTTCACTGAAAATGCAAACAAGCCCAGGGGAAAGGCAGAGGAAGAGAGAGAATCCCAGGCAGACTCCCTGCTGAGTGCAGAGTCAGGTGGGGGGATCGATTCCATGACCCTGAGATCATGACCTGAACTAAAATCAAGAATTGGCCGCTTAACTGACTGAGCCACCCAGGGGCCCCTAGAACTTACTTTAACAAAAACAATATAAGCACCTGAATCTTCAGATTATGTACCATGTAAAATCATGTGCAAAGTTAAAATGAATGGTAGTAAGTTACAGATTATTTGAAATAGTCTCTAAATTTGTCTACTGATGAATACTTTACTATCTTGATGTGCCTGTCCATTAGTTCTATAAAAAAGAAATCAGTATTTATAAGCTATAATTTTATCTTTATAGGATATCTTCTATGGACAATTGTCTATTTAAATAACAGAGACAACAAATTAAATACATTAGGTGATGATTTCAATTTCTATCTGCATACATATTTTTTAGAGTAAATATTAACAGTAAATATTAGCTACTTTCCCATGGTTAATTAGTTTTCTGTCCTTTATTTTGGGTACACACTCACCACAGAAAATAATTGAAATACAATTATAAAGAAATATATTATCAATGGTTTGTGTTTTGTTCAGCATTCATAAGAACACATGGTGATAAAATATTTTATTTTCATAATAGCTTCACCAGTGATATGTCTCAAGTGTTCTGTGCCCCCCATATTTGGAACAGAGTTGTCATTCCTGTCATTACAACATGAGATCCAGCGATACCAACTTTGCAAATGAAGACTGATGATGAACTTAGAAACATGACTAAAAAAGACAAAATTTCCACTTAACTGTTAACATAAAATTTAATTTAAAGATGATCCTTTTTGTTTTGTTAGATTTAAATCATCAGCATTCAAAAGTCAGTTATGTTAGAGAAAGAACACTTTCACCAGGTGTCTGGGATTGCCGTGGCCACATAAGCAGCTGTGTGCCTCAATTTCCACCTTTTAAGTAAAGGGAGATGAATATATGGTCTCTAGAGTACCTTCCAGCTCTGTGTTCACAAATGAACAATCACAGTGATTCCATTAATTCCAGGAACAGGTGAGAGAGGAGTTTTAGTAATTGTTTATAAAAAAATATGATTTTCTCTAATAAGTCTAGAAATTTAGATCTAGAAAGTGTCAGCATGTAACAGCAAGAAACTATACTGTTAAAAATATACCTAAAAAATCTGGGAAGTCCTAGTTCAGCTTCTTCATATCATCTGCTATTTTGAAGCTATGAGTACCAAATTTTTCCCACTTACCAAGAAAAGCTAAGTTCATTCAAGTAATATTTAATTGTGATGAAGGAGGAAATTGTTCCTTCAGACACACTACAGGGAAAATATAAAATAGGAAATAGGCAAACAGCCTAGCAACAGATATAAATATCTATAAATATAATTAGTAACGAATAACACTAAGATTATAGAGAGGTAATTAAAAAGGGAAGAATCAAGAGTTGACCGAACGTTTAATAAATGTTACATCTGTAAGTACCATAAGTGTGTTTTGAAGGAAAAAAGTTTATTGGTAAGACAATAAGAATCTCACAAATGTATTAAAAGGAATATCAAAAATTATTTAAATATAGAGAAAGAGTTTTCTGGTCTCCTAAGCAAATTCTAAATATGGCCATGTACACTTTATTTTCTTGCTTCACAGAGCAGTGCCTGTACTAAAGGGGTGTTTAATCAAAGTGCCTTGGCTTTTGCTGATTTTTCATAGCTGCCAATTGATATGTCATAAATTTTTAGACACATGGAATATGGGACCATGCTGCATATTATAAACTGTCATTTAACAAACCTGACAGATGGTACCAACCTAAGATTTCATTTGATAATAGGGCCACTGAAATCTTTGCTTCATGCAAAGAAACTAAAACGTGTTAAATAAATCATTTTATCAATGAACTCAGCAGGTTTGTTTGAAGGTTCTATCGATGTTTCTAAATGACCAAGCCAAATTAATTAGGAAACTGTGTGAACAGAGGTATTAAACGCAGGAAATACTATTATGTAACTACAGCCCCTATGCTAACTGGAGGACACCTGCAATTTGTTAGGCTCTATTATGTGCCACTTAATTGACATACATTATTGCTAATCCAGAAAACATAATTTAGTGAAAGGCCAAGCTGACATGGCAATATAGGTGGTAGAGTCCAAAATCGAACGCCATACAGTTTCCTTTAAAAATTTTAGGCTTTCGTCTACACGAACACAAAACAATGTTTCTGTTTAAGAAACATATTTTTATTTTTTTATTTTATTTTTTTTAAAGATTTTATTTATTTATTTGACAGAGAGAGAGACAGCCGGTGAGAGAGGGAACACAAGCAGGGGGAGTGGGAGAGGAAGAGGCAGGCTTCCAGCGCAGGAGCCTGATGTGGGACTTGATTCCAGGACTCTGGGATCACGCCCTGAGCCGAAGGCAGATGCTTAACGACTGAGCCACCCAGGCGCCCCAAGAAACATATTTTTAAAGCAAAATTATTTTATGGATTCTATTAATTTCATGTTATCTTACACCAAAAAAAAAAAAAAAAAAATCAAATTTGAAGTCCCCTGTACCGTTTTGATATTCCTTCTATTTCAACTCTCCTCTGTCCTCCATCAGTTAGCCCTCCACTCTACTGAATGATTCCAACCATCCTAAAAGTTTGCTCTGATCTCTCCAGTCTTTACACAGGCTACTGCACATTTCCCCACAACCCTTATTGAAAAACTTCTCAAGAAAAGTTGTCTGGGTTTTCTTTCCCCAGTCCACACCCACCCCCCCCAACACACACACATACCCCAATTCATTCTTCAACACACCCTAATATGGCTTTTTCTTCCTCGTCTAGCCACCACTGTCAGTGATACCAATACAGATGGGCATGTTTCTATTTTCATCTTATGAAATCTCTCAACATCACTCCACGTATTTGAAGACCTCCTTCTGCTTGAAGCACTGAACTGGTTTTTGAGAGACCATGCTTGCTTAATTTTCCTTCCATGTCACCTCTGGTTTTTGCTCTTTCTCCTCCTCTGGCCCTCTCTGTCCTGGAGGTTCTGAGAGTTCAGTCCTGAGTTCCATTCTCTTGTCTCTCACTTCTTTGCATTTAAATCCCACTCTATGATCTGTATCCTCACATCACTGTCAGAGCCCTAGCCCAAAATATCAACATGCTTTCTTGACTTGTACATTGAAACGTCTGGTCATTCCTTCCTTCAAACCACGTATGGTCAGACACCAGATGAAGTTCTTAATCCCCACTGTATCCTTACTTGATACTTGCATCTCTCTGTCAATGTAAGGGGCTGCATCATCCACACCTTTGACTCTTTGCTTTTGTCTCCACCCAAATATTACCCTTCCCCAAGATCTATGCATCCTACTTGAACAAAAAGTTTTGAATATGTCTGCTTTTCACCATCCTCCCTAGGGTGTCAGGATGGTTGAGTGGTCTAAGGTGCCAGACTCAAGCTTCGCTTCACCATCCTCCCTGCCTCCTTTTAGTTCCAAACACCACCCGATCTAGAGTTTTCCTCCTGCTCTTTCTCATCCATCCCACATAGCACGTGGAGATTATAAAAAATATGAATCAAATAATTTCACCCCTTTCTCCTTCAAATCTTTTACTCATTTCTGTATTTACTGTATGTAAAGGAAAAACCCAATCTCTCTATTAGGGCTTATAGTGGCCCTAAAGAATGTGACTTTCTCCTGTCTTTCCAAAGTAATTCAGTCCACTGTTTCTTCGCACCCAGTCCACAGTCTACACTAGCCTACCTTCTGTTCCTTGAGCAGACTACACCTCTATGTCTTTGAGATTTTGATATTTCTTATCTTTTTGCCTGCATCTTTCCATTAGTGGTCTTTCCTTCTTAGAGGAAGCATCTTTTCCCTTCGTATCACTGATCGTGATCAAATTATCTTATTTGTTCACTCAGGATTTTATTGTACCTTTTTTGTTATTTCTTTCACTGAAATGCAACTTAAATGAGAGCTTTTACACTGTTATATCGCTGTTTAGTAAGTACTCAATTAATAATTGATTTAAATGCATAAATAAATCTTGAAAAAGCTAACTTAGACCAAATATTCTCCTTTTACATTGGTTTTGTTTGCTTGTTCAGTTTGTGTGTAGATACTGAAGAACCTTAAGTAACTGAAAAGTATTTGAAGACCCAGGTCTGCGTCCTGATCATGCAATTTGAATGGTGTTAGCCACAGTACCAGCGGGACACAACTAGCATGTTATAAAAATGACACAAAAGACATAGATGCTAGTGGTGGGTACACTGTTCCCATAATGTTGGTCCAATCACAGAGCGCCGAGGTGAGCAGGAAAACGAGGGCAGACAAGCAGACCTACAGACAGGTCACCAGGCTGCTGAGCAAGAAACAGGCAGGAGCTTTATCTCTTGGTTGTAAAAGCAAACCTCTCCTCAAGCAATAACACAGAGCTGACAAGCTACCAAGCAAATAATGTAACTGTCGATGGCTTAACAGACGCGACGTGCGTTTTCATGTTGTGAGGGCCACTGGGTTATAAATTATTTCTTTTATTTAATGTTGTTTTGTGTCCATTAATTCATTTAAGTCTGCTGCAACTATTTTGAGCATGGACAAAAATGACTCAAATGATAAAAGATTGGGAACAACTGCTGTAAATGCCTGGTAAAGATTTAAGGAGAAATGTGTTTCTCTAAAATTCACCTAAATACGTGTAAAGAATCAGTAAACCTGCTTGCCCCTACAGAATTTACAAAATGCGTGACATTAAGTAGTTTGGTTCCTGGATTTTTCTTATGTGTCTGATGTCCAGAGACAGTTTCAGTTCAGATTTCCATAGATTTGTATCAAGAAGTTAAAAAGTCAGTGTAAGGATCAGGTTAATAATACTTTAAGAGTACACTAACAAAGCAGAAGTCAGATAGTGGATGTTTCTGTAAAAAAACAAAAAGGGAAATAATAAGGGGCATCTGGGTGGCTCAGTGGGTTGAGAATCTGACCTCAGCTCATGATCTCGGGGTCTTGGGATCAAGCCCTGCACAGGGCTCTGCACTCAGCAGGGAGTCTGACTGTCCCTCTCTCCCTGCTCCTCCCCTCCCCAGTTCTCTCTTTCTCAAATAAAAAAAAAAAATAAAAGCTTTAGAAAGAAAAAAAAAGGAAATAATAAAAACACATGAAGAAATCAACAATTTCCAGGTGAGGTGGAAAAGAAAAACACAAGAAGAAAAGATGTTGGGGCGCCTGGGTGGCAGTCCTTAAGTGTCTGCCTTAGGCTCAGGGCGTGATCCTGGTGTTCCTGGATCGAGCCCCACATCAGGCTCCTCCACCAGGAGCCTGCTTCTTCCTCTCACACTCCCCCTGCTGTGCTCCCTCCCTAACTGGCTGTCTCTCTGTCAAATAAATAAATAAAATCTTAAAAAAAAAAAAAAAAAGATGCTGTTTTTTTTCTATCTTCCAAAGAAGGCAATAGTGTATAAAAATTAAAAGTAAATTTTCTATGGGTATATGTTTTTCTTTATAAAATAAAAATTCATAAATATGAATAATAATGTATCCTATGCTGAAAGCTTGAGAATTATTTAAAAATAACTATGTCACTTTGAAAAAGGCAAAACAGTAGGGACAGAGAACACGTCTGTGCTGGCAGGGGCTATGGACATTAGGGGACAAAGGGACACTAGGGGATTTGGGGGCTGACTGACCATGGTGGTGGTCCTATCATTTTGCATTTGTTAGGATCCATTAAACCATACTACTAGAAAGGGTGAATTTTATTGCACACAAATTATAACACATTACGACCAACTTAACAAAAGTATCACATTAAACAGTTAAAGGAAGTTAAACCAGCATATATTTCTTAGAAGTAGTACTTATATTTTAGACACATTGAAAAAATGATAAATCATGTATGAGCTGTCTATAGCTACAGTTCTCTCTAATCTGTACATTTTCTCACAGCATGTGAGCAACTATTGCGGGTGTGATAGCTTCGATTCATAATTTTTTAAAATTTTTTATTATGTTATGTTAGTCACCATAGAGTACATCATTAGTTTTTGATGTAGTGTTCCATGATTCATTGTTTGCATATAATTAATTTAATAATTTTACATGCGAATGAAAACTAAAATCCTCTTTACAAAATTTACATTGGTTCTAATTGTATGAGTATATGGATAAGGTCAAAATTCAGATTTGCTGCTCCAGATGAATTTGGTCCATATTTATAAATATTTGTTTTAATCATCAACTTTCTCAGTCTGAAAATATGCAATGAATAAAAATGTAGCCTATGCCAAATGTGAACAATTCTGATAGAATGCATTCATTCTGTAGATAAAAAGGAATATCCATGACCACTTAGAAGTAATCTGTCTTTATCTTAAAAATTCCTGTCAATGAAATTAATTCAAAGTTTCTTCTTATTCCTATTCGGAAGAGTAAGATTATTCCATAATTCACTTCGGTCACTTAAAATGAAGCTGTTGTTGCTGTCAAAGGTTTTGAATGAAGAACATTTCATGGTATTTTGATGATCCATTTCAAGGCCTGTTTAGACATACAAACGTATTGATAATTCAGTACTCAACTGGATAACTGCCTTGTGTTCTATTTGTTGACTCTAGGATCACAGAAGAGCTTTTAAGTTTTCTGAATACTGCCCCCTAGATCAACTTCTAGGGAAATGCTTGCTCAGAAAGGAGTTTAAGAAATAGGCTTATAATGTAAAATTAAATGAAGAGAGATTTCCAGGGACGCCTGGCTGGCTCAGTCAGTTAAATATCTGCCTTTGGCTCATGTCATGATCCCAGGGTCCTGGGATGGAGCCTGCATTGGGCTCCCTGCTCAGCGGGGAGTCTGCTTCTCCTTTTCCCTCTAACTGCCACTCCCTGTGCCCCCCTCTCTCTCTTTAACAAATAAATAAATAAATAAATAAAATCTTTAAAAAAAAGAGAGAGATTTCCATAATATTTAATTCTTTCACAGAGTTCTCTTTATGAAGTGTAATATTTGGCATTATGCCCCTCTGGTTCTTTATCTCTCGTATTTTCTTTTGTTTTCATCTTTAATAGTTCTGTTCAAGTTTCCAGACTACTCATTCCCCAGAACAGGAACCAAATCTTCTTGTTCATGATGACATCCTTGCTCCCACCAGAATGTTTAGGGAAGAGCAGGGCTCAATAAACATTTAGGGAATAAATAAAATAGTAAATGATCTCAGTACTAAAAATATTGGAAACTTTTAGTCTGATTGACTTTCTGGCTATTTGTCTTTTAGAATGAGTTTAAGAAACCTACTGGATTCTGTTGTTATTTTTTTCAATATTTAATATTAGGTTTCATAACACATGCCTAAGGGTGACGGTGTATTGCTGAGCTGTAAAGTTGGTTACATCTTACAAACCGGAAATACGTTAGTGAAAGACTATCTTACAAGTCAGAATTGAAGTCGTTTATAATCCAAAAACAAATGTGTGAGGAACTGAAGACAACCAAGTTCCTCAACTAGAGAATGAAAAATAATGTAAATCCAGAGAAACATGACAGAAGGCAGATACCTTGTAGTTCATAAACATGCCTAATCAGAGAGAGAGAGAGAACAAAAACAAAACAAACTAAAATTTTTTAGATTCAATTTATAGTGTTCCTAGAGATCTCTTTCAATCCCCTACCATCCACATAGTAAACATAGGCTCTGTTTGGAGCTAATATTGATTCTGAAACACCATTTTGAATTCATTGTAGAACTGAAACCCAAATCACACATACTAAAAAAAAAAAAAAAAAAAAAAAACCTAGTAAACCATTCCAAATAAGGAATTGAACAAAATAGATGAATCAATCTAACCATGATCTATTTCAGTACACACGTCTGTACATCAAACATTTGCCTCTATGATTTTCATGCTGCAAATATTTTCAAATCTTTGACCCCTGAGATTTCTGTACTGGTTAGCATGCAGCTAAACTGCATTCCAATGACATTTGCATATGTAATGTGATTTGGTAGACTAAACCCCAAGATGCTGCTCTCAAAAGAACAAGCACTGTGTTTACTTGTGAATTTACGGACTTTACCCACTTTAAATATGAAAAACATGGAAAATTCTCTTTTGGGGGTTTGTAAGAATAGTTTTCTCTTCACATGGCTGAATGATATGTAAATACGATTTTTTTTTTTCACTTTAGTCTGTGTGGAAGTTATATAGATGTACCATAAAACACAGCAATAAGCAATGCTATGGATTTGCCCGGTTTCGGAGTAACCTTCCTGTTTACATTTTTTAGGGTGGGAAGGATGGAACGGAAGTAGCCTGCCCACCAATCAATTATTTATAAGCGTAATCATTAAATCTATGATGGTCAATAAGTCTCTGTTGGATATTCCTGTGAACACAATTAAGTACAAGTCACAGTGCTGGCTCACTAGGAAATCAGGTTTGACTTTTAAGGAAGAAACACACCCTATCTGTGAAAGGTTAATTTAGTGGCATAATTTGTTTTTTTTTAATTTTTTAAATTTAAATTTCAATTAGTTAACATACAGTATATTAGTCCCAGGTGTACAATATAGTGATTCAACACTTCCATATATTGTCTGGTGCTCATCACAAGCCCTCCTTCATCCCCATCACTTACTTAACCCATTCTTCCACCCACCTCCCCTCTGGTCACCATCAGTTTGTTCTCTGTAGTTGAGTCTGTTTCTTGGTTTGCTTCCCTTTCTCTCTTTTTTCCTCACTTTGTTCGTTTGTTTTCTTTCTTAAATTCCACATATGAGTGAAATCATATGGTATTTGTCTTTCTCTGACTCATTTTGCTTGACATAATACTGTTTAGCTCCATCCATGTCACTGCAAATGGAAATATTTCATTCTTTTTTACAGCTGAATAATATTCCCGTTGTGTGTGTGTATCTTCATTATATATATATTTTCCATTATATATATATGTGTGTGTATATTCATCAGTAGATGGATACTTGAGCTGTTTCCATAATGTGGCTATTCTAGATAATGCTGCTTTAAACACTGGGGTACAGGTATCCCTTTGAATTCATATTTTTATATTTTTGAGGTAAATACATAGGACTGCAATTGTTGGATCATAACTTTTTGAGGAATGTCCGTATTGTTTTCCAGAGTATCTGAACCAGTTTGCTTTCCCACTAACAATGCAAGAGGGTTCCCCTTTCTCTACGTCCTTGCGAACACCTGTTGTTTTTGTACTGTTGATTTTAGCCATTGTGACAGGTGTGAGGTGATATCTCATCATAGTTGTGATTCGCGTTTCCCTGATGATGAATGATGTTGATCATCTTCTCATGTGTCTGTTGGCCGTCTGTATGTCTTTGAAAAAAAATTAAATTAGAAAAGCAGAGAGACATTTCTTCAAGAATTCAGTGACTAGAAACATTATTTGGCCTTGGTGGCAGGGGAAGTTTTCAACAAACGGTAACCTAGTACTAAAATATGGGGAGAGTTGTATGACAGAGAGAAGGGTAGGGCAAAGTACAAATTTTAGATGTGAAAGATGCAGGGAACAGACACTTGGAGGTTCTGGATGCAAACCGAGTTTTTTAAGAAACAGTCACAAAGTTTGGCTGAAGCAGTAATGTCTCATGGCCTAAGGTCATGGCTGTTTGACTTCTATTGGAAAGGTAATGTAAAAGGAACCTATCTCTCTATTACATTATACACGTGAATCTCAGAAGCCAAGCTCACAGAAGTCATAGAGGATGAGGACAAAAGTCTTCGGTGTTATTCTCACAAATTCTCTCCTTTCTCCATCAATTTTCTCCATGCAGGGATCACATACGTCCAAGATGGCCAGAATATCTGCCTTCCAGAGCAGAATGCAACATAAAGGACAAAGCAGATGACCCCAATAACCCAGGAAGATGGACAGGCCTGGGAAGCAGGTTTTTTGAGATATAAGTATTTAGTTTGTAGAACCTTTCATGTCTCTCTCTCTCTCTCTGTGTGTGTGTGTGTGTGTGTGTGTGTGTATTCTGGATATTTTTATATTCATTACATAAAATAAATTACTTGTGATAAATTCCAATCATCTTGACTAAATGGAGGAGTTTTCTCCCTCATCTGCAGTAAAAAAATTCAGTCTACTCCTCACTGTCCAGGGAAAATGGTAGGTGCAATATTAATAAAGAATTATGAGACCAGGTTCATCATAGCGTTGGTCCCTGCTTATCTCCATCCAGCTAATTCTTTAAAGTGTGACTTTTCATTTTTTAAAGATGTATTTATTTTAGAAAGAGAGTGAGAGAGCAAGAAGGGGGCAGAAGGAGATGGAGAAACAGAGAGAGAGAGAGTCTTAAGCCGACTCCCTGCTTGAGGGCAGAGCCCGCCTCAGGGCTCCATCTTGTGACCTTGAATCACCACCTGAGCCAAAACCAAGAGTGTCAGGCTTAACGGACTACACCACCCAGGCGCCCCTGAAGTTTGTCTTTTCTAATAATAATAGCTATACTGGTTAATATTTATTATATGCTTACGACATGACTGGAAATATACTCAGTAATTTTATTAATTAAATGTATTAATTTACTTAATTCTTTTAATCCCTAGAAACTCATTCTCTTTCTCCCTCTCTCTCTCCTCCTCTCCAAAGAACATGGAGGTTAAGTCATTTTGCCAACGTCCCAAATGCAGAATCCACGAAACCGATACTCTCGATTAAGAGACGGCACTGGGTGTTAATACGCAAGTAATGAATCATGGAACTTCACGTCAAAAACCAGGGATGTACTGTATGGTGACTAACAAAATATAATAAAAAAATTAATATAAAAAATAAAGAAAAAATAAAGAAACCACACACACACAAAAAGAGAGAGACGACGCTGTCTCTTTGTATAGATTTCAACGTTTTAAGCCATGATAGCCATAAAATCATGTAAATCAACTACAGGTTTTCTGTTGTTGTTACTTATAAATGAGAAAATTACAACTAAATAGCATCTGGGAGTAGGTGACCTGATGGAGAAATGGGAAGCAGGTAGTAAATACATTCCTTTTACAGACTGATTTCAAATATGAATATATATGAACTTTAATTTAGCACAGAACATTCTGTGATGTTCTCATCTCTTTTGACCCAACAGCTCCCCACCAGTTATTATGAGTCTCCCCATAAACGCAGTGCTACTGTCTGTTACCTCCCCTTTTCCCACTGAAACTTACCTGTGCAGGAGAAGAGGACAAGGCCTCTTAACTTGTACCTATGAACCTCCACTGAAAATATTCTGAGGAATTTAGGAAAAATATTTCTGCCTTCCACACTAATTTGCATCAGGAACTTGGGAAATAACCCTTTCCTTTCTAAGGCCTTAGCCCTTTAAAATGTAAAATTGTACCATATGAACCTAGGATTATTTTCCAACCTTAAATGCCATATTTATTACATGTTTTAAAAACCCTCCTATGGCTTCTCTTGACAAATTACACAGAGCAAAATTCTTGACATGATTTACAAAGCCCTGCATCATCCTGTGGGCTATTTCTAGTCTGTGTTCTGCTTTCTAGCTATGCATTTTTTCTTCATTTCTCTAAGAGGGCCAGCTCCTCCTAGCCTGAAAGTCTTGCACATGCTGTTCCTTCTGCCTCCTGGAAAGCCTTGCTTTCCTCCCTTCTCAACCGTGTTCAGACAATTCCTATCTGTCAGTGCTCTGTTTAAAGGTTCTCAAGGAAGCTTCTTCTGACTCCGTTACACTCTCTCATATTACTCTGCACTTCTCCTTTATAACACTTACAGCAGTCATAATTACTTAATCTGCAATTAGAAATTAAACATCTGTGTCTTCAAACAGAATGTAATAGAGCTGCTGGTTAGCACTGTTTCTGTGTTGTAAGCACTGAGGAAATATTTATTACAAAATCAAATAAATGAATATAAAAGGAACCAATTAACAAAGCAACGTGTCCCACATTTGTTCCAGGGGCAATACTTCTTATAAAAGCAATATTTCTTCTCTTCTATTTTTTGCCATCTAATATCAAGTAGAAGTAGTTACAAAGTGTGGATTTCATATCTATCTCATTTCTAAAGAACACTTTTAGCAAAAATATTAAATATCTCTGGTAACCGACAGCAGCATCAAGAATCACCTATGCTTTATAACAAAGGAAAAGAGCTGCCGGCTCTTGAAGAAGATGCTTCTTTGCCAAAAAAGTAAATGTTGATGTATTTTAAAATTCACCTACTCTCAAAAAATGTTATTATAAAAGCTAAATTTAAAATGATTACTATAACCGGCTCTCAAATTGAGTATCTGTTTATTACAAAAGAAAAAGTAACAAAGTAGAAATACAAACAGTGCATAAGTTACCGTAAGAAGAAAAAAGATAGCATTTCTAGTTCATTATGTAGTGGAGGGCTGAAAGCTGCATGTTTCGCCCTCATACATGACAGAACTAGTAGTACTTTCCTCATTTGCACTTATATGTAAAAATCCGCAGGACTCATTTTCATGTCGAGGTATATGTTTGCAGCTTGCCAACGTGCAAATTAACAAATTTCTAGCGAACGGAATTTCTTCCTCCTCAAAACACGTGTATTTCTTTTTTCCTTCACTGCAAACTGAATATGCCTGTACGACTTCTATCTCGCAGGAGTTCAGCATCCCGCCTACACAGGACATTCGATACAGGGCACTGGGACCCAGAGCCTGCATGCGTCATCAGGAACCTACGCACTGTCAGCCCTGCTCACAGGTGAGGCTGGAGTGAGCCTACCTCCCCCGCCCACATTGCTGTGATCGCTCCACTACGGTGACCATCTCTGCATCTTCTCCGATCTGGCTGCTCCTTAATATGCAGCAAGGAAAAGGGCACCTCTACCAAAAGCTCTTCAGTAAGGTGACTCTTTGCTTTGCAGACTTTCTCCTCCTTGCTTTGTCCACCTCCTGTTCCACCCTTTTGACTGTGACATACTTTCCCACATGAGTTCTCTTTAGTTTAAGAGTAAGGAAACAGTAACCTAGCTCTCTTCCTCCTCCCGCTCTCTCTCTTATTTTTTTTTTAAAGAGGATTTTGGAATCTTCAGATGGTGTCCCATTGAATGACATCAAGCCACAGTGCTAATCCAGAATGTTCAAAATACGAGGGAGAAACAGGAAGTGTAGAGCCAATGCCAATGTTCAGAGTGAATACCCATGTACCGCCCAGACTGCGGGTGTCTAGGGGCAAAGCCGTTAATACAGCCAAGGGTGCACCATCCATGTTTTGTCTGAACTTCTGCTGTTTCAACTATTAAAATAGATATGCTCCTAGCGCTCTCCAGGCTAAGATCTTGTTTGAGATAATACATATTCCAAAACAGAAAACTTCAGAGCTAACTAAGAAAACACATTGCATTAGAACAGCGATAAATGGTTTTATGATAATAGCATATAGGATTCAGCCCTACTTGTGACGTTTTGCCTGTAAGCTATTCCAAAGATACTCAAGAATGTTCTAGTTCTGAGCAAGAATGAGTATTTGTTTAAAACCATACAGACAAAAAATTTCAAGTCATTTATCTATTTCATTAGAGCCATATGCAAGTAGGTAATGAGGAGCTCATGAATAGCTTACTATTTCTTCTTGATCACAAAATTGTTTCGTTTTAGAAAACTGATTCACTAGAAGATTATAACATCATTATTCCTTTTATTTTTTTCTAAATGAGCTATCACTCACTTAGTAGTTGTTGAAACACAATACTACTGCTAACTTTGTGTAAGAGTAGGGAAATAATCATGTGAATTTTAAGATTTCATTGACACGTTAATGGCTCCTAATCTTGCAAAAAGGAACGCGTGAATACATTTTTTTAGTGTGCCTTTTCTGTCAAATCCTTTTTTTTTTAAGATTTTATTTACTTATTTGACAGAGAGAGACAGCCAGCGAGAGAGGGAACACAAGCAGGGGGAGTGGGAGAGGAAGAAGCAGGCTCCTAGCGGAGGAGCCTGATGTGGGGCTCCATCCCAGAACGCCGGGATCACGCCCTGAGCTGAAGGCAGACACTTAACTGGGTGGCGCCTGGGTGGCGCCCCTGTCAAAATGCTTTCTTTTAAGAGTCTACAATCTTTATGTTTCCACACACAAGTACACCTTTTATTTAATAAATATTTATAATGAATTGTAAGAATAAAACCTGCCTTATATGGGGCGCCTGGGTGGCACAGTGGTTAAGCGTCTGCCTTCAGCTCAGGGCTTGATCCCGGCGTTATGGGATCGAGCCCCACATCAGGCTCCTCTGCTATGAGCCTGCTTCTTCCTCTCCCACTCCCCCTGCTTGTGTTCTCTCTCTCGCTGTCTGTCTCTATCTCTGTCAAATAAATTAATTTAAAAAAAACCTGCCTTATAAACAATATAACATAAAATAGCATTTTGGAGTTTTTAACTAGAATTTTGAAAACGTGTCAATTCATTAACCCCTCATTCTTTAAAAAATAACCATCACACACCCTTTTCTGCAGCTCATCAAAAAGTGATGGCTGCTTGGAGATCTGTAGTGTCTCAACTACTTAAACTCTTTGTCCGTGCATTTGGTAAAGGATTCCAACAGAGATCACTGAGCAAACAGAGTAAGATTAGTGCAGATTTTTTAATATTATTACTTCATAAGTGACTGATCTTTGTATGTAAGAAAGGCTCAAGCATCCTTCTTTTAGAAAGACCACAAAAGATTAAAATAAGAGATAAAAATAGAAACAAAAATAAACACATTGAATTCTGTTTTTTTACATGCTGCCTTTACGTGACTAACATTTTCTTTGTTTGAATTTTTTGATTGAAGAAATGGCTTTCTTACAGGTAACAGTATTTCCTTTCGGGATAATATATAATTATTTTAATTACTACCATGATATCTAGGTCTGTGAAGATAATATTAGTTAAGGAGTGGGCTGAAATATAAAAGTCAAATTATTGAAAGTAGTCCTGCCATTTGTCTCTGTGTGTGTGTGTGTGGGGGGGTGTATATAAATTTCCAGAAGGAAGTCAGTACTTATTTATTAGAGATTCGAAAGAAAAAGGGTTCTTTTTTGGGGGGGGTGTCAAATGAAGGGAGGCCATACAACTTTTATAATCCAAGTTATATTCAATTACAAAGAAAGTAAAGTGACATTTACAAGTCTTATAAAGAACTATTTTAAAAAGAAGCCTGGTCTCAATTTACAGAGTTCATTTATATGTTCATGTACTAATCAAAATAGTTATTAATTATGTCAAGTGAGCAAGTATTGCATTTGCTAGGAAATTTCCTCAGTATTGTACTGCTTTTATTTTAACATAAAGCAAGATCATGAAAAAATGCTACAAACAGAAAATGTGACAAAATTTTCCATTTTAAACATACATTTTTTATCCCTGATTCTATTATGAATGGTGTTTTAAATTATCTATCTTTCCTCTTAACACATGCTAATTCCTGATTGTCTCCAATCCAATAATGTGCCTCCACTTCTCTTGGTGTGTATGTTGGTGGGTGGTCGGTCTATTTATCTGTCTTTCTATCTTACCCAAGTATGAAAACAAGATGAAGCAAAAAATAGGGGCCCATAGCTGCTTCAGAATTAGCTCAGTTCTGGCATCACAGACCCAACCCTGATTGGAATAAACAACAGGCAGGAGATATGTAGAAACTAGAGGAGGCCTAGCATGGAGAATGAGCAATAGAAGATTTGATGGTGTCCAGATCAGCAATAATCTTACAACAGAATCCTGTAGACAAGTATGGAGAGAGAAGAGCCCCTGAGCCTGGAAGTTTCCCCTTCACTAATTCATAATGGGTCAGAGCAATACATTCATATCCATCTAGACATTACTCATGAAATTCTGAAGAGGATGCTATAGTGGATTGAATTTGTCCCCCCAAAATATCTCCCCATGGCCTAACCCCTACTTCTGAAAGTGCCCTTATCTAGAAATGGAGTCTTTGCAGATATAATCAAGTTAAGATGAGATCATACTTGATTAGGATGGGCACTAGCCCCAGTGATTCGTCTACTTATAAGAAAATGACAGGACACACAGGAAAGAAGGCCTGAGGAGGAAGTGATAACAGCTTTAAGTCAGAGGACGGGAAGGATTTCCAGGAGCCCCCAGAAGCTAGGAAATGGCAAATGATTCCTTCCTAGAACCTTCAAAGGCAACTTGGTCCTGCTAATACCTTGCTTTCGAACTTCGCACTTCAATAACTCTGAGAGAATAAATTTTTGTTGTTTTCAGTGACCCAGTTTGTGGTATTTTGTTAAGGCAGCCTAGGAAACTAACGCAGGTGGGTTTTCTGTCATAATTCTTAACTACACAAGTAAGTTCTTAGGTAATAGGTAAACAAAGACAGATATTATCCAAAGTGTCTGTGCTTTTGACTCTATGCAGAAATAAAACCAGTCTGGAGTGAGAACATCTCTCACCTAGTTCATTTAAACTATAATCATATGGATTTTACTTTTGATCTGTAAAAACAAATATATTGTACAGTCACTTCCAATTTTTCCTCAGGCAAAAATAATCCATACTTCAGACTAATTAACTTTTAATGTAAGATCTTAATTACAACTTTCCGTCAGTAAAACTCCATATATTTAAGTTTATGTGTATGAGTATAATTTCTTTATGTCATTTCAAATGTTAGAGTTCTGTTTCTGTTAGGATAAAAGATTAATATCTCCTCTTTCAAATCACAAATATAATGAAGAAAACGTAATTCTCCTCCAGGGTTTTTTCCAAGTACGGAAAACTCTTGCTGTATTTCTCCACAAAGAGTTCTGGTTACATAAGTCTTATTATAGTTTGGGGAAAGTGTGGAAATTTAGGCCATCGGCTAATGTCCCAGCTAATGTGGTTTCATTAAGATTTGCAAAATATCATAAGAAGTTATAGGTAAGTCAAGCATTTCTAAGGGCAAATATTTCAAAATCCAATATGAATGAGTTTGGAATTATCCATTGTACTAAATCTCTTCATAATCATTCTTAATGAGGAATTGACTATATTAAGGCAGGTTTTTTTTAAAATTTATCTTATTTATCAATTCAAAAACAGTCATACTAAAACAGCAATTTCACTTTAAAAGATACATTAAGCACAGAGAAATGGTACTTGTGTCTATGAAAATAATTATGCTCCTATTTAATCGTTTTTCCAAGCATGTTTCTGAAAATTATTTTTATATAACTTTGAAATCAACTTCATTAAAGATGGTTCATTGGATAGCTTCTTTTGTGGGGGGAGCAAAATTCAACTCACTGGCAATAAAATTTAATCCACAAACAAATACAGCTTTAACATTTTTAAGATAAACCATCAGTCAGTTCAATATAAAATTATGTTTTCTTATGATGAGCTAAAGCAGCAAGTAACTTGAGAGTATTATCTTAAATCACAAAGACACATATATAATGTGCTTCAGCTATGTTTTCAACCTTAACCAAATCTTAATAGATCTAGAACTCATTTTATCTTTTTTTTCACATCAATTGAATCTCTTTTTGTGTTTACTAGATGGAGAATAAAAGCCCATATAAGTTTCATCAACTATAAAAGTTACTCTTGGTTTGAGACCCATTTTCAATGAAAAATATAATGCCTCCGTGATTAACTAGTATGCAACACAAAGCTTGGAAATAAAAACACAATATGACTTAACTGGATATATAGTATCTAGGTAATGATAATAAAAAATATATAACAAAAAAACTACTGTTTCTATAGCACATTGTAATATTTGCACAGGGTTTCAAAAATTCTATTCTAGCCTTTTCGGGCCACATTTCTTAGACTTGTGCACAATATACTAATGTATGCCCTTCCGGAGAAGTTGCAAGACCTATTTTTTGATCTCTAGCACATTCTGAAAACACAGGTGATAACAGAAGCAGGCAGTACAGTACCAATGGATCTACTGAACGAATAATGAGAAAAAACAGTAACACTGCAGTCAAAGTTCTGCAATTCTAGGTGCACATCTAAAGGACTGCAATGTAGTCATTTTGAGTCTCGTCGTTTCAATACAAGAGTCTGTTTCTATCTTTAATCTTCTAATTTCAGCAAATTAGATGTAAAACTCTCCTCATTCATTATAGGTACAGAATGATCAAAAGAATAGAAATTTCATCACAAAGCTAATTGCACTGTCAAATGACCTCATACATAATGAATCATTAAAATGATCTATTCTGAAATAATTGTATGCTGCTAAAGGTTAAAATAGCTTTAGCATGTGGTAGAAGAATTGTAACTGAAATAAATTTCCACTTCATATTGCATTTTCCAAGTATGAAATGAGTGGATGATATTTGAGTTTTATAAACTTTATCTAATGAAAGTGCTAATATTTTTTTGTGTGCTGAAAAAATAAAATCTCCCATGACATAAACATCATGAGGTTGATATGAAATAAACTTTTAAAATACCATCAACATTGATTTTGGGTAATTAGCTCTTTCAGATCACGGATCTTTAATTACAGTTGCTCAACAGAAGTTACTTCACCCCCAAGGAATCAAGCATCAAGTAGGAGAAATCGTATTATTTCCTTCATGTTTCCAATAAGGACTTCCCCATTAGTTTTTTTGTTTTGTTTTGTTTTGTTTTGTTTTGTGTGTGTGTGTGTGCGCAAATTCCATAAATTTGATTTGCCTTGCCTGTCTGTACAAATTAATATAAGATATAAAATCTCCAGCTTTTACTCTTATTGAATCAAGATACAGCCAGTTTGCCATTCAGAGCAGATGGAAATGGAGTTCTGGAATTCCATTCTGTACCATAAGGAGGAATAAAGTCCAAACAGAACATGATCAAGTTCGTATTAACCCATGAGATCATGTTGACCAATTCTATGGAAGCAAATTTAAATAATGATAAAATCACAAGATAAAGATAAGATAATGGTTATTATATAAAATACAAGATCATGAGAATAAAAAATGTTGATAAATCATCAGTTTTCAGCCATCCAAGGTGAGTGAGGGATTGTCACACAAAAATTGCCTAATAATGACATCTTATCCAGTCAAAATGAGATTCAGTAATCATGAAGAACCTACAATTTAAAGCATTTATTTTCCAATTGAAGTGATTCCTGGTAATGATAAAGCATGATTGCTGTCACTCTTTTGAGCTGAATCAGAAAGTATATAGTGATTATGTTAATAATACAGTTTTCAGGTTTAAGAGTATAGTGCATATGTTTCTCAAAGCTTATCCCTAAATATCAAAGTCATTCCATTAATGGTGACCTTCAGCAATGAAACAACAGACAAAAGCAGAGGAAAACTCTAAAACCTCTTGGTTTGGGGAGTTGATCCAGGCAAGTAAATGTTTAGGACTTTGGAGAGGATCGGTCCGGTAATGGTCTCCAATGGTTCTCAGAGAATAGCATTTGACTTAAATATTTTAATAGTGGGGAAAAAACCCCACAAATTTTTACTAATAATTAGAGGAAGTACCAAGATTGGAAATGGATTGTGTTTCACAAGCTGGTTAATAAATTGTCCCAATCTGCAAAATGATTTTACCATGAAAACAATATTTATAACAAGTTCCCAGAATATTCCTTATTTGAATTAAGATGTAGAACTTAGTATACCTTTTTTTTTATTTAAAGAAAAAACCTTATTCAAAAACACAAATACAAGAAACTTAAAAAGAGCTAATGCTTAATTAAGAGCATGTTTATTAAGGAAAAGGCCCATTATGTTCTGTCCCTACCTCATCTTTTACTATCTTATCTTCATTCAAGTCACACTGCATTCCAATTTCCTCATAGACGCTGCTCTTTCCTGCCTCCATTATATTTGCAAATGTTGTTTTCTCTATAATTCCTCACTTTTCACCTGGAAATGCCTTACCCATCCTCCACTTTAGATTAGCCCACAGTAAAACCAAGCCAAGTTTGTAGCATCATCCTTCATGGCAATAAGTATAATGCATCATGACTTATCTTTTTTATGATTCTCTCTTTTATTCAATTGTGAAATTTTTAGGTAGGGCAGGGACCATATTCTTACTGTTCTTGGTTTCTCTAAGCAGTGAGATTAGCAATATCACCCTCTTCATTTGATCCTTGCCTGAAGGACGGGTTAAGGCCTGTATTCTACGAAGTATAATTAGGATAAAGTATCTTTATATAAATTTTAAAACTCTTAAAAATGGATAAAAAATGTTAGATACTTATGTGGTATGTTTAAATGATGACAAAATTAGAAACTTGCAAAAAATAAAACAATCCAACTAATGGGTAAATCTTAAGAATATTATGGAAAGAATACATGAAGAACTAGAAAGTTATTATTTTATAATCCTGTGAAGGACTCAGCTTGGTCACAAATTAGATGTATAATAATGAATATACCAAAGAACCTCACCAGGAAGAAGCCATTCAGAGTAATATTTTTATGTACAATATGTGTTCTAGACTAGGATTCTAACAATTAATACTCTATGAGGAATGGAGAAACTTTGTTTCAGGAAAATGGAGAAGAGCAGTTAGATGGAGACACGGCATATTCTTTACCCAGAAAGACAAACTGATAAATGTTTACATCAGACCATAAGGAAAAAAATTACATCTAACACCAAAGTTTCTAATGTTTGCATGGCATTCACCATAGGACTGTAATAACTCTATGAAAAAGGCCTAACACATTAGGGATTCTTAGCTCCTAGGATACTGGTCTTGGGGAAACATATCAAGGCTTGTAGTTCTTCATAATTCATATGAGATGCATGCAAAATATTTTGTTTTAGGCCTTTATTTATAAAAGGTGATTAAGATGCGACAATAGCACCTTTAGGTGGCAGACAGAAATGTGTAATACTTCGAAAATGGATAAATAGATGATTGGATAGCTTTTAAAAATAAAAAATAATACACTGTTCATTGATATAATAGAAAGATAATGTTAATAGAAAAATGAATCTTTTGAAAGAGTCCTAGACAGTTCAGAGCTTTGGGTATTTTTATGTTCTAAGATTTAACATAATTGAAATCCATTAATTCTGAGAAATGTTTATTGGGTATCTAATTGTGCCAGGAACCATTCTAGGAGCTGAAAATACAATTGTGAAAAAAAATTATCTATTTTTATACAGTTTTCAGTGTAGTGTATGAAGATTAAAAAAAGTTAAGTGAGAAAGAAGTGCATTTAATAACATACTAGGATAGAGAACTAAGACACATCATAGAGTAGTACTTTCATAAAGTAGGAAAGTAGGAAAGTAGGAAAGCAATGACTAAAGCCAGACAAACTGGGTTGGACAAACTGGGTTGGACTAAGTAGGAAAGTAGGAAAGCAATGACTAAAGCCAGACAAACTGGGTTGGACTACCAATTTCACCACTTTCTACTTGTATGAAATAAGACAAGATTCTTCGACTCTCCATGCCTTAGTTTTCCCACCTGTAAAGTGGATGCAATTAAATATCTACCTCATAATATTGTTATGAGGATAAAATAAATAAATGCATATAAATACATAAAGGAGTGCATGGTACCTAGTGAGTTCTATATAGATATGGCTGTTTATACATTATGTAAGTATCATTAAGATATTAACTACTGCAAATTATTCTACGAGATCAACCTTTTACCATTCAAAGTTCCAACAGGTCTCTTTTACTGAACTTATACCTCTGATTCCAAAATTTCTTCGGATGAATAGATATCCAATATTCAAGACAAATTAGAAGAGAACAAGGTATGGGTGCTTGCCTAAAAGGACAAGTTTTCTATAACAAAATTTAAGTTAGAATATTTAAAAGAATACCCAGTGTCCTGAATTAATTAGAACACAGGCTAAGAAGGAACTCGGAAGAGGTCCATGGCGCATGATAGAGGTGTCATTATATGTCAGTGTGAAAAGATGAATTTTCAATAAATGGGGAAAAAACAGAATTAATTAGTATGCTTCATATCATAAATATAATTTTTGTTGAATATAGACTTAAATGTAAGCAAAAAATAAAAACAAAATAAACTTGTAACACTACAAAAAGAAATCTTTATACTTTTTGAAGTAGAAAATAATAGTTGCAATGCAAAAGTAGTGCCAACTATAAAGGAAAAGACTGCTAAAGTCTTCCATATAAAAATGAAAAAGATATTAGAACAAATAATCAGAAGTTTAAAAAACAAGAAAAACTTAGGAAAAGATGTCTGAAAAATATACAGGAAAGATTTGATTACCAAATTAAGAATTACATATGCACCTTAATTAGGAAAGACATATAATCTAGCAGGAAAAAAAACGTAAAGAAAATGAACAAGATCTTTCTGGAGAGTGATATCATCAATGTGATGGAACAGGCATTTTCTACCAGCTTCCCCTTAAAGAACACTGATTTAAACAATCACCCATGTATGAGAGTGCCATTGTGGAAGCTCCAGAACACCGAAAGAACAGAAAGCAAAGCAAAACAAAACAAAAACAAACAAACAAAACCAACAAAAGCAAGAGTGAATGAACTGAAGGTGATAAAAGGAATGGTTTTACTTTACCCATGTCACCCCTCTTCTAAGGCAGCATAGCTCCATGCTCAGAAGGGAGACCATTTCGATCCCTGGTTTCTCCACAGGGAAAAGGGAGAGCATGTGAGTGAGAACCCAGCTTCCCCAGCTCTGCAGGACACTGCCAAAGAGACCCACTTCTTTCTCATCCTATCTGGAATACTGAGGTGTGCTACATGCCTACAGGATGGAGCAGCTGGAAGACCAGCAGCCAGGACACTCAGAGGGCATCAAAGGAATGCAAATTCTACTAAATCCTTTGCTGACTCCATCAGGTCTCACACCATGAGCCAACAGGAATGCCTAGTCCATGGATCCCCCAACTGGCCCATGGACATACCCAATGCTTCACATGCCTTACCCACATATCCCCTCATTGGATGCAGGGCTGCCTGTGCATGTCTCCAGGATAGAGACAGCAAGCTTTAGCAAATGGCAAGCACGCATGTGCAGATAACTGGCCTGACTCTGCAGGATTGGGAGAAAGCAAATAAACTTGAGCAACTAGCAGCATCTTAGGAAAAGCAAGAAGGAAGTTATAAGCATTTGGCCTGGCTACACAAGACTGAGAGAAAGCACCCAATCTTAAGAATGAGAGACTATGGACTATGAGAAACAAACTGAGGGCCTCAGAGGGGAGGGGGGTGGGGGAATGGGATAGGCTGGTGATGGGTAGTAAGGAGGGCACATATTGCATGGTGCACTGGGTGTTATACGCAACTAATGGAACATCGAACTTTACATTGGAAACCGGGGATGTACTGTATGGTGACTAACATAATATAATAAAAAATCATTAAAAAAAAAAAAAAAAGGATTTCTTCCCAGAAGTGAACAAGATGTGTGGAGAAGGAATATACATAGAAAAGCTCGAGAAAGATTTAGAATCCCAAACAGGATGCAGGAAAAGTATTTCTCTACCAAAGCCAGTCAGTAAGACTGAGGAGGTGACTCCTTCTTCAAATGTGAAGAGAACAACATAAGACTTCGAGGAACATGAAAAATTAAGGACATGACACCACCAAAGGAACACAATGACTGTCCAGTAACCAATACCCCCAAAATGGAGATCTGTAATTTGTTCAATAAAGAATTCAAAATAGTTGTTTTAAAGATGCTCACTAACACACAAGAAAACACAGAAAAACAATTCAATTGCATATGGAAAAGCAAATCACAATTCCCACAGGAAGTTTGACAGAGATCCAAAAGAAAATGTGGAACTAAAGCATACAATGAATAAAATGAAAAACACTCCAGTAGAGAGCATCAATATCAGACTGGACCAAAATGAAGAAAGAATCTGTGAAGTAAAGGCAGGTCACCTGAAGTTGTCTGGTCAGAAGAGAACAAAATTGAAAGAAGGAGGGAAGGAAGGAAGGAAGGAAGGAAGGAAGGAAGGAAGGAAGGAAGGAAAGAAGGAAGGAAGGAAGGAAGGAGTACAGAAGGCAGGAGGGAAGAAGTAAGGAAGAAAGGAAGGAAGAAGAAGGAAAAGAGGATGGAAGGGAGGAAAACTAATAGGAACCGTAGAATTTATGAAGAGAAACAATTTATGCATTACTGAGTTTGAGAAAGAGAATGGTGTGGAAAAAGGACAGAAAGCTAATTAACAGAAATAATGGTTGATGATTTCTCCCATTTGGGGAAAGATTGGGAAATCCAACATTATCAAGCTTATAGATCGCCAAACAGATTCAATCAAAGAGATATTCACCAAGATGTACGATAATAAAGCTATCTAAAAATCAAGGACTACAGGAGATTCTTTTAAAAGCAGCAACAGGAAAAAAATCCTCACATAAAAGGAACCCCAATAAGGCTATAAAAGGATTTTTTTTAGCAGAAACCATGTAGGCTAGGAGAAAGTAGGATGGTATGTTCAACATGCTGAGAGAAAAAGAAAGCTGCCAACTAAGAATATTTTACCTAGAGAAACGAAGAAGAGATTCAGACTTTCTCAAAGAAAAGCTGAGGGAGGTCATCGCCACTAGACCTACCTACAGAAATGCTGAAAGGAGTACTTCAAGTTGAAGTGAAGAGTTGCAAATTAATAACATTAAAACATATAAAAATATCAAACACAGCGGTAAAGGTAAGTACACAAACTATGAATACTCTAACACTGTAATATGATGGTGTGTTATAATCACTTAACTCTAGGAGAAAGGTTAAAAGACAAAAGTGTTGAAAATAACTATTACTACAATAATTTGCTAATGTATACACAATATACAATATGTAAATTATGACATCAAAATATGGGAGGGTAAAGAGGAGAATTTCTGGATGTTACCTAAGTTATTACTAGTTTAAAGACTGTTATATCCATATGATGTTTTACGTAAGGCTCATAGTACTCACAAAGCAAAAACCTATAGTAGAAAAATAAAAGATAAATAGAAGAGCATCAAGGCACATCATTATGAAAAATCATCAATTCACAAAGGAAGATAGCAAGAAAGAAAGATAAGAAAAAGGGAAACACAAAAAGAAGCAGAAAAAACTAGTAAGACAGTATTAGTAAACCTTTACCTATCAATAATTACTTTAAATATAAGTGAATTTAATTCTCCAATCAGAAGGCATAGAGTGGTTGAATGGAAAGCATATAAGAAAAAACAATGTACAAGACCCAGTATATGCTGCTTACAAGAGACTAAATTCAGGGTGCCCGGGTGGCTCAGTTGGTTAAGCATCTGACTTCAGCTCAGGTCATGATCCCAGGGTCCTGGAATCAAGCCCTGTATTGGGCTACCTACTCAGCGGAGACCCCGCTTCTTCCTCTCCCTCTGGCTCCCCCTTGCTTGTGCTCTCTCATGTGTGTGCTCTCTCTCTCCCTCTCTGTCAGGTAAATAAGTAAAATCTTTTTTAAAAATGAGACTAAATTTAGGCTTGAGGACAAATATAGGCTCAAAGTGAAGGGATGGAAAAGGGTAGTTCATGCAAATGGAAACCACATGAAATAGACTTTAAGAGAATATTTATGTCAAACAAAATAGACTTTAAGACAAACACTGTAATGAGACAAAGAAGGTTTTGTATAATAATACAAGGGTCAGTCCAACAGGAGGACATTTGTAACATGTCCTCTACATAACATTTGTAAATCTTTATACACTCATTATAAAACCACCTAAATATATAAAGAAAAATTAATAAACCTGAAAGGAGAAACAGTAATGCAATAATAGTAGGGGAATTCAATACCTCACTTTCATCAATGCACAGATCATCGAGACAGAAAATCAATAATTGTACTTTAAACAAAATGGCCTTAACAGACATATACAGTAAGTACAATCCATCCCATTGCAGTAAAGTACACATTCTTCTCAAAGTCACCAGAACATTCTCTAGCGTAGATCATAATGTTAGGTCACAAAACAAGTTTTATCACATTTAAGAAGTCTGAAATCATAACATGTTTCTTGTCTGAGCACTTTGGTATAAAACTAGAAATCAAAAACAAGAAGAAAACTGGAAAACTCACAAATATATGGAAATTAAATAAAATACTCTTAACAACCAATGGGTCAAAGAAATCATAGGAAAAAAATTTTCAAAAGTCTTGAAACAAATAAAAATGGAAACACAACATCCTAAATCCTGTAAGACATAGAAAAAGCAGTTCTCAGAGGAAGTTTATAGTAATAAATGCCTACATTAAGAAAAAAGAAAGATCTCAAATATATAACTTAACTTTATAGTCAAGGAACTAGAAAAAGGAAAACAAACTAAGCCTAATTATCAAAGGAAGAAAGTAACAAAGATACAGCGGAAGTAAATGCAACAGAGACAAGGAAACAATAGAAACAATTAGTAGCTGGTTTTTTGAGAAGATAAACAAAATTGACAAACCTTTATTGAGACCAACAAAGAAAGAAAGAAGATTCAAATAAAAATCAGAAATGAGAGAGGATACATTACAATTGATACCACAGAAATAAAAAGGATCGTAAGAGACTACTATGATCAATTAAATGTCAATATTTTGGATAACCTAGAAGAAAATAAATAAATTCCTAGAAATGTACAATTTACCAACTATGAATCATGAAGAAATAGAAAATCTGAATAGGCTATTAATGAATATGGATTTTGACCCACTAATCAAAAACCTTCAAGAAAGAAAAGTCTAGGACTTGATGATTTCACTGATGAATTGTATCAAACATTTAAAGAAGACTTAATGCCTGTATATCTCAAACTCTTCCAAAATATTGAACGGTAGGAATATTCCTACTAAATTCATTTTAAAAAGTTAGCATTACACTGACACTAAAGCCATGTAAAACATTACAAGGAAAAACAAAAACAGAAAAACTACAGGGCAATATCCCTGATGAATATAAAAACAAAAATTCTCAACATAATACCACATACAAAATTCAACAGCACATTAAACAGATCATGCACCTTGATCACATGAAATTTATCCCTGACATGGAAGGGTGGTTAAATATACAAAATCAATATGTGATAGACCACATTAATAGAATGAAGAATAAAAAGTGTAACATTACCTCAATAGATAAGAAAAAGCATTTGACAAAGTTTAACATGCTTTCATGATAATAATTCTCAACATATTGGGTATAGAAAGAATATACTTGGACATCTGAAAGACATATATGATGGGACACCTGGGTGACACAGTTGGTTAAGCATCCAACTCTTGATTTCGGCTCGGATCATGTTGTGAGATCAAGCCCCTTTAGATTCTCTCTCTGCCCCTCCCCGCCTCCACCCTCTTTCCATCTTAAAAAAAAAAAAAAAAAAAAAGCCATATATGACAAGCCTACAGCTAACACCAGACTCTGCGTAAGGTGGAAAGTTTTTTCTGTAAGATTAGGAACAAGTCAAGGGTGCTCTCTCTTGTCACTTTTATTCAACATAGTACTGAAAACCCTAGCCAGAGCAATTAGGAAAGAAAAAAGGATTTTTTTTTCCATTTTGCCATCCATATTAGAAAGGAAGAAGTAAGACTGTCTCTGTTTGCAGCTGATATGATCTTATAAATAGAAAACCCTAAAGAAACCACCAAAAACTATTTGAACTAATAAATCGGTAAAGCTTCAGTGTAAAAAAATTAACATGCAAAAATCAGGTGCAGTTCTACATTGCAACAATGACTATCTGAAGAAGAATTCAAGAAAATATCCCTATCACAACACTGTGCAAAAAATTAGAAATAAATTTAATCAAAATGGTGAAAATTATTTTTATATAGTAAAAAATTCTAAGAAACTTAGGACAAATGAAGAAAAAAAATAAAGAAAATATCAAAGAATAGAAAGATATCCCATGTTCATAGATCAGAAGAATTAATACTATTAAATGTCTATAGTACCAAAAGCCATTTATAGATTTGATGCAATCCCTATCAAAAGTCTAATGCCATTTTTCACAGAAATAGAAGAAAACAATCTTAGAATTTGTATGGAACCACAAAAGACCCCAAATAGCCAAAGGAATACTGATAAAGAACAAAGTCAGAAGCATCATGATTTAAATTATAATATAAAGCTGCAGTATACAAAACAACATGGTACTTGTATAAAGACAGATATATAGGCCAATGGAATTGAGACCAAAAATCGACCCTTGCTTATACGGCCATCTTGTTTTGACAAAGGAGTCAATAATGCTCAATGGAGAAAGGATGGTCTCTTCAATAAATGGTATGGGAGAAACTGGATATTTACAAAAAAAAAAAAATGAAATTAGACCCCTATCCTACACAACTCACAAAATATACCTCAAAACAAATGAAAGAATTACATGTAAGATCCGAAACTATAAAACTCCTAGAAGAAAATCTAGGGAAAAAATTCCTTGGCATTGGTCTTGGCAATGACTTTTTGAATATGATGGTAAAAACACAAGGAACTAAAGAAAAATAAATAAGTGATACCATATCAAACAAAAAAGGTTTTGCACAGCAAGAGAAAAAACAACAACAAAATGGAAGGGTAATCTACGGAATGGCAGGAAATATATCCAAATCATATATCTCACAAGGGGTTAATATCCAAATATATAAGGAAATCATGCAACTCAGTACCCAAAAATAAATATAAAAAAGCAAAACACATAATTTAAAAATGTGCCTGTGACCTGGATGGAGATTTTCCAAAAGAAGATATGCAAATGGCCAACAAATATATGAAAGGGTGCTCAATATCATCAACCATCAAGGAAATGCAAACCAAAACCACAATGAGATATCACCTCGCATCTGTTAGAATGGTTATCATTAAAAAGATGTGATGATAAGTTTTAGTAAAGATGTTGAAAAAAGGGAACCCTTGTACACCACTGGTAGGAATATAAATTGGTACAGTCATTACGGAAAACAGTATGGAGGTTCCTCCAAAACTTATACAACTACTATACGATCCAGCATTTCAGCTTCAAGGGTGTACGTTCAAAGGAAATAAAATTGCTATGTCAAAAAGATTTCCAAATTTCCATGTTCACTGGACCATTATGTACAATACCCAGGATATGGAAACAACCTAAGTGGACATGGATGGATAAATGAATAAAGAAAATGTGAGATACACACACACACACACACACACACACACACACACACACACACACACTGTGGAATAGTATCCAGCCATAAAAAGGAAGGAAACTCTGCCATTTGTAATAACATGGATGGACCTTGAGGGCATTATGCTTAGTGAAAGAAATCAGACACAGAAAGGCAAATTCTGTATTGTCTCTCTTACATGTGGAATCAGAAAAAGCCAAATTCATAGAAACAGAGTAGAATGGTTACTGTCTGGGGCTATACAGTGTGGGAAATGGAGAGATGTTGGAAAAAGTTACAAGATGGTCATCCAGTTATAAGATGAATAAGTTCTTGGAATCTAACGTACGTAAAGCATGGTAACCATGATTAACAATACTGTATTATATACTTGAGAGTTGCTATGATAATATTTCTTAAATGTTCTCATTATGAAAAAATACAATTTTCTGACTGAAAGATATGTTCACTAATCTGTTTTTAAAGATTTAATTAATTATTTGAGAGAGAGAGAGAGCACAAGTGGGGTGAAGAGCAGAAGGAGAAGCAGACTCCCCACCAAGGAGGGAGCCCGATGCAGAACTTGATCCTGGGACTCTGAGACCATGACCTGAGATGAAGGCAGATGCTTAACCGACTGAGCCACCCAGGCATCTCGATGTGTTAACTAATCTTATTGGTGGTATTTATTTTGCAGTAAGTACGTGCAAAAAATCATCACATTATAAACCTTAACTTACGCAATGTTATACATTAATTGTATGTCAATAAAGCTGGAAAAAGATATTAACTACTTACGAAAGAAAAAGGCAGTCATTTATTACCCAAATGGTAATAAATATATAGGAAAAAAAAAGCTAATAATGACAATATACAAAGAAGCTGGTAATAAAGAAAATGCAAATTAACACAACACTAAGACATCATTTCTCACCTACCAGATTGGCAGAAATTTAAGTGGCCAACAATATCAAATGCTAACAATGACAGAAGGTGAGTGAATATATAAAACACTGCCAGGGGAAGTATAATTGGCATAACCACAATGGGGAGAAAACTGGCAATGACCAGTAAAAGTGAAACCTTACAATGTTGCCATTCTATTTCCTAATGCACTCTAGTGCCATACTGTGCAGGGTGGTCCATGGAAAGCTGATGCTTGGCAGGGCGATTTTGAGTACGCATTGAGGCAGAGGCGTCCATGTTACTTTAGACGCCTGAGATAAACCAGTGATAACCATGTCAGTAAACTCATAATTCTGTTCAGCTGACATTTTTTCTGATGACTTTTTTTTAAGCAAGACTTTCTTAATGAAATTAGCAGTGTGCTAATTTACACCCTGGCTCATGTTCTTTATGTCCTCCTTATGTACTCTGGGTGGCACTGCTCAGGCGAATTTCTCAAACTTTTGCACAAGGAGACATGTACATTAATATCAAGGATAACATTGCTTGTGATGGTAAAAACTTTTTTTTTCTTTCAAATGTTTTTCAAAGGAGAAAGTTACTTTTAAAAGGTTTCCAAAGGAGAAAGGAAAAAAAAAAGGCAATTTATTCATTCAGTGGGTTACTAAAGAGTAATAAAAAAGAATGAACTAAATTATTCTATGTCATTCATTTATATTTTTAAAATTAATATCAAATGAAAATAGTAATTTTTTAGAATGATGTGAAAGGCAACATGCCTCACATACAGAAGAGAATTAGCATGCACAAACCGGACAGCTACGTATATGCATTTATTTAAAAATAGATGGGCTCTAATTAAGCTCATGCCAAATATTGCCAGAGGAGAGAAATGGATGAGGTTGGAAATTTCAATTTTATTTCTAATCTTTTATTTCTTTAATTAAAGGACAAGAAAATGTATCAATGTTTACGACTTCAGCTTGGGGTTGTTTGGCAGCGTCTTATGGGAAGGTAGTATTTTGTCATGCGTTCAGGAGGGATGAGTTAGAGCCAGACTGTGTGATCTGAATTCACTCCCTACCACTTAGTACCTGCAGGTCCTTGGAAATATTACTTAAATTTATCTCTCAGTTTCTTCATCTTTAGAAGGAATAACAGCAATAACTCACTGATAAACAGATTCTCAATAAATGCTAGTTCTTATTAATCTTTATAATGTTACACATCAATCTTTCTTTTTTTTAAGTGAAACTGCTTAGGAGGTAAATATTAAAGACAAGCCTAGTAATCCAGATCTCAAGATTTTAAAGAAATGCTATATGAGAAAGACGGATGATTTGTAGAAAGAAAAGGAACACATCAGGTTTGAATTTTAGTGATCATTTATTTTTAAATGATTGTGATCAAAGTCATAAATGGTTTTCCAATATCAGTTTTCTTATGAGAGCAAAAGAGTATTTTACCACTATCCTGTAAGTCTGTTGTAAATAAATTGCATGAGTTCAACAAATACACACGTTTCCTTTCCTTTTTATTTATTCTAAAAGAATAAATAATCTTAGAAGAATATTTAATTTTAAGCTACTTATAGCCCCTTCTTTTGGGTTTTTAAAACATTCCTATTGTCTCTGAAGGGTTGTCTTTGCGTATTCTCATGTAACTTCATTTTTTAAACAAAGTTTGTTGTAATGGTCAGTGCTAAAATTATACATCACAGTTCTTCAGTGAATTTTAGATATTAAAAACCTCAGTACTTCCCAGTCTTCAGTCTAAGTATCATTTCTTGGCTAATTATTTTCTATAAAGGTTACTATCACTGCAATCTAAATTATGTAGTTACAAGTTAGTTAATGTTGAAAATATTTTAGAGCCTTGGGTGGCTCAGTAACTTAAGCATCTGTCTTTGGCTCAGGTCATGATTCAAGGTCCTAGAATCGAGCCCTATATCAAGCCCTCTGCTCAGAGGGGAGTCTGCTTCTCCATCTGTGTGTGCTCTCTCTCTCTCTCAAATAAAATATTTAAAAAAAGAAAGAAAATATTTCATAGCCTTAATTGTGAACAATTGGAAGGTTCTTGAACTGGCTAATGTTTACGCTTAACCTTCCTCAAGGTAGGTGTGATTTTTTTTTTTTTAAGCATGCTTATATTTTGGAAATTTTCTTCAAAAAAGTAGAATGTGAAATGAATCATTCAGCCCTGGATCCCAAAAACAATCTCATGGCCCAGGACAAGTTATACATACATGAAATTTAGATGATAAATTATGAATATTAGATAAAATGGGCCACTTAAAACACCAAACACGACAGAACATCTGATATGCAACAACTCATAGCTTAGTAAATGCCCTAGGAATATTTAGTAAATAACAATTCTCAATCTCATTCCAAAATCATGAACTGGATTTTTTGCAGAAATTGCATTTGAGCTTAAAAGTTAAAAATTATGTACTGTTAGTAAACTGCTTAAATTTTATTTCTGTACCTCTCTCAGCCAGTTTTTCCCCCTCTAGACATGAAATGTGCATAAGCACTGTGTGTGTGTGTGTGTGTGTGTCTGAAAGAGAGAGTTCTTTTTTTAATTGACCAGCTGATTAGCGTAGAAAGGACACTTCAAAAAATCAAAACAGAACAGGAGATGATTTATTTAAGCAATACTCTTAAATTCAGAGGAAAAAGTAAAAAGAAGATGGAAATACTGAGAAAGCAGCATTAGGTATGGAAGACACTCGAACCTCATAATTACAGGTCTTATAAAAGAAGAAAACAGAAAAAAAAAAAAAAACAGAAGAGAAGCAGTGATAGTATGCAACTAAAGACAAGTTTAGTAGGCTGAAAAAAATCTGGGCGCGGCAAACTGAAAAGGCTCATTACGTAAAAGGCAAAATAAATGTCAAGAGATTCACATTTGTACATATCTTGGGGAAAATCTCAATGGAAGGGAAAAAATGCTCCTACTGGCCTACAAGTAGAGAAAATAAAGGGTGTCAACAACCAAAAGGCATACATAGTTATCATTAAATGCTCTGTGACAAGAGAATTTTAAAAATATTCGATGGGAAAATGGTTCTTATTTAATAACTTTACGGTCACCTAAACAGTTGGAGTGTAAAAAACAATGGAACTTTATTTTCAGAGACGATAAGTTTTAAAAATGAGAGATGAACAAAATCTAAGAATCAGGAAATACTGAAGAATACAATGACTTGACAAAAAAAATAAAAATTAAACCAAGACCATGACAGTGGAACTATAAACAGATTTCCTTCACAATTAGAGTTCCCTCAGCAACATTGGATGGAGATGGCAATGTCAAACTCTCTTCAAATTTCTGACAAAAAAAAATTGGTTTGAACATATAATCCTAGTCTCTGTCAAAGACACATTCAAAAGAATATCAGCATAAATGGGTTGCATGGGAGAAACAACGAATTGCACCCCCTAAAAGAAAATTCACAATGTAAGACACAGTAAATGGGTCAAGAGAAATCCAAGAACAGGGCTTTAAACAGCAACAGTGCTGTAAGGCTCGTTTATTCCCCAATTATCTTTACTTAGGGCAAATTACTAGAAATTTACTCTGGGAGTTGGGATTGAGAACAGGAAACGCATGTTAAGATTGGGGTTGCAGGTGGGAAAGATGCCAATTAACTCTAGACATTGATTTTTACAAATGTTTACATTATAATGTTCAAAAAACAATACCATTTAGAGGGTAAGAAATAAGGTAAAAATTTTTTAAATACTAGAGAAATGAAAACAAGAAATCTAAAGAAACACAAAAGCTAACATTGCCAACAAAAAGGCAAAAAGTACATAGGAAACACAAAATATGTGTCATAAATTCAAACAAAACAAATTACAATAAAAACGAAGAAGTATTAAAAAGAATGAGATGGTTACATGAACAGACACGGAAAATTCCTCAAAGTAAACCTGTTAGGGAAATGTGATGCAGAATGGCACACTTTGAGGGCAGAGAAGAATAATGATAATGGAAATGTGTGTGTGTGTGTGTGTGTGTGTGTGCATAGAAAAAGCAGAGGAAGGAGAAAAACCATTACCTGGGAAGGGAAGTTGGGAGGGAAAGAGGGTAGGAGGGAAAAAGAGAATGTGTGGAGGTGTATAGTGTGCACATACATGTGGGTGTGTGCAGGGGATTTACTTCATGCTTTATTCCACGTACACCATATATATTTTGTGTGAGCTTATTATATAAGAATGACACCTTCCATTATTTCTTGTGTAACACAGGAACAGAGCAAAATGAAAAGAAAAATGAGGAAGTCATCAAAGTTAAGCCACCCCAAAAGACTCTAGCCCCAGAAGATTTTATAGCAGATTCCTGACAAGTATTTAAATCTGCATGCTTTTATAAACGGTGCCCTATTGTTCCGCATAGAAAAAAAATCCTGTGATGTATTTGAGTAACTGTAAGAAAGGGAAAGTAACTCTGCCATCAGAAGCTAGCAAAGAATGCAGTTAAAAAGAAAATTACTGTCCCTTCTATCTTTTAGGTATGCTTACCAAAATGACAGATAAAATGTGAAAAAAATATAATCCAAATGCATATTACAACATTAAAGCAAAGAAATGTGATAAGGATCCTGACAAAATTTTTAGAGCCCATTAATAGGTAAAGTAAAATGCTCACCAAAGAAGGCATTTGTTTGATTCTCTAACTCTTCTTCACTACCAATGCTAAAGCAAGTAAGTGAGTTTCTGTAGATAATCAGTAAGATATGTTGAGGACTTGAGTTTATCACTTCTCCCTAATAAAACCCCATTAGAGTGATGGTAAAGAAGGAAAAGATAAATTTCTACACAACAAAGGAAATCAAGAAGCAAACAGTAAAGGCGAGATATTTCAAGACATCCCTGGATGATGAAACACGAGTGGATACGGTACAACTTGTGAAGCCTAGAAGAGAAAGCCAGAGCAGATAAAACACAAAGGGCCAGGAACATGAGGAAAGATCCCAGTGAGCAATGGCAGCATATGTGCAAGCTTCTTGTGAGTTGGGGAACCTGACAACAGTCCCTGGCCTACCTTTCTCTACTCTGGTTTGCAGAAAATTCAATAGTCACATGTTTATCCATGGCAAAAACAAAATTTCTTACAAGCAAACCAGCAAAGGAACACTGAAGAAATTGTTCTGAGAAACTTCAAATGGCTGGCTTGGGAAATGTTACTCCAGAGCAAAGCCTTCCTCATTTTGGTATTGTTGCATTCCTGGAAAGTAATATCTAGCTGCCCCAAAGTCTGTTTGATAACAAGATTTTATTGCTTATAAAGCTCACCGTTGCTGGGTTTTTTTAGTATCACCTTATTCTAAGAATAAAGGGAACCAAGTATCACCAGACAGAGAGGAAGTATCAACACCAATATGTTCGTGAAACTTGGGAACACAACTTCAGGAAACACACTGGAGAGCAATTTCAGACAAAGTTTTAGAATTTCAACATACTTTATGGCAAATAAAAATGAGAAAACTATACAAAAGTTCTGTGTGCTTCACTATCTCTCCCTGGGGAATTATTTGCATAGGGAAAATAAGTACCTTAATGAAATGGAGAAAGATTCTAATTATACAAAATTAACTCACAGGGAGGTTAACAGGGTATTTTATAATTTATCTTTATATTCTAAAAGATGGCATTTGATCTGGTAAAGGTAAAATTAGACTAAGGGACAAATACCTCAGAAAATAATCGTTCTTAATTATTGAGAGTTAAATATTAAATAATTTACAAGCATTATCTTAATTGAAACATTAGAGGAATTATTAAATCTAGAAATTGATGCTTTTCTAAATATAATAAATTTCAGTACATGCCACCATGTATTATTAGCCTGAACTTAATAAGTGAAATAGATAAAACCACACACACCAGGAGAGCAAAAATGAAAAGGAGTGGTGATCTCACATGCTAGCAAGGATGTAGAGTAAAAAGCACTCTTGCACTGCTGATAAAGGTGGAAACTGGTACAAACCCTTTAGAAAACAGGTTGTCCGTCTCTACTACAGGCAGTGATCTGATTCCCTGCCACATACTTTCAGGGAAATCCCTGCCCTGCAAAATAGGTTCAGATATACTCCATAAAGCCATGCACAATAATGATCTTATTAGCAGTGTTATTTATAATAACCCCAAACTAGAAACAACCCAGATGTCCATTAGTCAAATAATGAATTGAAAATGGTATATTTACATACTATGATGCTATAAAGAAATAAACATGTAAAGCAGCTATGCATACCCAACACGTACAAATCTCACAAACACAACATGAGCCAGAAGAATACACACATACTGTATGATTCAATTTATATAAAGTTCCAAAATAAAAATAAATAAAGTTCAAAAATCAGCAAAAGTAAATTACAGTTAAGGAGTGATATTCTTAAGTTGTAAAGTACAGTTAGTTGAAAACTTGGGGCCTGAAAATACAAAGAAAAGAAAGTATTATTTAAAAAGTCAAAATAGAGGTTTTTTGTTTGTTTGTTTTTAAGAAGGAGAAAGGTTAGTATAGTTTGGAGGGAGAATACAGGGCACTTTTGGTATAATAACACTATTTTGTTTCTTCATGGGACAATGGTTACAAAGGAGTACACATTAACATAATTCATTAAACTGGTATTTAATGTTTTTGCATTTTATATTTAACATATTTAACAATAAATTATAAATAAAAGCAAATTATATTATTTTTGTGAAACATTTACCTTAAAAATGTCTTTACAAAGCTATAATCATTAAGACAGTATGGTACTGGCACAAAAGCAGACATAAAGGTCAATGGAACAGAATAGAGTACCCAGAAATGGACCCTCAACTCTATGGCCAACTAGTCTTCGACAAAGCAAGAAAGAATATCCAATGGAAAAAAGACAGTCTCTTCAACAAAAGGTGTTGGGAAAATTGGACAGTCACATGTAGAAGAATGAAACTGAACCACTTTCTTACTATACCATACATAAAGATAAACTCAAAATGGATAAAAGACCTAAATGTGAGACAGAAATCCATCAAAATCCTAGAGGAGAACATAGGCAGCAACCTCTTTGACCTCAGCCTCAGCAATGTCTTGCTAGACACATCTCCAAAGGCAAGGGAAACAAAAGCAAAAATGAACTACTGGGACTTCATCAAGATAAAAAGCTTTTGCACAGCAAAGGAAATAGTCAACAAAACAAAAAGACAACCTACAGAATGGGAGAAGATATTTGCAAATATCTTAACAGATAAAGGGCTAGTATTCAAAATCTATGAAGAACTCAACACCCAAAAAAACAAATAATCCAGTCGAGAAATGGGCAGTCATAAACAGAAATCTCTCCAAAGAAGGCATACAAATGGACAACAGACACAAGAAAAATGCTCAACATCACTTGGCATCAGGGAAATACAAATCAAAACCACAATGAGATACCACCTCAAACCAGTCAGAATGGGTGAAATTAACAAGTCAGGAAATGATAGATGTTGGTGATAATGTCCCTGAAAAAAGAGGAACCGTCTTACACTGTTGGTGGGAAGGCAAGCTGGTACAGCCACTCTGGAAAACAGTGTGGAGGTCCCTCAAAAAGCTAAAAATAGAGGTACTCTACAACCCAGCAATTACACTACTAGGTATTTATCCAAAGGATACAAACATAGTGAATTTAAGGGATATCTGCGCCCCAATGTTTATAGCAGCAATGTCCACAATAATCAAAATATGGAAAGAGCCCAGATGTCCATTGACAGATGAATGGATAAAGAAGAAGAAGTATACACACACACACACACACACACACATGTGTGCGCGCGCACACACACACAGGAATATTACACAATCAAAAAAATGAAATCTTACCATTTGCAACCACATGAATGGAAATAGAGGGTATTATGCTAAGCGAGATAAGTCAATCAGAGAAAGACAATTATATGATTTCACTCATATGAGGAATTTAAGAAACAAAACAGAGGATCATAGGGGAAGGGAGGGAAAAATAAAGTAAGATGAAGTCAGAGAGGGAGGCAAACCATAGAGACTCTTAACTATAGGAAACAAACTGAGGGTTGCTGGAGGGGAGGGTGGTGGGGAATGGGGTAACTGTGTGCTGGGCATTAAGGAGGGCACTTGATGTAATGAGCACCGGGTGTCATATGCAATTGATGAATCACTAACCTCTATCTCTGAAACTTAAAAAAAAAAAGAAATTTCTTCTTAAATATGTCATCACATCTATTCTTTTTTTTAATGTTTTTTTATTATATTATGTTAGTCACCATGTCACATCTATTCTATAACATATGTTTGGAATAGGTCAATCCTTATTAATAAAGTCACCAATATATATATGGAATCTGGCCATACTTTCTGTATCAAACTTTAATTCCAATTTTCATGTGACTATAAACAGGCTAGTATTTAAATTTCAAAGAATTGAGAATTTTTGTATCACTTATAAATATATTTCTGGGTGAAAGATATTTCTTTAAATCTTCATTTGCAAAGTTCAAACTATTATAAGTACATATGCTTCATATTCTTCAAGCTACCTAATTTGAAGTTTTAGGTAAATTTTGTTGATCCATCTAATCATTTAACGATCCATGCACTCCTTTGGTTATCCAACAGATACTAACTGGGATGCCCAGGGTACTAATACAATGTATAGTATTATTATTATTCATTGCATTAATTCATTACAATACAACAACAGAGAAGTTGGGGCAACTAATCTACCAGAGAGAGCTGTGTTATGAAGTTGAAATTGGAGGTAAGTTTTAGGTCTAAATGTGAGTCATTCAGCTGGAGAAAGATTTCTTGGGTCACTAAAATCCAGTTTTGGAAACAATCAGAAACACTGAAACACTGAAAAATACACCCTTGGGAACAACTTGGTGAATTATTGTAAATATATCCTGTTGTTTCTATGAGCTTGAACACCGTTTAAAGTTAGACGATCAAAATGATATAGAACCACTTTATGAAGAAACTACTTTAGATGTCATATATGATTATTAAAGTTGATATTTAAAAGAATACTGTCACCCAATGGCACTTCATTTATATGGAAACAGATTTCTCTAACCAGATGCAAATGAATTACATATACACCTTACAGCACTAGTCATTTATAAAAAAGGCAAATTCAACCATGTTACAGGTACTAAAAGTAATTGAATAGAATGACTTGAAAATTTCTAATAAGCCAAATGCAATTTAATTTGACAATAATGACCTGAGGTTTGGATTCTGGGAAGGGGGACATTTGGCTTGTTGGGAATGGTGGATCACTCAGTTTCAACAGATTAAAAAATAATTCAGCTCAATGTGAGCATTAAAAGATATGAAAAACTAAAGGGAGTCTAGAAGAGAGTAACTACTAGTACTTCCATGTGGCTGAAATACAGGAAGTTTACAGGGAATATAGAAGGAATGACAGAGGTATCTGAAAAGGTCTAACAAGGAGAAAAAAAAAAACACATTTGAAGGACTCTTGCTGGGAAGTGTGGATTTCTTTGTTCACTCAACAGTGGTGGAAAACTAAGCTCTATGAATGTAGGTTTCTGAGTGGATTGTGTAATTATCTCTAAAATTATTTTTTAAAGATTTTATTTGTTTGTTTGTTTGTTTTAGAAAAAGAGAGTCCGAGCGGGGGGAGGGGGTGGGGGGGGCAGAAGGAGAAGGAGAGAGAATCCTAAGCTGACTCCAAGCTGAGAGCAGAGACCGAAGCAGGGCTCCATCCCATGACCCCGAGATCATGACCTGAGCTGAAGTCAAGAGTCAGATGCTTAACCTACTGAGCCCCCCAGGCGCCCCATCAGTAAAATTATTAACTACAAAGTTAGTTACTTTATCATAATACTTGCTAATTTCTAAATGATCATTGAAATGAATAGCCCTGTCTAAATGGTAGTTAAATCCAAAGGACGTAAATTATGTAACAGTTATACAGAAAACCATACATACATTGAAAATGAATAACAGATATTGCTTTTAGAGTAATGTTGAGCTGGGCAGACTTACAGACTTATTTAAATTCTATGACCCATGAATTTCTTGATTCACACAGAGCACAGGGAGATAGCTCCTGAGACTACCTAATATGGTCTCCCTTGATTTGGGAAGCCAAGGGCTTAAGAAGAGAGTCTGAGTTTGTCCATATGGACAGATCAGGTGAGTCGGAAACTTAGATTCCCCAGTGAAGAAGATGCATTGTCAGAAATATTTTTACAAAGAGGCTGGGAAGTCCAAAATCAAGTTGCGGGCACATTTTGTGCCTGATAAGAGCCCACTTTCTGATTCATAGATGGCCTTCTTTTCATTGTTTCCTCATATGGTGGAAGGGGTGAGATACTCTCTCAGGGCTCTTTTATAAGGACACCAATCCCCTTTATGAGGGCTCTGTCCTGAAGATCAACTGGTCACCTCACCAAAGACCAAAGCTTCACCTCAAAATCTTAACGTTGGGGATTAAGTTTCACTGTACAAACTGAACATTCAGTCCATTGCAGAATCCATCTGCTGAAACTGGAAAATTTAAAACAGCAGACGGTACTATAACCCAATCAGTTTTGAGTTATGCCGAAATATTTTTAGTTAATTTCCAAAGTGTTTGAAATAACATAAATTTAGAAGTAGTCTGAAATGAGAAAAATACTGTCATGTTTACCTTTTATATATGATTATCATTAATTCAAATATTTTTTTTTAATTTGTAAATTAAAAAAAAAGAAGGCTTAACATTCGCCTACAAAGAAAATACCAGTTATGAAATGTGAGGATTGGTATTTGGTCTTAAAGTCTTGCCACTAATATTGGCATAAATACTATTTTTTTAAAAAAATTGAAGTAAGTGTACTGACATATAACTATTTAATTACTATTCAGGTCTGAAAATTTGAGTACTGAAATTTGAAATCTGAGTATTGAAACTGAAAATTGAAAATTGTGTTTTAGACCCACATTCTTTTGTCTTGACAGGCCTTATGAGTTGAAGGATATGAAGATTGAGGATATTTTGTACACAGGACTAGGACGTAAGGGAGTTTTATTTTGCAATATTTCCTGAGCTCCATTTTGGCAAAACTGCATTGAATTTGCCCTAGCCTGTTTCCAAGATTAGTTTAATTCTCATTTTTAACAAAAAAGAATTTTCAAATATATTCATCAAATTTCAGATTGCTAGTTTATTACAAAACTTTATTTCAAAAACATGTCTCTTCTCAAAAAGAAAGAGTTGTTTATACCATAAAATAGTAGCTAGCCAGAAGAGGCATGGATATTTTTAATAATCCAGCTTCACATATAGTCAACTAAAATAGCATACTATTAGACTTTCCAAAAGGGAATAACAGCAGCCCGGTACTTTACCAGCCATATGTTTCAGATAAAGTTTAGAAAACTCCTCTTCATCTGTTAAAGTAGATTCCTCTTCATCTGTTAAAGGGAACTTCTATAGTTAAGTTCAAATGTCTTTGGTGGATTACAAGTAAAGAATAAGTAATGCACATACTTGGGAAAAGAAAAAAGAGAGAAATCGTTTCTAAAAAAATCTCTTAATGGCACTTCTCTAGAATGTAAAAGCTTGAAATATTAGAAAATGAATTATAATAAATAAACCTAGTATCTTAAATACTGAAGTTGATGTCACACTATTGGTCAATATCACTTGAAGTTCAGTCTGAGTCCTTGCTTTGTAGAAGGCTCTGGTACTTTGAGTGCCTGCAACAGGACCATCACATGTGAATACTTAGCAAGTACTGATGCATGAGTGGTAATTTGAGAAGCAGTGCAACCAGAAAACAGAGATTGCTACAAAAATCTCACAATATGTCTGATTAAAGGGTTCAAGGTTAAAAGATTAAAGCATTTTTGACAAGTGAGGAAAAATTACTCAAGAACAATTTATGTCTCTGAAAAAACAAACAAGGACTATATATAAGTTTCTCCTAAAGGGCGCTTGAATAATCATGCACAAAACAGTATATACAGAACATGGTATACTTGCCCTGAATGTAACAGTGTGAGATAAATGGTCCGGGGGACCTACCTCCCAAAAACAGATCTGGGACATTCGCAGCTCCTGTAATTCTCAAGATCAGATCCCTTCTTAAGCGTCTAACTTGCCAGAATACAAACATGCTACCATATAAAGTTTCCATGCTATAATTAGTTCCTTTGTGCACCTTACATAAAACAGTTTGTTTCTTAGATCAGTTAGGCACTTACTTAATAAGCTCTCAGAGGGACAGGAGTACAGCAAATAATTTGAGTAGAGAACTGAAAAAAAAAAAAAATGCAGCCAGAGTTGCATGAGGAAGAATGAAGTTTGGAAGAAATGGACTTCTGGAAGATCCAGGCAGGAAGCTGTTTCATTTTATCTATGTATCTCTGAATACAAATATATGTTGATTCAACACCCACTTCAAAAAAGGAACAAAAATATTTAAAGTAATATTTTAAAAGCATTAACTATCATGAGAAACTTGGGTACTATTAATTTATCCTCCCACTGAATGAAATCTAGGGTTGGAAAGCTTTGTTGGCCCAAAGCATAAATTGGGAAAAAACAAACAAAAAGCAATGTCTTGTTACTTTCAGGTTAACTTTTTAGGTATATTCTAATGTGGTGTCTATGAAACCATGCCCAGTCCCTTACTTACATCACTTAACCATTTTTATGTGTACTGTTACCAAATACATACACAGTTTTGACAAGTCAAATGATGCTTTAAGTCCAGTAACATCCAGGTGCGTAGATGCAGGAGCCACTTTCAAAAGACATTTGGCTGATTCTTACAGTATTTACCATGATACTTCTGAACAAAGTGCTCAAACAGCTGCTTCATGGTTTCTCAATTTTAAATACCACGCAGTACCTTCCTAGAACGAAAAGGGAGTATTGGATTCTTTTACAGCACACACGCACACATGCGCGCGCACACACACAGGTGCCCTCTCTTCAGCCTCTCAAAAGATCTATCACAACTTTTTAAAAGATATATTTGAGAAAGAGAATGAGCAGGAGGTGCAGAGGGAAAGGGAGAGAGACACTCAAGCAGACTGTGCACTGAGCCGAGAGCCCGACCCGGGGCTATCTCAGGACCCTGAGATCACAACCTGAGCAGAAACCAAAAGTTGGATGCTTAACCAACTGTGCCACCCAGGCACCCCATTTCTATCACAATTTCTAAGTCAAAAATCAGACTTTCTGTTTCTATCCCTACAAACTATTATATAAAACTGAGCCATGGACAATGTTATGGAGCATATACATTTACATAACTGTTTTTGAGTTGATTCTTCAGTTAAGAAGTCCTAGTTTCTTGTGTGTGTGTGTGTGTGTTTTATTTCTCTATGTACTCAACCCTTATACCTCCTAACACTGACAGAAATGTTGTCTCATAATGTCTCATAAAGACATGAAAGCAAGTTTTCAATCTCATTATTATTATTGTGGTTGTCATCTATTTCTATCTTTTAATGATATTGTTCTATGTCCAGTTTGATTCCTTTTAAAGCATACTGTATAATTTCATTTGGAAATCCACTAACATCACCTTGACACTCCCTAAACATTATCCTGAGAAATACTATCATTTCCCTCCTATGCTGAAGCTCAGAGTCCTGTATCCTATGTGTTCCTCTTCATTCATTCATTCATTCATCCATCCATCCATTCATCTTTGAAAATATCTTCCTGTCATCTTCTGAGAACATGTACAGAGGATGAAACATTTTTTTAAAACTGATTTATGTGAAAATTATCTTCATTCCACTTTCATAGTTTGGTGGGGTATAAAACTCTAGGTTGGTAACTGTTTTACCTTTTAAGTATTAAGACCCTTTTTGTATGGGATCTATATTTTCTCTGAAAAGTTTTGAGATTTTCTATGATAGTCTGAAATTTCACAATAATATATCATGAAGGAAACATCTATTAAATAAGGTACTTGGTGGTTCTTATCAAAGTAGAAACTGCTGTCCTTCAGTTCTGAAAAAAATAATTATAAAACTTAGTCATTATTCTACCTCCTATCAACTCTCATCCTCCACCATTATACACACATTCGGTTTTCTTATCCTAGAATTTGATATTGGACTCATAAATTGATACTTCAGTTTTCTTAATCTCAGTCTATCTTTGTTTACATATCTATTATCTTTATTCTGTTTACCTGAAGACTTCCATTTTCCACCTAAAATTGTGTCTTCTAAATTTTGGCTATCCTGTTTTAAATCTTCAAGAGTTCTTTGTTGTTCTTACATACATTCCTTTATTATAGCATCCTAATTTGTTTATTGGAATCAACATCTACTGTTACAACTTTGAGAATAAATTGTTTCTTTGTTTAAGTAGACTACATGCCCAGTGTGGAGCCCAACAGAGGGCCTGAACTCAGGACCCTGAAATCATGACCTGAGCAGAAATCAAGAGTCGGACACTTAAAAGACAACCAGGTGCCCCTCGAGAATAGATTTTATAGCCCTTTAACAAAACCTTTATTCTATTCCTGGCTTTATTTTTGTTTCCTCAAATTCCATTTATCTATTTTCTTGCTTGGGTGTATATTTTTCATGCCACAGCTTTCCAAGTGCATGATGATTATTAGTTGTTCACCCTAATGCAGAGTAAAGCAACATAAACTGATTGGTGCACAGTATTTGGAGGTGGAGGGGTATGTAAACTGGTAGGATTCACTAAGGAGGGAACTCTCCAAAAGAAATTTGGCTTGAACCGTGGAAAAAACCTAAGTGCCCATTGACGGATGAATAGGTAAAGAAAATGGGGTATATACATGCAATGGAATAACACTCAGCCACAAAAAAGAATGGAATCTTGCTATTTGTGACAAAGGTGGACCTTGTGGGCATAATGCTGATGAAATAAGACAGAGAAAGATAAATACTATGTAATTCCACTTACATGTAGAGTATTTTAAAAAGAGAAAGGAAAGGAAAACAAGCTCATAGACACAGAGAACAGATAGTTGTTTGCCAGAGGTGTGGGGTGGGAGGTGGGTGAAATGGGTAAAGGGAATCAAAAGTTATAAACTTCCAGGTATAACGTAAATAAATCATGGGATGTAATGTACAGCATGGCGACTATAGTTGAAAGTTGTTAAGAGGGGCGCCTGGGTGGCACAGTGGTTAAGCGTCTGCCTTCGGCTCAGGGCGTGATCCCAGTGTTCTGGGATCGAGCCCCACATCAGGCTCTTCCGCTATGAGCCTGCTTCTTCCTTTCCCACTCCCCCTGCTTGTGTTCCCTCCCTTGCTGGCTGTCTCTATCTCTGTCGAATAAATAAATAAAATCTTTAAAAAAAAAAAAAGTTGTTAAGAAAGTAGATCTTAAAAATTCTTATAACAAGAAAAACATTTTAACTATGTACGGTAACAGATATTAACTAGACTTGTTGTGGTGATCATTTTGCAATACATACAAATATTGAATCGTCATGTTGTACACCTGAAATGAATATAATATTATGTATCTTTTATACCTCAATAAATATAAATCATCTAAAAAGTCTATAGATATGACATACATAACATATAAATAATATATTAGATATAAAATATAGAGCCAAAATTAAATATCTATCTATCTAGCTAGCTAGCTAGCTTTGAATAATGTTACTTAGCCAAGAAAGAAAAAAAGTATATGGTGATATGGTAAGCTAAGGGGTATTTTACATAGATTTTGTTAGGGATGTCTGAGAGAGAGCTAAGTGAAGGGAGAATATGCAGGCAGTTGTAAACAAAGATCTGTTATAACTGTTATAAAAGTTATCGCTGAAACCAGGTGATGGACATAAGTGCCAAGAAAGACAAGCAGATGAAGGAAAGGTCACTTTAGTCACTGAGCATAATCTAGACTAAAATCCAAATTAATATTTAGAAATTTCTTTTCAGTTTCTAAAAATATCTTCCATGTAAGCAGTAGCAGAACAACCATCAGAAAAGACAGTATTGAGTGGGGAATTTGTCATATTGTAATTATTCAAAAGCATTCACACTTAGGATAAAAACAATAAATTTGATTGAGTTGATAATAAAATGTATTATCTGCAGCATTCTAAGCACTAATTCATAACTAGTAAGTACCAGGCTTAATCAAAGAGCCGTTCATGTCACAGATTTCTACTGTGAGATATAAAAACCTCCTAAATAATCCTAAAGTCCTTCTGGAAATCAATGGCAACCTTAGTAAAGATGTGGAATTATTAAACTTTTACATATATCATACACACATAAACTATATGTGTGTTTATACAAATATATGCTTAGATGTATGTACACAGACTTACCCTTGAACACATATTTAAATTTGAGGAGTCAAGGAAAAAAAATTTTATGTGGGACATAACATGCCGGCAATTTGAACCTAAGTCATTTAAAGTTCCCATCTGGAAAATTATGGAAGTCAAGATTGGAAAGATTCTCATTTGTATTCAAAATTAAACGTTTATATAAGGCAAATGAAAAGTTTACTCATGTGTTATTTTGTCGTCTTGACATTTTATATTTCTAGCTGTGGTTTTAAACACATCAACTTCTCACTATAAGGAAAATGTGACTGTTTTCTGTCACTGCCCCTGAGCTGTGGGACTAGAAAACACAGTGTGTGCCAGTGTTCTTCCCCGATGTGTCCTTATTGCACTGGGTATGGATATTTAACAGCAATAAAATGAAATCCACGTTCCCCACTATGCAGTCTTCATCACTGATTATATTAAAAACTATGGAGGAGGTTCAATATAGCATATTGGCTATAAGAAAGCACCAGGGATCAGAATACCAAGGTTTGAATTCTGGTGGTAATGCTCATAAACTATATGAACTTGCTTCTTCTGTTAAAAAGCAGCAAATAAAATTATCAAGTGGCTTTATAAGGTTATGATGGGGAAAAATATGAAGCACTTAACACAACACCTGGCATATAATAAATATCCAATAAACTTTAGCTACTATAATGATAACAATCGCTGATGGTAAGAGTTTACACTGACCCAGGCATCACTGATGGTAGTACTATGTCCTATTTCTAATGTGTCCATTGCCTTGCAGAAAACAATTTCTTGTTTGATTTCCATTTCTTGTTATGATATGAAAGTGATTTTACATGATAAGCTACATTGCCCTGTTTCTGAATTTGAGCTATTTTGCATTTTCTACATTGCTGATTAAGACTACCAGAACTGGAGAAGGGAAGATGTATTTCAATATGTATTTAATAAATCAGGACTTGCTTGCAATAATCTAATAATTCTGAAATATAAAGCAAGCAAAGAAATATTTTCTTGATGATTTTCCTTCTATTAATTACAGAACAGTCACTCTGAAAAAGGGAATAGTATAACTTTTACACATTTGATTAAAACATTTGAAAATACTTAAGGGGTACTTTTCTAAGTTCAGGGTACAGAAAAACCATATGTGGTATTTACCCATTTCCCTAGAAATAAATGATCTGTGTTCTGGGGTGTGTGTGTGTGTGTGTGTGTGTGTGTGTGTGCCCGCGTGCTTGCTAATTAGTCTTTTGTACACACCTGAGGATGCCTAGAATAAAGGATCTGCATTATGAGTATATGTTACTGATATCCACATTCAAATACAAGTTCTGTTTTGATGACTTTAAATTAATTTTTATCAACTTTTGATCATTTTTCTAAAAGCTTCACAAAAAAAAGAAATAATGTTATATCAGCAGTGATAACCAAAACTCTACGATCTATTTCAATCTCCAGTGTAATAAGGCAGTAATAAGGAGGATTTTGGTAAAATGGTGAATTGAACACAAATACTTTCTTTTCTGCTGCCAACTCTAAATCTGCTTCTCTTGATTCAAATTCCTGCTGGGCTTCTGCTAGGTGGGTTGGATTCACAGGGTGTAGGGGAGCTGAAGATGAAAGATTATAGCCCACTAAGGAAACCCAGTAGACAGAGAGAGGGAGATAATTCAGAAGAGAAGAAGCAACTGGCAAAATAAGAATTCTCACATAGACAAAAAATAATTTTCACAGAAAACTGACAAAACAAAATTACTAAGAGGATTCAAGTACAGGACAAACAAAACAAAGCAAAGTAAAATAAAGACAATAACAGTAAGCCATGATTTTCCAAATAACAATATGAAAGGTACATCATGGGAGGGGGATGAAATTCACTGGGCTTTCTTATGGAAGAGTTCTATCAAAGTATGAAGAAAAACATAAAGAGAAAAAAAATCTTGAGGGACAAGGTAAAATGGTATGACCTGGAAATCTAACACATAAGTAACAGGCATTTCAGAAGAAGGGGAAAAGACAAATGCAAGAGATGCATTAATTAAACAAATAATAGGGGAAGATTTCCTGACGTGAGGGCTTGAGTCTGTGGGTTGAAAGGGCTCACTGCAGTCCAGATTGGATTGATGAGAAAACCCCCCACCTAGACATATATGAAAATTACTGAGCTGTGAGAGTAGAGAGAAAATCTTACAGGCATCCAGGGAGAAAGGACAAGTTGGCTAAAGATTAAAAGAATCACATGGTGGTTATCCATCTACGTTTGAAGCCACTAGACAGTGGCATAGCATCTCTAGTCTCCTGAGGGAATAGCAGTACAAACCTGGAATCCTAACTACAACAATACAATTTTCCTGTCTGAGCAAAATAAAGTTTTCAAATGTAGAAGTTGTAAAGTAAACCACACAGATACTTCATCTGAGAAAAGTAACAGAGAACAGCATATCCAAACAACAGATGGCCAGGAAGAGAGAAGTCGAAAAGATGAAGAGAAGAAGAAATAATCATGGGTTCTGAGTCTTGTGCTTCTCTAATGCACACACAACCCCCACACACTCATGGGTGTTCTAACAATTCAGAGCAGAAGAATAAAGAAGATATACTGAAACGGTAGAATATACTACAAAGAAAATTCTAATAATGGCCCAGAACACAATATACTATAGGATCCAAGTAAACCTAGGTATTGGGGAAGGTGTGAGGTGGGAGAGAGACAACAACAATCCAAATGTTTCACTTGGTAGACGGAGTATGGGAGAGCAGGAGGCAGGACAGAAGTAAACAAATTCTCCTAGTCTTTTCCAGCTGAAGTTGGAGGTCCAGTTGAGGACAGAGAAGGAAGATAGCAGAGCTTTAAGAATCACTGCATATTTATGGAAAATAATGTCTTATTTTAAAAAAAAAGCAAATAGAAAAATACATGTAGAGGTTAAAAGGAGAGGAAGATAGCCCTGTAATAGATCATGTACAGAACTTCCAAATTAACAAGGAGAAATAAACAACTAAAAAATGAAGAACCTAAAAAAAAAAAAAAAAAAGAAGAGCCTAAAGCAAAAATGAGAAAATAACAAAAGAGGAATCACCAATATAATATTATTAAGCAATATTCAGACTGAAGGAATAAAACCATGTGAGTCAGTTGTTATAATTAAATGAAATTCCCCTTAAGTATCCTAGACTGTCACATTAAATTAAAAAAAAAAAACAAAACAAGGTATCTGCATGGTTTTACAACAAAAATATTTAAAACAACGCTATAAAGGAACATTGAAAATGTAAAGATGATGCAAGAAAAACATACAAATGCAAAAGAAAGAAGAGCTGCAATATGATTTTCACAAAAATCATAACAGAATGTGGAAAACCCTAAACAGTATAAACAAGAAAACCCTGTAAGTTTAGAGGAGGCAGAAGTGACAAGGATGACATACCTCCAACAAACGTTAATTACCAAACAACATGGCATCTACCTTCCAGAATAGGACAGATATTAATCATACTTGGAAGCTTAGATAAAATTCTTTCATAACTGAAAAGATTCAGTATGCTTCAAACATAAAGGATAAGGAGAAATGAACAGTGCTTGATTTAACAGGTAGGTATAGAACTCTACAGCCTTTGAACAACAGTATGTGTGTGACTGTGTTTGTGTGTGTGTGTGCGTGTGTGTGTGTGTGTGTGTGTGTTCTATGTCTACAGAATAGTTTACTTGGAATGAAAACAACAATAAACAGATTAAATTGTCCTTGGATCAAAAAGAAATCACTAACTCGCAGGAAAGTAATGAAAAGGCTGACACATCCTACCAAGACTGATGAGACAGCTTTAAACGTTAATGTTCACATGTTACTTTTTTTTCTTTCATTAAAGAAAAAAGATGGAAAACTAAAGTTCAGCATGAACTTTAGTATGAATAGAAGCAACTGGAAAGAGCACTACAAAATATAACAAAATAAACAAGATAGAAAAATTAATAAGGTCAACACCTAAAACTAAGAAAATAGGAAAAAAAGAACAGAAAGAATATAAAAATGTTTAAATGTGTTGATAAGATAAACACCTTACAAGTCTGAGTAGTATTTTTAAAAGGGAGAGGAACTAAAAGACATACCAGGAACAAGAAAAGATAAATACACACAAATACGGGACAGATTAGAAATCAGAAGAAAATGCTATCCACTTTAATGGCAGCAGATCTGAAATTTCAGAGAAAATGGATAGTTCTTTTTCAGTTTCTAATATTACCCAAGAAGAATTAGAAGCCTTGAATAGCTCTGTCACCAAAGAGACTAGGAAAGAGATTAAATATGTGCCATTGAAAATGGCATTAAGAGCAACTAGTTTAAATAAAAACGAGGAACTAGGTTCACAAAGGTCTGATATAATCCTTAAAGGAACCATAATTCCCATTTTACTTTCAATGTAACTAAACTTAGAAATTTTAAGTTCTCAAATTCATTTTATGATCTAGTGTAATTTTGATTAAAAAATGAAAACTTGAGATTATTCCCACTTACTGTATAAGCAAAACTGCTAATTAAAAGATTAACACAAAGAAATGGATTAACACAATAATGCATGATTACCAAGTGAGATTTATTTTGGAAATGAATTTAACCCATTTCGGTATATGAATTCAGGTATTTCCATTTAGAGTTAGAACAGATTTTGTCATTGCTGTAGTTATTTAAGATTTGTAAGATATTCTCAAAATTTGTAGAGAAAAAAATGTCAAAATAGCTATGAAAATGGTGTGTGTGTGTGTGTGTGTGTGTGTGTGTGTGTGCATGTGTGACATAGGTTTTCCTTACCAGAATCCAGAGCATACTTCAAAGGTATATCATACGGATATGGGGATATCTAAAAACATCAATGGAACATAATTTAACACATGGAAAAAGATCCCTATATAATCAGTATATGGCAAAATTGATACTTTCACTCTGTGAGAAAGGTAAGATTCTTTAATAAACTACTTGCACAATTAATTATTCTCATATAAAGAAATATAAATGGACACCTATCTTTTAATGTACACAAAATTGAATGTTGGATGGATTAAAATGAAATATGAAAAATAAAACTATTAAAATCATTCAAAAATATATGCCATAATATATTCAAAATATGAAATATCCCACAATAAAAATAATTTGTAGCTACAGTCATATAATTGAACACATTCCACAGACATAATAGTGAACAAAAAACACAGAGCAATATACTCTCATGGATGCATTAATATGAGACCCCCATACAGAACTACACAATACATTGTTCAGGAATATGCATATATATGTTTTAAAGCTATACATAAAAGCAAAGGGAGTATTCATACAAAAATGTAAGATGTTGATTATCTGCAGGGAGGGTAAAGATGAGACATGACTGGGAGAGAATGCTATAGTAATTAGGCTGCTAAGATACACACTGGTGTTCATTATATTCAAACATCATGTATATCCTATATATGTAAATAAATACACTATTTCCTTAAGAGATATGGTCACTATTTGATATATAATAATATGTTGATATACAATACAATATGCATAACATAATGCATAAAATATATTTATATATTATAACTATAATATATAAGATTTTGTTATATATATATGTAATGGGTCTTATAAAAATTTGGAAGGTTACATGTCTACTCTAAAGATAGGGGATACTTTCTTAGTCAAAAATGGAAACGCACAAGTTGTAGTAAATATATTTTGTCTAAATAAGTATCATCGTTTTTGTACAGCAAATGATGTCATAAACAAATACAACATGGGTGGCTCTATTTCTAAAGAAAAAAAAATAACTTTTCCCCTATTGCCTAACAGAAATATAAATAAAAATGGTTAAGTATAGAATTAATCCACAATAAGAAAATAGAATAAAACATGGGGAATTTAGGTTTTAAGTGCTGGAAGTGCAAGAAGGATTTTTGGCAAGATCACAGTACATATTTCATTTACTTTCATTGATTTCATCTATAAAGTTCAACTTCTATAAAAAGTGTTCTGACATTTCACGTGCTGAAACAATTCCATTCAAACAGAATGACCAAAAAAATCACACACACGCACACATACACAAACAAGTAGAGATGATTTGTAACAATTACAGAGAAAACTTTTATCAATTCTCTGGAGGAAAATGATACAAATAATCTAATTGCAAAAATTAAATACCAGAATTATTTTTAATTAATGGAAATTAAGAGCTGTAACTTAGGTTTTTTAGTCAGTTCTCTGATGATCATAGCTGATCTCTAACTGTTCAAATTTTATGCCCCTTCTATTCTGATTAGCATCACTTAACTAAGAATTTATTCATCTGGTTTGAATATCAAATCTTTCTGTCAATTTTCTCTGAAAAATCACCTAGAAAATTTCCATCGATATCATAGAAATAGTTTTCTTTTTCAGAACTGAGAAATGGGGTTCTTTATAGTCATCCATATGCAACGAGGGAGTAATTATTTTCTGTGTTATAATTGCAATATGAAACCGACTCCTCATTACTTCTTATCTAAACACTGAAGTATAACATTAGGTAGTTTCTGATAAAAGCAGTCATAGTCTTCAAATACCCCACGGTTTGGAAGGGAAGCTGAAGAACAGGGAGGCATGTGGCTTTGAGATGTGCTTTTCCTATCCATACATAAGAGTAATGGAAGTATTTCATAAGTCTGTTTTAGGGCTCGGAATGTTAACGATTTACACTGATGCTGATGTACAGCCTGCCCAATTTTGAATTCTTCAAAGGTATGTCTGAGAATACCCTCGGTCTGTTTCCTGGAGTCCATAGTCTCTCATGGTTCATCTCCCCCTCGGATTCCCCCCCTTCATTTTTCCCTTCCTTCTCTAATGTCCTCCATGCTATTGCTTATGTTCCACAAATAGGTGAAACCATATGATAATTGTCTTTTCTCTGCTTGACTTATTTCACAGACTGAGGGTTTCAGAGGGGAGGGGGTGGGGGGATGGGCTAGTCTGGTGATGGGTACTAAGGCAGGCACGTATTGCATGGAGCACTGTGTGTTACATGCAAACAATGAATCACGGAACACTACATCAAAAACTAATGAAGTACACTGTATGGTGACTAACATAATTAAAAAAAAAACCTTCATTAAATCTAAACAGGAAAAAAAATAAATTAAAAAAAAAGAAAGGTGCACACCCTCTGGATCATATATATTTTTTTGAAGATTTTATTTATTTAGTTGACAGAGAGACATCCAGTGAGAGACGGAACACAGCAGGGGGAGTGGGAGAGAAAGAAGCAGGCTCTCAGCGGAGGAGCCCGATGTGGGACTCGATCCCAGAACACAGGGATCATGCCCTGAGCCGAAGGCAGACGCTTAACGACTGCGCTACCGAGGCACCCCTGGATCATATTTTTTTTTGTATTTTCCCCCTGTGAGTATTTATTCTCACTTTAATTTGGGAGCATCAAATCTACACTTTTATATAGAGCACGAACATCACTGAATTATAGAAAAATCTTGTCTGTCTTTCAGAGGTTTGCAGTGAGTTGATTTTAAGAAGAAAATTAAAGCTTGTTCCACTCTCCATATATTGGATGACCTAGTGGCTTTGGCTAGGTCCTTTGGACTTCAGCTCCCTTGGGTGAATGTATTGGGCATCCTGCCAAGCCCAGCAATCTGTCTGACAAATGATGATTACACCGAACCCTAAATAGTCAGAGGTCCTCAGATCAATCCAGTCAGGCCAATTTTATTTTTTAATGCATCGCTATAAAAATTATCTTCTGAAAATAAGCCCCAGACTAAATTTCTTTTTTCTGCGTAAGTATAAAGAAAAGGTGCTTTGTGGCTCTATGTAATTCAGAGATTATTATTGTCTCTTCTCCTTTTAGACTAAGCTTCAATATTGCGGTGAGAGTGTCTCAGCACTCTGACAAGGTTTCCTTAGCTACAAAGACAAAATTCTGGAAGATGATTATTTCTTTGGGACAATGTCCTGATATTTTTGTTATAAAAATATTACCAAAGTACAGTAATTTCAAGAGAATAAGAAGACAAACACACAGCTAAAATATACAAAGATCTTTTGAAATTCAACAATAACAAAATGGAAAATTTGATTGAAAAATGGGCAAAAAGCCTGAACCTCACCAAAGAAGATATACAGATAAGATGGCAAATAAGCACATGAAAGGACACTCAACATCTTATGTCGTTAGGAAACTGAAATTAAAACAACAGTAAGATACCACTACACACCTATTAGAATGGCCAGAATTCAAACCAGAGACAATACCACCAAATGATGAGGACGATTTGGAGCAAAGGGACTCTCACTCATTGCTCATGGGAGTGCAAAATGGTACAGCCACGCTGACAGGCAGTTTGGCAGTCTCTTACAAAACTAAATATACTCCTACCAGCAACTGCTCTCCTTGGCACTTACCCAGATGAGCTGAAAACTATGTCCATACAAAAACCTGTACACAGATGTTCATGGCAGCTTTATTCAAAACAGTCAGTGGCTGGAAGCAACCTACACGTCCTTCGGTATGGGAATGGATTAATAAACTATGGTACATCTAGACAATGCAATATTACTCAGCACTAACAAGAAATGAACTAACAAGCTAGGAAAAGCTTGGAGGAACATGGAGGAACCTTAAATACATATCTGATATATAAAAAGCCAAGCTGGAAAGGTTAGCTGCTGACTGTTTCCAACCATATGACATTTTGGAAAAGGTAAAACTATGGAGCCATTAAAAAGATCAGTGGCTGCGAGGAGTTAGAGCGGAAGAAGGAATTAGCAGGTAATGCACAGAGGATTTTCAGGCAGTGAACCCATTCTGCGTGATACTGTAATGGTGGATACATGTCATCAGACATTAGTCTAAACCCACAGAATGTGCAACACCAAGGGTCAACTTTAATATAAGCTATGGAATTTAGCTGATAAGGATGTGTCATTGTAGGTGCATCAGTTGTAAACAGTGTACCACTCTGATGGGGGATGCTGATGGTGGGACAGCTGTAGGTATTGAGGGAAGGAATATTTAGGAAGTCTGGATTTTCTGATCGATGTTGGTATAAATCTAAAACTGTAAAAAACACAGTCCACTTTAAAAAATGTCCTGTGACTTTTGAAGTACATTTTGGAAATAGTTTTAAAAATATAGAGGCTCATTCAACAACCAATACTGCTATAGTTTTTGGTTAGAGTAGAACAGGATCATTTTTCAATTCATAACGGACCAGACTGAATCCTATGAAGTCACTGGTTTCAACTTTTTGACCTTCAAAAAGGGCAACTTAGTATGTTACAATTCAATAAAAAGAGCACCTAAAAACTTGTGTTACTCTGACAAATTTAAGTATCTGTTAATCCTTTCAAATCTATCTCCTACCATTCCCTGGATTCTATTTCCTTAAGTCACTTATTAGTCCTGCCTCACACTTGAGTCTGATCAGTATTTTACTTGAAATTTTATCTGTAGATTACCAAAATATATTGAATTTTAACGTACACTGAAGAAAATGAATATTTCAATCTCATAGCAGTTCCCAGTTTCTCAGTAACTTACACACTTTTTTGATGCTGAGACTATGCTTTCTCTGTATTTTGTCATCTATTATTTTCCTAACTACAACATCTGCATCCAGTGAGCACTTAAAAAAGATATTCTGAATGACAATTGATAGCTATGCCTTCAGAAACCATCACTATTTCTTGCCTTCAAGATACAGCAACATCAAAAAAGTTCTCCGTAGGACTGGAGACTCCTTTACAGCCTTGACCAATCACCTGAGCCACGTGAGTGATAATCATAAAACTCTTCACTCTGAGTTTAGCATCTGTCTACTACTTAAGAGGGCACAGAGAACATTCCTGGTAATGCCCAAAGGCGGTTTCTTGACATCTGGCAGCAATTTCTCTATCCGTGTTTTGAGGCCAGAAGGTGACAGTTGAGAGAATGTTTGACAACAGCACACTATCAGCACTTTAAATCTGTCCATGATGATGGGAACATCAAGATCATCATGGAACTGTAATAAACCCTTGCAATAAACGTTTCTCCTGACTATGAAATGATATTTAAACATGACAATTATCTTTTTAAGATTTATTTATTTATTTGAGAGAGAGAGTGCCTGAGCAGGGGGAGGGACAGAAGGCAAGCAGACTCCCCACTGAGCAGGGAGCCTGATGCAGGGCTGGTTCCCACAACCCTGACATCACAACCCCAGTCCAAACCAAGAATCTGATGCCCAACGGAGGGAGCCACCCAGCCACCCCTAAAACGTGACACTTCTTAAACTACTTGGAAGAAAATTATTGTATTTGAAATAGAAGTTAAACAACACAAAAGTCCATTTATTATAAAATAAGAGATCTTATGGATGATATGTAACTGGGCTTTTTATATTTTATCTATAACACAAGCAATGCCCAAAAAATATCGTTTAGAGATTTTAACATAATTTCATTGCACTCCAATTCAGAAGTTCTTATAATATATCTGAGTTTCTGTATAGCGTATTAAAAAGTGAACACTGCAGTGTTTTAATCACGGGCTCCTGTTCATATATATATATATGACTGCATATATTTAAATATTAAATCATACCCTGAAACTGTTTTATTTTTCGCTTTGCGTGGAATTACTGTATCTTTTATCGATGGGAAAGGAATGTTTTCTATTGCTCAAACATCATTTCCAGTAAGAAATATGTTAATGTTAGAAAATATTTTAAGGGACAATTAACATAAAATCCATTAGCTATCACCCACTACCTCCCAGAAAGAAATGAATACGGATAGTAAACAGTGTGCACACATGAATGGACGGCTTTGTTGAGCCAGTGCTTTCCAAGTGCTGGATTGACTTCTGGCTCCATCTCTTAACTCCAGTCAGTCTCTGTCAGTGACCCTTGGCCATCTCCAACTACTCAAGCTGCAAACAGACTAAAACCAATTTGTTTTCCTTATGTTTTTAAAGCCACTAGCCTGGTATGCTAATTAGAAATAAATCGCTTGACCCATAAAAGAAACGGCAGGAAACCTGAAATGAAGGCATTATCCAACACTTCATGCTCCTTAGTGATGCCATTTTAAATATTTCAGACAGCCTATAAATAATTAAAACCTCACCACAGCAAATTATGTCCTATTATGCAAATAAATAGCCTCCTCCCCAGTTTCATTAAAGATTCTAAATGACAAGCTGAGCAGTTTAAACATAGCAAGGTATTGCAGTGAGGCGAGAAATCTTTCAATATTTTTTTTTAATTGTTAGTGCCAAGTTTCATGTGGATTTTTACTCTAACACTTTAATTTGCATGAGCAAATAAACCTTTAATAAACCTTTTGTAAGTGGAGGAAATGCATCATTTAATTAAATTTGATTTGTTGTGAAACTATTGTGCCTCATGAATATTTAAAAGCCAAAACCTCTCTCTTTTACTAAAAAGAGTACACTATATTAAGTAAGGGATCGATTTTCAAGAAATTGACAGTCTCTGCGAGATTGAACATAGAAAATCATCAATAAATGTTGTGGGTAAACTTTTTAATAGAATGACATGCCTGTACATTATATAAATTTCAGTAGCACCTCCTTCATGTCAGGTGTTAGGTATAATTTTTTAAATCAACAATATAAAAAAACAGGTTAAGTATAAATGTTTCAAAATTCGTTTGTAAAAATTTTTCAGTCTTATTTTCTGTTTCTTTAAGGCATTTTCTTCATGCTAAATTAAAAGAACCCCAAGGTTCATATAGTAGGATACGATTCCTGTAAAACACTGCAGGGAAAATAAAAAAACTATTTTTAGTTTACAAATGCCCTATATATCATACAGAAATGCCACTGAGTAGAGAAATGAACTCTAGTAGAAGTATATAAATATCTTTGGCCATAAATGATTAAAATATTACATTCTCTGAAGCATATCCTCACATTTTTACTTTAATTAAAACATTATAAACATCAAAGGAAATTCTTCTATAATTGTTTTCCTGGCAATCGATTATCAAAGCAATATCTGTCACTTTCTAACATGGCTACAGAGAATTGCTTATAGCGGTAGTAAATGTGACTTTCTCTCACCTAGACTTGAGAGTTTTCTAAATACCCCAGTATAATGTTTATTGAGAATCTGTGAAGGCTATTAGAGGTTGGATCAATATAGGTAGCCTAAGATCTTGCTTGTATAAATTCTAAATGAAAAATAGGTAGATTTATCTCCTCAGAAATGTTAAAACGTGTAAATGATAAGTTATCAGTTATTACTATTAATATGAATATGAATAATCCCCACGATAGCTCTATTTTAAAATGTTCTGCTAAATTATGTCCATTATAGGTTGAAAAGTACTCCTTGATCTTTTTAGAAAATAATTTTGATGTTATCGTGATTTTTGGAAATCCATGAAGGCTGCTGGGATGGCCAATAGTTAATGCAATATAATGCTACCTGCTAAATAAAGAAATAGTTCATCAATTAAAAAAAAAAAAAAAAGAATGGCTTGAACTTTACCAGTTTCCTCAAACTATCACCCATCAACCTAATGCCCAACAGATAAATTGCCACTTATTTTGAAAAAGTAAATTCTTTCCTCTCCATCCACATGCATTCACCAAAACCTGATTCCACTCATTTATCCTTCATTCTGCTCTCAGAAAACAAGTCCCCTTCTATCATTAATCCTTCAATAAGCTTTTCATTCCATTGCCTTGTTTCCCCTCTAGGTAATTCCTCAATCATAAGGAACTTGTTCTATTTTATTTTCAACTTCTCTTTGTCTGCCAACTCTCTTAATTCTCTCTTCCCATCCAAACAAATGAATAAGCAAACAAATCAATAAATGAGCCCCACATAGACAAATGAGATCAAGAGGGAAAACTTGCCCTTTGCTCTGTGCTCCCGGACCAGCTACCACTGGTTTTTCCCACTCTCTGTTTGTAAATTCCACATTAATACACATTAATATTTTAACTTTCTAAATTTCCACTAACTACTTGATCCACTTTAAATAGCTTCAGCCATTAATACTGCCATGGACAGCATTTCCTTCAATAATCTCCTGCTTTGTGAAGTCAGTATAACACTGTTCTTAAACTCCTTGTGGTTTCTGACACTCAGCAATTCACAGTCTTTTTTTTTTTTTTTTAATTTTATTTATTTATTTGTAAGAGAGCAAGAGAGCAGCAGACATAGAGAGAGGGAGAAGCAGGCCCCCGATGACTAAGGAGCCCTATGAGGGGCTGGATCCCAGGACTCTGGGATCATGACCTGGGCCCAAGGCAGACACTTAACCAACTGAGACACCTAGGCGTCTTGAGAAAATGTCTTTCTTGATTTCCTGTATGACTCTTCCCCAGTCTCCCTCCTTCACTGCTTCTCCTTTGTTCATGGGTCCCTTTTCTGGAATTATGGTCCTGTCTCCTAACTCTACTCTGAGGTGACAAAATCCATTCCCATGGATTTAACAACGACTTCTATAAGCCCCACATTTCTCTCTCTGCTATTTTATGAATCTAAATATCCAGTTGCCTGTCAAGGAATGTTACTTAAATGCTCCCTGAGTCTCTAAAATGTCTTAATTTCATCCCATAAATACCTTTAAAAAAATGTCTTCTTCTGGGGCGCCTGGGTGGCGCAGTCGTTAAGCGTCTGCCTTTGGCTCAGGGCGTGATCCCAGCGTTCCGGGATCGAGCCCCACATCAGGCTCCTCTGTTAGGAGCCTGCTTCTTCCTCTCCCACTCCCCCTGCTTGTGTTCCCTCTCTCGCTGGCTGTCTCTCTCTGTCAAGTAAATAAATAAAATCTTTAAAAAAAAAATGTCTTCTTCTGAATGTCCAACTACTGCTTATTAGTCCAGGATTTGGGGGGAAAAAATGGAAGGAGAGTTTACTGCCAGATGGGATATGTGGATACATACACAGATAATCATCAACTGAAGTGGCCTTCATCACTTCTAATCTAATCTAATGACCCAATCAGTTTCTCTTTCCCTGGCCCGTATTTGCTGTTGATCTGCTGATGACAGCGATTTCTTACATTGAAAATTTTTCTGGTTATTCTTCTGAGTAAAATTTTTAATTGTTCCCTCTTGTGCACAGAATAAAAGTTCAAATTTCTTAGCATGGCACATAATGTTACCATAACTAGACCCAGTGTTTTCTGTTTTGGTTGTCTTCCCCTCCCCACCCATACCTGTTTCCTCCATTGTTGGCCTGTTGCATTCCCAATAACACTCCAACTCCTTCTTAGACACTGCCTTTACCATGAAACCTTCCTTGAGACACCAGATGCTGAGTAATCACTATCTTCTCTGTAGAGCTTCTGCCCTTCCACTGAACCTTTCTCACAATCCCACCATTATGTAATCAATTGTTTACATGTATTTCTGCCAACTAGACTGAGAGTTTCTTGTCTTTGTATACTGATGTCTGTATACTGGTATCTTCCATATGTATCACATATTCTTTACTACATGATCTAAAATTAACCCGATCTGATTATGCATTGTTAGTTACTGAGAAGAAACAGAGCAATCAAATCCACAGAAGGAAGCAAAATACAGAAAAGAGGAAATTAAATGTTATGGTTTCATAATACCATGAAAAGAGCACTGGTTTTGGAGAATAAGATACAGGAATTCAAATCCTGATTCTGCTTCTCTCTAGTCTTCCATAAACATTCAATTTCATTGAGATGTAGGTACCTCACCTGTAACTGTGGAAAATAATGCTTTATAAAAACTTAGATTTTAGGTGTAAAAAATCTGTCCAATGGGACCCGATAAGAAACAGTAACTGGAAACAAATGGTATCTACTACTATTATTTTAGATTACTTTATGGCAATCCCTCCAAAGAAAAATCTCTTACTAATGTTATTTGTTGGTTAAATTGCAAAATTACAAATTCTCTGAATTGGATAAAATTTTGTGTCAATAAAGTATAGTCTATTCTTTGGGAGTTAACATAGTAATCTCTAGAATATATTTACATCTTTTTTATGATTGAATCCATCCAGTTATTTCTATATCCTAATTTTTTTGTTTTTTCATTTGTTTTTATATGAGAAAGGAACATTATTAAATAGATAGATATGACTAGATAGAATCACTGGAAAAAAGGGTAAGAAAGTAAGAGCTGGAAGGTTCTTAGAAAGGTAAAGAAACGTTGATCCTACTCATAGATTACTATGAAACCGTGAGCCAAGAATTAAACCATTATAATATAGTATAAACATAAATAATTCTTACTGATAGCAATAATGCTGAGATCATGCCAGTTAATGGTATTAGTCATAAAAGGTTATCATGTGTTAAGATATAGAGAATGCAATGTTAAGTTGGGCTGAAAATCGCATGTTGAGGAAAAGAGAGTGAAAACACTATTTGTCATAATCCATCTCTTAGACTAAGATCAGCTGAGAATCTGCACTAAGGGGAATTCACAAGAACTATTCAAAATACTTGTCTTAGCATTAAATAATTTATCCTCCAATTTACATTTGACCATAGTCAAACATTAGTGTTCGACCTACTAAACATACCTTAGAATAAAGTTTATTACTGTTGCCTGTTTGTTTCTTTTGTGGCTTATATTTTTATAATAAAAAATTATCATAACCATAATACTGGTGCTATTTCCTATCAGATGGAATAGCTTCATACTCCTTCAGGCTGGTTCATTAGCTGCTGTACAAACGAACCTAAATTTTATGACAGTTTAACATGGTAAAGTCGATTTCTCATTTACTGCCATGGTTAATTGCAGGTAATTCTCGTGTTCACTTATATACTGTCACTCAGGGAAGCAGGCTTCTGCCTTCTGACAGTTACACATTTCTTGAGGGCCTGTGCAGTCAGTCAGTGGATGGAGAAAAAGCACCAAAGATGAGGGGTATGAGGGTTTTCAATGCAAGTCCTATAAGCGATGCCTATCATATCCTCTGACATTCTAGTAGCTAGATCTCAGTCACATGGTTAAATTGGACTTAAAATGGACTAGGGGATGCACCTTCCTTGCTTAATAACAGGAGAAGTAAAGCACATCACATTGAACAGGTAGGCAAGCCTTCCTATAATGGTTAGTGTTTGTTTTGTTTTCAAATCCAACCAACTCTTACCTCTCAGCTTTTTTTTTTTTTAAGATTTTATTTATTCATTTGAGAGAAAGAATGAAAACACGAGCAGTGGGGAGAGGCAGAGGGAGAAGCACACTCCCCACTGATCCAGGAGTCTGACACAGGGCTCGATCCCAGGACCCAGAGAGCACAACCTGAACCGAAGGCATACGCTTAACCATCTGAGCCACCAGGCGACCCTTACCTTATAGTTTTAGCAATGACACCCTTGCTTATCATTCTTTCTCATATTATTACTTGTCCCTTTCAAGTAATGATAACACTAACAATAATTGCCTCATATTATAACATAATCTCATATTATTTTCATATATATCGTTTTACTTAAGCCTCAAAACATTCTCTTGAAGAACAAATTATCTAAATTTTGTAAGAAAAGTAACTAAAGAACAAGAGAGTTCTAAAATAATGATAAGCAGTCAAGAAAAGGCTAAAATTGGTTTTCCAAATAGTTCTTGTGGTAGATGAGTGATCATTTTTTTTAAGTGCTGATTTTATGCCGTATTTCATGTACCATAGAACCGTAATTCTTTCTTATGTAAAAAGTGAGTGTACTTTCAAATATATATATCTTTAAAAAATGTTTATTCCCTCAACATAGTAAAGGCCTTACATGAAAAACCCACAGCCAATATCATACTCGATGGTGAAAACTGAGAGCTTTTCCCCTAAGGTTAGGATACCCACTCTTACCACTTTCATTCAACATAGTACTAGAAGTCCTATGGCTACAGCAAGTAGACAACCTAAAGAAATAAAAGGCATCTAGATTGGTAAGGAAGAAGTAAAACTCTCAGTATTTGCAGATGGCATGATACTATATATAGAAAGCCCTAAAGATTCCACCAAAAAACTAGAACTGATAAATGAATTCAGGAAAGTTGCAGGATATGAAATCACTGTACAGAAATATATTGCATTCCTATACACTGATAATGAAGCAGCAAAAAGTGAAATTTAATTTTTTTTTTTTAAATCTCATTTACAATTGCACCAAAACAGTAAAATACCTAGGAATAAACTTAACCAAAGAGGTGAAAGACCTATAGTCTGGAAACTATAAAACACAAATGAAAGAAATCCAAGATGACACAAAGAAATGCAAAGACTTTCTATACTCATTGTTTGAAAGAACAAATATTGTTAAAATGTCTATACTACCCAAAGCAAACTACAGATTTAATCCATCACTATTAAAATACCAACAATTTTCACAGAACCAGAACAGACAATCCTAAAATTTGTATGGAACCACAAAACACCTCAAATAGCCCAAGCAATCTTGAAAAAGAAAAACAGAACTGGAGGTATCATAATTCCAGATTGCAAGTTATATTACAAAGTGGTAGTAATTAAAACAGTATAATCCTGGCATAAAAATAGACACATACATCAATGGACCAGAACTGAAAACTCAGAAATAAACCCATAATTATATCTGGTTAATTAATCTTTGACAAAGGAATAATGAATATACAATGGGAAAAAGACACTATCGTCAACAAATGGTGTTGAGAAAACTGGACAGCAACATGCAAAAGTATGAAACTGGATCACTGTTTCACCATACACAAAAATAAACTCAAAATGGACTAAAGACCTGTGAGACCCAAAACCACAAAAATTCTTAAAGAGAGCAAAGGCAGTAATCTCTTTCACATCAACCATAGCAACATTTTTCTAGATATGTCTCCTGAGGCAAGAGAAATTAAAGTTAATATATGTATACACACACACACACACACACACACACACACACACATATAGGAACTACATCAAAGTACAGTTTCTGACAGTAAAGGAAACAATCAACAAAACTAAAAGTAAACCTACAGAATGGGAGAAGATATTTGCAAATGGCAAATCTGGTAAAGGGTTAGTATCCAAAATATAAAGAAAACTTATAAAACTCAACACCCAAGGGGTGCTTGGGTGGCTCACTGGTTAAGCGTCTGCCTTCGGCTCAGGGCGTGATCCTGGCGTTCTGGGATCGAGCCCCACATCAGGCTCCTCTGCTATGAGCCTGCTTCTTCCTCTCCCACTCCCCCTGCTTGTGTTCCCTCTCTTGCTGGCTGTCTCTCTCTCTGTCAAATAAATAAATAAAATCTTAAAAAAAAAAAAAACCAAAAAAACAACACCCAAAAACCAAATAATCCAATTAAAAAATGGGCAGAAGACATGAATAGACATTTCTCTAAAGAAGACATAGAGAGGGTCAACAGACATATGAAAAGAATGCTCAAAATCGCTTATCAACAGGGAAATGCATATCAAAACTACAATGAGCTATCACCTCAGCCCTGTCAGAATGGCTAAAATCAAAAACACAAGAAACAAATGCTGGCGAGGATGTGGAGAAAAAGGAACCCTCTTGCACTGCTGGTGAGGCTGCAAATTGGTGCAGCCACTGTGGAAAACAGTACGGAGGTTCCTTAAAAAATTAAAAATAGAATTACAATCCAGGAATCACACTACTGGGTATTTATCTCCCAAAATACAAAAAACACTACTTCAAAGGGATACATGCACCTCTATGTTTATTGCAACATTATTTATAATAGCCAAACTATGCAAGCAGTCTTAGTTGTCCATCAATAGAGGAGTGGATAAAGAAAATGTTGGGAGATGGAATATTATTCAGCCATAAAAAGGAATTAAATCTTGTCATGTGCAACAACATGGATGGATTTAGAGGGTATAATGTTAACTAAGCAAAATAAGTCAGAAAAAAACAAGTGCCATATGATCTCACTCATATGTGGACTTTAAGAAACAAATGAGCAAAAGAAAAAGAGAGAGCAAGAGAGAAACAGTGAAACAGGTTCTTAATTATAGAGAACAAACTGATGGTTACCTGAAGGGAGGTGGGTGGGGGATGGGGGAGTTAGGGGATGGGGATTAAGGAGTACATTTATGATATAACATAAAATGAAATGATAAAAACATTTATTCCAAGTCAATTTTTCTCTTAATATAATCTTAAGGGTGTGGCATTATATTTACATTAATTATAATCTTAATAAATAAATTATAATCTTGATAAATAAATATAATCTTAATAAATATACACTTAAATAGGCATTATTTTTAAGCCTATGGATGTCTTTGAGAAGAAACTTCAGAGTAATGTGTTAAAAACCATTAGAGATCACAATTATATTTAAAAAGTCACTTTCCATTTTGAAAGACAGAATCCTTGAGCCTTTTCTCTTTGGTGATGCCAACTTTTACAAACTGCATGAAATAGTTCTTATATTTTAACTATCTTAATAAAATGGAACCATCTTCATTTCTAATTTTTTGTGTTTAAATGAAGTACTTTAAGTTAAACTTCTCCTGCCTTTTCTCTTTCAGTAATTTAAAAATGCACTTCTGTTCTTGATTGTGACTTTCAACTGCCCGCTATTAATGTTGATAAAAAAACACTGCATTTTAAAGTTATGCAGATTTTTCCTTTACTCCAGAACAGAAGTCAGAAAATATGAAAAAAACTATCACTGATATATTTGGCATTTAAGTATTTAGCAGGTTTTTTCCCTTCTTGAATTGAAATAATTACTTCTGAAATTGTACTGCATATAGTTTAAATGGAATATTTTAAATTGTGGCTAACCTTGACATATTTAATTGAGCTACTTATTTTTAAGTTTTAGTTTTTTGACATAAGAATGTTGACTAATTTATAACTGCTTAAAAATCTTTATTCATTTATATATTTGTTCTTGAGAAAGATTAGTAGTCCAACTTTACTAACTGCAGAACTCTCTGCCCTGTGTGCTAATTTTAACTTTGCTTTCCTTGAAATTCTTATTTCCCTGCTTCTATTAATTTATTCACTTCTCATCTCATTTATTGATACATTTTATAAGCTGCTACAAATTCTGTCTATTATGAGATATACATACTTAGGTAAGCCTAATTTTTTTTTAGCAGATCCAAAATGATAAATTACAGTTAGTCATTAGTAGTCTCTGCATAGCTTGTACTGAAGCTCTTAGAATATTTTGCTAAGAGGTGAGTAATTCCAGTATAATTTAAGAGAATAATTCAAACACACTAAGTCAGTTTACTGTTCATTAGGAGTACATATGTGAACTAAGCTACTCAAAATATATGTTCCTAGGGTACTATCACAACCAGATTATACAAACAACAGATTAAGTTAAAACATACTTCTATTTATTTGTAATCAGAAATTATTTTGAGCTAACTGGAGATGCACATGCAGTGTATGAAATAATACAAAAGATCCCATGTACCATTTACCTGGTGTCCTCCCAATGACAACCTCTTTCAAAGCTACGCAGTATAATATACAACTAGCCCACTGACACTGATACATTCAAGATGCAGAATATTTCCACCATCATAAGGTTCACTCATTGTATAGGATTCTTGGTGTTACCCTAACAAATTACTACAAATTGGGAGACTTAAAACAATGGAAATGTATCCTCTCACACTGTTAGAAGCCAGAAGTCTAGAAGCAAGGTGACAGTAGGGCTGCAGTCCCTCCAAAGGCTCTAGAAGGGAATCTTTCCTGCTTCTTCCAGCTTGTGGTGGCTCCCGGTGTCCCTTGGTTTGTGGCTACATCATGCCAGTTTCTGCCTCTGTCTTCACATGGCCTTTTCTGTGTCTTTGTCTTTTCTCTTTCTTATAAAGACACTTATCATTGGATTTTGGGTCCAGCCAGATAATCTAGAATGATCTCATCTTGAGATCGTTGATTAAATATGCAAAGACCCTTTTCCCCAAGAAGGTCCTATTCACAGGTTCCAGAAGTTAGGACATAGCCATGTCCATGTTTCTTGGAAAAGGCCATTGTTCAATCCACTCATGTTGACAGGGTATAACTTTTGTTATAGTCACACAGACCCTGAGACTCTGTTAATTTTTTTTTCTATGTTTCTCTGTTGTTCAGACTAGGCAATCTTGTTTTGTCTCATTTTATCTTCCAGTTCATGGATTCTTCTGTTTCCTCCATTCTGCTGTTGAGCCTAGCCATTAAATTTTTTATATTGATTATTTTATTTTTAAATGCTCAAAGTTCCCTTTGGTATTTCTTTATATCTCCTATTTATGTTTTTGTTTGTTTGTTTGTTTTTTGCAGGCACATTCTAATTTAAATGCTCATTGAGGTATTTTATCATGCATTTGAACATGGCTGTTTTAGAACTTTCTAAGATAATTCTGTGATAGGTGCATCGTTGATTATTCTTTTCACTGAGTTTTAGATCTTCCTGGATCTTGGCATGATAAAAGATTTTCAACTCAAAACTGGGCATTTTTTTATTATATTACAAGATTCTTATTTAAGCCTTCTGTTTCAGTTGGCTTTCTCTGATGCTATTGTGCCAGAAGAAGGGAATGGGCACTACTTCATCAGTGCCAGGTAGAGCCAGAAGTCTGGATTCCCACTCAGTCCACCTTATAACTCCTGATTGGACTCTCCACGAGGACTCTATTGATCCCACCTCAGGGGGACGTAAAGGGATCCCTCCCTGCATAATGTCTGCTGTTACCTTGGTGAGGATGAAGGGGGGTTTTTCTAGTCAGACAGGATGAAAGGCTAAGTGCATCATTTGGCCTTCTCTTGCATCAACCTAACAGGGTTTGGGGGGCACTTCATTACAGCCTCAAAAGAAAGGAGCTCTAGGTCCCCACTTAGCATCTCTTGGTAAGGGTAGGAGTGGGGCCACAGGTGATGTTTGGTTGGGAGTTGATGGGTTATGTCTAATGTGTTTATGTCTTGCTAAGCTCCCTTTTCCTGGTCCTTTGGCTAGAAAGAGCAGGCTTTCACTGTAGTATATCTTTGCCTGTGCCCATTGGCATTTCTGAGCTGCTGGCTTCTTCAGCAACAAGATGCAAATATGAGATTAAAAAAAATCCAGGGAACTCACTACCAAACTTTTCCTTGGGCTCCAAGGCAATAGCTGGTCTGACTTCTTCTTTCCCCTTTCCAAGTCTTAATGTTTGTTTTACATATAATTTCCAGAGGTTTTAGTTCTTCCTTTAAAAAGGAAGAATACATCTCTGACATGTTCCTGAGAGCAGAAGCTCATTTACAGTTATTTTTAAAAATTAGATTCAAGGAGCTTTTTAAAACAAATCCTAATTTGCTATGTCACATACCCCTAATGAAATATATGTGCTTCATTTCTCCATATTTTGAGTTATCTGTATTAGAGATATCTGAGCTATCTGTTAGGGCTATCAATTAGTAGCAGTTATTTGTATGTTTTTGCATTTGAAAATTATACTTTTTAAATCCAGTAATAATTCCTTTAAATCCAGTAATAACAAATCAAGTAATAATAAAATTATTTAAAGGTTATTATTATCAATATGATAGTAGAGGTGGGTTTTATTGGAAAATTCATGATCGTTTTGTCTATATTAACTTTATCCTTCAAGCATTTTACAATGATTATAAATCAATACTGTTTTTATTTAAGAATACACAGATAAATCAAACATATTATAAAGCATTATTTTATACAAAAAAAAAATGTATGCCATGCTCCCTTTGCTTAATGACCACATCATATTATACATCATTCTATCTTGTTTTGCAGGCACATATATACCACACTTAGTGGGTATATTCACCCATATGTCTTTCACTTTACAAATCTTTGTTCATAGTGTGGAAATATGCATAATGTGTTTAGAATTGCTCAAATTAAAGTAGCCATTCTGACTTCAGAGCTTTGCCTGACACTGTCAGTTTTCTAGATTTGGCTGTGTGCTGTTTATTTCTCTTACTGGGAGCAAAATCTTATGCAACCCTTAGGAAAAAAAGATCGGAAACCAACTCAGAACTGTTGGTGGTGAATGCAGAGCTTGTGCAGAGAGTCATACCTAAGCCTTATTTAGATGGTTAGGGGTAAAGATCAAAAAGTTGGGCCAGTTGTTAGGATCCAGTCTTCCTTATAATCAAGGTATTAAATGGTGCAGTTTCACAGTTTAGGGGTTTGGCTCCTCTGGGTTAGAAAAATGTCTTTCCAGTTCCCATTATCTTTTTAAATACATATTATCACTTTCTCCTGAGCCAGTCTTTCTCTTCTCTACATTTCAGTCTGGTTTCCTTAATTCTCCTTAGGTATAGACCAATTCCATGTTCATTTTTTTATTATCCTTTCAAAATATATCCACTTTAGGCAAGCTTGCTATGTTTTTATATACCAAGAAGAAATGACCTAATAAACAATTTGATGCAAACATTTCAGTAACACTTTGGCAGTCTAGTTTCCAAAGATATATAGTGAAAATTCACTCTGAAATTCCTACACTGAAACCTTGTTTCTTACATGTGAAGTAAATGCAATTGGCATCAATTTGAGAATACACATTTTCTGTAAATGTATTTTGGTACAGATTCTTACAAAAAAGGAAGAATGTAAAAACTCTACTTCGATGTAGTTGGTGCCAAATTGGCCTGGGTTTTAGGAACGATTTATGTATGTTGTGCATTTCGAACTTTTTATAGAAAAATTTAAACATATACAAGATCAATTTTTGGCCAACAAAGTGTTGACACTCAAATAATCTTGTGTGCTTTGTTTCTAATGTTCTATTGGTACAGAACATAATTTTTTAGAAGAAATTACAGAGGAAATATAGATTTATTGATAGCAGATTATTCAATTTTCAATAAACAAAACATAAAATGGATAACTATAATGAATATGCTGTTTATAAAAAAATGACATATCACAAAAACCCCAACAGAGGAATGCACAGTGGACGGTAACAGTCATGGAGGCTGAAGGTGGTATTTATATTATATTAAAAAATTAAAAAGTTAACACATAAATGGTGAATAAGCACATGGAAAATGTTTATTCTAACTACTAAACAAAGAGATTAAGATTAATCTCAATCTTAATAAGGACACTTACAGACAATGTAATGATTGGATGAAAAAGGCACTTGAAATGTTTCTAATGTAATTTCTCGACACGTAGCAAATGCATAGTGCATAAAATGATGAAATAATTCACATCTAGGAGTACATCCTAAAGATATACAAATTGGACAATGTTTTATTCTCAAAGTTTTATATTAATTATTCTGTATATCTGGTGAATTGGAATTAATATATATGCCCACGACCAGCAACAGTTAAACTAGGTAAAAACATACAGTAAATGGCATGATAAACTACTGGCCATTGAGAAGAGAAAACAACTATCATACAATATTAAGTAAAACTTATATAATTGTTCTTACATGCATAAATGACGAGAATTGCTTGTTTCTGACAGGTGAGATCAGTGATAACATTTATCTTCTTCTCTGCCCCTTTCTATAGTATTCAAATGCACCAGAATGCAAGGATATTACACTTATAACGTACACTAATCTTGAGAATAAAACAGATGACCTGTTGCTTGAAATACAGCTGAACTATAATGGCAAAATAGACTGATAGCTGAATTTATATCTTCACATGAGGCAAGTATACGTAACACTAAAGAACTTAGATGGGAGAGAGTGGGAAGCAAGTAAGTAACACAAATTTGTAGATGGATTTGAACTTGACTTGTCAGTCAGTTTTAGAAGTGGAGACCATGCATAGAAAAAGAATTCCAAATGAGTAATAACATTTCCGTGTGATGTAGACTGTGTTTGCCGAGCAGGCTCTTGAACTTGACCTGCCTTGAAGAATCCCTGTTGTGGAGGTTTGATCTCCTCCTTGTAGGGATCTCAGGCTCCTGGCAGTGCCATAGCAGCAATCTATGGGGAGAGCCGCTGGAAGCCAAGTGAAGAGCATAAAAGCTAACAACACTTTGCCTAGCAAAAGATAACTCAATCAAAGAGAAGGGAAGAACAGGGATTTTTTTTTTTTCCAATACCTTTTAGCAGACAGGGCAGGCTTAGAGAACAAAGTAACATTATGTGGAACAACAAATGAGAGCTACACTGAAACCTCCTAGAAAAGATATAAGAAATAAATTGCTAACAGTATTAATGCATAATTTTGGAAGATGAAGAAGTAAAATCCTACTTCTTACAATAAAAACATATGTGTTTAGAAAAATAATGGACCTTTTTAAGAACACACATTTTATTTAAAATAGTGGATGGTGTCATACTTATTTTAAAAAGGAAAAGTAAATGTTTGCCTACAAAGTTTACTTTATATACATGTTTTATCATATATATATATAACATATATAGTATTGTAAATTTATATTTATAATAAGTATACAATAAATTTATATTATAAATTTATGATATACTTTATTGCCTTACTTACATTGATTTTCTCTACATTTATCTTCAACAGAAAACAAGTTTGTGCACTTAGGGGCACCTCAGTGGCTCAGTCCGTTAAGGGTCTGACTTCAACTCAGATTATCATCTCAGGGTCCTGAGATCTAGCCCTGCACCGGCCTCCCAGCTCAGCAGGGAGTCTGCTTCTCCCTCTCCCTCTGCCTGCCCCCACCCACCCACTCGTGCACACCCTCTCTCTCTCAAATAAATAAATATTTTTTTAAACTTTGTGCATTTAATATCTGCTTAATCTTTGCAGCTGGGCCCACTTCAAAGATTTTCATGAATATGGTTTTATATTTTTTTACTTTGCATCTTTGTTGAAGGCAGAACTTATATGGTATTTTTCTCGCTGACTATATATTAGAACACCCAAATCTCCAGGGATTAAAGAGAGGCCTGATGCAGATAAACCTGGGGTTTTGAAGTATTTTCTAGTCATGAAATCTGACTTAATATAAAGTATTTAATCGAAAAAGTTTATCTAAAATAACTTTAGCATAGTTCTCAAATTATAGTTACCATAAACTCTCTCCTATAAAATAGTAATGTCCAAGATACCAAAAGGTATCTAACATTATATTCATTACAGAACAAAAAATAAGTAGAAGATAGTTCCTGCTCTCAAAACACCTAAAATGGCATCATGATTTGCAGTCATTAATATTCATCCATTGGTTTCCAAAAGAGAACCTCTGTTGAGACTTGAACCTTCTCTGTGAAGTAAGCAAAGGATGTTCGAACTTCCGCTCTCTCCAATGCTTTACTCAGCCCTTCCCAAGGGAGCAAGAGCAACTTATCCCATTGATGAAGTCTTTTGAAAAGATGAAAAGATGAAGTCTTTTCTAAAGCATGGTCAGGTCTTCGGTTTTCTCAGTGGGTTAATCTCTCTCCATGCCTCTCTCAACACTTTAAATCTGAATACTTTCAAGATTCTTTAAACCAGAAGAGCCTCAAGAAGTGTTCTCAGAAGGCCTAGTTTTAATGCTGACCAGCAGGCTCTAAGGGCTGTAGGTCCATTACTCAGCTTCTCTATTTGGGCAATGACCACATAAAGCAACAGACTCGCATTTTCATAAGGCTGGCTGAGTAAATGTCTATGCGGTAAAAACAAGCTACTCTACAGTTTAGTGATGCCAAATAAACTAAAAGACATCCAATTAAATTTGAATTTGAGATATATAAAACAATTTTAGTCCAGTATGTCACAAATACTGCATGTGGTATACTTATGCAAAAAAGTTGTTCATTATTTGTCTTACATTCAAATTTAACTGAGCTTTCAGTATTTTTATTTGTTAAATTTTGCAAGAAGTCTTCAAGATCTAGATTTCAGACAGAAATGAAGAGAGTATGTAAACTGGTACTCTGACACTGTATACAAGATGACATATTTTGAGAATACAAATATTATACTGTATTGTAATCAGTATCTAACTTTATTGGTTGCAGTGCTTATAACTCAGGGGAGAGGAAGGCAGAATAATATGTTAAGTGCTTCATGTTTATAATTTAAATATATTATCACAACTACCTTGTGGGGTAATTACCCTTTCTAACCACAATTGTAAAGATGAGAATACTCAGCCTTATGCATTTCATCCTTTTCATAGGACATAGACTACTACTGGCAAAACTGGCTTCCCACTAATTCTCCCTCACTCCAGAGGCTGTTCTTAATTGCCATTTGATATTGACATGAAATATATATGCAGAGAAATTAGAGAACAAGAAAAATAAAAATGTACTGCCTTGTGAATGGACAAGCTATTAAACATTCTAATTGTTGTTTCTTGGTATTTGAATGACTCACTTCTTATCTATAATCAGTCAATTCATACCATAACTTCCTACAGATGAATTTCTCTCTGTAAGTCCAAGAGAGCTAACCAAATCACTGTTACCAACAGCGGTCAACATTTGTTCATATTGTAGTGTTCCCAAAAGTCCCCAGTGAAGATTGTTAAAAAGGCAGATTCCTTTTTCCTATTCAGAAAGATTGTTTCAGTAGTCTGGGCTGAATGGACCCAGGGTTCACATTTTCAACAGTCTCTCCACTCAGCTCTGACATACGGGTGACCTGTCAACCATACTTTGACAAATACAGAGTAAATAAATAGCTAGGACTAGCTTTGATTTCCAGAAATGTTATGTTTCGGGAATATTTTGCAAATTACGTGTAAATGAATTAGATAGTTATTCTAAAGAAGTTTGGATTCTCATTTCAAAAAACAAATGAACCCCTTACATTAGCTGCTTCTATTAGCTCAGTCATTTCCAAACTTTCTTGTTCATGAGAATCAACAGGATTGCTTGGAAAAGCAGATTCCTGGGCCTTGTCCCCACAGATGTGGGTTCAATCGGTCTGGGGGGATGGCTCAAGAATTGTCATGTCCAAAACACTTCCAGCTTCCTGGGCCTTGTCCCCACAGATGTGGGTTCAATCAGTCTGGGGGGATGGCTCAAGAATTGTCATGTCCAAAACACTTCCAGCTGTGCTAATGCTGTCAGTCATCAGATCGCAGTTTAGGTACCAGGATGTTAGTTGATACTATTTGAGACAGATTTAAAAGATCATCACACCAATTGCATATTTGACTTTGGAATTCCTTCTAAGTAAAGAGGAAATGTAAGATGAACTTGAAGATAAAAAACAATAGATATTAATCAATAAATTTAAAATACAATATGCAGAAAGATAAAATGAAGAATACATTTTCCAGAAAGGAATCCACATCAGATCAACAGTATAGTGCAGCTCTTTGGGCAACTAAAACTTATGACTGATTTCCTATATTAAAAACACTAAGAATTTGTAGAACCTGGTAAGGACAATCAAAACATGGACAAGTGGACTTCTGCAAAGGCCTGTGGAGTTACAAATTGAAATTAATAATTTTTATATTATTTTAAATATTTTTTCTAGCCTATTATTTCATTTGTTTCCTTTTCTGAGGGTCCAAAATCTAACTTAGCCATAAAGAAGGAGAAAAGTAGATTTTTAGAAAAAGTATGTAATTATAATAAATACTAATGTTTTCTGAGAGGTTACAAGGTACCTAGAACTATGCTAAGCACTTTACATAATTTGGTAGTACTCATCAGTGCATTTATAAGAAATTGATGTTTACACACGCATTTTACAGATGAAGAAGGTAAGATCTAAGTAGCTCTCAAATTCTTGGTCAAAAGTCACAAAGCAGGCAAGTGACAGAGCCAAAAAAATACACAGAAATGTCTATCACACTCCAAAGTCCTCTAGTTATAGAGATAAAGCTAATTAAATATGCCAGGCTAAAAGTGAAAAGGGAGCTAAACCGAGAAGGGAAAATCAAGAAGGGATGGATGGCTGCCATTTTGAGCTGTGTGTTTAATTTGGTCTGGATCCCATTCCCCAGATGTCAGAGAATGTGGTGTTCACGTCAGCACCAGAGACCTCTTTCTTATTTTAACATCAAAGTTTCAATTTGGCTCAAAGTTAAAACTCCTCAGTCCCCTTCTAGCACTTACTCAGTTATGCCTGCTCCTATTCACTTTTTTTGAAGTATTAGCATTTTTTTTTCTTCACAGACATTAAGCTTCTTAAGAAAGGCAACAAAGCCTGGCAGGAGGTGCTCATGCAAAGCATGTTAATTGTTCTCCATCACTTTGAGAATGGACTGTGTCTTCACCACATTTGGATGCCCAGAGGATTCTAGCACCAAATCTCACATATGAGGCTCTAAGTAGATGTCACATCAAAGTGGGCAAGTCTGTGGCCATCACTGTTCTGGGATGCCAGATACAGAAACTCACTCAATTTAGATACTAACCTAAATAGTTCAACTTTAGTGCTCTGAAGACAAAATGATTTAATTATTGCTATGCTTATCCTTATCTGTATCTATTTAGACAATTCAAAATCACCCCCTTTTCTTCTTTCATTTTCTTTTATCTCAAATTGTAGTCTTCAATACCACTGCCAGACAGCAGGAACAATGAAAGGCAGAGATAAGAAGCCAGGGGCTGGAAGAGAGGTGATGATGGGGAAATTGAATTATTGCATGGGGCAGCAGATGAGTTCATTAATAAATATTAATCCAAATACCTTACTTTAGATGTATCTATATTCTCATTTAGGTGATCCTAATGATAATAAAATAACATTTAGAATTACACTTAAAAGTGATTTGCAAGGCTTTACTGGAGAAAGCTGTCAAAAGCATAAACATTTGACAACGGAAAAAAAAAAGATAAAAGGAAGAATTTTTAGAAGGGCTGATTCAAAACTAATATAGTATTTTTGTATGTTTAAAATTCAAGCAGTTTTCAGTTAAATTCAGCAAACCAACATAAGATATAAAAAAGCCACAGAAAAATATACGAAGACTGACATTTTCTTATAGCCTCTTTTTAAGCCATGTAAACCACATACACCATTTAAAAAAATGGAAACAGACACAGGTTTGTTTGTTTGTTTTTCAGTGCACTATAGATTGTTAGATACTTTATTTACAAAATGGTTTGTTCCTAAGGGGAGAATTTTAATACAGTAATTCATATAGCTAATAATTTCAGTAGTATTTTGACTCTTACAGAAAATGTGTGTAAGACAAAAGGATGAAGAGTATAATCTAGTGACCTGGGAATGAACTAAGTATATCTTATTTAATACCCCATTTTATCGATGAAGAAATGAGATTTGGGCAAATTTCATATTTTACCTGAAGTTATACATCTGAGAACGAAACCCAAACTTAAACACAGGACAGCCTAACTCACTGCAGCCCAGCCAACTGCACTCACACATTTTGAAGAAGAAGAATCAAGTTTTTTAGGATAAGATTAGGAAGGAAGTGAATACTCAGAAGAGGGTGAAATCCCGGGGATAAAGGCAGGAGTCCTACTGTGGAAGAGTGTGACTGTCACGAGAAGTGGGCCCTGAACTTGCTAGGAAAGAAGAGTCACAGGGATTTGGAATAATGGCGACATAATCATAACTTAAAATATATTTGACGGAGGAAAAAAGAAGTGTGATACTTAGTATAGTCAATTTAGATATGCCATATAAACATATAACAAAAATATCTTCACAACAATATTAACAAAATTTTATCAATATATCTTTCCTTCTTTCTATGATATACATCACAGCCCATTAGTGTTAAATGTTACCATGACATCTACCCAATGATTCAGAAATTTTCATTACAATATTTCTCTTTCACTCTTGGTGTTGATATGCTACTTTAAGCAGAGCATTGGTTCTCGATCATTACTGGAGGTCAGCAGTGTATTTCCTTTCCACTTTACAACAGCTATACACTGGTAGCCACAAATTATTGTTTAACGTGATTATTCGGAAATATATTAAATAGATGTGAAATAAGAAAGTGTATGAAATAATATCACTATTTATAGAGACATTTTTTTCTTACCAGATATTCTACATGACAAAGTACAAATTTTGTAAAAGACCTGAATAAGATCTACCTTCCAGGAAATAATTCTTCTGGAAATTATATAAATTTGAAAGCATATACTTTATTGTACTTTTAAATATCTATAATTAGATCATTGCATTTCAACCTGAAAGCCAATATATAAAATAATTCCCAAATATTTCTAATCAGCATTCTTTACTTGGTTCTTCATACAATTTTTTACCTACTGTATGTTATAATGTGGCAATTTGTAAGATATAATTTATAATTTTATAAAGACAAAATATGTTATATATTTGATGTGCATAAATGCACATTTTCTATGGCTTACAAATTTACATTTACTTATTTTTTTTAAAGATTTTATTTATTTATTTGACAGAGATAGAGACAGCCAGCGAGAGAGGGAACACAAGCAGGGGGAGTGGGAGAGGAAGAAGCAGGCTCATAGCGGAGGAGCCTGATGTGGGGCTCGATCCCATAACACCGGGATCACGCCCTGAGCTGAAGGCAGATGCTTAACCGCTGTGCCACCCAGGCGCCCCTACAAATTTACATTTAAAACTCTATCATAAAATAGAGAATATGAAAACAAAAAGTGTGTGATACGCATATGCTCAAATTATAAAAATTTAACTTAAATTTGATTTATCTCAAAATAAATAAGAATTTTTAAAATTTCATCAACGAGTAAATTGGGATAAATTACCAAGAGAAAAAATAACTAATTTAGTGGTATTGAAAATGGCAAATATAGTGAGAATAATGAAATATTTAAATGATGGTAGGATTAATTGATTTTAAAAATTCATAGTTTATCAATCAGCTTCTCTCCATTGTTAGTATAATTGCATTATGTTTATTCATTTACATTTTGTTTATGCACTATGACCTAAAGATTCCTCTACCACCTGTACTTATAGATAACCTTGCCTGACTCCATGGCAGTATTTTAGTCCAGAGTTTCTGCTGATATAATTATTATATGAACCTTTCAAGTGCAACTCAAGCAGTTGAGGAAGGCCAGCTCATCAAGAAATATCATAATGCCAACTTGGCAAGGAATTGTCAATCTATCAATTTTCCTGAACCCTGTACAGCCAATAAGTACGTAAAATTATGAAAAAGACTGTTACATGTAAGTTACAGGTACTTCAAAAATGAGAAACCAGTTATCATACACCATATTGCAATATTTTCTTAGTTGTTCTATATTAATTTTTCTCTTATTTATTTGCTACTTATTATACTACCACTAAACTCCAGTCTAATCGTGTAGAGGGAAAAAGCAATTTGAAATTTCAAATTAAGGGAAATAAATTAGCATTCCATTTTAAAATACTCTCTATGGCAAGGCAGGTGAAAGTGACTTATTCAATAAACAGAATTTAAGGGAAAGGCTTTCAAATAAGCAGACAAAAACTACAAATACAATAATGTCCAAATTATTCTATAAATTTCTAGTATTTATTTTTATGTTACTGTTCAAAGAACAGCAAAAATGAGTATATTTAAGAAAACGTCCACCTGAGAGAATATAATCCTTTACATATAATCAATTTACATAAAATTGATCCTACAGTGAAATTTCAACACTGTTTCAGACTCACAATCATGTCTGTAATAACACACCAAACTGTCACAACTATAGTTTGAAATAAAAAAGGCAATTTGATCTTCCAGTGAAAAAGCAATTTGTTTAAAACACATCTTCAAAATCAGCAAAGGAGAATTCAATTTTCATTGTACATTGGTTCTATTAAAGTTTTTGATTAGCGTTCATGAAAGCTTCATTCTTAGGCACATCAGGTTTATTATTCTTATGAGCAGTTTATATTTTTTTTTACTTTTTGTTGCTTTCAAAAAATAGTTGCATGAGTAAAGCATAATACTTGAAGTCCTACAAAAATATATGATTTAAAAATCAAATAGGTACTTAAAAATGACAAACGTGTCCTGGAGTTAAGTATACCAAAACAAAAAGGATTACATAGATTATTAAATAGTTGTGTGCTTTTACTATGATAAATTCATTTCTAATGTTTTGATAAAGTGGATATAAAGATGAGTTCATATAACAAAACTCATTCAAAACTAATGATTGCTGGGCAAAACGATATGGACGTTCCTCAACAACTTAAAAATATAATCACCATGTATGAGCCGGTGATTCCACTACTGGGTATTTACTCAAAGAATATGAAAACATTAATTTGAAAAGATATGTGCACCTTTATGTTTATTGCAGCATTATTTACAATAGCCAAATTATGGAACCAACCCAAGTGCCCATCGGTAGATGAATAGATAAAGAAGTGATATATACATCATACACACACACACACACACACACACACACACACACACACACTCGGGAATATTACTCAGCCATAAAAAAGAGTGAAACCTTGCCATTTGCAACAACATGGATGGATCTAGAGGGTATAATGCTAATTATATTGCTAAGTGAAATAAAGCAGTCAGAGAAAGACAAATACCACATGATTTCCCTCATATGTGGAATTTAAGACACAAAAGAAACGAAGAAAGAAAAAAGAGACAAACCTAAAGCTGTTTCTTAAATATGGAGAAGAAACAGATGGTTGGGGGGGAGAGGGATGGGTGAAATAGGTGAAGGGGATTAAGAGTACACTTCTCATGATGAGCACCGAGTAATGTACAGAATTGCTGAATCACCGTATTGTACATCTGAAACTAATATAACAATGTATGTTAGTTATACTGGAATCAAAACACAAAACAAAACAAAAACTGATGATTGCTATTTATGGAAGAAGTGAAAGCTTAGGTCTTTTTTTGTATTTGTGCCAATATATGTTTCATATGGTATCTAATAGCTACTTCTATATACACTGGCTATTTTAGATATGGCAATGAAATTAATTCAAGTAAACAGAAATAGGATATTTAATTTTGAAATTAGGAAACTTGGTAAATAATGCCTTTAAGAATTTTTCATAAAAATTATGCAATTAAGTGAAAGAGTCAATATCATCTAATTTCTAAGTTTTTACATGATATATGGAGTTAAAAAATAAAGTATTATTTGCTTTTACCATATACTTTCCTTAAAATAGCATATGTGTACTAATCTGTTCATCTTTGAGTAATAATTTCTATTTAGTTTATAAAAAAAGTGTTTAAAAACAAAATGAGCAATTCAGTTACTTTAAGAATTGAAATAAATTATTCAGTCAATTTGACTGCCATTCAGAATTAATTTAGAAAGAATTTAACTGCTTCACTTTAGGACTCTAAAGCATATGCAATTTTTGTATGCATAATAGCAAATATCACCAGTCACTTTCAGCATATACAAAATGATAAACCGAGAAATGCTACCCATTAAACGGATTTTGCTTAAGTTGTCTGAAATACACAATTTTTATCATAGAAATATATAACTCAAACTATTTTTATCAGTTGTAGGGCTTTAACATTTCATATGGCAGGTTAAACCAAGGGAATGGTCCTGCTCTGGTATATTTTATTCATCACTAACATAAAAATCTTGCCTTCCTCTCATGGCTTGACTTGCTATCCACCACGGAAGTAAGAATTTGCACTACTGTGATCCTCAGACTTGAGAACGTACTATTCACATGAATTTCTTTTGCTGGGCTTTGTCTTAATGCATGCATTCTGGGAAACACACACACGTACAATAAAGTATATTATATGGAGAAGTCACAAATTCTATGTATTTCCAAATCAAATCTTATTTTCTCTTTCATATCCAATTTTAATTTGAAAATATATTTGAAAATAAAATTTGAAAATATAACAAAATGAATAGTGACATTTTTAAAATCACAATAGTGATTGTGGAATTAGCATTTTAAAAAGATTTAAGGTGTGTGCTATTAAATGAGCTATGAAAATTCTTATTATTTAATTAATGTCAAGATATTTTTTGGAATACCTCTACTGGAGCTTTCATTTGACTAGCAATTAAGGAGTTACAGAAAGAAATACAACATTTTGAAAAAAAGTTTCATAATAAGCTTTTCATATTAATTTAAGCTAGTAATATGCTATTTCTACTTTCTGAATAGGAATCTATTTCTAGATAAAATGCTTTATTTCTCAATATAACTTTGGCACTGGGTGCATCAGAACATATACTCATAACCTGCATTATTTTTAGAATATTAATGTATTTTTACAAAATGCCATTGCTTCTGGACACTACTATTCATCATTCTTTCAATTAAGAAAGTAGAAATCATTGCATAACCATTAAGGTGATTAAAAGTATCTAATGTGGTTTATAAAAAAAGTCTCAGCCTTTCCTTCAAGTGGAATCTGCTCTTGCAGGGAGTGCCTGATGCAAAGTTAAGTGTTTATTTTCTTAATGTTATTTAAATATTTGGTCAGTTATTTAAAAATTTTTGAGTCATTAACTTTATGTTAAAATCTCAAGTTTGTTGTAATTATTACCTACCTACTGATAATTCAATTTTTCAAAATGTCAATAATAAGCATGAATATTTTTCTTTATAGGAGGCAGTGATTTCTTTTAAATATTTGAATATATATGTATTTGTGTTTAAATATATATACATATTAAATATATAACATATATGATATATATATTTATTTTCATCTATGCATACTGAAACTTTAGTAGATAATAATTTAATATAAGCAAGGTTCATCCAAGGACATTTGGTTTTCAAATCATTTAAGTTATTTTACTAAAGTTTTTAATAATCTATATATTATAGCAAGATGCTTAATGTTATGACTGAGAGTCAGTGAAAACTTTTCATTGTAAGGTATGCAAAATAATTAAAAGGAAATTAGTGAAAATCAGGTAAACATTAGAGAGAATTTAGAAAAATAAAAGACATGTGGGTGTGGTAAAACTATAGACATTTTAATGGTATAGTTTGAACGGTGACCAGAGGATCCTCAACCAGTAGGACCCCCCAAAAAAATGCAAAATTAAGATTTTCCTCACACTTTGGGCAGTCTCATCTGACATAGTATAAATGGGTAGGCCAGATGGTGGTTGGGCAAACAATCAGCTTCAATTGCAAACCTGTCCCTTCTAAAACATACACATTCAACACAGGCTGCTGAACTATCAAACTCTGAATAATGATAGAAAAAGAACTGTGATCCACTGTACCTCTATAAAGAGATTATTTTATCTGATATAAAACATGTTACATGCAACAAATTAAAATGTTGCAAAACTTCTCTAATATTTTCTAATTAAAAATTCATTCAATAGAAACACAACTCAATTTTGGGATCTCTTTCAATGGGATGCGTAAGATTTTACCTCTTTTTCTGCTAATTGTCATATTCACAATGATTAGTGGCTACAAGACAGTTTAAACAGAGCCACACTCTAGAGATTCCACTGCACTACAGAGACAACGTAGCTTCCTGTTTTTCTATTCTACATGTTTACTCAAAAAAAAAAAAAAAAAAAGACGTGGGGAATGCTAAAGCTAGATTATGAATCCAAATCCTGAATGTGCTAATTAACTGTGTATAATTGGCATGTATACTTATCCCCTGGGTAGCTCAGTTTCTTCATCTGGTAAATGGGCAAAAAAGAGTGGATTATCTGCAAACTGTTTTTAGATATTTAGTAAAAGAAAATCAATTTCAAATAGGGGCAATGATTATGTTTTGCTATTGTGCACTTATTTCCTCAATCTGCTATGAAGGAATTTTAGAAAACCACATCACAAATTAAACTATAATCATTTTTCAACTTTTTCCTAAATATAATATTTTTATTTCAAGATTTTCTCTCTGCTGTGGGCTTTAAGTTGGTCTTCTGGGGAAAACAAACAGTAATTATGAGCACATCATTCTTGACTAAGTTAACAACTATAATCTGGTAATGAGAACCCACTGGACAAATTAAAGTCTTGTTTGTGATGCAAAAATGTGTAAGTTCAATACATTAATAAATCGCATCTTTTTTCTTTGATCCCGTGTCTAAACTCTACCTGATTGTTATGATTAAAATCATAACATGGATACACATTTATGTTTCTTTATTGTTTTTGTTGTTGATTGTTTTTGTTGGATTGTCTTGTCTTAGATTAATAATACACAATTTTAAGTTTTGCCTATCATACTGATATAGAGTGTGATATTAATCGTATTATCTCTAATACCTAGCATATTACTTGACATAAATTAAGAGCCAGTACAAATTTGTCAAATGAATGAGTAAATCAGCAAATCTACCAATTAAAACAGTCATGTAAATAAGTTAACCAATGAATTAATGGACCATCTATCTCTCTGAGCCTCTGAATTGCTCTTCTCTTTTCCTAGCCAGTGAAAACTGGCCCTCTTCCCTGTCTGGATTACTACATGAAATGCTGGCCATTGGTTTCTCTCCTCCTATGTACTCAGAAATTTGGTGTACTTTCTAATCCCTGCACTTCTAGCAGCTTCTTCCCCACCTGAAGGTAGAGTCTTCATTTCTTGGCTTCAGGCACGTCTCAACAGAAGCTGGTACTAACATTTTTGCTCCAAGAATTTCACTTTGACAAATATCACACAGGAAGCCAGAATGTGGAAAGAAAGTTTTTAAAGGACCGCAGTCCCAAACATACAGAATCGCTAATAGATCATGACGTGTAAACAGAGACCTGAGCTAAACTGACAGTAGGAGAGAATAGGTGGTTAATACCAAAGGAGTTAAAATCTAAACTCGGATAATAAAACTGCAAAAGTTTAGAAACACGCACTTTCCCAAAATGATTGTTTCTGAGTTCCTGCCCCACCTCCCCGCCTTAGGAAAGAAGTATAGAGGTGGAATCATAAGGCTAAAGAATATACATTATTTTAGATTTTAATACTCACCATGGCAAAGTATATGACTTCTTTGGATTTCTAGATTGTCACATGTAAAGTTTGTGTGTGTGTGTGTAGACAGATAGGAAGGTAGGAAGGAGAGACAGAGAGAGAGAGAGAAGATGAGAAAACCAGGGGCCTATAATTGACAGACAAAAGGCACTGGGTTGAAGGATCACAATCTGGATCCTAACTTTGCTACACAGTGGGGGCCAGTTATATCTAAAATAGATTTTATTGTATTTTTACTTTTATAACTGAAAAAGTATATGTATAATTTGGCCATTTCTAGCCGCAATAAAACTAAGGACTGTAACGTAATTCCAGGGTCTTCACTTGCGTTTTTATTTAGAAAATTTATTTAGAAACATTTTTATTTACTGGCACTGAAGGATCACTTAAAGTATTTTATTATTATTTTTTTAATGTAGTGATTCCCAAATTGGCTTCTGTGGGCATTTCGGAGTGGTTATGAAGTTTTATGTTTGAGAAATACTGTTATATATCATTATATGTGTGTGAGAGGAAAAGTTTATAACTTAAATAGGCAAAAATGGGTTTATGTCTCACTTCTAATGCTTATCTGACCTTGAGGTCATGTTTAAAGTACCCAAATGGTCTAAGCTCCAGCTCTCTTACACACCAAATGGGACTAATAAAAGTTCCCCTGCAGAGATACTGTGAGTTGCCTGCGTATTCCACAAATATTAATATTTTCTCCAATTTAGAAGCCATGTAGGTGATAACTCTTGCTAAACAGACACTCAATTTATTATCGAGTGGTTCTCCAGAAATATATTTGTCAATGTTTTCTAAATCCTTTTTTAAATCTTAGGGATCCACCTGGCTAATAATCAGTCTACTTCTCCTTCTCATGAACCTTCATAAAAGAGTAGTCTACCTTTATAAAAAACCCTTTTACACTAAAGTGACCCATAGCTCTGAGGACTTACACAGACATGTAGATATATGACATTAAGATGGCAAGTGGTGTCCCTTTGGTGTCTGGTCAACACTACTAATTTATCATAGCACCCACTAATACGTACATTATCTTGTCTGGTCCTCAGGTATGATCATTCCCCTATGAGGTAACCCACTTTCTACATGTCCACATATCCACATGTTCTGTGCTTGACTTAAACTTAAAACACATGTATACCTGTCAGCCCACTTGGTGCACCCTTTAAAGTCATGGAAAACTTTTAGATGTTCTTCCACAGAAATCTTGCATTGTGAAACGGTGCTTCAGGCCCTCTCTGACTAGATGTACCATGCCATAATTTTAATCTACTGCTTCCCAACAGAAAAATGAACACTCATTTCTCTAAAACAGACTCTGCCCAGGAACTAAGGACATCCTTCTCAAAGACCCAAATCGGCATCTCTTCCTTATCTGTCCTATACCTAGGCGAGAGTTTTCAAATTTAAAAATCAAGAATGTGTCACGTTGGAATTGTTTTCATGTTAATGATTTCTCCCTTAGCAAATTTTCTCTTGTCCAGTGGTACAAAGGGGTGAAGGTTTGTAACAAAGTAAAGGACTACAGGAATTTGGTAAGGTAGGGGAAGAACAGCATATTAATGCCATTGCAATATAAATGGACAAATGCCACTTTTAACAAATCTCACAACAAAAATTTAAAAGAAATATAATAAATTCGTCCTCATCAGATTTAATTACTTATAAGTTTCTTCTATCAACTTTTAGTTTTTTTATACTTACATTGCTCTGTGTATTGTCTTCATAGTCTTTGAACCTTCAGTAAGAACTACTCACAACTTAGCATGTTAGATTTGACCTACTGGCATAGAAAGAACACTTTCTTGTCTTCTTCAAATCAAAGGCTTAAGCTAGAAGATCTTCTATCTGCTCCACGGGAGCTCAACTCTCTAAATTACTTTTGCAAAGTATTTCACAGGACCTGCAGACAACTAATTTAGAGTTTGCTTTTCAATTTAGCAACTTTTCTACTGTTTTTTTTATTTTTTTATGGCAATGCTGGATATATCATTTGTATCTGTAAAATGTTATCTTATATTTTCATGTGAAGTGATTAACCAGGACCACAAAATAACTACTATTTCAAAAGGTATTTCAATAAATACCTTTGTATCTGTTTCATAAAATTGGGATTTTACTGTACACAAGTTGGTGTATTACACTCTTTGAAAAAAAGTCACATTAGATGCGAGCATTTTACAATAGTCTACAACAGCCTCAAATGTTTTTTAAAAATATGTTTTGTAAAGTTGCATAAAATTATGTGTTGCTGAATAAAACAAAACACCCCATTTCTTATTGTTAGACATTTAAGCTTTAATGGGAGTCGGTGAATTATAAGTCATGTTGAGACAAACATTTCTTTACACACATCATTGTCTAAGTTATATTTCATTATGTTTTGCTTTTACTTTTTAATTAGGATAGATTTCAACATGTCTTTATGAATCAAAGAGAAGAAAAATTGAGACCTGAAACACATTGCTTTCATTCAATGATCTATTCTTCAAAAATATTTTTTTCTTTTGGTTACTGTATCAAGAGAGAAGAATTATATGACGACAACAAAAAATTGAATTATAACTAATTCCTGACTTTCCCGTTATTGATTAATCAGAAGAACCTTGGGCCAAGAGGGATAATTTGTTAAACTCATTAAAAATGTTATGTGGGTGCAACTCTTTTTTTTTTTTTTTAAGATTTTATTTACTTATTTGAGAGAGAGAGAGCAGAGCAAGAAAGAGAGCCTGAGCAGGTGGAGAGGGGCAGAGAGGAAGGCGGAGGGGCTTAGGGAGAGGGAGAAGCAGGCTCTCCACTGAGCAGGGAGCCCAACACAGGGTACATCCCAGGGTACTGGGACAATGACCTAAGAAGAAAGCAGACACTTAACCGTTTAACAGACTGAGCCACCCAGGTGCCCAAGTGGACACAGCTCTTGTTCTCAGAGTGGTGAGTTCAAGCTCCAAATGGGGTGTATAGATTATTTAAATAAATAAAACTTAAAAAAAAATCTTATGTGGAGAACTAACACCAAGCAGAAAAAAGTAGGCTGTGAAACTTATTCTGAAGAGAGAAAATGTTCTGTTAGCTATTATTAATGCTTAATCTATACAAATGAAGATTTTAAGGAACCATAATTAATTATTAGTATTAGATTCTCTAATATTAAATATTAGAGAAAACCATGTTTCAATTGTAGACTAAAATTTGATTAATTTTTTTGTTTTTACTTACAAAACATACAGTATTTTTATCTCATAGTCAAATGGAAGCTACGAATTGTTTTATAATACAAAGTATACACACACTTTGTATGTGATGTTTGTTAATTCTGTAAAACGGTCCTTCTGAGATTGGAAGAATTGCGCGGTCTTTTCATAGTCAAGTTAATGGAAGCGTGCGCCATCTGGTGTTGACCGTGTGGAAATGCAGACACATAGTCCAGAGGCCAAGTAAGCATAGGAATATGTGTTAAATTTATTTAATCCATCTATTTATTCATATCCGTATTTATATTGACATGAATATATTCTAACTAACCTGAAGGGTGAATGAAAGAAAAAAAACATGAGTTCTTACGATTTCAAATGCTGGTTGCACATTTTTTTTTAACAAATCAGGAAAATCAATTAGAACATCCAATCCATAAATTATCAAGATCATTTTTAAAGGATCTAAAAATATGTATATACACTAAGATCTCTTACCTTCTAAGATTTACAAACTGCCAGCAAGTGTAAATGTAGCCACAGGTATGTATGTCTATCTACACTGAGCTAAACCTTTGCCATCTACAGAGTTGTGATACTAGGACAATACTGGATACTAGAGACAGAGAGAGTGTGCAGGGAGAAGCAGACGGAGAAGGATAAGCAGACTTGCGCTGAGGAGGAGCCAGATGCAGGGCTCGATCTCACAACCCTGAGATCATGGCCTGAGCCAAAATCAAGAGTCGGATGCTCAGCCAACTGAGCCATCCAGGTGCTGCTGTGTGGCTATCTAAGATTCTTATTTTAATTCTGAACAATTTTGAACTTGACAGTGTGTCATCTCCTTTTCTTAATATCATTGAAGTTAAGGAAAGTCATTCAGTTGAACCTGAATAAGGAATGTACATTCTTTACTGAGCAGTTGGGGTACAGTGGAAGGAGAGTAGATACATGTGTATGAAAGAAGGATTGTTAATATTTTTAGTAGCCAGACTACACTTCTAGTTGGTGAGGGAAATACATGGTCCTCATTGTATATTCAGATGTGTGTATTAGGTGGGTGATGTGCATACTATGTTCCTTCTTGCCTTTCAGTTCTTTCTACCCAGGGACATTAGGCCCTCCTTGTGATATTTACATGAACTGGGGTAAACACCTGGATTTATCTTTCCCTGTTAGGAGAATTCTAAAACAGTGAAATCTATGTAGATAAAGACGGTTCCTTTTTTGCATGGCATTTGTTTTTCTAGTAGTAGTAGTAGATAGAGAGAAATGGTATGAAATGATCCAATCTTGATCACTGATTTGACCTGTCATTTAAAAATCTGCTAGTTCTTAACTATATGCACATGTGTATATAAATATTTTATGCATGACAAATATAAATGCATAACGATTAAGGATATATTATTTGGACCAAGATTTCCTGGATTCAAATTCCAGGTCTACCACTTGTTGGCCTGTGTAAATTCGATGTTGTTTAACCTCTTTGCTCCTCATGTCCTCAAAGGTATTACTTGGTATGTTAGGACTTATCACATGGGGTGCTTGTAAGGAACAAGAGTTAATATGTATAAAGTACTTGATAAGCCTTGTGCATAGTTGAGTTCTCAAAAATATGTTTTAAAATATATGATATTTCAATAGAGAGGAAGAGGATAGCTGTGTATTTCATTAGGTTCTATAGGATTTGGGTTGGGAAATGTTCACTTAGACTCTTATCTAAATCTCATTTTAACTTAGGACAGAATGAGGACAAATCTTCCTGTCTCTTCAAAGTCACCAGACATCTTTGGTGACAGTTCTCAAGCTGGATTTTTACTAAAATTCAGTTAAAAATATTCTTCAAGCTATTGATTCACTGATTAAACTATGATTTAAAACCTATTTTTAAAACTAATATGCACTGTGATATTAATGATCAATTCTTTCATTCAGCTAAGTGATAATCTTAAAGCAAGAAAGATGATCAACATTTTAGATAGACTTCTCTTCGAATCACTTCTTTGTTAAGAGATATGTTTCATACATATATTCTGGTAATACACTCCATATAACACATATTAACTATATGCTAAAAGGCAGTAACATTACTTATCCAAATTCATTTTGGATACTTCCTACTTTTTTATGATGATCTCTTTATGAATTAAGTCAACACTGCACTATTTTTCTATAACGTTTATGTTTAATTTTTTCATGGAATTAGGTTGTAAGAACTATTGATCTGAGCATAGTCAAATAACTAATTCTCTATGAGAGGTGTTTCTCAGCTCATCAGATTATATTTGTGGTTCTTAGCAATTATGGTTGCAGCTGCCAAAACAGAAGCTTATTGCAGGGACCAAACAGATGGTGTAAAGAAACAATGAATGTCATATGTCCTTTTGCAGGGGACAGTGGACACCGAGGCAAAACAGGTATTTATGCTCCATCTGAAGTGTACACACACACATACATTCATACACATCCATGGATGTGTATGAATATATACACATGCATATATTTAAAATTGAGTTCTATACTCTCCAGTGGTTGCCGTGTATAGGATCAATCCCCCACCCCAAATTCAAAATTCATCCAGATGCGGAGACTAATAACATTAGCACAAGAGAAAGTCATATACTAAAGTTGTTACACAAGAAAGAATAGTCTGCTACCTTACAATTTGTCTTAAAATTTTTCTATAAATAAGCAGCAGAATCACAGGAAATATAATTGCACATTTCTTGAGAAAAGGAAGAGTAATACAATGTTGTAAGACCCGGAAAAAAAGGAAAATGATTTTAAAAATGTTTTCAAAAGCATTCAGGAATGAAGAAACTGTATAGTAAGTATGGGGAGGTGTTTTAGGCCTGCAGAATATGTTTCTGTATCTTATTTAGAGGGACATCACAGCTGGGAGTAGAAGAAGAAGAGCTGCAAATATCAGAATTCATCAGCAAGAGACAGATGTGTATGCTGATGTTACATTCTGAGAATGACAGTTTTTGTTACCTCTGTATACTGTCCTCCTTCTGCATGAATTATAAACATTTCTTGAATCTGCCTACAAAAAAATTGTGTGTGTGTGTATAATTTCCAAAATATCAGTGAAGGAAAGGAAAAGAAATATACGATTAGAAATTAAATGTTTGCTATAAGGCTTCACTTTTTCTAAAACATGTCCCAAATATTCTAATTTTTATATATAACCTTCCACAACGTTTTTAGTTTTTAGCAGCACTGTTATTAATATCTGCGGTATTACCTTCCACATGTTAAGAATAAACCAGAACATTGTATTCTAAATTACTTTCAAAATGTTCTATACGTTATGATGTTTTGACATCACAACATCCATTTACAAGTGCACATAGGGTTGAAATTAACACCACCAGACCAATTTATGTTTCTTACACTTGACTGCCAGGAGACTGCCCCTCCCAAGGCTACCTAATTCCAAAGATGATAACAACTTGCCCAAGAGCATATCTTTCATATGCAAACCAAGCAATCCTGAGTTTATACTCCCAACTACTTGCTTATCTAACTCTCACACACCAGGCCAATATTTCCCATACTCTAAATCACATCAGGGTCATATACTAGGCAACTGGTGACCACCTCCAGAGCCCAGCCCAAAGCCCACTGGTATTATTCAAACTAGGCAATCCTACACTGTTTTTACTCTGCTCTGTTTTGCCTTTCCACTACCCCTGGCCCTTCTGCCTCCTGACTGACACTCAGGTCTTTGTAGGACATGCAGTGGCCCCTCTTCCTGGAACTCACGAGTATAATTAACTTCTTCCAAGTCTTATTTCTTCCTGGGGGTGTACTGACTTTACCATACCATATCCAACAGGTGCTCTCCTAAAGCACATATCGTTTCTTACGTGTCCATGGAATTTTAATGCCCTGGTGGATATTAATTCATGTTTCACAAAAGGAAACTTATCATTTAAGTTAAGGATCAGCTAGATTTAATTAATTATTGTTGAAATCATCACAGACATCAATAGGCTAATTTTACTATGAACTTCCAAGAGGTACAAACAAAATTCAGAATTTTGCAAGTTTACTATTACAAATATAATTAATAATGGCTGGTATCTGGAGTTTGGGGGGAATTTTTTTTTTTTTTAATATTTAGGGGAGGGAGGTAACTTGAATAGTTTTGATTTTATTCACTTGTCACTGTGGAGCCAGTGTACTATAAATAAATGATGGGTGCCTAAAATTGTTTGACCTGAATGTCAACTGAAGTTTTATTATATCCATATACTTGTGTTCACACTAATTCAGTTCCAAAATGTTATAAAACAATCTTCAGTGTGTCACAGAAGATATACATACCCTAGCTTCCTCAAAGAGAAAAAAGAAAAAAAAAAACTTTAAAAAGGAGAAATGGGTTTCCAAGGTCATGGATCATAAAATATTGACAACATCTGCAGTAGTATAAACCACGGGGGCTATTTCCTCAGTGCCAGCGTGGTATCCAAACTCGTAACTGACATATGGAATCAGCACTATTTATATTATCAGGAAACATACTGCCAGTCAGTGATCTCACATGCAGGTCTGCTCAGCCAGCACTCCTGTATTTCTTTATTAACACTGACGGAGTGCTTGTCAAAGACAGAGGATCCCTGTCTCAGTAATTTTATCTGAGAGTCACTGGCCAAAACTTGGCCCCTATCTGTAGAGTTCCGGGTCTGATTATCCTGATTTTACCTTCTTCTGTTTCCCTAAAGGGTCTGAGATTGTGTATGGTGTACTTCACTAGTCAGCATAGTTCTTATTCCCTTCCTCTCATCTAATCTCAGAGATCGTGCTAGTGACTGGACCTGATAATAAACTCACCCTGCCCGGCATCTTCTCAGCTTTGACGGAAACATTCATCCTCAAGAATGACACCCATCCATCACCTACAGCAATGAGAACACAGTGTCCTGAGTCCCTCATTCCCTAAGAAGGTGTTCTGAACGTCACTAGCACTCTTGCTGAGCCCACTTCCACTCCTTGGAACTATTAAGTTAATGGTTAAACACACTGATAAAATGTTCATTGCTGAGTTAATTGACGGTTTTTTCCCTGTGTAAAGTTCAATAACCAGGCACAACATTCCCCACACATGCAATCCTAGCACTAATCCCACGATTATGGAGGGAACACTTATATAATCTCTAAACACATGGTCTTACTTTTAAGCAAACACAAAAACCCCACAGAATGCATAGGCATTCTTTAATTTTTTATTTGAAGTACACGTTCATACTAAACTGTGCATGTAGATACAGACGTAGTGAAGAGAAGGGCCATATGCACCCCAATGTTCATAGCAGCATTGCCCACAATAGCTAAATCGTGGAAGGAGCCGCGATGCCCTTCAACAGATGACTGGATTAAGAAGATGTGGTCCATATATACAATGGAATATTACTCAGCCATCAGAAAGAAAGATCACACAACATTTGCAGCAACATGGACGGGACTGGAGGAGATTAAGCTAAGTGAAATAAGTCAAGCAGAGAAAGACAATTATCATATGATTTCACTCATTTATGGAACATAAGAAATAGGAAGATCGGTAGGAGAAGGAAGGGAAGAATGAAGGGGGGCTAAACAGAAGGGGGAATGAACCATGAGAGACTGTGGACTCTGGGAAACAAACTGAAGGCTTCAGGGGGGAGAGGGGTGGGGGACTGGGATAGGCCGGTGATGGGTATTAAGAAGTGCACATATTGCATGGTGCACTGGGTGTTATACGCAAATAATGAATCATGGAACATTGCATCAAAAACCGGGGATGTACTGTATGGTGACTAATATAACAAAATAAAAATTATAAAAAAAAAAAACAACTGTGCATGTAGAATGAGTAGGTTTCAGGAGCTGCTTTTTAACTCTCTTTAGTTCATGCCTGTCCCCAAGCTTACAACTGCACTGGCTATTTTTTTTTTTTTTTTAAGATTTTATTTATTTATTTGACGGAGAGAGACAGCGAGAGAGGGAACACAAGCAGAGGGAGTGGGAGAGGAAGACGCAGGCTCCTAGCGAAGCCTGATGTGGGGCTCAATCCCAGAACGCTGGGATCACGCCCTGAGCCGAAGGCAGATGCTTAACGACTGCACCACCCAGGCGCCCCTGCACTGGCTATTAACTTTCATTCCTGTAATGAGGTATGTCATGGACATCATAGTTGTCGTCAAGATCCAGTTTACCCTCCGTATCGTGAATGTAGTTTGGAAGGAATGGGCTTTGACTAGACATCCTTGCCGTGGTTGTTGATTTGGAGATGACCCAAGGCAATCCAAGTTTCTGATTTATATTTAATGAGTATGAGAATCTTCTTTCTTCCCTGGATGTGAACAAAGGATAATGATAATAGTAGCTAAAATTTATGAAATGCTTACCATGTGCCAGATAGCAAGTATCCTAACTGTATTGCATGAATTAGTTTAATTCTCAGATTTTTTCTATGACATAGATCCTGTGCTCACTCAAATAATCCACATGAGTGAACAGAGGTTAGATAAATGCACAAGGTCACATATAATCAATGTTTGAGCTAGACCGTGAATTCACGCAGTCTGAGACTAAGACCAGGCTTATGTCCAATCTACTGTTGACATTTTCTTTGTATGAAAATCATGAAGGTAGTAATCTTACTCTGGAAAAGAAGGAAGCTGAGAAAATCAAAGAGAAACGTAGGCTGAGCCCTAGTTGAACAGTGCCTAAAGTCGGCTCTAGGTCTGAACTATTCAATTTTAAAAATAAAGCTTCTTAATGTCCAAGCCAGTTTGAATTAGATATTTCTGTGACCTGTAGCTAAAAGCATCCTCTCCTATCAATTAGTGCCAGAAAGACATACAAAAGAACCTTGAACAACACGATTTGAACTGCATGGGTCCACTTATACACAGATTTTTAAAAAAATAAATACAGTACAATACTGTAAATGTATTTTCTCTTCCTTATGATTTCCTTAATAACATTTTCCTTTCTCTAGCTTACTTCATTGTAAGAATACAGTATTTAAACGTATAACATACAAAATATGTGTTAGCCAACTATTTAAGATATTAGTAAGGCTTCTGGTGAACAGTAGCCTATTGGTAGTTAAGTTCTGAGGGAGTCAGAAGTTATACATTGATTTTCAACTGTGCTGGGGTTCAGTACCCCTAACCCCTGGATTGTCCAAGGGTCAACTGTAGTTACAAAGAATAGACTTTAATATGTTGGTTTGGTCAAGCAAGAAAGGGAGAATGCAAGACTCTCAGGACCTTTTTTATTTCTGGGTGGGCATCTGGTAATCTTTTTTACATGTTAACAATTAGTGACTTTCACCCAATTAGGATAATGGCATTCCTCTTGCTTCAATGACTCAGGGATAGATCAAGTCAAAGACAAATAAGGAGTAGGGCTTGACATTATGGATGTGGCTGTCTCGCCCTGTCTTTCTGCATGTCAAAAATTATGCTGCTAGGGGCGCCTGGGTGGCTCAGTCGTTAAGCGTCTGCCTTCAGCTCAGGGCGTGATCCCGGTGTTCTGGGATCGAGCCCCACATCAGGCTCCTCCACTGGGAGCCTGCTTCTTCCTCTCCCACTCCCCCTGCTTGTGTTCCCTCTCTCGTTGGCTGTCTCTATCTCTGTCAAATAAATAAATAAAATCTTAAAAAAAAAAAAATTATGCTTCTAGCAGCCATTTTGTCTATGGGGATAGACACCCAAAGACAGAGCCACAGTTGGAAATGCACAGAACCAAAAATACTGGAAAGAAACAAAGGAACTCCTACTTCAGACATTTTAGGTTACATGAATAACTAATGCCCTTAATGGTCTATGACACTGTCAGATGGGTTCTGTGGTGCCATCCAGAGCATGCTAGGTGACGTGGTGTGCCCTCACTCCAGTTTTGTAGAAAATGTTTCCCTCAGGCACTCTTGTCTTTTCAGGCTCCACGCTCAGTGGAAAGTCTCCTTGGGATTCTCTCTCCCTCTCCCTCTCCCTCTGCCGCTGCCCCTGCTTATGTGTTCTCTCCCTGTCTCTCAAATAAATAAATCTATCTTTAAAAAAAGAAAAAATAACTGCAAAACATCTTAATTGAGATTGTCATCTCCAGTCACGGAAAGGGACGTGAGAGGTAGGAGGATGGAAGAGGTGAAGGTTATAGAAAATGGCATTAAGAGACTAGGGTTTGATCACTAGCAGGAATAAGTGTATCTGATATCCTTACATGGCCAAGTATAATTTATTTTTAGCTTCTTCAGCTACCTTTATTTCCCACAGGGCCAAAAATTTCTCAGATCAATTATTAAAGGTGAAATATTCCTTTAATAATTTGGTTGTTGTTGACATTTAAATGTTTACCTGTTCACCAAAATTTGTATTGCTTTTCGTTGTCTTTGCAGAGCAATAACTGAGCCATTTGACTTTCTTAACAAAAAATACGATAGGTGGCTATAGTGACCACTTATTAATCTTGGCACTTCCTTGCATATTTATAACATGTCATTTTAAAATAGGTACTACAGAGGGGAAAGAAGTAAAATGTGTTTCTTGTATAAAGGAGTTAGACTAAACTCTTCAGTATTTTATCTCCTAAATGACCTTATAAATGTACTTACACTTTTACTCCTGAATATAATTTTAACTATATAATATTTTAAGAATATTTATATAAATACTTGTCACCTTAAGTAGGCTCCTTATTCAAAACTGAAATATCCATAAGTATTACCAAACAAATATGACTCATCTTTATTCGTAATCCAATATTGTTTGTTTTAGGGGACTTGTTCTAAACAGAAGTATCTCTCCTCTGTAGTTAGATTAATCAGGATGTTATTTTGTATTGCCTACAGCAGTGCGTTTAGTAATTGGATAATTTGTCTTCCCCATCACAATAATAGTGGATGGAATCAGTACACTTGCCATGAAGAAGTTTGTTTCTGCCTGAGCTCAGGGAAAATTTGACTACTTCTATCCGATTAACATCCATTTGAAAATAAATTATTCCTGTAATCGTCAACAGAACCCAAAAGCCTGCTAGGCCTTCCTGAGGGAATTATTATTGCATTGGGAAGGAAGGGGAGGGCTGGGGAGACATCCGAAGGGGGTGATGAGGGAGAGAATCTCAGAGATGGCTCGCCTCCCCTTCACGCCCAGGAGGGCGGACAGTGAGAATCATTCTGCTCACAAATGGGGAGACAGAACTAAATCAGTACGATTGTATTGGCATATGGCTTAATGCTTCCGAATCGCATGGGGAAATGAAGATCACACATTCATGTGTCACGCAGGGCTATTGTGAGTGGAAAAGAAAATACCAGGAGAGTTTGCAGTGCCTTGATAAAGCATCGTATTTGCAACTCAAGAAAGTTCTGTCCGAGAGTGACATTCTGCCGTAATCGTTATGGGACATAACTAACTGCTGCCCCATCACAGGAAAGCCCATTTTCTGTCCATATATTCATATGAATGTCTGGTCTCATAGACACAATGCAGATACATATCTGCACATATATATGATACCATTTAATTTCTTTTTACTAATCATGAACAATTAAAATATTGTATCATAGTCCTCTTTACACATTGCACAAAGAAAGAACTGAGCTATTTTCAGGTTTAGGAAAGTCAGTGGCCTAGCCTCTCCGTCTATGAGCAACTCTTTTAAAATTCTAATGTTTTTCTTCACAGCTGCAGGCCCTTTTGCGATCTCAATAGTTCCCTCATTTTGCTGCTTGCAAAATAGGTCCAGAGGAAAAAAAAATAAGAGTATCTTTGCTTCATTATTTTTTCCCTCCAGTTTTACCACCTTCTATTCTCACCGCAGAAACAAAAAGATGAAACAGCAAAACACAAAAGTCACCTCTATGAATGAATCGCACAGTCTCCTATGACTCTCCAACTGTAAGTGTTCTTTCCAATTTATAATTTAGGATGATCAATGAAGTACTTCTCTCTTACCAGTAATCCTTTCTATATTGCCTTTCGTACTGATGACTATTAAAATAAGAAATGTATAGATTACTTTTCTATTACCATCATTTCTATTAGAATTTTCACATGTAGAACCTTTTTCGACAGAATGCCACAATTTTTATGCTCTTGTTCTCCTGAAGAGATGACATGTCCTCATCTTAAAAGAACTAATCGTCTCAGACATTTTCTTTTTATTGACCTTCTCATTTCATATTTGTAACTTTTTAACTTATTTAAACACAAAAGGTTAACATGATTACATAGAATTAAAATGGTTTTATAAGCATCTTTACAACATCTACTCTGTGTCCTCACTGGAACTCCTCTGAAGCATATTTTCAGACCTAAATTATTGCCTTTTGCTCAGAACGTCTATGAACTAACAATTCTTCCCCACTAATATAAAGGTAAGATACTGCTGGATTTTTGATCAGTGGATCATTCTACCATTTAGCAAGCACTCTTACTTTTGCCTGAAATTAGGTAATTTCTTTTTTTTAATTACTTTAAAAAAGAAAGTAGGACCAATTGTTCTCTCCTGTTAATAGCAGATGAAGTTCATATATTAATTAGCATATGTTACCATACCCACATTTTAAACTCTCTGCTCATCAAATCTTTGCTCAAAAGGAATGTTGCTGGGATGCCTTGGTGGCTCAGTCAGTTAAGCGTCTGCTTTCGGCTCAGGTCATGATCCCAGGGTCCAGGAATCGAGTCCTACATGAGGCTCCCCCAGTGAGGAGTCTGCTTCTCCTTCCCTCTGCTCTTGGGCTCTCCTTGCTCATTCTCTCTTTCTCTCCCTCTCAAATAAATAAATAAACAAAATCTTTTTTTTTTTTTTTAACGAACATTTCCTTTCTTTATTACATTAAGAGGACAATGTCAGTTGTAAAGATTGTCCAGGGCCATAGCTGGTTACAGAGTTTCAAGCCATCCTTCTATAAATTCTTAAGCATTAGTTTTGTTTTTTGCTTATTGCTTGTCATCTATGAACGTGTTTACTATAGTTCAGATCTCCAAGCATCTTCCTTTCTGCAATGACATTCTAAGTGCAAAAAACTCACTGTACTAGCACCTCACAGGAAAAGGAAATGTTGCTACAACGCCTAAAATCAAGATGGCTGATGGCACAACATTACCGATGGCACAGTAACTATTTATATCAGGTACTGTGTTAGTTGTTTTACAGGTATTATCTTCGTTCTTTATAAGAATTCTACAAGGTTGACATTAGTTCTATTTTATAGTAGCAGAATCTAATGACTAGAAAGGTTTTATTATTTGCTAAGTCTATACAGTAATTGAGAATTAGAGATGCACAATGGACTCATTTTATACTTGACCCCAAACTCAAAGGCACTCTCCAATACTAAGATACAGAATTCTATGAATGAATTTTAAAAAATGGCAAAGTTACAAACAACAGCAAAGAAAAAGATAACATAAGAGAAAATGCCATGGAGATGCAAAGGAATAGGAGTTTATTTTGATTGCAGAGATACAGAAATGTGTGTGAGAAAATAAAATTTTTAAGAAGTGCCTTGGAAAATATGATAGTAGCAATTATGGGAGGATGAGAGGGGCAGCTCAAGAGTAGGATAAATTATGACTTAAAACAGAAGGGAAGGAAATTCTGGTCTAGAGAGTAATCTTGTTTTGTAAAAGGATGGACATCAATAATCTTAATATGAGTTTATCTTTAAGAACATTGTTTAAGTGAACAATGATGATTTTATTCACTGGTGTATATAGATGGACACAAACATTACATTAAATAGGAGTGCCTGGGTGGCTCAGTCGTTAATCGTTTACCTTCGGCTCAGGTCATGATCCCAGGGTCCTGGGATTGAGCCCCGCATCGGGGGTCCCTGCTCAGAGGGAAGCCTGCTTCTCCCTCTCCCACTCCCCCTGCTTGTGTTCCCTCTCTTGCTGTCTCTCTTTCTGTCAAATAAATAAATAAGACCTTTAAAAAAACAAAAAACAAAAAACAAAACCATTACATTAAATAGAAAATATTTATCTTGGATCCACAATATTTTCCCTTTGGGAAATTAACTCCCTTTCGGAAAACATTCCCTAATCTTTTGCTAGTGTGCTTCGTAGACCTATGTACTCCTGTACCTCATATTATTTGGTACTGTTCAGAGTTATATGGGGCACATAATTTGGACAACGAAAGGATGTGGAAAGGAACTAAGGTTACCAATCATATACTGCATGCAGAAACATCTTCACAATTGATTTCTCATTTAATTCTCAAAATTATTCTAAGAGATAAACATTACTAACCCAGTTTTGGATTCTGACACTGCCGTTAAGGATAGTCAAGAAGTGGAAATACTAACATGTGAACCCATATCTACCCCTTTCTACTGCCCCCAAAGGCCAAATATAAGAGAGCATTAAGAAACAGCTGGTCATTAATGGTATCCAGAGCCACTTTGATATTGAAAATAAGGAAGGAGGGAAGATAACTGTTAGAGGAGAAGCTTCAAGAAGTAAAAAGTGAACAGGTATAAAGAAGTAGAGACAGTGGATGTAATCGGAAAAGCGGGCAGAAACAGCTCTGTGGGAGTAAGACATTATGAAATTTTTAACATTTTTATTCCTTTAGCATTGAGAAAAACAATATTTTTGTAGGCAGATGCCAAAAGCCCATGGTGATAGATGGAAGATGTGAACAAAAGGGGAAAATGACGCTGTACTCCTGCACTTTGTGTTGGTTCTTGATCTCTAGAGGAGAGTCGTAGGTAATCCGTAGTATGCACTAGACCTTCAAGAGTTCTTTGATTCAGAAGTGACCAAGCAGCAGAAACAGGATGAGAGAGAAAACACAGAAGTAGAGAAAATGAGGAACCATGGAGACTGGATCCTCAGAGTTCCAACTTAGCTTCTATTCACTACCACAAACTCATCAATACCCATAATCTTACTAGAAGTCCTCTGAAACTCTCCACTCTTATTTTCCTGTCAAGAATCTTTGGAAAGGGGACATCTGGGTGGCTCAGCCCATTAAGCATCTGCCTTTGGTTCAGGTCATGATCCCAAGGGTCCTGGGATCAAGCCTCAGATCAGGCTCCCTGTTGAGTAGGAAGCCTGTTTCTCCCTCTCCTCCCTGTGTTCTCTGTCACTATCTCTCTCTGTCTCTCTCACATAAATAAATAAAACCTTAAAAAAAAAAAGTATCTTTGGAAAGGTATATAGTAATTTTAGAAATGAACTCACTCATTTAACAAGACATTGTTATCTAAATTGTATTGTGTAGTATATTGTGCGGCGTAAATATGATCTAGTTACAGTTTTCTTCATTACATTCTTTGCATATGCTATGTTCCAATTCATTTGTGCAGATATACCATATTTACCATGCATAATTCTGAGTAGCCAAGGTTACAGTCTCTCAGACTAAAACTGCAGACTTCCTCCTAAAGAAATGGAACACTCATTCTAATATCAAATTTGAGAATGTGTATTTTATGAAGTATGTTTGTTCTTGGTATCAGAGCATAAAGAACAGAAAGTTCTGCATCTTAAATTCTACTTTCAGGGAATAGTTGTCTGCAATCAATTTGGTGATGAGCATTCTACACTGCTACATATTACCAAATGGAATCAAATGCTTTCAGGACACTTATGCGTATGTGGTAGTGGCACCAATGTCTTTTAAGACTTTCAGTTTGGTAAAATTTCATTTTATTTAGAAATAGTATCTATTTGTGTGTTTTCATCTTCACTTTTAAAAAAGGAAATCGTGAGTGTACATTTTGCACTGAAGTTGCATTGACTGGTAAGTGTCAGACACACCAGGCTTTCCCAGCTTAATCCTTCAACACCGTCACAGTGACTTAGATGACTTCTGGACACCATCTTTCATTCTTAAATCGTGTATATATATCAACTTTACGATTTTTGAGTAGATATACACTGTTATGGGTTGAATTGGGTATCCAAAAGGATATGTTAAAGTCCTAACCACTGGTGACTTAGAGTATTGCCTTTTTTGGAAAAATGGTCTTTGCAGTTGTAGTCCAGCTAAGATGGACTCAGCAGGATGGGCCCTAACCCAATACGACTAATGTCCTTATAAGAAGAGCAAAATGGCAGATGGACACAGACACAGAAAGGCAGACCGCCATGTGACAAATGCTACAGAAGTTTTCCAAGAATGTGAAGGGTTGCTGCCGGCCAACACAGCTAGAAAGAGGCAAAGAAAGATTCCTCCTTACAGGTTTCAGAAAGAACATTCAGCTGACAGCTGGATGTCGAACATCTGACCTCCAGAACTATGAGGCAATACATTTTCTGCTGTTTCAAGCCATTCACAGTTTGCGGTTCTTTGCTACAGCAGCCCTAGGAAACTGATATACACAAATCACCAAATGGAAATATTTTCTGTCTTTACTATACTACTTGCAAAGTTTGTTCCCATTCATACCCTCAACAGCAAAACACTAGTCAGAAATTACTCTCATTATTCCTTTCCCCTTAGAATAGCCTTTTCAATAAGTCAATTCACTATTCAAATAATCTTCTTATTTTTAAGTCCTCAGGGCAAAGAAAAGAATGATTAAATATTTTTTTATTGTTAGTATACTATTGTGTGGATTTCATTCTACCTCCATGAGAACATTACTGATAACATAATCCTTAAAGATTATTTAATAACCTCATCAGGCATACTATACGAAAAGACAGTTAACTCTATTAAACAAACCTTCCCAGAAAAGAAATACTATCTGTGTATCTCAAATCCTTTATATGTATGCAACCAAACACCCTGGAATTTTGTCTCCTGACTCCAATATAAGATCCTACGAATGTTTTTTAACTATGAACTTTTGCTGTTTAAGGATCTAGATTAAAAAAAAGAAACAAACAAAGAGAAAAAAAAAAAACAATTTTACAAATACCAGACTTGGTTTTCTGAGATGTTTCCAGATTTTTCAGTCTACTACTTCAGCCTACAACAAGCTTATTCACAATATCAAACATTAATTTCTGTAAATGACAATCAAGTGTAAGAAACATAAACTGGTGTGACAGAATTAATTCCCAGGCTCCATATATTTGCCAGTTGGATGTACTGAGTCTGAGCGTACTTTCCCATTAAAATAATACTGTAATTTTCCACTGATGTGTAAGAATCAAAGTAGTCCATGTAACTCAACATTTATCAAACAGCTCCTAAGAATACAAACCACTAGTATAGAAAATAGCACCAATACACTGAATGGCACCTCTGTCCTTGAGGAGTTCATGGTCTAGAAGTTAAGCATGGTCACCTGACTTCAGATTCAAACTGTAATCTGTGCTCCAGGACAACCTGGAGGCAGGGTGAATGTGGCTTGCAACCAGCATATTTCTGTGGCCTGTGAAACAGGCCCAAGTTCACATCCTGAATCTGTCTCTCAGTGATCACGGGCAAATGATATTATTTTAAGCTACTTTTCTTATCTTTTGCAAAAGTAAAATAATACCCTGCCTAGTACGGTTTGTGTGAGGATTGTCAGGGAAGAACTTGCAATATGGGCACATGGTAGTCAATGAAGCAACACCAAAGGAAAGAGAAAAATTAAAAAAAAAATAGAGAGTTGATGGTGTCAGCCAATATACAAGGATTTAAGTGATGTTAGCGAGCAGGCTACAGACATCCCACTCCGCTTGGTAGGTGTAAGTGATGGTCAGAAATCAAGCACTTTGATGAAAATCTAGGAGAGTCAATAAACGAATGCCTCTTATAAAGTTGTAATAGGAAATGAAAAGCTTGTAAAAAGAAAAAAAATGCTATTATGAGCTAATTTAGATGATCTATTGCAGAGTAACTCTACTACAGTTGTTCCCAAAATACAGTTCATGGAAATGAATATATGTTAACTTGAAAAAAAATTACCAACATCAAATAAGTTTGGTAAGCACTGGGTTAAATAAAATGCGGTGGGTTACAGGGCTGCCGGCCTTCTGAGAATCTTCAGACCAGGGAGGACACATGACCTAAGGGTCTGTTTTCCTGGCAGCAACATGCCAGCTCTCCTGGAGCATCCCGCGGGTTTCGCGAGTCCTGTCTTTCCTAGAGCTCCCCACCACAGCTCCACAGAACTGACTTTGGGAAATGCTATTCCACTGATATGAAACATTCGTAGTTGCCTAGGAAATGAGGCAAATTTGTGACTACTAATTCTAATCAAATCTTTTTTTTTTTTTTTTTGGCACTAAAATAGTTCCCCCAATCAACTCAGTTTTATTTTATATGACACATAGTTAATGGGTTTCTATAATTAGCAATACATTCTAATTTCCTTAATAATCATGATGTAAGTCATCCTACAATTACCTATGACTCAATTTTCTTCCACTTGATTCATGAACAGGAATTAATCTATAAATTCTAAATGACAGGCATTTTTCCTCTGAAAATCACAGATGCATAACGAAATATTACACACACCAGCACAAAACACAACTAAAATATGTATGTCGGTGTTTTAGACAAAACAAAATCATACTTATGATAGAATTTACAAATGGAGAAATTTAATAAACTATTTGTAGTATTGTCATCAAAGAATATCGCTGAGTTTTACTCTAAAATCTACACTTGAAATGATTTGAGTCCCTATTCACACCAATTGACATAACTAAATTATCAGTTTATTCAAATTAATCAGGACTAACTCACAAAAATTGTAATGTAGACAGAATTGTTATTTGGACAACAACATTTAGCGCTTTCGCCAGTGCCCTTATAAATATACTTAACTTTATGTTCTAAAGTGGGAGGAAAAGCATGTTTTCCCAATTATGATCACTCATACTTAAATGACAGCCAATCACTACCAGTGAGATATTTCTGTGACAGTTTTCTGCATTTAAGAGCCCTCAAATTCTTAAGATAAAAAGACATAGCACCCGTGAATTTTCTTGCATCGTTCAGTGGATGTATAAGGATTTGTGAAAACATTGGGCTTTTCAACTCCCTATGACATCACATCGAATAAGGAAACAGATTTTTCTCTCGTAATTTGTTGGGCCTTAACTAAACAGAGGTTAATTTTAGAAAAATTATCCTTAACTAATATATATTCGCATGTATATTATATCTGAAATGTTCTATATATATTTCATACATGTAATACAAATACATTTGGGATGTTCTATTTCCTTTTTTAAAAAAAGATTTTATTTATTTGAGAGAGAGAGAGAAAGAACAAGCGGGAAGGAGAGGCAGAAGGAGAGGGAGAAGCAGGCTCCCCGCTGAGCAGGGGGCCCATCTTGGGCCTTGATCCCAGGACCTAGGATCATGACTTGAGCCAAAGGCAGCTGCTTAATTGACTGAATCACCCAGGTGCCCCAAGATGTTCTATTTCTTATCTCATATTCTCGTGTTTTGTTCAGGTGGGTTTTTGGTTTTGTTTTCTTGTTTTTTTTTCTTTGCGCGCGCGCGCCGTGCGCGTGTGTGTGTGTGTGTGTGTTCAGTGGGTATGCTGGCCTATGTAGTAAGATGCGCTTCCCAAATATAATTATGTGCTCACATGACTGTTTTCTTAGTTTCATATGACTTGGCCTGATTTTTTAGCTTCTTACATCAGGATAGCATGGAGACAACCCAATAACTTTAGCACAACAGCAGGAATTTTTTTTTAAATCACTAGTTTGAAATTATGCTTCTAAAAACTATAGGTATCTTCACTATTGTGTAGGTCATCTCAATATTTCCTCTTCTAAAGAGACCTGAATTCAAATAATTGTGTCTGGGTGAGAATAAATTCTATGATCTAAGGTTAAGAATGTTAATTGCCACCTCATGGAGATACCAGGATCCAGAGAAATACAGAATTGGGCCATTAGAAAAATCAATATGCTGCAAAGATACAAAGAAACCCAGCATTTTACAGGAGATTTCATTTATGTCCTGCAGATCCAGTGACAGAATAGCATTCTAGATGCGCAGTCTTCCTTTACAGACAATATTTCAGGGAAATAGTTAAGCATTTAACTAAGAACTGTGAGGTAGACATACTCTCACTGTTCCAACTTTCCCTTCTCTCTCTGCTAACTTAACAGACTGATTTACTCTGTTCACACTAATTTATTGACTGTCTGAAAGACAATCACTTAATTGTAAATAAAAATTACATGCAAAATATGATTACCTATGGAATTTTAAGTGAAGTTAAATTATTCAATCTATCTACATCACTTTTTCCTCAAGTAGGGGCAATAATAGTGATCACATCCTCAAGCTAGTGTTGAAATTAACACACTACTAGAAGCATCAGTAGAGGAAATGTTTCAAGTTATTTTTTGGATATCATATTTCATTGAGTGTATCTATATGAAAAGAACTGGGGTGATCTAGTAAGATAGTATTATTTTATAGTACAAGAAAATATCAGTTTCACACAAGATGGTACCTTTTTGTTATCCAATAAATTTAGTTCCATTAAACTATTTTGTTATGCTTTTAATTCTTACTGTAAAAGAATGTTACATAAATATTATTTCATTATATAAGTAAAAAATAAAAGATAAATTGTTCTTTCTATAACACAGCCTACTCTATGGAACCTAAATGTGCATCTTTTTTTTTTTTTTTTAAAGATTTTATTTATTTATTTTGACAGAGAGAGACAGCCAGCGAGAGAGGGAACACAAGCAGGGGGAGTGGGAGAGGAAGAAGCAGGCTCCCAGCGGAGGAGCCCGATGTGGGACTCGATCCTGGAACGCCAGGATCACGCCCTGAGCCGAAGGCAGCCGCCTAACGACTGCGCTACCCAGGCGCCCCCTAAATGTGCATCTTAAATCATAAAGTAAATATGTCTATGGGTGACACATGGTCATTAGCATAGTTTTTGTTTTCAAAAATCAGTATTAAATTTGTGGTTTGTCATGTCTCTGAAAATACAATTTAATGATTGATAACTTGCCTCTTCTATGCTGGTAAATTTTGAAAGAAATGAGTTCTACGAGACTTTCCAATTAGATGTCATAAAGTTAGAAGACAAATATACGTACATACATATATTTCCATGTGTTTATACCTACATATTTTGATAAATATAAAGATATATTTTGCATCAATGCTAAATAATGATATAAAATGATATTCACATAAGAATATTAAGTATTTTTTGGAACAGAATAGAGAGCCCAGAAATGAACCCACACTTACTTGGTCAATTAATCTGCCACAAGAATATCTAATGGGGAAAAGACAGTCTCTTCAATAAGTAATGCTGGGAAAACTGGGAGGCTACATGCTAAAGCATGAAACTGGACCACATTCTTACACTATACACAAAAATAACTCAAAATGGATTAAAGACCTAATGTGAGACCTGAAACCATAAAAATCCTAGAAGAGAACACAGGCAGTAATTTCTCTGACATTGGCCATACCAACATTTTTCTAGATATGTCTCCTCAGGCAAGGGAAACAAAAGCAAAAATGAGCTATTGGGACCTACATCAAAACAGAAAGCATTTGCACAGGAAAGGAAACCATCAACAAAACAAAAAGGCAACCTACTGAATGAAGAAGATATTTGCAAATGATATATATGATAAAAGGCTAATATCCAAAACATATAAAGAACTTATACAACCTCACATCAAAGAAACAAAAAAACCTGATTTAAAAATGGGCAGAGAATTCACAACAATGTGGATGGAGCTAGAGAGTATGATGCTAAGTGAAATAAGTCAGTGAGAGAAAGACAAATACCATATGATTTCACTCATATGTGGAATTTAAGAAACAAAACAAACAAAGAAGGAAAAAAAAGAGAGGAAAACCAGGAAACAGACTCTTAACTGTAGAGAACAAACTGATGGTTACCAGAGGGGAGTTTGGTGGGTGGGGGGGATGGGTGAGATAGGTGATGGGGATTAGGAATGCAGTTGTGTTGTATGGAAGTGTTGAATCACTAAACTGTACACCTGAAACTAGTATCACACTGTATGTTAACCAACTGGAATTTAAATAAAAATTGGAAAACTCTCTTAAAATTTTAAAAATGGGCAAAAACCTAAACAGACATTTCTTTCTAAAGAAGACACACAGATGGCCAAGAGACACATGAAACAATGTTCAACATCACTACTCATCAGGGAAACGAAAATCAAAACCACAATGAGAGATCACTTTATAACTGTCAGAATGGCTAAAATAAAAAACTCAAGAAATAACAAATGTTGGTGAAAATGTGGAGAAAAAGGAACCCTTCTTGCACTGTTGGTGGGAATGGAAATTGGTGTACCATTGTGGAAAACAGCATGTAGGTTCCTCAAAAAATTAAAAATAGAATTACCATGTGACCCAGTAATTCTACTATAGGGTATTTACCCAAAGAAAATTAGAACACTAATTTGAAAAGATAAATGCACCCCTATTTTATTGCAGCATTATTTACAATAGCAAAAATATGGAGCCAACCTAAGTGTCCATTGATAGACGAATGGATAAAATAAAATGGTATATGTATACACACACACATACACAATGGAATATTATTCAGCCATAAATATGATGAGATTGTGCCATTTGCAACAAGGATGGACCTAGAAGGTAGTATGCTAAGTGAAGTAAGTCAGAATAGGAAAGACAAATACCATATGATTTCACTTACATGCGGAATCTGAAAAATAAAGCAAGTGAATAAGCAAACAAAAAAGCAGAATCAGATCTATAAATACAGAGAACAAACTGAAGGCTGCTAGAGGGGAGAGGGAGATAAAAGCTTCCACTTATAGAATGAATAAGTCACAGGAATAAAGGATACAGCATAGGGAATATAGTAATTATTGTTCTATATTATATTATATTATATTATGCGTTTCCCCCATTTTGAATGAATAAATAAGTGAATACTTAAAATTTAACTAAGAATTTGTGTACAAAAACATCTAGCAAAAAGTCCAGATTCACTCTGATGCAATGGAATGTATTCACAGTCTCAAAAGTGCTTAGTGGTTTCACCCAAAACTAAGGCCATGTTTTGTTAAGGATATTTAACTATATGCAGGAATATGTGCCTGAATATTATCTCTCCACTGAACTGTTGTTATGGTATCTTTCTTAAAATGACAAGAAAAGGTTTTCTTTTTTTTAATTCATGAAAGGTAGTCAATAAGCCAATATGCTAATGAAATAAAAAGTATATTTTTCAATGTTAGACTCTTAAAACCAAATTTCCCTCTAGCTACTTTAGTACTTATTCAAGTATTAAACATGCATTTATTTTTGTGACTGAAAGACATTAAGATGAATATTTTAGCAAATCGAGTAACTGAGAATTTACAAAGCTTAATTCACATTTAATAGGCAATCTCAGTAATAGGTTCTATATATGCATGGAAGAGGACTACTTATAATCTTAGAGTTTAGACTTTTGGCTTAATTTGATTCCTGGGCTAATAAAATTCTGATAGATACTTACATAATTTTATAAATATTTACATGTAAAAGTGAGTGTTTATATAAATGCTGGTATACATAAACTTTTAAATGCCAATATATATAAAACTTTATTTAATTATATATAATTACACATAATATGTAATTATATAAATATATAAATACACAACATATATATATACACACACACATACATGTAGCCATGTTCATGAAACCCTTACCAACAAGAAATTCTAGATTTTTTTCCAGTAATCTTTCATCCTTTCCTACCTCTCCTAAATTTAAATATGATCATTTTAACTCCAAAAAAAAAAAAAGCAGGTTTTAAAAAGGTTCCTGTGCAATCATTATTTTATAAGAAGTAACTTAATAAAGCACTTTCAGCATTTACAACTGGGAGATCTCGTTTGTACAACCACATGTAGCCTGCCATTCAGCTTTTGTTCACTAGTGAGAAGATCACAGATCACACAGTGGTACTTGGTCAATATCAAACCGGGGAGGACACAGACCATGTGGTGGTGAGGTTAGTACAGGCTACAGAATGGAGTGACAGGGTGTTCATGGGGCCACTTTAATCACGGACAAGGCTAGGGACCAATATGGTTTTCTATTCTCCATGTACAACAGTTCACCTCGTCTACAGTATTTCTCTTTGTGCAATGACAGATATTTGGATACAAGAAAAGCCACTTGCTTTCTACACTTCTATTTGTAGTGAATGAGCTATTTTTCAAATGTTGATTTAGAGACTAGGTAACTGGCTTGACTCCGTATGTGGGTTCATAGTGTCCTCAGATAAGAAGACGGGACCGCCTTGGGGCGCCTGGGTGGCACAGTGGTTGGGCGTCTGCCTTCGGCTCAGGGCGTGATCCCGGCGTTATGGGATCGGGCCCCACGTCAGGCTCCTCCGCTGTGAGCCTGCTTCTTCCTCTCCCACTCCCCCTGCTTGTGTTCCCTCTCTCGCTGGCTGTCTCTATCTCTGTCGAATAAATAAAATCTTTAAAAAATAAATAAATAAAGACGACGGGACCGCCTCCTATTTGCTTCTCTGGCGAGCATTTTGGGCAGTGCTTTCTAATCACATATTAGTTCCCTCACTATCACTTTCAACGTCAACTGAGCTATCTTTGAAGAAATAAAGATTCCCACTATTATGAAACTTCAATCCTGTCTGAGGTCCATGGGCCACCAGGGCAATCATGTCAGCACTGCTTTGGCTCTAGTTAGTCACAAAGCCAACTTTCCTATGTACTGGACTTCTTCACAGAATATTCTTTGAAACATTTTGTGCATAAGCATCCAATAGTGTTTGATACATAAACAACTGAATATGATATAAATATTCAAAAGGAAATATCTTTGACTGTATGTGAAAATGGACTGTAATAGACCATCATTCCAGGTCAGGTGATGCCCAGGAAGGTAATCCGTGTATGCAAAAACTCCTGGTCCAGTTACCTCCATTTCTGTTCTACCACCATGACACTCCACCTCCCACCCTTACCCATCACCACCTTGAGCCTGAACCATCAACCATGACGACACTAACCTGAGAACTTACACCATCAAGTCTTATATTAAAACAAAACAAAACAAAACCACACACTCACACACAACCCTCCCCCTCCACACGCACCCCATGTTTATGTAATCTTACATCAACTATTTTTCAGCGTTTTGAAGATCTGTTGCTTTGACAACTCCTTATTTTTTAAAGCTGGTTTCTTATTGTTTGTTTCCTCCAACTACATTTCCTCCACTTCCATGACACACAACTTTCTATTAGAAATCTTCACTCTCATTTAGGATACAGGTCTTAACTTATCTTGGCAAAAACCAAAACTGCGCATTCTCTCCTTTGCCCTTCAGCATCCGAGCACGCAGGCTGAAATTTGAAAGTCTGACTCCCCTTTCACTCTTCATAATTTCTCCAAAACTGAAAATAATTCCATGATATCCCACAGCCTTCATAAGATAAACAGCAAGCTATTTGGCCTAGCAGTATTCTGGTCTCATTTCTCACTCCTCCCCTCAGGCCACACAACCCCACATGTGATTCTCACGCTGCCTGCCCCTCATGTTCACACAAGCACATATGCTGCTTCTGTCACTGTGACCCATTCCTCCTCCCTCCTCCCATTTTCTCAGAAGTCATCACACCAAGAGTTTGTTGACTTCCCCGACCCCGACACAAACACCACACAGGCACACGTATCTGTTCCACAGCACCCAGGACTAAAGAACCTATCACTCAGTTCTGCAAACGGCTGCTTATTTCCACCATTTTCTCTCCTGACTTAAAACTTTTGAGAGGAGTCCACATATTTTCACGCATTTAGCAATGACATTTAGTACAGTGCCAAATATCAAATAGATTTCAGAAAAGCTTCATCCTTAAAGACTGGACAGGAGATCTCACCACCGTAGTGACCCTAAAAAAACACAAATACATAAACGATGTTTCATAATCCATCTCTCCAGGATATCTTATGTTTTGATAATCTTTTTTCATAGAGCTTAGCCTGTCCCTTTATGATTTTATTTTATATTTGGTAAAGAGTGCCTTACAATACCAATTTTCATGTAATAAATAATGTATGCCTAGGTAAGATTTTTTTTTTAAAGAGTGAAGTACTATTTGCATAAAATAAACATGATAGTTCATGGTTTTAAACAATTTTTCCCATAGGTTATCACACTGTGGACTATAGAGTTGCAGTCAATTTTCAGACTGAGTGTGGGTGTGTCTTTTATCTCCTTAATCGTCTCTTATTTTGCTTCTCAGTGTCTATCTTGGCACCTGTCTCGAGTTAGTTTCTTTAAACAGTTTTCTGGATATCAACATAGAGGATGATTGTCCACGTTAAGAATATTACTATAGAGCAAATAGCATTATGTGGAACCCAACAAAATTGTTATCCTAACATTGTTTTTGGTTTTTATTTAAAGATTTTTTGTTCTAACTTTATACCACCATATGCAATTAAGATAAACAATTGATTAATACTTATTATTTTGCAACATGCTTTTCTTACTACAAAGCATGACGATTTATACATTTCAGGCATGACCCAGCTCTACATATAGAAATTATAGTTTCCAATAATTTGAGAGACAGTAGACACTCCTGTTGTAGAAAAAATCCCCCTTGTCCCTAGTTGTCTTCATCATTCCTTATGGGCTCTCTGCCTGTACTTCCATTCAACTAGCTGGGGTAAACAGTTAAACAGCTGAAAAATTATTAGTCTGCTTGCGGTAACAGTGGTATCCAGTGTAATGGAGAAGCTAACTTATTTCTGAAAGAAAGAGGAAAAGATAGGGTTGCAATATTGGGAAGAAATATTCAAAGAAGAGAAAAAACTCTGTTTCACAACAGTCTTCATGGCCTGGAACAAAAAGTTGAAGAGATATTAAAACACTGAGGGGGGTGGGGGTGGATGAGAGATGGAAAGGAGGGAAAGAGGGGGACGAGGGAGGGAGGAAGAGAGAGGTTTACAAAAATGTTCGAACTTTCATCACTGACAAATTCTGATTAAGTTGCTTCTTATGGAGGAATACGGTAAGCGAGGTTCATTTTTATTGACATTTTCCTTAGTCGAAGCATTTTTTCTTTATTTCTTTAGCACTAACCTAATTTGTTCTCAGCATTAGGCTTATGGGTAAAAGATAATTTGCATGAAGACTAAGTTAAAAAGATAAATGATGAGGATTTGTAGAGTAGTGAATTTTATTTTGTCTTTAATATCTACAGAGATTTTAAGAGTGTTTATATAATATTTTATCTACTGAGAAAAGAAATAGCCAATGCAATAGGAGATATATTTGCTTGAAATGCTGATGTTTAAAAATAGTTCTGTGACTGATAATTTATTGAATGGGAAACCATATTATGTTTTAAAGCATGATTAAAAATCTCTTAGTGCAGAGGAGTGAAATGTGGGGATTTTTCAGAAAGAACACTGTTCCTCCTCGAGGAGAATTTCTAGAAGGAGCTAGTACTGTAATAATGCAAGGACAAGAATCCCTGGATTCCTTGTCTTTGCTTAACAAAGGATAAAAAAACAACAAAAAATGTAGTTAAAGATATCCTAAGGGGCACCTAGCTGGCTCAGTCAGTGCAGCATGCAACTCTTGATCTCCAGGTTGTAGGTTCAAAACCCATGCTGGGCATAGTACAGATTACTTAAAAATAAAATATTAAAAATATTATTAATTAAATAAATTAAAAATATCTAAAAAATATGATGTGTGATGTCATTTGTAAACCTAAAAAATATACCTAAATAACCATTTTTCATTAAATGACGTGGCTAACATTTTTTTTTAAAGATTTTATTTATTTATTTGACAGAGAGAGACAGCCAGCGAGAGAGGGAACACAAGCAGGGGGAGTGGGAGAGGAAGAAGCAGGCTCCCAGTGGAGAAGCCTGATGCGGGGCTGGATTCCAGAGCGCTGGGATCACACCCTGAGCCGAAGGCAGAGCTTAAGGACTGCGCCACCCAGGCACCCCAGTATGGCTAACATTTTTATGTAAATAAATTTTAAGATAATTCCTATGGAAGAATGAGTTAATTCTGTAGAAATGAAAGAAGCAGGAAGAAAAGCCTTTTTAAAGAGTTAATATTCCCAACATCTACAATGCATAAATAGCAACATTATAAAATAAAATGTACAAAATAGTAGTATTTGAAGGATAGCCAAGTCATTGAACTTTTACTGGTAATGATATTCATGTTGTTTTATGGCTGCCACTTAATTTAATAAGATGAAAGCTGGATAGATGGCATAACTTCCATTTTCTGATAATGAGGCTAGAATATAGAGAATAAATAATTATCCCATTGACAGACTAATTCATCCAGCAAATAGGCATTGAGCGCCTATTATTTTCCAAGCACTGTTCTAAGAGCTTAAGTCTCAACAATGAATAAGACAGACTCATCTGTTGCCTGTTCCGTGTTTATATAGATTATGCGCTTATAATCATCTAGTAAACCGATACACACCAGGTCTGATGTCCAGATTTCCTTACTTCAAGTCCAGTGTTTAGCATGCAGGTTCTCTAAACTCTTAAAAATAAACTACTTAAAAATACACTGACAAAGTAACAGTAACTGAAAAATAATATCTAACTTAACCAAAAATCTTAATGAAATACATAGTAAACATTTTATTTGTTAATTAATGATATTTAGGCCAACCCTTTTAATACTTACACAGTAAGTAAAGAGTCTCTATTCACACTGAATGAATTATAATCTACCAAGGCTTCTAAAGGAATGACTTTTTTTTTTTCTTTCAGTAACACAAACCTGTTTATGTGTAATAGGGTAATAATTATTGTGTAATCCTCCCTCACAAAAGTCTACCGATTAATCCTGATGTAGATTTGTTCTGGGTCAGAACCCTACATCTACAAATATTCATTCAACAAATATTTAATAAGCATCTATAACATGCCAGGAACTCTACTGGACACTTGAGATGTACCAGTGGAAAGAAAGACAAAGACCTCTGTGCTTGTGGAGTTGTATTTCAGGAGAGGAAACACACGACGGGCAATGCTCATAATAAGTACATCACACTAAGTAGGTGGGATCATGAGGAGTACTATAGAGGAGAACATTAAGAGCAAGATAAGGAAAATCAGGTGTGCAGGGCAGAGGAATGGGTTCCAATTTTTTTAAAAGTTGGTAGGGGAGAGGTATCACTGTAAATACGACCTTTGAACAAATACTCGAAAGGCGTGGGAGTTTAATCAGCCTGGCAACTAAATATTTTTGAGTTTGGCATGAGGGGGGAATCCTGTTTCTTTTTCTTTTTTCACATTGCTAACCAGTCGCCTCTATATCCTTTATTCTTCTCCGAACTGCAATGCTAATTCAGTCACAGACCAATTTTCTGTATCAAAGTGGGTCGGGCTACAATGAGATGGGGTACTTGCCTCATAGGGCTGCTGCGAGGCTTGAATGATACCAATCATGTGAAGTGCTTAGAACAGTGTTTGGTACTTCACAAGCAAACAGTGAAGTTCACCATGAATAACACGTTGCTGTTTGTGTTAGTTTATTAAAAAAAAAAAAAAAAGATTTTTCTTTATTGATCTCAGATGAAGCTATCTCTCTAAATTCTTTTTCTCTATAATTCCTCTGTTGTATTTTCTATACAAACAGTCTTATTATCTGTAAGTATTGACATTTCTTTTTCTTCCTTCTCAATCATTATATATTGTACTTATTTGGCTTGCCTTAAAAACTTCTAAGAGCATCTGAATAAAGCTGAATAGTAACAGTGAAAGTATGGGTCATTAATTTTCGTGTCCTTGAATTTTTGTGATACTTCCTGTCAAAAGCAAATAGCCAAACATTTTTTAAAAATGTATTCCACATATTTCTGCCTTTACTAAGACTTTTAGTCGATTTAAAACTATTATTATTTTTAATGATATTTTTCCTCTACTAAACTGGAAATTATAAACTCAATATCTGTTTTTATTGTTCACTCCCGAAATTTTACAATATATATTTAATTTTTAAAAGTAAAGTGTTAGGTTCCCACTTCTTATTCACTTTTTTTGTCCCATCTTTTATTTTTTTAATATTTATTTCGTATTTTTAAGATAATTACAACTCTGTCATTTATTCTGAAATCAGGATTTTTTTCTCACACATTTGATAATTTTTTATTCACAGCTTATAACTTTCCTTAACTCAAACTTTGAGAAATCTGAGGATTTAAATTGTGACTGTTTTCCTCCAGTAAGGATTTCTGTTTGCCTTTCCTGGAATCCAGAGTGATTTGTTCACTCCGGGCATTTTCATCTCCTTCAGAATCTGGTTTTAATGATTATTTCAGTTTTATTCTAATGTCTCACCCTGTCCCAAGGCTTATTATAAGATCATTACTGGCCTAAAGGAGAGGAATCCTTTTTCAGTTTGCTTTCTCTCCACAGCTTCCTAGTACAGTCTTGGATTCCAGTTATTATTTCTTTTTATTTTTGATCTATGGCGCATTCCTTTACTTTCCGGTGAGTCCAGTAATGCAGGAGAAAGCATTATACACACACACACACACACACACACACACACACATATTTTTAAGATGTTATTTTGAAGTGATCTCTACACCCAATGTGGGGCTCAAACTCACAACCCCTAGAACAAGAGTCCCATGCTCTATAAGCTGAGCCAGTGAGGTGCCCCCCCCCCAGGAGGAAGCATTATGATACCAATTTATTCAAGAAATACTTGAATTTTTGCAGGAAAGTGTTTCTGACCTAGACCACTTTATTGTCAGAGTGAAAAAACCTTCTTTAAATAGTCAATACATAACTTCATGCGGGTTGTTAAAGCAAGCAATTATTTAAAAATAAGAAACAAGAATAAGTTCCTGACCCAACATTTTTTCATCAAGTATATTTACATAAAATGGTCATGGCTATCAGTCACATAATAATTATTTTTTACTGTGTACTTTTTTATATTTCACTCAGAAAGTATATCTAAAATTTGAATAAAAAAGATAGCATTTTGTTCAAGATTGCCATCAATATACCTGCTATTATGAAAGTAATAACATTCTCCTAGTTGTTGACTAAAAGCAATAAGTATATTTTAAATAAATGAAAGCTAGTAACAAAATATTTTCTCACCCTCTAAGTCAACAATCACGGCATAATCAGAACAAAATATCCACTTTTGTTTTAAGCAGCCTGTTAATTTTAGAAAAATGTAGTCAAAACCAGGCCCAGAAATAGATCTGATGAGCCAATGACCAAACAATTGTATTTACAGGGTTCTGATGGGGTAAAACAAATTCCAGATACTTATATACCAGAGTTGAAGTATGTATAAATATTTTATAAACAGATTGATATATACACATACACAGATATGATACATATTCTATAGTAGATATAATTCTAATATATTTAATAGTAGATATAATTATAATATATTTAATAATTTTACTGTTTGCAGTTTTTAACATAATTGATACTTTCATATTTTCTTTTTCTCTAATGAGGTACTTAATTAGACTTTACTCGTTTGTTCCTTAGGTAAAGTGGTTGTGTTTATTGTTTGAAATTTCTTGAAGCAGGCATGAACAGTAAAATGAATAGATACAAACTTCAGTAGCTATGAGAACGTATGTGCATATGTGGGTTTGTGTGCATATATCACAGAGGGGAGTCTGTTCCCATTTGAATGCATTTCATTTGCTTTTAAAATATTAACTTTGATAGCATCTTTTTAAAGCATACACAAAGCGTTTCAGAATCATAATACAAGAAGCTTCATTTGCCTTTTTAAAAAACTTTCCAATTGTGCATAGACAGATTTATATTAACAAATCTTATTTGCAGTGAAAAAGAATACAAATTATTTGGTTTGGGAATCCTGCCTGTATAACTTTTGTAATCTATAGATTATATTATTACATGTAACTCCTAATCCTGAAGTACATGTCTTGTTACCTCTAGAAGATTCTGTCTTCCTTAAAGGTATATAGCTCATTCCTTATTTCTAAATGTATTACCTTTTAAAGGGCATTTTTTCCTAAATACTGGTCAAATGAAGGAATGGATGAATACAAGAATTAATATTCCAAAGTCATTAAAGTATCCAAAGGCAAGAATGCAAGAACTGCATTGGTCTCTACTGAAGGGTACTTATATCTCTAGTTAATAACAATGATCTTTCCAGATAAAAAGGTGATGACACAATGCCCTACGATACAATAGTGAATAACGGATGCAATAAGCAGGCTGAACTATACATACATTTAAAGAATTTATAAATTACTTCCAGATTGCTTAATTTGTTGACATATAGTTGCTGGTAATAATTTCTAATAATTGCTTCTATTTCCTTGGTGTTAATCATGATCTATCCCCTTTCATTCATGATTTTATTGATTTGGGTCCTTTCTGTTTTCTTTTGGATAAGTCTGGCCAGAGGTTAATTCTTATTAATTCTTTCAAAGAACCAGCTTCTAGTTTCATTGATCTGTTCTGTTTTTCTGGTTTCTATTTCATTGATTTCTGCTCTAATCTTTATTATTTCTCTTCTCCTGCTTCGTTTAGGCTTTATTTGCTATTCTTTCTCCAAGTCCTTTAGGTGTAAGGTTAGCCTGTGCATTTGGGGTTTTTCTAATTTTTTTAGAGAGGCAGCAGCAACGTCCACAATAGCCAAACTGTGGAAGGAGCCAAGATGTCCTTCAACAGATGAATGGATAAAGATGTGGTTCATATATACGATGGAATTTTACTCAGCCATCAGAAAGGATGATTACCCACCATTTGCATCAACATGGATGGAACTGGAAGGGATTATGCTAAGTGAAATAAGTCAAGCAGAGAAAGACAATTATCATATAGTTTCACTCATATGCAGAACATAAGGAATAGCATAGAGGACCATAGGGGAAGGGAGGGAAAACTGAATGGGAAGGAATCACAGAGGAGACAAACCATGAGAGACTCTGGAAAACAAACTGAGGGTTACAGAAGGGAGGGAGGTAGGAGGATGGGGTATCTGGGTGATGGGTATTAAGGAGGGCATGTGTTGTGATGAGCACTGGGTGTTGTGCGCAACTGGTGAAGCGTTGAGCACTGCATCAGGGACTGGTGATGTGCTGTATGTTGGCTAGCTAAACATAATAATAATAAAAATATAATTAAATTTAAAAAAGAATTATAAATTACTATTTCACTTGATTTAAGAATTCAATCTTTAGGATTAGATACTTTATGTAATCCTTACCACTTGCATGCCGTTCTTTCCAAAAGCTAAATTTACTTGACTCGCATATGCAAGTGCAGAGAACCTCATGTCTCTGGAACAAATCTAACCTTTGAGAGGGAGGGATTTAAGAAGAATCGCTAACATTGGAAGATGCCCTAAAATTGTTATTGACACCAAGCACCCATTTTACTACTGAGACTTAATTCCTAACTGTATCCCATTTTGATAACCACAGCCTTATTCTGAGAACCTATCCTTGGTCTAAGACTGTTCATTGCTCCTGATAAACTCCTCTGTAAGTCTTAGAATTCTGTTCCTGAACTCAGGCTTGTGACTATAAGCTCATCTGCTGACACTATCCTTAAGGTCTTCAATACGATGTGCCTTTTCTCCTGCAAATCCATGGAATTTGGGGCCAGACATCCCCGAGACAGATTTCTGATTTAGTTTCTTTCTAACTGCATTACTTCAGACCCATTTATTAAATTACATGAGCTTCTATTTTCTGTAAAAGACAGCATCTGTAAAAGATGGTTACCAGTGTTACTATTAATTACAGCAATATCACCACAGCTTATTACGTGTTAAGACCTGTTTTCAGCATTTTACATGTATTAATAAATGCAATCTCATGACAATATTTTGAAGCAGGTTGTCTTAGCAATTTTGCAATTATCCAGAGTCTGCAATACAGTAAGCATTCAGCAATTCAATTAGTGTTATTACCTTTTACTAAAACAACTGAGATATATTTGATAACTCTATCAGTCTGAATGTCATTATTGGACTTTGAATAGACAAAAATAAATAAAACATCTATGAAAAACCTAAGTTTCCTTTCTCCTTTCCCTTCTAATCTCTAACTTTCTATTAGCATTTTTCATAAACATTATAGTGTCCTCATTAACACACAAACAATAAAAAAGAAACAACAACAAGTTTCTTTAGGGTTTTTTTCTATCCTCCTTAATTGATTCCTTTATTCTTTCCTCATATAACAATTAAAAATATTTGTGTTTCTCTCTACCTTCTATTCTCTTCCACGAATTAACTCAAGCAATATATCTTGATATTTCCCAGAGTCTACTAGAATTATTTTTTCTCAAAAGTCAAGGCTGACATTGCGAAAACAGTGGCTTTCTCATTTTATTATTATTTTGTAATAGTGATCCTGGCATTCCTCAACTGCTTGGGTGTCTATGACACAACTTGCTTTTGATTTTGGTCTTACTTCCGTGACTACACCTAACCTTCCTAATGAAGGTGCTCTCAAGGGTGGTCTTCATCAGCTCTCTCCTCCTTTATTGTATACTCATGTACTCTGAATTGTAACCATAATCTCTGTGAATAATTTCTAAAACCATGTTTTTACTTATATCTCTGCCTTTCATCTTTTTCCCATGTTTTTGAATGTTTCCCAGTTCCTCTGGTTGACTCTCAATGATCTCTGCTTTCTGATCCCCATCAGATTATTCACCATTGTCCAAAACCTCTATGTCTTTGATTGCCTGTAATTTCCTTCTACTATCTCTATCACCAGAGGTGAAGTATGTCCACCTCTCAGGGAGGTAATCTATGGTTCACTCAATATATATTGTAATCAATTCACCCCTTGATTCATGCTACCATGAAAGCTAAAATGCTAAAACTTCACCCTTCTCAAATTTCTTATGGCAAGGGATGTTCATATAACATAGTTCTGAATAATGAGGTAAAAGTAGAAGTGTCCTGGACATTTGGAGGACAGTCTGATCTACTAATACAAGTGCCAACTTCTCCTTTTATTTTTTTTTCCCCTGCTTTCTAAATAATGTTGTAATGGCTAGAGTTCCAACACCCACCCGGCAGAATGAAGAAAAGAGAAGAGAAACTTTACCCTACCATCCTTGAGGCCCTGAACCAGGCTATGAACATTATTTTATGAGAGTGTATTTTATATATATATATATATATATATATATATATATATATATATATATATATCTTGAGGGTATTTATCTTGAGGGTATTATTTTGCCTTTTGAAGTACAGTGACCATATTCTAGTCATAATGTATTATTTATAATCATTTATTTATGATTAAATAAAATTATTGCATAATATAGATCACAATGATTTAGGGATGATATAAATTCATTCCTAAAAGGTTTCTAGTTAACTTTTAATACTATTGTGTTTCATTGAAACTATCAAGCTAAAATCCTCAACAAAATATTAGCAAATTCAATTCATCAATACATTTCCAGATTTGAATGGGATTTATTCCAAGGATGCAAGGATGGTTCAATATCTACAAATCGATCAACAAGATACACAAAGAAGTAACCAGTTCTGACAGGGATGTAGAGAAAAGGGAACAATAGCGCACTCTTGGTGGGAATGTGAATTAATTATTCACTATGGAAAACAGTTTCATAAAAAATTTAAAAAAAAAAAAACTATGATATGATCCAGCAGTTCCACTGATGGATATTACCCAATGAAAACAAAAATACTAAACTGAAAAGATAATATGCATCCCCATGTTCACTGTAGCATTATTTATAATAGCCAAGATATGGAAACATTTTAAGTATCTATCAATCAGTGAATGGATAAAGAAGCCATAACTTGTGTGTGTGTGTGTGTGTGTGTGTGTGTGTGTATAAATTAAAATATAACATATATATGCAACAGAATACTATCCAGCCATTAAAAAATGTGAATCCTGTCATTGTAACAATATGCATAGAACTTCCTGATGTTGTACCAAGTGAATTAAGTCAGACAAAGAAAGATAAATACAGTATCATCTCATTTATATGTGGTATATAACAAACAAACAAAAAAAATGAGGTCACAGATACAGAGAACATACTGGTGGTTGCCAGAGGCAAGGGGTGGGGGATGGGTAAAACTGGTGAAGGGGGTTAAAAAAAATACAAAAAAAAACCCCAAAACTATCAAGGTAAAATTAGGCAAAACATATGAAATAAAGTGATTTTAGCCTTAAATAATATTTTTTCCAAACTACGTGATCATATATTGATGATTAAAGATTATTAAGAACCCTTTTGTATTAAACTAATTTCTGAAAATGAGTTTGAAAAAAAGAATGTTTTACGTGTTTTTTTCTAGAATTCAGCCTCTGTCCACAAAATGCTTGGTATATATAAAATACTTTGGGTAAACATGTGTATATAACAGGCATAGCCCTATCTATGCACTCGGGGCCTGATAATCTGCTTACTTTTGATACAGCTTTAATTTTGGTCACATTCTTGAACTCTGACATTTGAATTCTGGTCGCTTGGCTTTCCAATTTCTCTTTATATTTTGAGTCCAGTGGAAATTCAGGTAAAAACTCCCTTCACTATTATAAAATAGCTGAAATATGCCAGGATTCTCTGTGGACATTTTTCACAATTTATTATTAATCCAATAGACTAAGAAAATGGATCTACTCCATATATCCTATAGAAACCTTACTAAAACCTTTTTCCTTTCCCTTATAGAATATTTTGCTATAATGTATAGTTATTATCATTAATCTAATTTTTAAATTTCTTATCAAACAAGATAACTATTTTGTATGTTCCTGAATGGCCAGTAACTACTACATAATAATTATGGTTCTGCTTAATAGGATCACAGAGATATCTCTAAATTTTTTGTATCAAACAATTCAGCTCCAATAAATATTCCATTTTTCCCCCCTGGGGAGCAAGAAGGGAATGTAGTTCAATGCTTAAATGTCTTTTTAAAAGATTACATGATATCAAACTGAAGACAACAAACAAACATACTTGCCATGTTAATGAACAAATAGTTGCAATGTCTAAGTAACTGGATATTTAAAAAGTTACCTCCTGTTGTCTCAGTTTCAACTGAGAACCAAAACTGGGCATAATTGGTGATAAGTATTCTCACATAAATAAGAAAAATGTTTGCTCATGTATGAAGGACTTTGTAAGGTTTTAGCCCAAAGCTGGGTCTTCAACCTTTATCCTGTACTATCTAAATCTTACATATAAAGAAAGAAAGATGAGCAGTAATTTTTGGGAAGAATTGTTAGACTGTTCTATGTTCCTCCTCCACACATCTAACTTCTTCAAATCAATCAAATCAATCACCCAGAGAACTTGATGTGGAGACCCTAGAGTTTGGAGTGCAAGATACATGACTCTGGCTTAGACAATTTTTTTCTTTTTAAGTGAAGCTGAGGTAAAAGAGGAATAGAACAGAGGATTAAAGAGGAAGCAAGAAACTATTAAAAAGGGTGAGGCACAAGTATATTATCTCCAGGTCCAGGAAAATACTAACCACAAACAAGGGATAGAGGCATGAATCACCTTGAACACTGATGGACATTATGAGAGAGGTGACATCCCCCGGAAGGAGCCTTTCCATGGTGTAGCACCAGAAGCAGGAAGTCAGAAAAGAGTAAAAGCAGACTGTTGGGGGTATAATGACCTCATTATGAAATGTTGCAGTGTGAGACCTCCCATGGGGGGTGGAGAATTTACGAACCCACTAAATATTCCCCTGGGGCACAGAGACTCATTGGGTCTCCTATTGCAACTCAGATACACCATCAGATTACCCATCCACTAATCACCTATGACCTTGCTTTTATCGTTAAGAAACTTCCTTCTGAATTGACCATAGGAGTAGTATGAAAGGACAACCACTATTGAAGAAAAGAGTCAGAAAAAGAAGACAGAAGAAAGTGACCAAGCACCCCTTCTTTAAGCAAGTTTCTGGACGTAATTCAGGTTCAAGCTGGGGTAAGGGGAGATGCATAGAACTGAATGAAAGAGTCACATTTTGATTCAAATAAGACTGAACACTATCATATCTGAAAAATTAGACTTGTAATATCTAAAATAACTACAAATGCTACAGGATCTGCCACAAATATTGTCCCCACAGGAAAGAGAGTTCTACTATTAGGTTTCAAAGACAGTGGTGTGAGGAAAAACTGAAAGGATTTCATTATTTCACTTCCCACAACTCCAGTTCATTTAATGAACATATATCTAAAAATACAGCATAAAATAGAATGAATATACACTAAATAATAGACGTTTCCTTGTCTTATCAATTAAGTGTCTGCCAGGGCCATCTGGATGGTCCAGATTTGCTAGCATTCTTGAGTTAGTTTATTTACACTCCGAGAGATAAGGCTGTATTCAGTCAGATGGTGTGAAATGTCTACATCTGGTGCTACTCTCTCTGCACAGTCATGCCCATAAAGATGCTTCATCTGAGATTATCTTCAGGGAATGGCTTTCAGCCACCTCTTGGAATCCTTACCCAAAGAACCCTGTGAATAGTACACAGGGGGTTCCCTATTACTGCACTCACTGCTGCTTCCAATAGACCTCCTTCCCCTTTTCTTTCGTTTTCTCTCCAGAGTGATCTCTATTAAAGATTCTCCAAGGGAACGGTGCTAAGCCAATTAAAGACAGAGAATTAAGTTGCACATTCTTGAATGTAATAAATAGTCTTTTAACCTAATATTTGTGATGCAATACTGGTATAGCCTCATGTGAAATTTATCAATAACTTAATCACAGGAGTGGTCTCCAATAATCACAGTATATAACAACCACTTAGAATAGTATCATGTTCATGAAGTGGGGTGAATATCATAAGAGTAATTTCAATTGGGTTGAGGAAGCACTTATAAATAATACTCAATTTGCTTCATTTTGAGCTAGAAATACCAATTTTTATACTTCAATGAGATTTTTATTCAATTTTTCTAACAATAATTTAGAGATGTTTTCTCTAGAGCTTAGAAAATTTACCACTGAAATATATTATACCCAATATCTATGTCTACATTTGCAAATACTTAACATAATTCAGAAAAAATAAGCTAGTGATAATAAAATTCTAGTGCTGCCAGGAAATTTCACCAGTAGCAATAAAATTAGCTTCCAGAGAATTAATCCAGGACACTTCTTTTACACTGTGTCCACTGACTCAAAGTCTAAGCCTATGTGAAAAACCTGTTACATTTTCTCTTTCTAGACTATTCAGCACCACTGACCTCATGCTTGATACACAAAAGCAAGTCAAGTGTGGCACTGTTTAAAAGGAACTAGGGGCACCTGAGTGGATCAGTCTGTTGGCAGTGGAATCTTGGTTTCGGCTCAGGTCATGATTGCAGGGTCCTGGGACTGAGCCCTACTTCAAGGCTCTGTGCTCAGCAAGGAATCTCTTGAGGATTCTGTCTCCCTCCTCCCCTCCCCCTGCTTGCACACACCCATGCTCTCACTCTCTCTATAAAATAAATAAATAAATCTTAAAAAAAAAAAAAAAAGGATGGACCTAGAAATAGAGTCAAATCTTGAACCCAAATGTGGGGTATCACCATTTGGTAAAAATTATTTTCTTCCATACACGTACTGGTGATAACCTTGTACGACCACCACAATGATCATTGTGGTATAAGAAATGAGAAATACAGGGCTTTCTCTTTTGAGCATTTTCTCCTTATCTTTATGCATTAACTTAGCTACAGTAAAAGTGCATCAGCATCTGAAACTTATTATTTCCTCTTACAGGCAGAGCTTTGAATGAAAAGCTCATAAGGAAACAGAACCATAGGCATGTTTGTTTCTCAAAATGTGTCTAAATAGGTGTTAGCTGTGATATTACAAAAATAGCAGAAATTTATCAAATACTCATATATGCCACAGATGGTTATAAATAATGTTAAAGCATGTTTAACTGATCATTTTCACTGCTTAATTTGGGGCATTTCTTTGCCCTCCTTTCGGAAACATTTAGTTGATGTAAGTGCAATTTGTAAGGCTTTTGTCCTCACAGTTCTTAAGGGTACCAGGAGATAAATATGCATAGAAATATCTATAGTTAGTATTTATCTTAGGGCATAATCTGGTATATGTCTTAGGAGTGACAGTCAGTGGAAAACAGGCAGAGAAGGAGGGCAAAGACCCTAGCTGGATTAAGGAAACTTCATACAGATGTTGTTTCAGCAGGGCCTTAAAAGATGAATAGGATTTGGATTGGCAAATATGTGTACAAAAACTTTTCAGACAGAAGGAACACCCTGAGTACAACCAGCTGAGCAGACAGAAAGTGCCATGCATGCACAGGACTGAGTATTTTGTAACCAGAGGAAAACACTATTATTCTCTTTGAGGATATTGGGAGTTAAGGTGAGAAAAGCACTGTGGGGTCAACGTTTATAGCGGCACAAGGTCACAGGGTGCGGGGTGGACATTCTAGTGCTTTATTTAGTCACTGGAGAGATCTGTGATACTTCTAGGAAAATGTGTACAACAGTGACCTGCAGAATTTATTGTGCTAGGGATTAGCTCACAATGAAATGTTATTATTCGAAATGGGAGACAAAAGGGACCCAGCTCTGGAAATGTTAAGAAAGGAGGTAAATGTTCTGTTAATGAATGCTTACACACTGGCTAATGTTCTTAATATGCCTTACATGATTAGGGAGAATGCTGTTATTACATCCATTATAAAATCTTGATTCACTCCACCATTTTAAATAAATGAAACCAAATAGTAAGAAACCACATGTCTGTTTGGAATACACATCATCATTAATTCTGTTTGTCCTTTCCAGCTCTATGCCACATACATTTAGCATTTTCACCAAGCATTTCTACAATTTGTGATGAACCAGAAAAGCTGTGCAGTAAATTTAAATATATTAGGATATTTAATGGTGATGTAAGCATGTGAACAAATTTCTTAGACAATTTTAATGGGAATCTGTGGAATTACAGTATCCTGTTGTCTGGCAGGTTTTTATTTAATGGCAACATCTTACACATGATGATAATGTCGTAGCATAATTCTATGAAACTCTTAAATTCTAAAAATTTCTTAAAAATCATTGAATCTGAGTGACATAAAATACAGTATTTTGATAGAGTTTCAGCATGGAAAACAGTATTTTTAAATTAAATCTGGTAATTTGCATTTATAAAGGAGGCCAGAACATATAGGCAGCATTGCCCACTATTAAAACATAGGCTGTGGGAAGATGCTCCGCTATTTTAACTCAGGCGAGATTCCCTTTGCTTCGCTTATGCATAAAGTGCATCCAACAGCATTTCAAAATATGTGATTCCAGGGAATATATATTTAAGGACAATTGTCACAATTAAAGCACAATTTTTTATCCAGAAAGAATATATTGTACTAAAAGTGTACATTAATTTATCAGTTGGATTGCAATCTAACAAACAAGCAGAGAAATGATTATTTGCTTCTAAGAGAAAGGTCCAAAAGACAGCTGAACCTATCAGAAGGACTCGAGTAGATGGATTCTTAGTGTAGGGAAACAAAATTAAAATAAAAATTTAGCTATCTCAACTTTTGACTAGAATCATTTTTTTTAATTTTATTTTTATTTATTATTTTTTTTTTTAATGATTTTTTATTATATTAGGTTAGTCACCATACAGTACATCCCCGGTTTCCGATGTAAGGCTCGATGATTCATTAGTTGCGTATAACACCCAGTGCACCATGCTATACGTGCCCTCCTTACTACCCATCACCGGTCTATCCCATTCCTCCACCCCCCTCCCCTCTGAGGCCCTCAATTTGTTTCTCAGAGTCCACAGTCTCTCATGTTTCATTCCCCCTTCTGATTACCCCCCCTTTCTTTATCCCTCTCTTCCCCTACTGATGACTAGAATCATTTCTGCTTAAAACAACACAAATCTAAAAAGAGTGGTGAATTTCATCATGGACAATATGGTCTCTTAAAAAAATGTTCTAAAAAGTATGATTATCTCAGACATTGGCCATTATTTTGTCAATAAAATCAGATAATTATACATAGTATTTACAAAATTATGTGTTTAAGTTAATTTTAGAACAATGCATCTGCAAAAGAAAATTAAAATCCAAAATATACGGTTATCATAGATTACTAAACTATAATGAAACTTCCCAATGTTCCTGAAAATAAGCAAAATAGAATTTACCTATTTTCCTTTTCACTTTCAATCTACTTGGTTAGGGAAGTTAGGTAAAATTAATGATTATTTGATACAATAGTTCAGTTAAGTGTCAAAGGCACTTGGAAAGCAAAATTAAACTGAAAATTTTTCTAATATTTTAAACACCTGTTGGGGTCTTGTACACAACTGCCTCTGAATAATTCTGGGGGGGCATCTGCGTTGCTCAGTCGGTTAAACATCCTACTCTTGACTTAGGCTCAGGTCATGATATCAAGGTCATGAGATCAAGCCCCATATCAGGGCTCCGTGCTCAGTGTGGAACCTGCTTAAGATTCTCTCTCTCCCTCTCCATCTGCCCCTCCTTGCCCCTGCTCTCTCTCTCTCATAAATAAATAAATAAATAAATAAATAAATAAACAAATAAATAAATAAAAATAAATTTTGGAGTTATTTACAATGAAGCTTTTAATAAACAGTGTTTTGTACCATCAAAAAGATAATTTTGAGCAGAAGTAATATTCCCATATTACAGAATGCATAAGAGAGAGAAGTATTTTGGTTCTTTTCACTGAATTTATGGTAATTTTTCTTAATATGTTTCATGTTTGAACTGATTATATCTTCAGGAATCGTGATCACTGTAAGCCTTTACTGTGCCCCTACTTACGTAGAGTATCTGTGGCCACAGTGCATCTATTCATCCCTCTGAATAACTTTAAACTTTGTATAAGTTTTGGGCACACAGAACATGTTCATTCAGGCTTTTGGTTCCAGACTTTCTAGTAGCGATTCTTCCTCTATGGTTACAAAAATGAAACTCTAATTTTGATTTCCAGGAAGTCATTCATACTAATGTTGAATAATGCAAAGTGAAGAATAATGCTAGATCCTTCATCTTCCTGGTAGAATGGACTGATAATAGAATATGAGTCCAAAATCATTTCTGACAGCTATATAGATTTTGTTTTTTACCATCCTTTTGTTCTACAGAAAATCCACCTATTCTTCAAATGCATTCATGCCTCCCTTGGATGATTTTACTGTGTTTTATCTTTCTTCCAGCCTATGTCAATATATTTATCTTTTTGGCAAAGGAAAAAAAAAAAAGCCTCAAATGATCCCTTGCTAAAACACGGAAAGCTGCCAGAATGTGAGAAGTAAAAATAACAGAAAAAGTACATTATCATTCTCACCAAATAGCTTTAAATCATTATTTCATATATTAAATGGAGTTGGCATATGAGTGTTCAGTGGTAATGTATATTTTTGGCTTTCACATTGAGGGTTATGGACTTCATATTTATTTTCTTCATAATGATATTTATAAATTACCTTAATGTGATCTTGAAACGCGTATGTTAAAAATAAATCCTACTGCATAGATTATTTTGTTTGTAGGCACCTTACCATGTGAATCAATAAACATATATTGAACTAGGAACACTATAATTGAACTGGTAATGCTATAAGTCAGTTCAATGCATCACTTTACTACCACCACCAAATTAGGATAAATAAGGTTATGCTGCTTTAGGCATAATTAACATAAATATCTATGGCAAAAGTTATTCTCAGGCTTCAAAAAAAAATTTTTTTTAAAGATTTTATTTATTTATTTATTTGACAGAGATAGAGAAAGCCAGCGAGACAGGGAACACAGGCAGGGGGAGTGGGAGAGGAAGAAGCAGGCTCATAGCGGAGGAGCCTGACGTGGGGCTCGATCCCAGAACGCCGGGATCACGCCCTGAGCCGAAGGCAGACGCTTAACCGCTGTGCCACCCAGGCGCCCCCAGGCTTCAAAATTTTAACTATCCATTTCTCTTCATGTGACTCTGTATTATTAAGGTTATATTAATAGGAATAGATATTTCTCAGAAATTCTAGTTTTATTTCACATGTTGGCTAATCAAGACGGTTTCGGCTAAAAATTATGTATTTAAACATCTCTGAGACTATCAGATATAGAATAGGCATGTGACCTCTACCATTGATAAAATTATGAGAGAATGACCCAAAGCAATAATTAAGAATTTATTTGTATTTTAACAAGAGCGGTAAACTTGAATAGAACCTTAAACTTCATACATAACTATATCTATATAGAGCCAGCTACCTTTCTATCTACCTACCTCTCTCTCCGGGTTAGACAAATGATTTTACTATTATAGCAGACAGCTGATATTTAAGAATGTATTGTTAGAATCATCTACATGTTCCATCATATGAAAAATTATAATTTTATGTACTTGATATTTTAGTGATTAGTGCAAGTCCCTATTAATTATTCTGAAAAGTTGCTATGATATTTTGTTTGTTGTTGTTGATACTGGTATGATAGCATGAAACTGAGTTGTGGATTTATCTCTGATGCATTCTTCCCATTGTTTTTGTTGTTGTTGTTTTTGTTGTGTTTTTTTGTTTTGTTTTGGTTTTTGGTTTGGTTTGTTTGGAGGGATGTCTTTAAAAAGTGCCTCATAGAATGGAAATTAACAAAGGCATAATAATTTTATTTTGCTGTCAAGGATATGGAAAATGTAAAAATAATAATAGTAAAGACTTTTGTTGACTTGAGATAGAATTCTTACAAAAGTAGACATGTTGAATTGTTCAGTCAACTTTGTGTCAAGTTTATACAAAGTGATGCTTATTTACCTTTCATTCCAATTGCCAAATTGGTATATGTCCATTTGTAGATAATTTGAAAATTTTTGAAAAATATAAAGAAAGTTCACCTCACTCCAACTAATAACAAAAATCTGAAATAAAGTACTGTTAACAAATTGATGTTTTGTTTTATTCTTCTATTTTTGATATATTAATTTTTGGTAAAAATATTTTAAAAGATTCATATTTGGCTTAACTGATCCTCTCCATTGTTTTGTTTTATATTTATTATATTGTGCTTTTACAGTTATAATCTCCTTATTTCTAATTTCTTTAGGTATAATTTGATGTATTATTCTGGTTTATTGACATGAATATTGATATGATTATAGTCAATTATTTGTTCTTAATGCATTTAATGTTCTAAATTTACCTATAACTAACACTTTCACCCTTGCAAGTCTGAATTCTTGACCAGATTATTATTTTTTAAATATTTTATTTATTTCTTTAGAGGGAGAGTGTGTGCAAGCAGGGGAGGGGCAGAAGGAGAGAGAGCGAGAACGCCAAACAGACCCTGTGCTGAGCATGGAGACCGATGCAGGACTCAATCTCATGACCCCGAGATCATGACTGGAGCTGAAATCAAGAGTCACACGTCAACCAACTGAGCTACCCAGGTACCACCAGATTGTAATTTTTATCTTGAGTCAGTTTCCTTTTTTTAACTCCAAAAGTGAGTTAATAGTTTGTCAAATGGTAGTTAAATTTGCCAATACCTCATCTTTATATCAATTTTTATACTTCACTATGGCTTCAGTGTTCTCTCACCTAAGCCACATCTTATTCTTTCAGAAAAGGTCTTTGCTGGCTCACTCTCCTAAGACTGACTTCATTTATATTTGGTATAATTCTTCAATGATATTTTAGTAGAGAATGTGTTTTATGTGGATAGGTATTTTCCTTCATTTCTTTGAAGCTATTACATACTGTATCCTGAAAACTATTTTACTGCTGAGAAATCTGTTTCAATCTCATTTCATTTGTTTATAGGCAATTTTCTCTTTCTTCAGTGCCTTGAAGATCTCTTAATTTTTGATAATCTGTGTTTCATAACAGTGTGCCTAAGAAGATATGGAAGTTTATTTATCTAGCTCAGTACTTTCAATGTGAAGATTTACTTATTTTCTTAAATTTAAATAAAAAACAAACAAGTCTCTGCTAGTATTGCTCCTCCAATATTTATTTTTATATTCAGGTAATTCTATTATTTTAATTAAGATTGACTGTCACAATATATACTATTTCTAGTTGATTATTTTCCTATATATCAATTCTTGTTTGATGTCATTTGTTTATATTCTATAAATTTCTTTTTTTTTCCCCAAAGATTTTACTTATTTATTTTAGAGAAAGAGAAGAAAGAACATGAGCAGCGGGAGGGGCAGAGGGAGCAGGAGAGAAAGAATTCCAAGGAGACTCTATGCTGAGCATGGAGCCTGACAGGCAGCTCCATCTCACAACCCTGAGATCATGACCTGAACCGAAATCAAGAGTCAGATGCTTAACCAACTGAGCCACCCAAGTGTCCTTATATTCCATAAATGTCTCTCATTTTATAGACATTTGTCCATTTACAACTTTGGGACATACACATACTTTCAAATTTTTTCAGGCTGTTGAATTATTTTGATTTGATGTTTTAATTATTGATATATTTGGCTTTGTAGTATTAACTGTCTTTATAGCCTATAGGAAAATTTTAAGTAGTTTTATCTCCTCATTCACTCTTTTTGTATTGTATTCCACCATCTCCAAAGTCCCCTTGCACGGTGGTTATACATCTGGCCACTCAAGTCTCCGAATGTAAACTCAGCTCTCATATGAGCAGTTTGGTGTCCCTGCACTATGGTAATATTGGGAAATTGATGATTCAAATGATCCATCCAACTATTTGGCTCGGCATCTAATTGCGAGCTTGGGCCTGTCTTCCCACCTGCTATAAACCGCAGCCTCAATCAACAGCTTTCTCACGCCTCTTGTGGAATATCATTACCCCAAACCCTGAGTTTAAACGTTACTTCACTCCTCCAGCTTACGAAGAGCAATGCTGAACAGTCTAAGAGCCGAACTCCCCATCATTTAATTCCTCTGCTCTAGGACCTAGAACACAGTAGGCTGAGGTCTTCAGCCAGGTTTATCTCCCTCTTTTTATTTGGTTTCTGAGACATAACTTGACTATCTTTTTTTAAAATTTATCTATCATTGCTATGGGTTTGGAGTCTGAATAAGGGAAGGTATTCAAAGCATAATCCAAAGTAGCATAATCTTTCAACACAGACCCAGAACTAGGTCCTTTTCATATTTAAGAAATGTTGATTCCTTGATACATATACTTTTCCAGTCTATATTAACTACATTGTTAAATTTTCATGCTTTATTATGCTATAGAGAGCCTCCTCTCATTACACTTTCACGCATACTTTTCAGTACTGGTCACACATATTTATTCTTGTATTTCCTTGTTGCAAAATTGCTTCCTGTAGTTCCAAAAATTATTCATTCATTCATTCATTCATTCATTCATTCATTCATTCCCTCTCTCTCATAACTGACAATTTTTTAAATCTTATTTTTTTAAGATTTTACTTATTTGTCAGAGAGAGAGAGAGAGCACAATCAAGGGGAGTGGCAGGTAGAGGGAGAAGCACTCTCCCTGCTGAGCGGGGAGCCCGACGCGGGGGTCAATCCCAGGACCCTGGGATCATGACCGGAGCCAAAGGCAGATGCTTAACCAACTGAGCCACACAAGCATTCTGACACCTTTTTTAAAATGTAATTTTCCTATCCAAAAGTTTGAGATGCTTTTAATTTGCTCAAATTATCTTCATAATTTTTATAGAGATAACATTACAGACATAGATATAGATAGGTAGACACATTTCTAAGTATTTTATATGTTTGTTTTTCATTGTGGAAAATTACTTAGCTTTATGTTTTCTAAATATTTATTGCTGTTATTTAAGAGAAGTATAAATGTTTTGTTTCTCTTAGCACTAATATGTATTATTAATTTGCTTAATAAATGTCTATTTTATTGAGTTTTTAAGTATCTAATGATATTATCTGCCAAAATGATGATTTAATCATCTTTCTATTTGTTTTACTTCTTAATATTGTTTTGCTGCCTTATTTCAACTATGACTTTTAGGAAGAAATAAAGTTATGGTAGCAGGTATCTTCCCCTTTACCTTGCTTTAAAATGATTATCTTTACTCTCAATTTTCTATGAAACATGACAAAGTGAACTTTTGAGTTGGTTGGTTCTTTGCCCTTGTTAATTATATTTCTTTTCAATATTTACAGTTTCAAATTAGAAATGGATAAAAATGAATATTTTAAGTAAGTGCTTGGATTTATAATTATTAATTATCAAATTCATATTATATTAATGCTGACCATGCTACAGAAAATAATAACTAGTAACTTGGGTTTTTATCATGTGCCAGGTGGTATTCTAAATTATTGAAATGTATTAAGTCATTAAATCCTCATAAAATTTCCACAAGTGGGTATAATTATTAGTCATGTAGAAGATAAAAGGACTGAGCACAGAGAGTTAAGTACCTCTTCTAAGATGACAGAGCTGCTAAGTACTGGACTGGGATATGTCTTTGTGATTAATGGAGAGACCTTGCCATCCAAACACTCACATATATACATGAAATTCTGTGATTATAATATATTAAATAGCATATTTTCAATGTTATTACTTTAATTGTAATTATTTTCTTCATAAAGTTATAATTTGGAAACTGATGATTCATTCATTTGATTAAAAGAAGTACTATAGTTAAGCCCAAATGGTGAAAATGTTAAAATTCATCAAGTTACATTCTTTTAGGAAGCAGAAAGAATTTCAAAACATGAAGCAATGCTGACTTCAGTTTTCTTTAACGTAAAATCAGTGTTGAAATTGCTAACAGGCTCACTAGTCAGATCTACCTTTGTATTTTCAGTTATTTAAATTTCTGTACAATTTCACCATGATCTGGTCCACTGTCAATTCATAATAAGTGATTTGGGGAACTGGACAAGTAAATCCCTTCAGGGAAAAAAAGAGAAAGCAAAAGTTAGAAATTAAGAAAATAGTCTGATTATTCTTGAAATATTCCAAGTAATTCATGCTAAAACTGCATTACCGGCACACTTGTCTCTCAAACCTTATGAAGCCATCCCCTTCAGCTTGCTGACATTTCCAGTACTTTAATTGGGACACCAACCCCTTATTATATTTGGCTTCAGAGATCCAATAGCACCTCTGGAAGATTTTAAACCGAATACCCTCAGGCCAGTTTCTCCACTGTGCCCAAAAGATAATTGATGAATACGCTTGTCTTAATTCTTTATTTTAAATGGTCCTTTTCTCTTTTGCTCTTCATTTTCAAAATTATTTCCCGCATCATTCCATTAGGTAGTTGGTATCATATTATTAGATTCGAGGCATTATGTTATTTAACTTTAGTTAAGTGGTATGTTGTTAAAAAAATTAGATGATATCTGCATTGTCAAATGAGTCATAAGAGAACAATGATAACTCTGCAAAGATTCTGAAAATTTCTTAAATGTCATTACATTATATTGAACTCGCTTGGATTTCCTAATACAAAAGTCTTGTTTAAACATTCATAAAGCAAAAGATGAAAACAGAAGTGACAAAAACTCAAAGAAAGACAGCATAATGCCAAAACAATAATATAAAAACCAGATAAAACTAATTTAGAAAAATTGCATAGTTGACTATATTCTTTTAATTATAACTATTTTTTTCTAAGAAATTCATTCTGAGCAAAGCTAAAATAAAGTTGATGTATGAGGCAAAAATGGTCAGATAAAAGGAAAAGTTTAATATTTTAAAAGACAATACAGTTCATTACACATATATGCTAGAAAATACACAAAACTGTTCAAACCAGCACTGTTCATGATGTCAAAAACAAATCAGACACCATGAACAGAAGAACAGATAAATAGATTGTTTCATATTCCCACAGTAAAGTATTAAACAACAATGAAGAAAGGAATTTTCACTATATACAAAGCATGAATAAATGTAACAAAATACTGACTGAAAAAAGTCTCTGAAGATTACATGTGGAGTAGTATTTGTAATAAATTTTAAAAAACAAGAAAATAAACAACGTATTTTTAGGTAAACATATATTCAAGAAAATTACAAAAAAAATGTACTGATAAGCATAAAATTCATGATGGTGGCCACTGGGGTGTGGGAAAGAGAAGGAGAGACTAGGGATGGGCATGCAGGTAGGTGTTAAGTTAGTGGTTAGGTTCTAATTGAATTAAATTAAAAAGAACCAACTGTTATCCAATATTGACAACAAATTAATAAACAAGGATTTGAATGAAATCAAATTAATGCACCTAAAATTTAAAAAGAGAAAATGTTGAGAAATTTGAAGAGAAAACTTACAAATCACACTCTGTTTGAAATAGAAGTTAAATGCAACCAAAAAGAAAACAAAATATTGAGTTTCTATAGATGATAATCTGAAAATGAATCTAAAATCTAGTTAGTTAAAAACAAAATCAGACTCTTAAAATTTAAGAGATGAAAGAGGCCTAAGAAATCACCTTTCCAATCTCATCATTTTCAGGATAGGGAAATGGCATTGGAGATTTGGGTGGTAACTTAAAATATGCCATACTTCTCAAGTTAAAATAAGATAATTTAACAGCAGAGGAGAACGTCTGGGGTTTATGTTGAAATATTATAACTCCATGAATCATTAGCTAATTTTTTTAAAGAATACTTTCTAGAAGTTTGGGTTTACCTTGTTATAAGCCTCAAAGTTCTTGCTACATGGACAGAAGATGGGTTTACTTTTCTCTTTAAAACAAAAATAGGATAGGAGCATCTGGGTGTCTCAGTCAGTTACGCATCTGACTCTTGATCTCAGCTCAGGTCTTGATATCAGTCAGGGTCCTGAGTTCAAGCCCCACGTTGGGCTCCACACTGGACGTAGAGCCTACTTAAAAAAGAACTTTAAAAAAATAGGATAAAAGATGAAAAAAATAAGGGAGTTAGCTGACTCAGTTGGTAGAGCACGTGACTTGATCTTGGGGTTGTGAGTATGAGCCCCACGTTGGCTGTAGGAATTACTTAGAAATAAAATCTTTTAAAAAAAGATGAAAAAAATGAAATTGTAGCTCAAGGAATTTGGGTAACATGTAATTAATGAAACACTGTGTTGAAGATTAGTAGCCATCAAAATGAGTAACTAAAGATGTCCTAGAATGTAATATACACTATGTATTTTACAACTGTGCTGTTCACAGCTTGAAACCGTTAATGGAGGAGAGAGACTGAAGTGCCTAGAACTCTATCCCTTGTTCCTACCTTTCTCAGCAAAGACAAATCAAGACACGCTTTGAAAACTCCTAATTTGGGGGAAAACTTAAGTGCATACTTTGCTAAACACACACCAAGGTACAATTATGTCCGCAAGGTCCTGTTTTAGAATAATGACTAAAATGTGAATCCTACCTCTGCCAGTAGCATACACATCCACTCCAACAGGGAAAATATACAAGTGTATGTGCATTTATGTGCTGTGTATGCAAGTATTTATAGAGAAAAGGTCCACAGGAAAAGCACAGAAAAAGTGCCATTGGTTTTGAGAACAGGGACAGCTTCTGGTGAGTTTAAATATGCAAATTTTTGCAAGAAGCATGTACACTCAGTCTTGGAAGAGACAGAGGTGGAATATCTGTCAATGACAGAGTGCTGAGGAAGAGAAAGGGGTAATTACTGCAGGAGGCACAGAGACAGGAGACTGGCTCACGGAGATGAGCAAGCAGGATGTGGTTCACTGCAACAGCAAGTAGCGAAATCATTCCCTGAATGCTGTTTGGACTGGAATCTCTGGGCTCTTTCTCTAAGAATATTTGAGGTTTTAGAGCAAGCAAGTGACACAGACGAGATTTACACCTTAACATTAATGTATCACAGACCGGAAAAGAGACAGACACTCCCCAATAAAAGAAAAACAAAACAAACATGAACCACCCAGAAAATTTCTAACAAAAATCTCAAGATAGAATACATTCTCATCTGTCCAAGATGAAGAAAGAACCTCATGACGCATCTCCAGCTCTATGATTCGTTTGAGTACTTTAATATCAAATAAGGTAATTAGCAAATCACACGTTCCTTTAGGGTCAATAACAACTAACTGAGCATAAAAATTAGGACTAAAGAAAATAATTATCAAAACATAAGCAAACTTTCAAAAAGTGTTAGAATTTTTTACAGATAAAATAAATGATATTACAAACTTTTAAAAATTAGTGCATTAAACTATAACTCAAATTCATATTACTACCATTGATTCTTTAGACACTGTTTTCAGTAATCTTCCCATGATTTTGAACATAATATATTACCCTAAGAAATGGAAAATATTTTAGGAATACTATATAGATTCTAAAAATAGGTAACAAAGGGGCACCTGGGTGGCTCACTCGATTAAGCATCGACTCCTGATTTTGGCTCGGGTCATGATCTCAGGTTTGTGAGATGGAGCCCCATGTTGGGCTCCAGGCTTAGTGTGGTGTCAGTTTGAGATTCTCTCCCTCCTCCTCCCCCTTCCCCTGCTTGTGTTCTCTCTCTCTCTAAAATAAATAAATAAATCAAATCTAAAAAATAACATTTAAAAAATAAAAATAGGTAACAAAGTCATTAACCATGTATCAAATTCTATCTGTACTGGCTATTCCTTCTCGCATTTTTTTTGTGACTGGATACCTTTTATGAAAAGGACTAATATATTCTTAGCATTCACCATTTGTTGAAGGAAGGAAAGAACAAATATATAAATATATTACAAGATAAATGTCCATTTCCATGCATGATCTTCATTGCACATATTCGCTGAACAAAGTACTTATCTGCTGCTCCTGTGACTTTGCATATCCTGTTCCCTCAATCATTATTGCCCCCCCTGTTTCACCTCTTCTAGGTTAAGAGGACTTTTCTCCTTTAAAAGCCAGATCAAAGAAGAACTGATATTAGGAATTGATAATTTGTTTTATTAGGAATTGATAATCCCATCTTTTGCATTAACCAGCACTCTATGAATAATACTGTCTTTGGTTAAGTGTATATATGTTTTATTAGACTAAATTATTTAAGCACAATAAAATACCATAATCACATCTGCTTTCTGTTATCTACCATAGCGAAATGTTTCAATGAATGAGGATGTGTGTCTGTGTATCTGTGTATATATACGTACATATATACACACACGAATATACACGTCTATACTAGTTTAAATCATGTTCATATATATGCCTATATATTCATATATATATTCATTTTATAATATACACTAATAAAAACCAAAGTAAAATGTATTTGAGTTAAATACTGATGTATAGATTGGAATGAATGACTCGTAGTTCCCTTCCAGCTATGAAGTTTTATGGTTATGAAGAACAACTACATTTATCGATGGTTTTCAACACTGACTGAACATTACAATCGTTAATAAGATGCTTTCAAAATAAACATTTTCAGGTCTCTTTTCTGGAGATGCTGAGGTAGTAAGTCTAGAATAGATATTTCTCAGGCTTTCAGATTTCGGAACTTCAAAATTCTTTTATAAAACGCAGCCAGGATTGGTAATTATTATCATAGAGGGACTACGGATACAACTATGTCTGTGATACTTTGTCAACTTCTCATTAATTTTACATTAATGTTCCAAGGTTCTTGTACATTGTAAGGGTAGATATACATTTTTCCTCTGTATAATTTCTTATTTATAAGATGCTTTAAGCTGGGTAAGAGTAGTTTAAATGGTATAAAATGCTTTCTGCTGAAAGAATAAGGACTTATACTCAATTACAATTTACACCTCTTCAATGGCTCTATCAAAATTTCAAAGCTTGAGTGCCCTGGTGTGTTCAGAGTCTGGTTTGGAGAATTTATGGGCATAATTTTTTTCCATTTATTTTTTTTTTTATCTAGATACTCTTCAAATAGGATAGGAAATTCAGGAATCTAAATATGTATACACATATCACAAAAACAATGTGTCTGTGTCTACTTACAGTTTTGAGCAGTATTTGTTTTTTTATTACAAATGCATATTCTTAGCCACATAATAACATTACGGTCTTTAGGACTACACCTTTAAGTTATTAGCACGTTTTATCATGAATGCTCTTGCATATTATCACAAAATATCACATAAATGAGATACTTGCTGGGTCGCCTTAAATCAAGACCATTTGCCTCTTAACAAGACAATGATTATGTAACTGAAACACAGGGATCTTTATAAAGTATGAATGCTCATTTCCGAAGTTCACACATTATTCTTAGTAAATAGGACTATTTTCCATCACGGTAGTTACCAGATGGTGGCTCGCTGTCAGATTTACTAAACTAGAGAGTTAAATACATGCATTCTGGCATAATATTCCCAAGGTAGTCTCTTTTTTCATCTTTTCATTTTCTAATTTCCATCCCTTTCAGGTGGAAATCACTTCTGTAAAAAAGATAATTGGTTGTGCTTTTCAGAACTGCGATGTTTGCCTCAGGTTCAGACTGTCTCTTAAATTAAGACAGACAAAAACAGTACCTTAACTTTTCCTCCCCCCTGCTATCTCATCATTTGTAAATGTACTTTCATGAGATTTCTTATTATCATTTTCAATAAAACCCAAACTTTCTCTTTCTCTGCATATTATTTTTATTTAATGTTGTTCTTTTACTCCTTCCTTTCCCTCCCCTCCCCTCATCTCATTTCTTTCCAAAGGAATGTTCTGCAGCCTAGTGTATAAAACTCAGAAATACAGTTAAGAATCTCCTCATAGGGGCGCCTGGGTGGCGCAGTCGTTAAGCGTCTGCCTTCAGCTCAGGGCGTGATCCCAGCGTTATGGGATCGAGCCCCACGTCAGGCTCCTCCACTTTGAGCCTGCTTCTTCCTCTCCCACTCCCCCTGCTTGTGTTCCCTCTCTCGCTGGCTGCCTCTATCTCTGTCAAATAAAAAAAAAAAAAAATCTCCTCATAATGGGCAGGAAAACAAAACTCTTTAGATAACAATGCCTTCATCCGTAATAGTATCTGTAAAAAGGATAGAATGCAGCTTTTCCAAGGATGCTTCCAGAAGCACTGTTTTATGAGAATGTCAATTTTTATCATTTGTGTAATTTTAAAATTCCTCCTTATAAATGTATAGGTCCCGCCATATCCTTCAATTAGTACTTTCTTTCTTTCTCATTTTGTTTTTGCATTTTGTTTTTTGCTTTTCTCTTTGGGGCTATTATATTCTAGTGTCTGGATCTTACAGAAAGGATTTGTCTTTCCCCTCATTGTGCTTTGTGAAACGCAAAGTAGAACGTAGTGTAGAAGATACTGTTACTCATCAGTACAATGAGGAAAAGGGGAGCAAAAATACTTAGAGAAGAGACTTTGGATTTTGGACATCTTGACCTTGCAATCTCTGATATATGAAGAGTATGTTACTCACTGATCAGAAGTAAAATTAAGGATCATTACTAGTAGTAAGAGAGATTCCAGAGTGGGAACTTGGAGTAAAGGCACATTGCATAAGATCGTTGATTGTCACTCAAGAGACAAAATTTCTATAATAAAACAGGAGGATCCAGTTTTACGCGTAAGAACATACAGCAACGAATAATTTGAGTTTAAGAAACGTAAAGGTGTGATGATTTTTGTGTAGCCTACAGACACAAAAGTTGACATTAAACTCTTTCCACGCATGTGAAAGATCTGTCTGTTCCCAGATCCTTTGGGAGAAAAGCAAGCAAGTCATGTACACTTAACAATTATACTTACTAAAAATGAAAAAATAAATAAATAAATAACTAGACTTAGTCAAACAATCTACTAGAACTAATCAAAATATCACACGTGGCTCTGAGTATAAATAAAAAACATTATATAAAAATTCTCAAGAATGTGGTAAATACCCTATAGATTTACTAATTTTTTTTTTAAGATTTTATTTATTTATTTGACAGAGAGAGACAGGCAGTGAGAGATGGAACACAAGCAGGGGGAGTGGGAGAGGAAGAAGCAGGCTCCTAGTGGAGGAGCCTTTGGTTTAGAACTAATTTAGTATGTTGACTTCTAAAACTTGATTTAAAAAGTTAAATGGGATTGTTTGTCCATTTTCTATTTTTTTTTCTGTTGCAGCCATGTAATAAATGTTACTCAATCGATTCATTTAGTCAACAAACGTGTCCAACATACTCACTACCTAGATTACGTGATACGTTAGTGCTGAGGGTACAACTACACGGAAGGTTGACATGGTCTCCTGCGTACAATTTGTTAAGATATTATTGACATATTAATAAAATACTACGCAATTATTTTTAGTATATAATCATAGATTAAAATGCCTCCATAATAAAATATGCTCCGAGCTACATTTTGTAATGCCATGAAGACATTACCCACGTTTGCAAAATCTGGCCAACATTTGGATGCCTGGGTGATAATTACAACACAGCTGGGTTATGGGAATTGAGACTTTCATAGTTCCATAGAGTCTAGCTCCTTCAAAGTTAATACCACAGTTGAAAAATAACTTTTGACATTCTAATGAAAATGAGGATATAGTACATTTTTGTTCAATCTGCCTCACTCAGTGACCTCCCATTCTATGAAAAAGGCATTTCCCACCTACATAGGTGGCCCATACCACCCGTGACCTCATGCTTATATCCTGTTGCCATAATTAATTTGATTAGGGATGAAAAAGTGAATAAGCTGAGCAGAAAATTCTAAGCAACTCTGCACTTTGAGGCAGTCAGGCAGTCTGCCAGGAAAATAGAAGTCTTCACGGCTTGGATAAAAAATTGTGTAATTCTGGATTCATCAGACTCTCACTTAATCTCCAACATTTTTCAGCCTTTTGCCATGTACCTGTGGCCTATGTAAATTATAACTCAGTCTTCTGTCCCTGGAAAAATGTTCATTACATATTTTTTCCCTAGCAGTTAATCTTTATTTGATCTCTGTTTTTCCATCTCATCTCCTGTGCCTTAATGGTAACTCAGTTCTCAGGGGTTCTGATACCAGCTCGAGAAGAGTAAATGCTTTGAACTGGTCCAACTTATTAAACACTAAGTGTTTGTGAAGGTTGAATTAAAAAAATTTAATACTTTATAGCCTGTACTGTCACCAGGGAGTTTCTTAGACTTTTTTCAATTTTTTTAAGTAATGAAGTATTTCCTATACGTATTCTCCATTTGAAACACAACCTTGCTCTATGCATTAACACAAAGATTATGATTTTAATATCACTGCAGTTTCTACAATTTTCCTCTTAATTAGAGTGGCTTTCCTAAGACTCATCCTGGCTTTTTCTGGGTAGCTCTGTACTCCCTTTCATGACAATAAATCAAAGGGGGTCACTGTTCAAGTGTACTCTAGGATCATTTCTACAGAACAATGAAATCTAAATTGTATTACAAATCCCAAATCCAAGTAAAAACCCCAATGTGCTCTGAAAGTACACCTAAAACAGTTTTTGGCCTCACCCAGCTTATCCAATCAAAAGATATGGCTCTTCTCCACCCAAATAAAACATCAAAAATACAATTAAATTTTTTCAGTATTTTTCAAAGATTTGCCAAAGAACGATTCTATTTCATGACACACAGTAAAATATTCTAAAACTCCTCAAAGCAACTGGTCAGAAACCTTGTTCCTCCTTGCCCATTCTCCTTTCCTGCAAATGTCAGCCCATACTGTTTGGAGGGATTTTTTTGGGTCTCTCTTTCAAACTTTGTTCTCATCTATATGCTTCATTCTGTGTGTAGCAGTCCATATGCACATTAGAGGTGTAAATACAGTACTTTCATTTATTTTACGAATATTTTCCCCTATTTTATCCCTGAATTCTTTTACTCTTTTGTTAGTCTTATTTTATTGTTTGTCCATATTGATCACCTTCTCTCCTGATGCATGAATTGCAGGATTTCTTTGCTTAACTTCTGTAATTAGCTCAAGATGTTCTTTATGTTATTAACTTGGTTTTGGCTCTGGATAGACTTCCGGCTAACTTGGGAAGCTTCTCTCAGACATTCTATTTGCTCTGGTAGAGTGTACCTTGGCTGCCGTCACCTTTTTCTGTTTGCCTTCACCATAGCTTCCATTAAAGAGCCAACTGGACTTGGTATTTTCTGTAGCCAGAAAGCATGCCAGTGAGGGAGTGGGAATGAGGTTTCCTGCAGGATGCAGTTCTGGCTAGGATACCTGGCTCTGTCTGATCAAGGACCACGCATGTAGCCAGTGGTGCCTCCCTTTCCCAGTTTGGCACTGTATCTAGAAAAGGGTGAATTAGCTGGTATTTCTTGTTTTGTCCCTGGGCACTACCTGCAACAATGGAGATTTCCTCAGTTTTTCTTTGGTGCTACTACAGGCTGCCTACTGAGTCCGTTCTTCCCTTCTCTCTGAATTATGGCATCTCACTATGCCTCCGAGATCTTGACAACTCACATTCCTTTCTCAGTACCACCACAGAGATGAGGTGTGACTATTACCTTCTGATGTTCATCTTAAGTTCTTTTAACCTTATTGCCATTCTGTTACTATGGATTGTGTCATTCTGTTAATATGATTCATACAAAGCAACAGATGAGGCTTGCAAGCCTGTTAAGTAACAATTATTGCAACCTTTATCATATGCTCTATTACATCATTTTGATTAACTAAAATTGTGATATGATGCCATTTAATTTCATTTACCTGAAATTCAAGTTGACTGTAATGACAGTATGACAATCATATGTAACTGACTATACAAAAATAACCACCCAGATTGAAATAGAGAGTACTTTTGCCAATAAATATCTTCAGATTAACTCATTAAAAGAGATGGTTACACAGTGTGAAGTGTCTAAACGGGGAATGAAAATATTCTATTCTGCCTGACAAAAGACCTTGTACAAGTCACTTAGAATCCCCACACTACTCAATTCCCTTATCTGTAACATGTACAAAATGTCCCACATGACCAGCAATGATATCAACAGGTTAAAGTTCTATAAGAATTATTTATTGCTTTTGTGGCTTCATTCATTATTCTAAAAATAGTCAAACATATATAGAGAGAGATAGACGGATTTTTTTTTTTTTTTTTGAGAGGGAGAGAGAGTGGGGGTAAGGATAGAGAGAGAGGGAGAGAGAATCTTAAGCATGCTCCATGCCCAGTGCAGAGCCTGACACGGGGCTTGCTCTCACAATCCTCAGATCATGACCTGGGCTGAAGTGCCAAGAGTTGGACGCTTAACTGCCTGAGACACCCAGGCACCCCCAACCATATATATTCTTGACCTTATAAGAACTTCACATAGGAATGGATACATTTCACAAGAAAACTATATCCATGTTTTATTGATAAAATTCAATTTAATATGATTAATCATTATACTATACTATACATTAAATACTATATTAGGTTTTGAAAAATTTATAAATATAAAAATTTAAATTCTAAAACTTCCTTTTACAAATTACTTTGTTACTAATTCCCCCCTTTTCCTAATATCATAGAGTCTGAAATTTTTATTTACTACTATATACACAGTATATCTATAGGCTTCATATTTCTCAAAATTATTTTCCTTTGGTGCTTAGACTGTAAGTAGAATGCAGGATTGACTTTTCATTTGGTACCTTATGTGCAGATATTGAATGCAAGCTGAAAAACGAAAAGTAAGAAATGTGCTTGCTTTCTGTTTGTTTGACTTTGGAACAAATGTTAGGGAGAAGACAGGTCCTGTGTTGCTTACATAGAATTTCTTTGGGGACATATAAGAACAAACAATGCTGCATCAGAGGAGAAGGAAGACTTTCTGAGATTCTTATTTTAGAAAACAATAAGTGAGGATGAAAATGAGACCAGTTAGAATGGCTGGTTTGGGCTTCATTTATTTTTGAAACTGATTTATTGTATTTTCATTACTCAGCTTCTGTCTTCTACTTTTACCATTCGGTGACGATTTTAATCTTCCTCTAGGTAATGAGATCACAGGTCAGTTCTGAGTTTAATATCAATAAGTTACCTGGTAATATGGATGCAATAATAGATGTTTGGTCATTTTATTTTCACACTGAAGAGAAGTGATGATCATACTAGGCATGGCATGAGACTAGTGTGTGTTAAAATTATTCTCATAAGCAAAATAATTTTTTTCTTCACACCATTTTCAGAACTGGAAAGACACTACAGAATACTGTGTTGATCTTATGAATACTGACAATCTCCAATCATACTAATATTTTTGTTATTATTTTTTTCCCTAATGATCAAATGTGACTGTTACAGTGAGGTGAATTTGAGTAACTACATACGTGAGTTAAAAGTCATGTGCAATTATTGGACAGCTAGTTAGTTAAAGATGAAACAAGGGACAATTAGGCATTCAATGAATAACAGACACTTTTTGTGACCTGTTTTTTTTCTGTGTATTTTAACATTAACAAGTGTCAACCTGTTAGAGAGGTTCTTCAAAGTGAAAAGTCCTGCCACTTACATGACCAAGTTTCTATTTAAACACTTTGATTCACTTACCGAGCCTTTTCTAGACTTTCATCTTCAGTGATAATCTTGTGTCTACACTTATCCCACCTTTTTCAGTGCATCTTTTATGTGAAGTGTTTTCAGGTGCTTTCTCATCCCTGTCTCTTTGTGGTTCCTCTCAAACTATAAAACTAGCCCCTGTTAAAGATGAATATTTTCAAATTAATGTATTTGACTTGTCTGGAGTGATCTCCTATACTTTGAACCTTTTTGAGATATAACTACTTTTGTTCTAATTACACGGCTTCTTTCTTCTCATCTCAGTTCAAGCATCAAACTCCCATTCCTCAGACGTTCTAGGTATTTCTGTATTCAAATAGTGTTTCTAATCAATGCATTCAAATAGCTCCCAATATGATAGCAGAGGGTCTGAACCACAGGCATTTTTCCTGCATAGTGCTTGTTTGTTTGTTTGTTTGTTTGTTTGTTTTTTGCTGTTTCCTCTTTTTCTGTTTCTACACTGTCTTTCCTGTACAGCTAGGGGTTGTCTCTGCCCCCATTATTCTTGCCTTTGTCTTCTCCTGGAGTTCTCTCTCCAATGACCCTTCTCTTTCTCTGTATGATGTACTTTCTCCAAGCATTAAAAACAATGGACAGCCATTATCAACATAAAGACATACATTTTTCCTGCAATGTAATGCCCATTCATCAACTGTTTACCTTATTTCTTCGAAAGCACTGCTAAATAATTGAATAGAACTAGTACATTCAGACTGTATATTTATTTCCCCTGCAGATACTCTGAATCAACTGCTTAAAGATAATATTCTAAATCAACTCAAGGTACTCTTTTAGACCACATTAAAATTCATCTTGTTCTAGAACCCCTTATTATCAATCTTCAGTCAACAAATGTCTACAATTCTTAATACTCATTCTACATTTATAACGATGCCTGATTGCACATCTAGCCTGTCTTATAGCTTCCAAATATTCTCTTTGAAAAGATCCTAATAGGCTTTTAAGAGTTCTGCTGTGATCCAATGGTTAAAAAAGAAAAAAAAAAGTATTTGTCATTGGCTCCTTAGCTAAATAATTAAAATACTGACATTAATTTAAAAAAGACTAGATTTTGGCAAAATAACATTTTATTATACTGATATATATATATAGTCAGAAGTAGCAAAAAATTTTGCTTCGTGTTTATTTTTAAGGAACCTCAGAAATAGCTAAGGAAAACCAAACATTTAAATAACAGTTACTATATAATGATTCATTTTGTGATAAGAGGAATGATGCTCTGATCTCACTATACTTTGATTAAATATAGAACTGCACATATCAGATACAGAATCTTTATCACCCAGATAAAACTATTCAAAGCTGGAAAGAAACAACCTTGTCTACTGGGCTTACTGCTCTGAGGCTTTCTTGTTTAACCTTAGTGATTAAGTAAACAGCCACAAAACCAGATTAGAAAATAGTTCTATTGCATTTCAAAAGTAACCATACATTCACAACTGTTCTATTTAAAATATTAAATGGTACTACTTACTTTTCTTAGTCTCAATATAGTTTTTTTTTCCTCTAGACAGAAAGAAATTTTCCATTCAAAATTGCTCATAAAACTTCTTGTCTTTGTAATCAAGTTAAAACTAGAGGAAATGACTTGCCTCCATCAGCAGGATACCATTTTATTAAATTCAATCAAATGTTCTATTTACACACTTCAATCCTCAATAAAATCCAATTTTATTATTTGAAACCTATAATCTTCAGTGAAATTGAATAAGTGTAATTCACCAAAGCTGAAGTGCACTGTTATATTAATCAGCTAGACACGATTTTATAAAAAGGTGGGGAGGGATGGAGTAAAGGCAGCATTGGTGATGGTCTGAATTTTGCCAAACTGTTTTAGTCTCCATGAAGTTAATTTTTAGATTTAATGTCAAAATTTTTATTAGCTAAATACTACACACTGGAATGAAAATGTTTGCATTTTAATCCAGGTTTTATGTTCCACATGAAGAGATTTTCCTTGAACATATTTTAGTATATTTAATTTACAGAATTCTATTTATTGAGTTTATAGAATAGGCACCATCTGCTTGGAAAGTCTAAGAAAAGACAAAGCATAAAATACGGGAAATGTAATTAATAAAAGACAGTGCCTAGTTACAGGGCTTCAGAATAACCGTAAGTTGTGCCTTGGAAACAGTAAGTCTCAGTAAGTTGAACCCACAAGGGCATCAAGGCAGAGCAGCCACCGTACCCTGCGTGGCTCTCCTTCATGTTCTCAATTAAGTCTCCTGAATGGCTCTGGATCTACTCTGAGGAAGCCTACTGGGTATGTTTCTACTTTATCAACAGAGCAGAGAGAATGGCAGTGGATTATGAGTCAGATGCCCTGTTTATAGCCATGGATTCAGAGTTAACAATCTGTGCAACTTTGGGCACGTGACTTAAACTCTCTGCACCTCAGCAAGTATGCTGCCAACCTCCATTCCTCACCTGTGGTAGAAAGGGCTAATTGATTATGACATGCTTCATATATTCTTATTCTTACACAGTGGTTCAGGCAGTAAGTTCCAATCAGTTGAAGGCAGTATTCCGTTTTTCACCTACTGCCATCCTAAAACTGGTTAATTTCTAAGGTCATTACCATTTGTAACATTCCAATTCCAAACGCCCCAAAGCAATTAATTGATTCCTGGTATTCATACTCATAATGGCTCCTAAAGCTCCCAGCTCTCCAGATAGTCCTCGTGCTCTTCACAAATGTTTTCTGGTGCTTCCTAGCTCAGTGCCCCTTCGTCTGATTGCAATGGCTACATTCTGATTCATAAAACTGAAGTTTATTAAAAATGTATATACATATATATACACGCATATATCGATCTTATAATTTATGTGTGTGTGTGTGTGTGCACGTGCATACAGTCTGAAAGAAAGCTGAATATTTATAACTTTAAAAAAGCTTAAGTCATTTATTTCAATTGGCAGTAACTTGGCAATGTTTACAAATGATATGTAATTGAAGAAAGAGGAATTATGTGATAGGATGTCTTTTGGCTTTGAGAAATGTTTTCTGGAATCATTACTCTGTGCAGTAGAATGGTGGAAATGTTACTCTGAAGTCAATCATCTCTTTGAGCATTCATCTGTCTTTAAACGAACTTTGAAGGAGAAAGTGAATAAATGTGACGTAAGTGACAAAACATCCAATTAAATAAGTCCCCTTCCATATACTGTAGCTTAGGCTTGGCAAAGTGTACCATGCGGATTGTAGCATGTATATTGTTGGATGTAAAGTTCAGACATTTATCAAGAAGCACGATGCTAGGGTAGGTAGAGCAACAAATCTGGAATTAAGACACAAGGATTCAAATCATGTCATCAGTCAAATGAGGTATGGGTTTAAAAGTGATTTTTTTAATATAAGAATTATGAAAATATTGTAATTAGAAAAATACATACATTTAATTATAATAATAACCAGTGAGAACTTTTATTAAGAAGCACAAAAATGTGGGGCGCCTGGGTGGCACAGCGGTTAAGCGTCTGCCTTCGGCTCAGGGCGTGATCCCAGCGTTATGGGATCGAGCCCCACATCAGGCTCCTCTGCTGGGAGCCTGCTTCTTCCTCTCCCACTCCCCCTGCTTGTGTTCCCTCTCTCATTGGCTGTCTCTATCTGTCGAATAAATAAATAAAATCTTAAAAAAAAAAAAGAAGCACAAAAATGTGATATATAAATATCTGTATATATTCATTTGGCCAGTTTGCTGCATTTATCATTTTTTATCTTAGATGTTAAAAAGTAACTAAATGTAGGGACGCCTGGGTGGATCAGTCAGTTAAGTGTCTGCCTTCAGCTCAAGTCATGATCCTGGAGTCCCGGGATCGAGCCCCATATCGGGCTCCCTGCTCAGCAAAGACCCTGCTTCGCCCACTATCCCTCACCCCACGCATGCTCTCTCTCAAATAAATAAATAAAATCTTAAAAAAAAAAAGGGAACAAAATGTAAACAGAATTTAATAGATTTCATTCCATACTGGTGGCAGTAAGTTTACAAGGGCTAGCTATAAAGTAATAAGACCAATCTATGTGATGCTTTCCAACAATTTAGTTTGTGTATTGACCCTTTAACAATCTAGAGATAAAATAAATTGTTAAAAAATAATAATTTTCATGGTAAGAACCCTGGCTTCCTTTCCTTTAGAGAAAAAAAAAATGTGAGTTAGTTTGAAATCAAATATTCACAGTTGTTCTCTCCATGTCACTTTTCAACATCTATAATGGTGCCCTTGCTACAACTTTCGATTGCTTCTTTCCTCCCATCAAAGAAAACGGACAATCAATTATAGAATAGGATATCACAAAAATGCCAAAAATATATTGATTGGTTATACATGAAAGTGAATTCTATTATAAACTTGTTATTATATATAATAGATGCTCTCAGACTGTGTCTGTTTCTGTATGAACTAAGTTGAAGATTATTATATAAATTGTAAGGGTATTTCTTTTGGTGAGTGTACTTTGTAAAAGAATCGTGATGTCTGGTAGGAGATGAATATGCAAAGGAAAAGAAAAATAATACAGTATATTTTTTTTAAAAAATTTAGTTTTAGTTTAGTCATATAATAACTATGCATGATTTTGGACTTATAAGTTATGTCTGGACATTCTCAAATCTTTTTTTTAACAGAAAATTTCCAAAAAATATATTCAAGGAATTGAAACAATACGTTTTATTATACACACTAGCATATTCAAAGTGCTCTTAGCAATTTAAAAAGTTATTTCTCTTAAGACAGAGACTACTGAAAATTTGGACTACTGTGTGCTCATGGGTTTTCCACATCAGCATAAAATATAAACATTTAATTATTAATAAAAAATTCAGATGCCTATAATTTGCTGTATTCCTAAGGCAAAAAGAAGTAAAACAGGCAATTTTTTTAAGAATGTATCTTTAGTCACACCATTTTAAACCCCATTATGTATACGCCAGGATAAAGAAAAGGTATCAGCACATTGACTGGTGCTTATGGGGAAATTACATCATTTTTCTTGCTAGAAATTCAAATTTAGTGAGCAAATAAAGTGCTAAGATACTACAGCACACATACGAGTATATTTTACTAAAAATAATAAAGTCCTATTCCCAAAGCACACAGAATATGAATATTTTTATTAATATCACCATCTACATATATTCGGTCACACAATCCAAAGTGCTTTCTCTGCCCATCCTTTCACACGGTGTGCATGGATATGTTTATCAAATCATCATGTTGTATACTTTAAATATCTTGCAGTTTTATTAGTTAACTATGCCTCAATAAAACTGAAGAAAAGACAATGGGAATTCATGCAGAGAGAGCTTAAAGGATTTGGCCAATGCCACAGACTTCATCGGTGACCCACAGTGGACTAAATCTGTTCATTCTCCCTTTCCCCTTGTCTTCCCCATCTCTTTCTTCTTCATATGTTATTCATTCATGTACCTGGCACCTGAATCAGGTGCTGTGAAATGCACAGATAAACGAGAACCTCCAGAATACCACTGGATCTATTGCCTATCTCTCTTTAGTAAGTGCAATCAGGCATCTGAGATGTAGGACCGAAGGCCCTGACTCATCAACAGAGGGTTCAGTCCCCAACAAAAAAGACATGACTTCAACACAGAGATGAAGAGAGAACTCCTAGGCAGCTAGATAGGTCGGCTGACAAAACGGTATGCATATGGCAAATCTCACGACGTAAAGCACGCATGTACAGGGAAGACGGACATGTTTCCTTGACAGAATAAATAAACCCAAAGTGAGTAAGCTTGACATGTTAGTTACTTCATGGCAGCGCCCCTACAGAAGTTAAGGAAAGAGGCCAGTATGACAATATAGGTGTACATTTCTTACACACTCGTTCTCAAAATAACCATTTTCTTTTCTCATGTGTTTTTTTCTTGAGTTTAGAACATCGCCTTTGTCGATAGAGAAGGTTTTTAAAATGTAATAACACACCTTACTGAGCAAATTTATTTAAAATGATATTATTTGCGATTTGTCTTATTTTATATTGCTAGTTTCCACCGAGTGCTAATAAGTGCTTGCCATTGAAGAGCTTCGCATTTCCCATCTGTCACCAGCATCCAGCAACTTCACCTAGGGGGAACTGTCAGGGAGATTGCTATTCTCCTTTGTAACACCCCGAATCTGTCTCACATCATTTACATACAGATAGTTACAGGCATTCATCATTTCATTATGCTGACGACTTCACTATTCTGATGTATAATGTCTCTTTAATGAGCCTCAAAAAATACAATATTCCTTGATTTATGACTGCTTAACTGAAAAATTATACAAATTGGTGGGAAAAAAAAACCCTCATAATGTATTTTCCTTTTTCCTCCACATTACACTTATATTTAACAGTGACTCATGAGTTAAGATCATGCTTCTTTGACAAAAGAAATGATCAGAATTTGACTTCCCATGTTTTAGTGCCGCTGCGTTTTATGTGCATATTTAAAGATGCAGAGTAAAGCCAAGCCATGCTGACACTAAAAAGTAGCAAATTAAAATCGATTTTTTTTTCTTCCCCCAAGAAAGATGTGTACTGGACAACCACTTTCAATATCACTCTAAGTTGGAGAAGTCTTCTTCAATCGCAGCGAAGATTTTCACCCTACTATTCATTTTCCCGTCTGTAAGTAAATATTAAGAACCCTGATGCCAGAGAGAGCTCTGTCAAGCAACAAAGAAGTAGTAAAGAAAGAAGGAAAAAAAACCAAAAGGAAATCTGAAATGGGAACAGCAGCGTGGGAAAAGGTGAAGCTGCTGTTTCTTTCACTGACTGCTTAATTGCAGCCCTCTCTTGAGATGCCAGGCCCCAAAAGCTGTCACCAGCCTTGCGTCCTATTCTCTTAAAAGCTCTGCCATTGAAGGTGATGAAAAGTGTCCTATTTATTAATTAAAAATCATTTCCCAAAAGGAACTGGTTGTGCCTCAAACAGGCAAGGGCTCCAAAGAAGTATAAATTGTTCATGTGCTGCCATTTTTTGCAAAAGAAAGCCTTTGAGTGTAGTGTAAATCATATTAGAATGAACACTACATACAATTAAGAATAAAAACAGATGTCAAATCTCAGAAGAGCTCATAAATCAGCATGAGTAGGGCATACAAAAATAGAACAAAATTTAGGAACTTGCATCCTTAGATTTGATATAAGCCTCTCTTAGGTGTAGCTTGCATTCAAGACATCTGAGATTATTGGCAGCTTTTGGTTTAAAAAACAACAACAGCAAAAAAGCAAACAGAAAACCAGACTAAATTAACCCAGAATCATCAGGAAAAAAGTGGTTCAAGTTAAATGGAAGTGAGCATAGGACTGTTCTCATGTAGAACAAGTGAGAGGATTGCATATAGAAATCCTAATAAAAGACATATAGTGGATGCAGACATACATACTCCATAAGAAAATGTCCTTTTATAAATATATACAAGAAAATTGGTTCTATTACTTCAACATCACCTTTTTATTCCCTAGCTGGATTACTCCTTTCAGGCTCACAATAAATTACTTTTGGTTGTATCTAACTATGTGACTCACCCACAGAGAAAAGATAATAATCAAAGTTGGGGGAAAAATGTAATGTGATTCCATTTATTTGGGTATTCTTAAATAGAAGCATTCTAAAATATATTTAAACCAGTTTAGCACTATTCACAAAAAGAGTTTTTAACTCCTTTTAGTAACTACTTGGAAGGGGGAGGGATGATGCTTTTCCTACTCTCTGTATGTAAGAGCTGTTTTAGGAGGGATTCCTTGAAGGGCCTCAGTGGTAAAGAAAGAATACAAGTCGTGTGTTAAATTTGAATTATAGAAGATCTCACCTCACCTACGAAAAGCAAGATGTATCATGTTGGGGTTAACATAGAGCATGAAATCAGCCATAATACTTGGCTTGCTAAAATGTTAACACAGAGACCGATGAGAGCAGGGAAGCTTTCGGAGAAGGGTGTAGGCCTTTGGAATGCCCAGGCCTACCTGACCACTCTGCCGTTGGAATGCCGCGGGGAGTTGTCTTCCGGAAGCTTTCCTAGCCCAGACAGTCACCCTGTGAGCTAAGAGATGTAGGCATTGTTCCTTAGGCTATATTTAGAACTCCTCGAATATGCCCAAATTAGCATATCATATCTTTCCCATAAGCAGATCCTCCCAGTTTCAGTAAGACGCCTTGTCATCATCATGTGCTTGAGAAACAGTGATAAGGATTTGTGATTATCCTGAAGGACCAATAAAAGTGGGGGCAAAGAAGAGCAAAGGGTCTTGGCCTCTGAGCACTGACCCCCTTCGCCTTCTCCTCTCTTTCACAGCAAAGTTTGGAGTTACCTTTCATCCGTCGGTACGGGGACTGCTGGCCATTCCTGGCAGTATCATACAATGTATATACAAAAATATTCCCAAACAGATGCTTATAGTTTTAGGATAAAACCAGTCTTAACGCCAAACATCTTTAAACTGACCAGGCATTTAGGCCAAAACATGTCCTGATTTTTACTCTTAGTTTTGCTTTAAGAAAAGGGTTAACTGCTAACGGCACTGAAATATTAATCTCCCTGAGTATCCTATTTACAAAATTGCCTAAAGAAATATCAATCATTTCCTCTGTATTCTAGTCTGGGATGATGTGCTCATTAATGGGTCTTTTCATCAATGAGATCAACTAGTTTACCCTAAAAAAAACCAACAGCAAACACGATAATGAGGTCGCACTGTCAATCACCTGTACACGTATCATAACATGTCACCTTCACAATAACCCCTTTAGATGGGCATTATTTTTATCCACATTTTAAAGATGAGAAAGCTGAAGCACTGAGAGCTTACATGACATCGACAAACAGATCTAATGGTGCAGCCGGGCCTGCAGTCAACACGGCCCTGGGTCTCAAACTTAGATCCTTGTAGGAATCGGGCTTTCTGTCTTTCCCGGTGTCTAAGCTTCATATCATGCCCGTTAACAACAAACAAACAAACAAAAAAACCCAACTAACCAACAAGTTACTAAACAATAAGAAAGCCTACCTTAATTCCATCATCTCCTTCACTTCTCACCTAAACCGCTTCTGTCCCTTTATCTTCTAATCACTCTTCAATCACTGCCACCTGGCCTTGGCCTCACTGCTCCCCTAATCCTGCCCTTTCAAACGGCGGAAACCTGGGGCCTATCAGTTTCAAGGATCAGGTCAGCTTTGATCTTCACTGATCTCTCTTTTGCAGTGAGCTCTCCATCATCCCTGACTTCTCTTTATAACTCAGGCCACAATGACTTTACTGGTTCCCCTTGTGTCGCCCCTTCTGACCTTTCCTCGGATGCCGCATTTGGGGGCTCCCTTTTCTCCACCTTCTCATTAGGTATCATGCTCCTTGGGGTTCCATTTCTCGTCCTATCATTGACTCACATTTTTTAAATTTAAATTCGATTAACCAACATCTAGTACATCATTAGTCTCAGATGCAGTGTTCGACAATTCATCAGCTGACTCACATTGTTAAGTGCCCACAAACTACCTTCACCTGGGAGTTCAACAGGCACATGCTCAAGATGCCCAAGGCCAGACATACCATTTTCATAAACCTCCTATGTCATTACCTCAGTATGAGACGGCAGCATCCAACCAAAATGGAACAACATAGAGGCCACTTTCTTGGTTCTCCTCTCCCTAGCTCTAGCTCACAAACACCCGATATAAAACAGTACGTCAGCTCCTTGTGATCTTGTCACCTTCACATATCCATCATGTCTCTATCCATCCCTTCCCTACATTCTCAGCCTCTGTTGTATTGCTGTTCAATTTATTTTCTGAGACACCAAACTGCTGTAGTTCGCAGCACTCATCATGGTCTCCCCCCTGCTTAAATCCAGCCCCCACTCCACCACACACCCCAGGTCCACTCAATCTGGTAATACTCGCTACTGCCCATGGAAACCTAGTGCCTCTTTTCAGTTCCCTCCTAACATGTCACGCATGTCTCTAGTCTTCAGATATATTTAAATAGAAGTAAAATGCAGTGGTTACGCGTGTGGCCTCTAGACTCAGCTTTACCACTCACCCGCAGACAGGTTATTTAACCTCTCTTAACCTTCCTTAATGGCTGCCTCACATCCACAAAATGGAAGACAACCATAGTACATAAGTAATAGAGTTCTGTGAGGATAAAGCAGAGCATTTTGAGCAAGGCTGGCATATATTAAGCAACACTGCAATACTGCTGTAATAGTTTATAAATATTCCCCCCTGGACTCCCCAGTAGACACCGTGCTCCTTGAAGTTGGGGGCTTATCTTCGTATAACTAGCACTTCACACCAAGCCCAGAGCAAGGGCTCCTATATGTTGAAATTGACTGAGTAAGGCAATGTGACACAGTGTTCTAAATAAAAGACCAATTGTATTGGCTTTTGCTCCCTAATTTAAACTCAAGGTGATTAAAGCAAGTAAGATGATGACCAATGGAGAATTTCACTCCAGATCAGAGCCTATGTGTGATTTTTCAGGCCTGACCATAGGCAATTATGTGGGCATTTCCGGGTGGGCCTCAAAGGGGAGAGTTGCCATTTTCCCACTTGACTGGATGCACAGCTGGTGGGCTGCACTCTCTCTAGGGAGTTTCAGGACACACACACACACACACACACACACACACACACACACACCTGGCCAGCCTTGCTCTTACACATCCACATTCCTAGACCATACATCTTCAACCAGAAACCTCTTTACCTTCCTCAGGAGGCTCTGCTGTGACCTCCTTATGGAGGAACCTTGAACACACAGCTCGCCACTCTGACTCAGTACCTCCCGCTCCTAGCTCTACCTCCTTTACCTCCCCAGCACCCTGGTCCTCAAAACTGACAGAGCTTTTCATTCAGAGTTCTCATCGGCATAAATGAGCCCCACATCTGCACTGATCCACCTGACTCCCAACCAGCGTGTTGCATGAAGGGAAATGAATAAAGGAGGAGTCAGGGCTTTCTCCAAATTAGCTTCCTGCTTATATTATCCCAGCAAGTGATTAAAGGCTTGGCTGTTACTTTCATTTTGGCTTACTGTCTTAATTGACTACTCAGACACCTGACAGCTCAGCTTTCTCCAGCTCAGCCCAACTCCTGACAACTAAGGAAGAGACTAAGGAAGGGGAGACTGCAAAAGGAAAATATCCTGAAATACAATTTTTTTTTTTGCTACCTTTCACCTCATAGGAAGATATCTTTGAGTGCTTCCATGATTTAGAAACAGGACACTCTTAAACTACAAGACATCTTAGAGATTTCATAACATAATTTGTTCATGGATATATTATGGACCTGGAATTCTATATGACCTGAGGGCATAGTTCAGGGTGGTGACAAGGCAATACTGACTCCTAGTTTAAAAATCAAACTTCCATAGTGCTGTATATTATACAGGGTTGAATCTGGAAATACACCAACTTCCAGAATATTCTGCTTTTTGTGTTCCCTTTTTGGAGCCGGTGTCTGTGATGTCCCTAAATCACCCATTATGGTGCTACTCCAAACCTAAGCGGCTGGAGAAAAAAATTAGAATAATCTGAAAGCAGAAGTGTAAATATATGCGCTTGGGTCACACAAGTCTGAAACATTAGCTTCTTCAAGTTTCCAAATGAACTTATTTCAGAGTGAAGGCTAAAGATTTAAGAATATATCTCTCGATCACCACAGACTTAAAATCATCTAGATTTAGACAGAGGAAGAGTAGATACATTGGCTGACAGGATTTAATACCCTGTTTTAAATCAGTTTTATTTGGAGACTTCTAAGAACAAGGGGGCACAAACAGGGAGAAAAAGAGATAGGGGGTGCACCTTCACGTGTGTGAATCCCTTGGTGAGGAACAGGGACCATAAACATGTTTCCAAAAGAATGGTCATCAGCCAAGCAGTGCCCATGGGACAGATAAGGCAGGACGATGAGGGCTCCCACCTCACAGTAAAGAACATCGTATGATTCTGAGAGGTGAGGGAGACCTTCAAAAACCTAGCACAGCACCTTGTACCACAGTGTATTTGGCGGCTCCACTCCGGGTCTAATTTCAGAGTCTAAAACAAAGTTGAAATAAAAGGGCATCAAGGAATTCATCTTTGAGAACAGATGGTCTCTGAGACTCCTCTTTGCATCTCAGCCTTTTCCATATTATTTTTCCATTTTTACTGCTTGGTATTCCTCAGTTTCCTCTGGCTACGTATCGAGCATTAATACTTTTTTTCTTTTTTAAGAAAGAAATACAAATCCTGCTGGCAGGAAGTTAAAACCTGTGCCTTAATAATTGAAACGCACTTTGTAGATCTGCCAATGAAAGCTCCTAAATGCAGGCCTTTGATAGTAAGAGCCAAAATTAAAAGAAAAAAAAAAAAAAAGCTTGATGGAAAAATCCCTAAGTATGAATAAGACCATTTCCTTTAGACTTTAAATAGTATGAAAGAATGAAAGATCTCAGTGAGAATTACAAAGAGTGAGTCATGGTATACTTTTCACTGTGTTGATTATTTAAATGAAGATCTTTTCTAAGTTCTTACATGATGCAGTTTTTCCCTTAAAAACTCATTATTATTATTATTATCATCAGGCTATCGTCATGCATATGGAAAACTATAAATACCTTCTAATATTAGACTTAAGGACAAAAGCAACGGTTTCAAAAAAATGTGATTTATCACCTACTGGGCTATTTATTACTTTAATCTTAAGTCTATGCATTTAAAAATTTTATCCCAAGGTAAAGTTAGAAAAATCACCTCAAGTACAGTACAGATTATCTGCCAAACAGAGCAAAGAGGAATTTGCAAAAAGCTAATGTCAAGAGAATGTTAAATACCTATACTTCAAGAACAAACAAACAAAAACAACTGCTCTTATTAAGTAAACATCACAATGAAATATTTTATATATTAATACCACTAGAGGGCTTGATACGTTTTGCTTAGTAAAAAGAATTTCTTACATCAGGCTGCCTTCTTGATAGAAACAAACTTCTACGTATTCATCCTTCTAATCATAGTTATTGAAAAACACATGTGTGTACATCGATACAAAAATATAATAAAATGATTAGATCAAAGGAAATTTTATAGACTGAACATTGTGTTAACCAATTTAAGTGTGTTAAACTGTATGGTTTCGAGTATCACTTAGCCTTAAGTGACACTGAGTATTATTTCTGCAAATCTGTATTTGACAACATGGTTCTGATAGATGGCCTAGGACATTTTGGGAGAAGATTAATAGCTTTAAAGCAACTCACAGATTTCTCTCAGTTGCAAGTCACCAACAATGTTAATTAAAAATACTTTGCTTCCAAGTAGTCTCTATATTTTACAGTAATATTTACTTTCATGAAAATTTTTCTATGACTCTAACTTAGAAAAATTATATTACAGAAGACATTAAAATTGAATGTCTTTGAATTCCTTCTTCAATAGAACAAGTAACATATTTAGTAAAGTTTGATTTTGTTGCAAAGGGTATTTGGTTTCAAATCAGTTTCATCACTCAGTCATATTGTGAATACATATTTTTATGTGACAATGAGAGAATAAAACTTATTAGACTTAGCTAAAGGAAACAACTCTTAAGACTGATTTTAAAACGTTTACTTACCCATTTAAAATATGAAGCAGATCCATTACCCCAAGTCTAGGAACAATGTAAACTATTGCTACGAATAAAATTTTCAAATTTTGATGTGAAAAATCTAAGCTATCACTCCATTATGTGAAATACCTCTGGAATTATGAATAACCAAATGAAATATAAGTGGTTTCAATCATAAGCACTTTCCGAATTATGGATTCAGTTTTAGAAAAAAAAATGTATGTCACAGAATATTTAAAAAGATCTTTCATTATCTCAGTTATTTTTGGGGTTAACAGCACAAATAAAAACATAAGACATATCTGAGTAGATGCTGGGGGGACATTTAAAATGTGCAGCCATCTGTAGTGCATGGGAAGACCCTACTGGTGAGCTCTGAGTATCACTAGAGATATCTACATGTGATTTTAAAACCTAAAGAAACCCTGGTTGTCTGGAGGTTTTATTATCGAATACAATCTCCCCCAGACGTTATGTTCTTATACGTAATTCATGGGACTATCAAAGACATTGCAGCCCAAGAATGACGGACCTTTACTCCGCCAGCAAAATGGCTATCATTTCATCCTCTTTACCAATCATAATAGCACCTGCTCACGAATTACAGTAGAAAGCTGTGGAATATTATGTAGAAAATATGTTTTTTCATGTATATGACCAAACCAAGCCCTCAGGTCCACTGACAAACTTTTTGCTAGGTTGTGTTTGTCTTTATTCTTTATCGACATAATACTTCTGTATGATTACACTGCAGATGTGGTCAGTAAAGAGCATTTGATAACTTAATACGGTCCAGATTAAATATCTGAAAAATGGAACTCATGGCAATTATCACTGATAGTTTGATAGATGTAAAAATGTCACCAACATTTAGGCATCCTGCCTTATAAAAGTTGCTCATTTGCTATTTTTCTAATCTTATAACTCAAAATTTATTGATTGTTTGTGGGAAGAACTATCATTTTTCCCAGCCTGGATTTATAATTATTTTACTTTCTCATCAGAAAACTGCCACACTACTAAATATATCCTGGCAAAGATCATCATGACATAGTAAACAATTGTCATATTGTCCCTCACTTCACATCTGTTTACCCCAAATATTTATTTATTTATAGAACCGAAGAGCTTTTAAATCCAGTATATTTCTTTTTTCTTCCCAAGTAGCTATTCTCTTACCAGGCAGTGTTTCGGGAAATTGTAGTATCCTGCTTATTACAACTCCTACGCTACATACATTATTCGTAAATTCTGTTAAAGTGTACCACACACTACATCACTGAAACGCACAAAAAATATGTATTTTAATTCCATTAGAAAATACTTACAGTGACACACCTCTGTGAGTGATCTTAATGCTTCATCCAGAATAAATATCACATGAGAAGAATATGCAGAGGTTATTTTTATCTCCTTTCTCTAATTTACATGATCGCTGCATTCAAGTCTGAAAAAAAAATTTAAATGTCTCACTATTAAATACAATGGCATAATTTCTATGTAATTTGTAAAACAATAAGAAAATGCTAGAATATTTTACCGAACACAGTAAGTTTCTGAATACTGAATAACTACAAAGAATTCTAGAAATGCAATTTATATACGATGCAAAAATCATCAGGCCCACCAAAATTATATGAAATATGCATTGAGCAATGCCAAATATTACTCCTTTTGCTTTCCCAGTAAGATGGGAAATGAATTTCTACACATTCCAAGTGATCTCAACCGCATATATTTCTATTCAAGATAAGTACGTTTAGGATACTAACAAAGGTAGAAAATACACTCTTTTTTCTTTCTACCAGTTAAGTGATTTTCATACAACCAATCTAGAGTATTTTGCTGAGTTAAACTAACTCTTAGTGTTGAAGCAGTCATAGGGAAGTCAATTTTATCCTTCTATATCCACTTAAGTTATGAATATTCATGTTATTTTTAACAAAACATATATATTTCAACATTGAATGAAACTGAGTGAGAGATTTGTTAAAGAAATTTGTAAAATAATCATGATTTTTACAATGAGCTCCGGAGAAAGACAGAAAATGTGTCAGGGTATCTTCAGATTCAGTGGTCTACAATTTGCACGGGTGGGGGGAGGAACAAACCTTTGTAGGAGGAAGGTTGCCCATAGCTTAGGCATCAGTGAAAATCAAACCAACAGACTTTAATGCAAAGGATTTCCAATGGAAAGACTCTTTAAGGCTACTGACTTCTTTATGTTGTTTTAGTGGTAATAAACTCAATATCTAGTAATAAAAGCGACAAAGTTTCAAGATAGAGTTGTTTTAGTTATTAAACAAATAAAAGCAACTTCAGGTACAAATGCTGTAACACTCTCACCCCCACCTCCCAAAGTCACAATATGGTGCATTCATTTCCTGTGAGCCCCCAAGATTGTCACAGAGAATAGGAGCAGCAGAACTCATCCAATGCCACCCCTGTAATCTTAGTCACTGCGAGGGGAGGCAGTCTGAAGCATAAACAACATGGAAGACCTGCCTCTCCAGAACAAAATCTCTAGCTCTGAATACAATTACTAACTAATGTCAGTCAGCAGTAGTCTGAACTATTGATAACCCACTTCCTGTCTGATTGGCTGATTTGTCTGGTTTGATTTTTTTTTTTTTAGATTTTATTTATTTGAGAGAGAGAGCAGGCATGGGCAGGAGGATGTGAGGAGAGGGGCAGAGGAGGAGGGAAAGGGAAAGAATCTCAAGTTGACTTTACCGATCCTCACTCAAGCCTCAGTCCCACAACCCTGAGATCATGACCTGAGCCGAAACCAAGAGTCCCAGGAGCCACCGAGGCACCCCTGTTTGGTCTGATTTTTAATAACATCTTTGCCTCTAGTGCATGACTTCTTTTTTTTTTCCCTTCCTGATCATGTAACTGTTAATCCCTGCTGTCCAGAAACTTCAAGGATCAGTTTATATATCGATAATAATTCTACACAAAAATTCCTAGGTAAAAGAACACAGATTCAACAATTTCATTCAGGAGTATTCTCAATTATAACTTCAGTTTTTCTTTTTACCTATTCACTTTTCTGTCTGTGAACTCCTTTAGTGTATGTTAGTTCTCTGTTAATATCTTGAATAATCTCTTATATTCTTTCTAGTAACTTTGGTATTAACATTGTTTTCTATTTTATTTTTAATAAATATTTCAAAAATTATTCATGTTCCAGGCAAAAATTGCAATATTGAAAAAATCTATCTCTGTAACTTCTCTTTTGAAACTGAAGTATAGCTGACACACAATGTTACATTAGCTTCAGGTGTACAACATAGTGATTTACAATTCTATACATTATGCTACATGCTACCATCTGTCACCATACAATGCTATTACAGTATCTTTGACTGTGTTCCCTATGCTCTACCTTACACCTCAGTGACCTATTCATTCTAGTACTAGAAGCCTTACCACCCATTCCTCTTCACCCATTTTGGTCATCTCCCCATTCCTTTCCCCTATGGCAACCAGCAGTTTGTTTTCTGTATTTATGGTTCTATTTCTGCTTTTTGTTTGTTCATTTTTTAGTTTTTTTAGATTCCATATATAAGTGAAATCATATGGCATTAATCTTTCTCTAACTCATTCCACTTAGCATAATATCCTCTAGGTCCATCCCTGTTATAGCAAATGACAATATCTCATTCTTCTTTATGGCTGAGTAATATTCCATTTCACTAATGTTCTTATTTTAGAATTATTTGTACATTATTTCTTTCAGTATTTCCCCCAGACTGATTTGTTTTAATCTTCATTCCCTTCTTCTGTGTTTCAGATCTTTTTGAATCCTCAAATTACTTCATTATGCTCCCACATTTTGGAGATAATATTTGCTTTAAAATTTATGAGACTAGTCAGAATTCTTTCTTATATTACCTTGGGTCATTTAAGATAGGTATTTTTCATCTCCCTTTTATTCATGGATTTTGCCTACTTTCGCTCTGTATTGTGGATGTGAATTTTTATGTATAAATACCATGAAGTTGCTTTTTCAATTGTTGAATGGGGCCAACAGATGACTGAAATAGTGTGTGTGTGCGTGCGCCCAAGAGTCTGTAATTGCAGGAAAAAGGAAAAAAAAGGAGAGTCTGTAATTGCCATTCAATGCCCTTGACTCAAATATTCACTAAAAATTGTTATTTGTGTTACTGATTAAGATTCTCTTCTCATTGTTTGGATTTGTTTCCTCTATGCAATCAGGAGCATACAGTCAGTCCCTTTAAGTTATAGGTCATTCAAGAAATCACTAGGTTGTACACCTGAAACTAATTAAACACCGTGGGTCAACCACAAATAAAAAAATAAAAGTAAGTATTTGTTGAACTATTGAATGAACAGACAAATGAATGAATACAGAGTTTCTGCATCTGATCTAATGACGATAGTCACTGATTCCTCAACTCCCTATGTTAAACGAACCTTGTGCAATGAACTAACAAGACAGTGTGTATGGAAATTCTTCTTGCTTGATGACGGAGCTATGTGTTGGTTTTCAGGGTCTTCTGTTTTGGTTTCCATTAAGTTTGGCATTGTAGGTTAGCTGGAAAATTTACAAGTTCTAGATGGCTAAATTTACTGATATTAAAGTTGAATCCATTTAAGCACTCCTTTTCAAGACTATTAGAGACCAATGACAGTGCTATCAGAAATGTTGAGGGCTCCCTGGGTGGCTCAGTTGGTTAAGTGTCTGCCTTCGGCTCAGGTCATGATGCCAGGGTCCTGGGGTCGAGCCCTCTGTCAGGCTCCCTGCTCCCCCCCGCCCCCCGCCGCCCTCCTGCTCATGTTGCTGCTCCTGCTCTTACGCTCTCTCTCTAAAATAAATAAAATCTTAAAATATTGAGGCAAAAAAAAGAAGAAAGAAAAAGGATGCCATTATCCAAAATTTCACAAAATTGCAATCAAGTCCTGCAAAATTTTGAAACAATTTTTTAAACTGGTATTTCGATTCTACTTCAAAGTGGTTGTCAATTGCATTGTAAGCTTTGACAACAACGTTATAATCTACCTGGTTACCTGCTGGACAATGCAAAATTATAAGCTTGGAATCAAGTGCAGAAAAGGTGGAGAGAAGAAGATAAGGATTCTTCCATTCAACATCCATGTCCTTTTCCTTATAGCCTCACATTCTCACTCACAATTTGTGCTCTAGCCCTGTCTTTTAGCTTATGGAAAGCAATCAATGAAAGTCAGGTCTATTTTGCTGTTCTCAAGTGGTCTACCCCTCAGCATCCTCTTCTGTTCTCAGGGGACATCTCACTGCTCCACAGGAATGGCTGGTGGTAGAACCCTAGTGGCTCCTGGATTCCTGGGCCACCCACCAGCAAAATGGCTCTTAAAATTCCATGTGCTGACAAAGAATAAGGCTCTTGCCAGGACATAAACTTTCCCCCCTACGCCATATTTAGATTTGCCTTCTCTGACCAAAAATAAACAAGCCAAACCAAAACAAAAACAAAAAGCACAGTAGGTTCTGAATCACATTATAAACCAAATACTCTCTGATGTGTCCTTTGATGCTTTGTGCAGCTATTACTCGACCTAGGCTTTTTGTACAAGTAATTGTTGACAGGATCATGTACAAGATGAGATACTTTTTGCCACTAGGCATACATTGCCAATCCTTCCTCATTTGATTAGTTCAAAACAAATTATTTAAAAATGACTTGACTTGATTAGCCAACATTTAGTGTTACTTGTTAGTTGTTACTTAATTTCAACATTTATTTATCGAGCCATATGGGTAAGTGTCTTAATGTGGCCCAGTAGTATTCTTCTGTGTTAAATTTTCTGAAGTTAGTATCCATAGTTTATTAAAAAATCTGTAATGTGTGGAAACAAATAAGTAATTTTCACAGAATTTTAAAATTAGAAGCCTCTAATACCATAATAATGTAAATTCACATGGAAGAAAGAGATCAGATTTCCAGGACATATTTGCAAGCTGTCTGCCTGATAGATGGACACAGTATATCGTCTGCTTGTAACAATGTTCTCAATGGTATTTAAATTCCCAGAATATTCAACTAAAACATCTACATTTTGGCTTCATTATATTTTGGTAAGCATATCTGGGAACCATGCCACCACTAAAACCACAAATAATGGTTAAAAATGAACCTGCATTCTGACTTCTATTTTGGGATTCAATATGCAGCATCCTACTGTCCACTTCCCCCCAGCATCCTACTGACTCCTCAGGGGAAGTCACTGCTATCTAGAAAAGTGTCCGCCCCAGTCACACCCACCGAAATGCAAAACACGAGGCACTAAATGTTTGGTTAAAATAGAATACACAATTTTGCACAATAGTAACAACAACAACAACAAAATAATAGTAACTACCATCTATTAATTAGTCATGATATGCCAGGTCAACAACATATATCAATTTTTCATTCATATATGAAATAAGAAGAATCACTGTTAACTTCATATTGCGTATTAGGGAAATGAGGCTAAAGGAGCACTAAGTGATTTGCTCGAAGTCATATACCGGCTAATAAAGTCAAGTCAGTTTCATGACAATGTTAATTCCATATTCTTTCCATTAAATTACACTATTTTGTGACTGAACTGTTTATGACAGAAAATGAAATGGTTTTTAACTAACTTAGTAGGAAATCTCATAATATATAACACATGACAGGCAACACTTTCATTTTTAAAAGTACACTGTATGGATATGTGATGATTTTTTTAGCTAATAAGAAAAAATACTGAATAAAACTTGAAAATGCTTGGATCTTATGAAGTATCATATTCACATTAGATTAAATAATAAAGATATAAATGTGAACATGTTAATGCTGAATTTCTGAGTTAAGGCATTACAGAATATACATGGGAAATAAAAATGAGATATTTACATGACTTCTAGAAAATAAATATACTCAAATATATTCTGCATTTTTGAGGTTTCCACAAAAATGAGGAATAATATATATAATATTAAATATCCATATTATGTACATATTTGTATATAATATATATTTCTATAACATATAATATTTTAAAATTCCTGATTTTCGAAGAGTAAATGTTAAGGAAGATATAAAACAAAATGTAAATTCATAAAAATGTTTATACATTGAGCAGTTTAAATCCATATCTAAGTAAGGTGATTCTATCTAATCTGATGTCATTCATGTTAAAATAAATGAATCTAATTAGCACTGCACTCATCCAGACTCATATTTTAGACAGGAAATATTTGTAAGATTTTGGATTATTCTTTCAAGGTAAACTAAAAGAATGGCATATACTGTGTCTGTATGAAAGAAGAAAGTGAGTAGGTTGATGTAGATTGAATTCTGAACAATGCAAATAACTTCATCCTATACACATTGTTTTCACATCACTATCTCACAGAAAATCTATACAGAATATATTTTACATTACCATTAATTACAACTAATTACATGAGGGAAGTTTGCTAGCCCTCCTTTGCTATAGTTTCTTATGTGTGTGTAGGTTCACTTCATAATTTCATGATATTTCTTTTAATTACTAAACAAACTCTTGGCTCTCACCAAAGCCAGTATGTCAATCAATGATGTAGAGATTTGCTGACAAATTTCAGATGCCACAGAAAAAAAGAAAAATACAAAAATATCTGCCTATTTCTTCAGAGAAAAATCAAAGAGTAAGTTAAGAATTTGGAAGAATGCACAAATTATACCCTTAAGAAGGATGTCACTTCCTCATTAAGAAGTTTGAAAGTTAATCATGGCTTATTCATGTGAATTTTTCTTTTCTTTCCTTCTTTCTTTCTTTCTTTCTTTCTTTCTTTCTTTCTTTCTTTCTTTCTTTCTTTCTTTAAAGATCTATGCCAGCTAGCAGTTTTTTAAAACCAAAATTTCATCTAATCTTTTTATTTAGGTCAGAAATTGATAAAATCTTTTAAATGTGGGGGGGGGGAATACTTGAAATTTACAGTTTGCTTTTTTTTTTAAGATTTTATTTATTTGAGAGAGACACAGAGAGAGAATGAAAGCTAGCTTGCACGCACAAGCAGGGGGAGGGGCAGAGTGAGAAGCAGACTCCCCGCTGAGCAGAGAGCTGAATGCAGGCTAGATCTCTGGGGTCCTGGGATCATGACCTGAGCCGAAGGCAGATGCTTAACCAACTGAGCCCCAAATTTTACAGCCCCCAAATTTACAGTTTAATATCCAAATTAGCACAAAGAATTTGTTTGCAAGGATGAGCCTGTAAAGATACAGCACTGGCAAGACTGAGAATGGGACCTAAAGGCCAAATGCACATTGGTCCAAGATGATAAAGTTGTCAAAATGTTGAATTGGTTGAAGATGAATTTATTTTCCACAGAAAATAATTCAACAGTTTCACAAATTATAGCCAGTGGTGCTTACCTGAAAATCAGAATCACTTGAGGGAAGATCATTTACTTTGTGTGTGAAGCGTGTTTATGGTTTTGAACATTTATCTTTATTAAAGTGTTTGTACACTCACTAATATTGCATAAGAAAAAAGTGTAAATTGTGATTTTAGAGAACTTGGGGACATTTTTCAATTTTCATGCAGCTTCCCATCATCTATTTCATTTTCTCCCAAATACGCCAGCTCTGTTTGCTGGATAATGTTGTAACACAGTTCATCAAAGTCTGGTGAAAATAATTGCTCCAAAAGAAGTTGTTTGAAAATGAATATTTCCAAGCATCAGTTCACGCAGTGATAAATTTTTCACATTCCATAGTGAGCTTTGGAAACTGTATTGCTAATTAAGCAATTATACCCAATTTTTCAAATATTTACTTTCAGAAAGAGACAAAAATACGTACTTCACTCGATGTAGGTATTTATCCGTTAACCATATTTCACTCAAATTATTTATTTTGTTTACATTTAATAAAATATTCTTCACATAAAAGTTTTTAAAGACAATTAAAAAGCACTTCATGAGAAGAATAAAGTGATGTTTAAAATTTTTATCAGTTTTCCCCACAGAAAATATTACATTTTAAATGTCCTTTGCATGTTAAAATGTGAAATTGGGAAGTGGTATTTATCTCAATCATTTAATTAAATTGCACAATGCAGTACCCATATTCACTATCCTACCTTTTACCTTAAGCATACTAATATAAAATTAGATAGCGCTGTTTCTTTTGTCTGAGTAATCATAGGCATTATTGTACTTTTTAACCTAGGAACACTTCCCGCACAATTAGAGAAAGCTATTCCCTTAGTGAGAATGATCACTGGTTTTAAAAGTTACTCGACGTTACTGTGTGATCATTATTTTTAATTGTACTGATGACACTAATATTAAACTCTGAGTTTGATGAACCCTTTTTAAAAATATGGACCACTGTTGCAAATCTTCCTAACCAGCACTTAGGAGTCTTAATTTTCTTCCATTTTATAGTTTAAATATTTTGTTTGTTTTGAACAATATGTTTTTTAACATTTTTAACGAATTCATGTACTTCGGAAATGATGAAAAAGTTGTAAGACTAGAATGACATTTAAAATTAAAAATGTATATGTCTACTCTTTTAAATTACAAAAAATATGCTGTGTCAGACAATTATTCACACAGAAATATGAAAGGCAGAGACATATACGTTCAAGACTTTGCAATCCAATTGATGAGGAAGAAATGGGAGCCACACTCAAAAAAAGAAAGAAAAAAGAGAGAAAGAGAGAGAGAGGGAGAGAAAGAAAGAAAGAAAGAAAAAAAGAAAGAAAGAAAGAAAGAAAAGAAAAGAAAAGAAAAGAAAAGAAAAGAAAAGAAAAGAAAAGAAAAGAAAGAGAAAAAAAAGGCTAGGTTCTTGCTTCCACCAAATGAAATGAGGCATTGTTCCCTACATGTCAAGATCACAAAGTCTTCCGTCTTTGTTAAACAAACACATCCTCTGACATCACTTAGAGCCAGCTCTTGACACAGTAGATCAGTCACCTCCTGAATCCTTCCTGAAAGGGTTTCTTCCCTGGACGTGTGGAGCCACGCCCTCTCTCATTTCCGGCCCCTCACTCCCACTACTCCTTCCAGTGTTTTGCCAGGTTTGCCCATCCTTGAGTCTAAGGTCTGAACTTGGTGCACCCAGGAGCACATTCCTGGACTTCTTGCCCGCAGTCCATCATTACTGCCTAGAGCTGCTGCTCTGTCCAATATGGTAACAGGAGGCACTGGGGGCTTTTTAAATATAAATTTAAATGAATTCAAATGGAATAAAATTAAGAATATAGACATTCAAGCCAAAGTTCACTTATTCTTGTTTTTCTTGCATCTCCTACATCCAAAACATCAGCACTCCGTTTGGAATCTACATTCAAAATATTTCCATAATTCCTGTCACTTTCCATCACTCTCAAAGCTATCAACTTGGTACAAGCTGCCATTGTCTCTTGACTTGATTGATACAGTATATGAGGAACTCCTTCTGTCCTTGTCTGTAAGTCCAGTCTTAAAAAACACGGTGACCCATAAGGGCAAGTTGGATCATGACACCCTTCTGCTAAATCTAATGACTTCCAATCTCCTTTACAGTGGCATCATAGACCTCACTTTATCTGGTCTAAACTTATTACTCTCACTCACATCTGTCCTCTGAATGTACCTAAGTCACAACAAACATGTTTCTGCCGCAAAGCCTTTATACTCGCTTCTTCCTTCTTCAAGGACTCTCTTCCACAATCTCCCCTATTCCCAACCTCATGTCTAACTCCCTGTCTCTGCTCAAATATTCCTCTCTGGGACCTGATCACATTATAAAATATGACCTATCTCCCTTGAACATCTCCCCTTGATTTATATTTTGAGTAAAAGAATCCCTTCCCTCAATATTCTGACTTATACTTTGATACCTTTCCAGATATATTCCCTCACATATCGTAGACAATCACATTAGTAATCTTACTTTATAAAAATGCAACTATTGTATTTCATGACGTGTCTTTTTAAACTATAAAGTATAGCATGGTCTTCATTCTACTTTAATAAAGTTTGATCTACATAATCCAGTTTAATAACCTCATAATTGTTTTTATTATGTATATTTTCTCACATAATGACATTAAAATTGTTTCTGATTTAGGAGTATGAAAAATAGCATGAAATAGGGGTGCCTGGGTGGCTCAGATGCTTAAGCATCTGACTTCAGCTCAGGTCATGATTTCAGGGTCCTGGGGTTGAGCCCCACATCGGGCTTACCACTGGGCATGGAGTCTGCTTGTCCCTCTCCCTTTGCCCCTCCCCCTGGCTCATGCTCGCTCTCTCTCTCTGTCTCGCTCAAATGAATAAAAAAAAATCTTTTAAAAAATAAAACTGAAATGAACATTCTTGTATATTTTTCTTTGAACACTGATCTAATATTTTACTCATTTCAAACCCAGCTGGTTGAATTGATACATCAAATAAAATCTCTATTTTTCAATCTGGATAAAGTATTACAAAATTCAACCTCCTTAATCTACTGGAAGACAGTAAATACAACCTTATTTTTTAAATCATTACTAGTCACTGTATGTTTTTTTATTTAATGTTTCTGAGGTTCAATATTTTAAATGATGTGCTTCTTTCTTTTTTTAACCTTCTTATCCCATTATTCTTCTGCCTTTCTCTTAAGTTGTTGGATAATTTTCCATTGTTTTGCATGAGTTATACATACATTTAGGTCTATTAACGCTTTTTCTGTTACATACATATTATGAATGTATACACACACGTATAATTTCATTTGTCTTTCAAATGTATTTATTATATGTACTGCTTTCTTTCCATTAAGTTTGACATTTTATTTATTTTTTATCTTATTTTTTATTTTTTTAAAGATTTTATTTATTAATTTGAGAGAGAGCGAGCATGAGCAGGAGGGAGGGGCAAAGGGAAAGGGAGAAACAAAGTCCTCGCTGAACAGGGAGCTCGACACGGGGGCTCGATTCCAGGACCCTGAGATCATGACCTGAGCTGAAGGCAGATGCTTAACCTATTCAGCCACCCGAAGTTTGACATTTTAAATAGTCAAATCCACCACAGTAATTTAAGTTTATAATTTCTGAATTATTATAAGCAATGAGTTTTCTCCAGATATTTACTTAAATTTATTTTATGCATATGTACACATTCTAGTTTACAAATAATATAAGTGTAGCATACACTTTACCATTCCAGCTCTTTGGAACTAAAATGCAAGTTGGGGATTCAACGCTGTGTGTTTCTTCCCTGCTCCCTCTTCCCCAGTGAATAGACAGCTGGTTTGTAAAGGTATCTTGAATATAAACTAAATCTCTCTAAATGTTTTTTCTTCTCTAATTTGTCTCTCTACTCCATTTTCAGATTTTTCCTTTTTTTTTTTTTTTTTTTTAAGATTTTTCCTTACTATTCTTAAATCTTTATTCTTCCAACCCAGAGGTTCTCAGGATGTGGATGCTGAATTTAATATAATCCAATGCTGGGGTGATGGAAGACTCAAAACCACATATGTTCTTCAGAGTTTCTGATATCTTTTCTTAGGTATAATTCTTGGAAGTAATCTTGAAATTGTTGATCTCCAGAGGCCTATTACCTCTTTCTTGAGTAAATTACAAAGTTTACCAATAAAATCTACATTTAAAAATTATTAGGAAAGAAGTATTCCAAGTTTTTCCAATATTTTGAAAATATGATTTCCTATTAATATATTTTAGACCCTTACCATAACCATATATGTACATATATATTTATATAACATACATATAGATAAAGAAATCTAGAAATAAAAAGAATAAATGATAAATTATTAAAAAGTTTCAGAGTACTGCATTACACCAGATTCATTTTAAGTTTCATTATGGTAATTGTTGACTATAAAACAGATAGGTTTTATTCAATATAATTAACCAAAATTTTGTAACATCAGTATTAAATAGCCATGTTACACAATTATAAACTCAATTAACACAAATATTACCTTTAATACCGTGGTCATGTTTAAACAGGAAACAAGAAGCAAAAGTGAGAACAAAACATAAATTTACAAAATACACAGTTTAAACTTCTACTATGTTTCTCAATTAAAACATGTAGCTAAGAAGCATTAAAACATAAAGAAAAATTTTGTTTTTCTAGTGAATATAGTACAATTAAACTGGAGTAAAATATTCTCCACATATATTCTCAGTTTACTCCTCTTCATTCCGCTACTTCTTAGAGTGGCATCTCCCTGAGTCTGAATACTACGTCATATAATATTTTGTTTCTTTTTTAGCTTCGGATATCTGGCTTTTGTTTGTTTTCTGATAACTGTTACTTCATCACTTTAGTTTTTATTCACAAATGCAAAATACGATGCTTACACATGCCATCAATACAAGGAGTTAAAATATGAAGTATGCAATTTTATAGTGGTTTTTATGGAGGAAAATCATTTTTAAAAATCCCGTTGCTGTGGTACGATATACAATGGAAATAATTCTAAATATATTTTATAGTGTAGTTGTTTAAAGATATTTAAAATCATCTCTGAAGACTATAACATAACTTTCACAAAAGATAATCAGACACAAGCCCTACATTTTAAAATACTAAGTTAAAAAGTGGAATGCAAAATGGGATTCTCATTAGAAGTAAGCACATGTACAGAATACACGTAAACAGAACAAGGAATGAAAGGATATGGAAATAAAATAATTAAGTTACTAAAATCATGGAAAATGAATGGATTTTTCTATCATTTTTATCATTTCTTTTAATATTAAATTATTTGTAAAATAACAAAAATTTTTGAAAAATTACTTTTATAAGTAAAGGCCCACAAGACTTGGGCTTTGGGTTTTTGCCTCTGAGACCCTGCTGATTACACTTCCAAATCTATTTACAGGCATGTGTGCATGTGTATGCATGCGTACACACACACACACACACACACACACACACACGCAGTATAATCATGACGCACACCAGAAGAAACCACTGAAAGTAACAGCTAGCTACCATCTTTACTGAAACTCACTGATATGTGCAGATACCCACAGAGGAATTTTAAAAACAACACAACAACAACAACAACAACAACAACAACAACAACAACATCAAATTGTAGTTTGGATACTCATTATGCCTCTTTTATGGTCCAGATGTATTTTAAGCTGATGCATATCTAATTAAACGTATAAGAGACTTAATTAAGACTATTTGAATTCATGTCATTCTGCTTGTTTTGCATCTGTCCATAGGATCAAAATAATAGTTTAGTGGCAATTTTGTACTGACACAGAAGATATCTGTGTATTTATGTACATATTCCAATATATATATTGAATTGATTGCATAGTTCAATTTAAACAATCACCTAAAGCTAGCAACGTTATGAGTTTCTAGAAACTGTTGTGTGTGACTGATGTGTAAACCTTGAATTACTATAAAATATTTAAATATCTTATATAACTATCATATAAATAATACAACCAAGGCAAAAATAATATGGATAATCTAGTCCTGTTTCATATATATATATATAAAAGCTACTTCTCTTATTCCTATAAGCCTCCTTACCCTAATAAACATGTTTATTTTGTTAATAATGTCATTTTTTTTCTTAGTAGTTGACTCTATGCTATGCTAAGTCAAATATCAGGAATGTAACTTTAAATATAACCTATTTCACAAAATCAGATTCCACTTTCCACCTAAAATTTTACTCATGACAAACTTTTATTGAGGAGAAAAACCCTGGCAGTAGTAATTCATTTTATAATGATGTATTTCTTCTCATGATTTTTATTTCTTCAATGTGTAAACTACCTATATCCCAAAGGACATCCTTCAGTCATAGAAATAGGATGTAACTATATAGTGAAATATTTCAGAATACATTTCATGCACCTACAAACTTGACTACAGAGGGAAAAGTGATCATACAATCACTGATATCAAACTGTACCCATTCATTATTATATACACATTTACAACAATCTCAGCAAAGCTATAACAGCTCTAGGTAAGGACGTTCATTCTAGATGAAAAGCTGTCAGCTGCAAAATTGTGGGTTTCATATGGAATATCATAGAGTGTAAACACACAGATACATTACCACATTTTCTCAATTCTAATACCAATATTTCTTCACATTTTAACATTTCCTAAATGAAGATACATCCTACAATGGATTTTAAAAGAAACTTGCCAGCTTTTTCTGCCCCCTCCCCAGGAAAGCTGATGTTAAATTGATGGTACCTTTTACAGATATAGACATCTTAGAAATGAGGAAACAGTTTAAACTGTGGCTCTCATAATGGTTGACACTAGCAAGAGCATCAAGCATTGTATTATTTCTACTACCACTAATTATTTTATTTTCTTAAATGTACCCGTTTTTTAAAAGATTTTATGGATTGATTGATTGATTGATTGATTTGAGAGAGAGTGAGTGCATGCACAAGCCGGGGGAGGGAAGAGAGACAAGCAGACCCAATGCTGAGTGCAGAGCCCATATAGGGGCTCCATCCCAGAACCTTGAGATCTCGACCTGAGCTGAAATCAAGAATCTGAAGCTTAACCTACTGAGCCATCCAGACACCCCTTGAATGTGTCCATCTTAAGGACAGTTCAAACATTTCCAATATACGTTTAGAAAAATTCCTTGTTTCAGTAACAATCATTTTTTAAAGCCCCACCTCTTTTGTGAACTATAACTAATGAAAGGTTATCAAAATAATTACCTTCTAAAGCAAATGTTATCTTAATGCAAAGTATCTAAATAAGAATTAACAAGTTTTGAGTAACGAAGTGCCTTAAGAAGGGCAGCTTAAAAAGATCTCAGAAGCTACACAAAATTTATTTTTAATTGTTTAAAATCAAAACTAGTAATATTTGTTTTTATTTTCAAAAATGGATTTAGTTTTAAAACATAAATATTATCTTATTAATGTCTTAAATATGATTTATAATGTCAGATACATCACACTCATCATCAAACCCATTGAACCAAAAAAAAAAAAAAAAACCAGCTTAACATTAATAATGACATGTCGGTTCTGTGTTAGAATTAATTTAAAATAATAATTATGCACAGCAAAGGAAATCATCAAGAAAAGAAAAAGACAACCTACTGAATGGGAGAAGATATCTGCAAATGATATATCCAATAAGGGGTTAATATCTAGAATATATTAAAGAACTTCTACAATTCAACACCAAAACACCCCCAAACAATCCAATGTCAATAGGCAGGGGAACTGAATACCCATTTCTCCGAAGAAGACATACAGGTCGCCAAGGGATATATGAAAAGATGCTCAACATCATTAATCATTAGGAAAATGCAAATCAAAACCGCAATGGGATATTACCTCATACCTCTTAGTATGACTAAAATCAAAAAGACAAGAAACATGTGTTGACAAGGATATGGAGAAAAAGGAACCCTCGTGCACTGTTAATGACGATGTAGATTGGTACAACCACTGTGGAAAACAGCATGGAGATTACTCAAAAAATTAAAAATAGAAATACCATATGATCCAATAATTCCACTACTGGGTATTTACTCAAGGCAAATGAAAACATTAACTTGAAAAGATACATGCAACCCTATGTTTATTGCAGCATTGTTTACAATAACCAAGACATGTAAGCAACCTAAGCGTCTATTAATAGACGAATGGATGAGGAAAATCTGATACACACACACACACACACACACACACACACACGAATACTACACAGCCATAAAAAGATGAGATTGTTCCATTGGAGACAACATGCATGGACCTAAAGTGTATCATACTAAGTGAAATAAGTCAGACTGAGAAAGACATATGATTCCACTCATAAATGGAATCTAAAAAAAATGAATAAACAAAAAGCAAAATAAGAACTATAAATACAGAGAACAAACTGATGGTTTCCAGAGGGCAGGGGAGTGTGGGTTTGCGCAAAATGCATAAATCAGAGAGGGAGATACAGGCCTCCTGTTACGGAATGCATAAGTCATGGGAATAGAATAGAGCATCAGGAATACAGTCAACGGTACTGTAACAGAGATGAAACGGGACAGATGGTGGCGGTGAATATAACATAATGTATAAACTTGTCAAATCACTAAGCTGTACACCTGAAACTAATGTAACATTGTGTATCGACTATACTCAAATTAAAAATCAATTGATCAATAACCAAAGAGAACCTTGACTATAATTGAAAAACATGAAAAATATGCATTGTTTTATCAATATGTGATATCACCTACCACTTTTTAAAAAGTGAACCAACCAAGACTTCACCTATTACTAAAACAGTTGTTCATTTAAAATGCTTTTGTTATTTATTACCACCTAAGCATGTTTTTCAATGAATTTACGTGGCTTACTGATAATTTGCATGGGCCAGTTGTGGTGGATCACAGTTAATTCCTAAGTTTACTATATCAAAAGTAAATTTTCATTCCTATCATGTGCTGCTTCTTTTTCTCTGTGTAGGCATTAGAAGCACATGGACAGGAAGTCTGCTCAGTGAGTCAGTTTTTCTATATGCCATTATGAATTTGCAAATTTGAAAAATCAACACGAACTTAAAATCTCATAAAATTAAAAGAGTAAAGACACTACTTTGAAATTTTCCATTCCACATATTCATTAGCAAACAGAACTATTACTTTCTAAATTTTCATTACAGTAAAAACATTGTTGCTGCCAAGTCAACAGTGATATGACTCTACTGTAACCCAGCCTCCTTCTTGCTGTTAATTGTTGTGGAAATCATGTAGCAAATTCCGACTTTTCCCTAGCACATTTCCGTACTTTGATCACTATTGCATTCCAAACAGTAGTTGTGTGAGGTCACAACTGAACCTTCAGATTCAGGGAAAAATTCTGCTTCCCTCTCTGCAGTGGACAGAAATTGAATGGTAGCTTCTGTTGTGAATATATTTTATAATACCTCTTCCTGCAGCAGTAAAGACACCCAACATGTCAGAGACAGAAATAAAAGCACAAGATTTTCAGTCTCCACATCCTGGAGGCTAACATTTTTTTTCTTCTCCATATATTCTAACATTTTCTGGAAGAGATGAGAAGAACTTTTTTAAGCAAGACACTACTGGAAACTATGTCTCAAAATTTTTAAAAGTACTTGAGTATCATTTTCAAAAGAGTTCAATCTATCCAAGGATTGTGCAGTGAAAATAAATGTCGTAATATGAATCTTTCTGACTTGAATGGAGGCAAAATGGAAGCCACATTAAAATTAGAAAGAAATTACTCCCCTTTCTCCCCAGAATATTGAGACTAGTACTAGAAAAAGCATTACGAAACAAAATAAATAAAAAATAAGATAAATAAAATAACAAAGCAAAGCAGTGATGGCAGGGAGAAACGGAATATTGTACGAGAATACAACAAATGATATGTGCATTTGCAATTATATTTGCAAAACAAATAATGGAGTAAATCCCACTGAATATTAGTTTATTTTTATAATCAACAAATGTTTACTGAAAGCTAGAATATTCAGATTGTATTCTAGCTGACTAGTTGCTTACCATGGTATACAAGGCATAGTTCTGTTCTCTAGTATTTACTCCCTTGGGAAGATAAAGAAAAGCATAATACGTACACAGGTAACTCCAATATGTGGCATTTTCTAGAGAGTATGTTTTTAAATGATCGTATTTGTCTACTTCAGGAGCAAACAAAAACTTAGCTAAAAAAGTCTTCATAATTACACTAGGTCAACATAATCCTCTCACATATAACAAATTTTCCTCCACTATTTCAGTCAGTTCTTAATATTTTTTTCTCAACATTTCTGAAATCCTTCATTCTTTCTGGCCCTGTTTAAAACCCTGATAAAATAATGCTCTTCAGTAACTGGGTCTCTGACTTCAATATACTGTCAGCAAAACCCAAACTGTCCAAAATGTGTGTGTCTTTGAATTCCACAATTTGAAGTCTGTAATTATGTCTTTCTGGGGTGTCTTCAAACCCCTTCCTGCAAAACACACCCCTGATATATGAATTAAATTTCTTTGCATGTATCATATATTATTAAGTATATCATATGACCTGCTTTTGTTTTATTCTGTGACTTTTAGTAAGTTACAAATGATAGACAATTTCAACAGCAGCCCATTACCTATTAATACTAGCACAGATCCAATATAACTTGGACCTTGTAGGGTTGGACATATAATTAAGATAAAATACAATCACTCCAGGGATCTCAGGGAATGAAAGAGCATAAGACACATGCTAATGATCAGGGGAGGAAATCCAGTTGCATGTTTAGTAATCCAAGAAATTCTCAGCAAGAATGGACCCTGGCAGGCACCTGAGAAATTCTGAGATGCTACATAAAATCAACCGACAGGACAACCAACTGACAAGACCACCTTTAAAACACAAATACAGGTACTTGCTGCTGTCTACTAACTAACACAGGGAAGTGAGTGGTGATTCCAGCAATAGTCTTTTAAAGGGGTCACCGTAGAAAGGAAAAACTGCTGGGAACAGAATCCGGTGCTTTTGTTTCCTTGCAGCCTTGGACAATAGGTGGAGGGAGGTGGCAACGCTATGAAAGCATTTCAAGTGTTAGTGCTCTTGATCAGTCTCTTTCCTTTGACTCTATCAGGAGTAACTTTACAGATATACATAAATCAGAGTCCACCAGGGACCCCTTGTTCACTAGGCATGTTGAGAGCTCCCGGGGTGACACACTGTGGAGCATTTGCTCCAACTCAGACTGCTTCCATCTGATAGATTTATTTCCTGACAGCTGACAGAGTGCCCGGCGATATCTGACAATCCCTGGTGTGGCTCTAATCAGTAGCTCGAGGATGAAGTTCTCCGAACTCTCTGAAGCTCTGAGTCTTGCTTTTACTTAAAAATGACTATTTTGGTACTTTGAAAGATCTAAGTGGCTTATTCTCTCATCTTTTAGAAATTCAAACCACTCCTCTTTACCTTTAAGCATAAAACTTCCCTCGTCGCTGTGTTCCTTCTGTCTTTTGCACCTGTGGTTTTCTTTTGCGGTAGAATGTGTCAAGCTGAAATAAAGCTGATGTCAAGCCTAGGCAGTCCCAGGCAGGACTGTCATTCAAAAGTGATCTTCCAGTGTAGTGTGAATGACCTCATAAAAATCTGAACTACACTACTTCGGTCAACAGATTACGCAAAGATATGAAAAAGTACCCACAAGAACTATCTTGCCCATTCCCTTAATTACTAACAACTATGCTAAAAGACTGATGTGATATCTTAAATCACTTTAGAAATATAATGTACTTGATAACATATCTCTGTTATTTTAATCTAAATGAACCTAATTATGCTGCATGATACACCCAAATTTTATTGGCCTTTGCTTTAGTGGAATTAGAAACAGTTGTGGTCCTATTACTTCACCAAGAAAGCTTTTATGTAAATCACTTGCAGATTTTATTGTTATTTTTAAATTTTTACTTCTCTAGAAATACAGTTGATAATAAAACCAGAAGCTAATGTCATCTTTTCTAGTCATTTTTAACTATAATATTTTATTATTATAATGATTACATTAAAATATCTTTTGATTGCATTAAAATTACATTTTAAAGATGTTTGTCTTCCTTTTCTGAAAGAAAAATAATAGCATATAAATATATTAGTGCTTTAAGGAGGATCATAAAATTTTAGGTTTAAAATATTATTTTAAGAGTCTCCTAACTGTTCCATCTTCCGTAATTTACAAAGTGAAGAGGCCAGGGCCCAGAAAACGTTACGGACTTGGCTTGCAGCCTGCTGGATTTTAGTATACAAACCCAGATTTCAATCCTGGTCCTGATCAGACCTTTTTTCCCTCTTTTAAATATTTCATCTACAAAAGAGGCCTATATTTTCTAAGTTTAAAATTACACTATCATATATTTCAAACATCTTATTAGTGTTAAGTAGATGGATTCCCTGTCCTGTAATTTACCTGAGAGAAAAGCAAAAGCAAGAGACGTTTTACCCCAGATAGAAGCTGGTAACACTGGACAAATCAGAGGAGCCAGGATTCCTGGGTTTTGTCTGATCTTTCTCATGTTTATTTTCATGCAATTTAGTTTTCTTTCATATAAGTTCTATCCAGAATTGGCTTTTATTGAAGGTTTCTATTCTGGACCACAGATTATAATAGTCATTTTGGTGATGTTAGTATTTTCATACCATATGAAACCGAGCGATTCATAGACAGAGTATGCACATAAATCATTCAAATTTTTGATGAAAACATGAAGTAGGCCTGTCTCTGTGTCCCCCTACACCCTGATTGGAGTGTTACGCAGCCAATTCATAGATAACACTTTGGAGATTGCTCTTCCATCAATAATACCTTTACTATCATCGGCCACCAAGTTTTATTTTGCCTTACGTGACAGCAGGTCACAGAGTCATGAGGGAGGGAGGAAAGAAGGAAGGCAGGCAGGCAGGCAGGAAGGCAGAAAGGAAGGAGACATTGAATTTTGAACTAGAAAGGGATCTCTTATTCCATTGACAAGAAGTAGTAGAGTTTGCAGTTAAAAGTGGATGCACATACAATGAGATGAAGACCCCATTTCAATATCCTGTATATCAGTATTTGTTAATCGGTCAGAACCTTGAGTCTCTTCCAGAATATTCTATAAAGGTATGTGTCCATGCCCTAAAATGGAAAAATCTCCAACCTCAAATTTTTGCTTATTTATTTTATTGCATTTAGAAAGCTATTTCTTCACATGGACACAATTTATAATATAACTTTCATAAATGATAGTGTCTTTATCTTTTTATTTTTTTCATGAAATTATTTGCTTCTTCCGAAAAAGACAATAATTCAAGATTTTCCAAGTGAAACAAACAAGAAAACCCAACAAATTTTATTTCTGCGCAAAAGTAGATTTCTGTGAGATTTTGTAGTTTGTTTTCCTGAAAAAGAAGCTGAAATGTTAGAGTCTTAGACTTAGTCTTGATAATATATGTTCCACCTCTGTTATTCATACATTTAATACTTCTTATCCCAAAAGTAATGGAACTACATAATTGGTTGCTTTTCCCAATCTCACGCCCCAGAGATAATTATTATTATTAATGTTTTGGTATGTCCTGACAATTTGTCCCTAAAATCTGAAAAACCTGCATGAGCATACTTACACATAGTTATAGTTGATGGTTCTGTGGTTCTTTTTTAAGTAATCGCCACAACCAGTATAGGGTTCAAACTCATAACCCTGAGATCAAGAGTCACATAGCTCTACTGACTGAGCCAGCCAGGTGCCCCAATAGTTGGTGGTTTTAAATAAAACTGAAATTACATTCTTCAACAATACTGTAATATCATTTTTTAAACAATACCATCTAATCACTTTTGAATTTTCGTTTTGATATGTAAGAGAACAACCTGACAATAGTATCTGGGTAATTAAAAACAAAAACAAAAACACAAAACACAAAAGTGGAGTTTCCGTTGGTTACATGCTGGAGGACCATAGCCTCATGTCAAAGGACTATAGGTTGGCTACTTGGAAGCCATATCTATTGTATCCTCTGTCCTCAATTCAAGGAGGTTATCTCCAGACGTTCTTCCTCACTGTCCCTTGTGTCAGTAAGAAAGGATTATGAATGTGTATTTCATATTTAAAGTCATCTAAGAATTTCTACTCAGAATTTTTTACAGTGTTTTAAGGTGTTTTCAGAGGCTGCCAGTTGGTAAATGGGTAAGTCTTTACCAACTTTGATCCTGGCCTACATAAGGCTTGACTTTTCCAGCACTGGGAAAACTGAATTGATATCTGTCTCTAATGTCTTCTTGAACAACAGCAGTTTGGCCAGAGGAGCTCATATTTGTTTTCAGCATCACTATAGTGATGACCACGGAACCTTAAATAAAGGTGATTTTAGCTTATTATGTAGCCAAATGAGCCAAGCATTATTCAGGCCAAATTTATTCTCCCTACATTAGCCTGAGAATTATGCTGTATTTTTTGTTCTAAAAAATGAATTTTGCCTGAATTTCAACTGGTGCTCCAAGATGTTTTCTTGAAAGACTTATATATTCTATTATACTTTCCTTTCTTAGTAAAACTCTTAAGAAGGTCCTGACATTATACATACTGACAAATTTCAGGGCAGTCGAAAAAAAATACACTTTTAAGAATTTTTGTAGAATCTCTGATGACAAAGCAGCTCACAAAAAATCATGATTCAGAGTTGAGGCTTCCTTCTTTATCAAATACCCAAAATCACACATGATATCAAGCCAGCAGTAGTTTTCACTCACTGCAGAGGACGAGATTTTTCTTTCAAATACTGTTTTCATCAGTAAAGTAACATTTCTATATTTAAAAAATAATCAATGATCCTTGAAGTTTTCAAAATGGGCTTGGCCCAAATTATTTTTCATTAATTGTGTCAGTATGCACATAACTGATAGATGTTATTAGTTCTTTCATTTATTTGTTGAAAGGAAAATATGCAGCTTTCATTCTCTTTGATATTCAAAATATTAAATGAAATGTCATTGATCTGGGATGAATGTTACAGTTTAAAGAAGGCTTTTTTCCCAAACTTTCTTTATCTGTTTCATCCCCCAAGAGTCAGGAAGCTAAGTTATTTCCAGGGCAACAAGACACCAAGGTATCTCAAATTGCTTATGATTAAAAAAAAAAATAAAAAGTTATTGCAATAAGCAACTTTGCATCATACATAATGACATGTATTTTGTTCTGGAAAATCCACATATCAAAACAATAAGGTTCTAATCATTTTAGATCGGGTCTTTTTCTCAATAGAAAATACCTACCTTTTAATGCACTTTTTAATTAAACTTTTTTTGCTTTGAGATAATTAAAGATTCCCATGGAGAAATAATACAGAGAGATCCTACGTATCCTTACTCTGTTTCCCCCAATGGTAACATCTTGCAAAACTATAGTACTATTTTCACAAGGAGGATATTAATATTGATACAGTCAAGATAGAGAACATTTTCACCACATGTATCCCTGATGTTGCCTCTTATTACAAAACTCATTCCCTGCCCCACCCCTCATTCCTGAGCTCTGGTGATCACGAATTTGTTCTACATTTCTATAATTTTGTCATGTCAAAAAAGTTATTCAATGAAATCACATAGTATGTAACTATTTGGAATCAACTTTTTGCATCTAGTGAAATTCCCTGCAGATTCAGTCAAGTTGTTGTGTTATATTTTTTTTGTTTGGTTTGATCTTGCCGAGCAGTGTTCCAGGGTATGAATATACTACAGTTTATTTAACCATTCACTTATACCACAAATATACAGCAAGGATATACAATATTGTATACAATATGTAAGTAAGGAACACTGATTTTCCCTGATAAAAACAGAAAGGAAATCCATTAAAAGGTTTTAAAGGAGCTCCCAGAATCAGCAGGTAGGTTCCCAAAAAAGGGCAGGAACAAGAAATGCTAGGCAAAATCCAGGATCACAGCAAAAATGTAATTGAAGAAATAAGACAAAGACAATCCTACCATATGCCTGATCCCAGTGGACTCTGCATCTGACACAGCTGTTCAGAGCTCTATAAACCACAGGATAGTGGTCGTGAGGCCACTTCTGTTCTGACAAATTAGCTATTGTGCTGACCCTGCCACAACTGCCCAAAATGATGTTCTTGTTATCATGCACACAACTGCTATTCTGGATAACCTATCGGCCCCCCAAATTCGGAATCCCAGAGAAAACAGCGTACCAAATTTATGGTACTTTTTTCCTGATTCACAATGGAATTGATGACTTAAATTTAGTTTCCCTTTACTGAAAAAGTATCTACAGATTAAACAGAAACACTGAGAATATTATATGAAAATGCAATTATTACATACAATCAATTTCATTCTGGAATAACAACAACAAAAAAGAAAATAAGAATTGGGGAAAAAAAACAAATGTGAAGAAACTGGAAGCCTCATGGAGGGGTGTAAAATGGGGCAGCTGCTTTGGAAAACAGTCTGGCAGTTCCTCAAACACTTAAAAGAATTTACACATGACCTGACAATTCTACACCTAGTGATATACTCAAGTAAATGAAAACATGCATCTACACAAAAATATGGCCATGAATGCTCACAGCAGAATTATTCAAAAGTGCCAAAAACACAGAAACAACCCAGATGTCCATCAGCAGACAAGTAAATGTGGCATATCCATACAATGGAATATTTTTCAGAAAAGAGAGAGAGAGTGGAGTACTGATTCATGCTACAACTTGGATACACCTCAGAAACATCTTGCTGAACGAAATGAGTTCATGACAAAGGACCATATATTATATGACTCTATTTATATGAAATGTCTGGAATAAGCAAGTCCATAGAAAATAAGGTGAATTTGTGTTTTCCTATGGCCAGGGTGGGGAGGGCACATGAAATCAGATTACAGTGATAGTAGCACAACTCTTGAAATCTACTCAAAATCAATGAAGAGTACATTTTAAATGGATGAATTTATGTTATGCAAATTATATGCCAATAAAGCTGTTCAAACAAATCCAAAAAGAAATTCACTCTGGTTTTTTTTTAACTTTTTGAACACACTATCTTTCCTCTATTACTACACCTATCAATAAACAGATACAACAATTGATAGGTGTAGTAATGGTCTCATTTTTAATTGACTATTTTATTAATCACAAAGATTGTAACACGACATAAACTATGCCATCACAACATTTTGAACTTTTTCAAAAACCGACTCATCCACCTGCCCTGTAGATTCCCTTCCCTCTTCCGTTCATGACCTTCCCCACCAAGTATCTGCATTGCCTTCATATTTGAAGAATGATGAGAAGCCTATTCCCATTGTCTCCAATTCCAGACCTCCCGCTAATTTCTGAACTGCTACAATCTGGTGTCCTACCCTCTTCTGACCCTACCATTCTATTGAAACCCTTCTACTACCTCAGAATTGACAAATCACTCTTATTTTCCTTTATACCTCCCGCCTCACTTAACACGTTAATCCCTCGCACGTTTTCAGTTTTTTCTCCTTCTATTTCTTAAGTGCAGATGTTCCCAAGGGTTCGTTCTTAGCTTTCCTCTCTCCTGTCATCCAGTCTTCCTATTTGATCTCATTCATCCCAGGTCTTCAACTTTCACCGACTAATATATTAATCCACTCACAGATATGTGTGTCTGCCAACCAAAATAACAAAGAGTAACACACCCGCAAATACACCTGCTAGGTAATGCTCTACATGCTCTTTATAGATTATAATATCCAATTATCATGGGGACACTAGATGGTATTATAACTTTGCCCATTGGACAGATGAACACACTAAAGTTTAGAGAAATTACATCATTTATCCATAGTTACACAGACTTTAAGTGGTCAGACTGGGATTTAAACCAGGTCATTGTCTTCAGAGCCACAGCTAAACCGTATTTCAGGCTCCAAACTTGTATTTTAAATGGTTTAGTGAGTGTATCAATGTTCCTCAGGCACTTAAAACTAAAAATAACATAGGAAATGTATTTTCTTTAAAAACCTGTTCTTCTTGTTAAATTCCTAATGGCATACAATCCTCTTGGTCATCTTAACAAGAATCTTGGGTTTTATTTTAAACTCCTACCTCTGCCTCAAGTCCCACATTAAGCAATCCATAATTCCAATTGATTTTACCTGTGAAATATGTATTCAGTCTCTAGTGCTCTCCATGTGTAATCCTTGTTTCTGGTTTCAGGATCCTCATCACCTTTCCACTGGAATATGCCAGGCTTCCTAAGGATTTCTTCCTTATTCCAATCTTTCTTACAGTGATCAATGTATAATTTTGCTGAAATACTTACCTAACAATGTGGTAACCCACAGGATTCAGGCGAACCTCTCTGCATTGCACACATCTCTGTCTCCCCATTCAATGTCTGCCCACTCTCCTTCAGACTCTGTGTTCTAAGTATTTTGAAGTGCTTGCATTTTTTAGAAAGAACCACTTTTTTTTTTCCTCAGCCTCAGTTTTGCACTCCCTGGTCCTTCCAGATTTTGTGTAACACTGTCTCCAGCAGAAAGCTTTTTCTGACCACAGAGTGCTCTGATTAACCCCTCACTCCCACAGTGCCCCTTTCCCATCCAAGAATTCTTTCATCTTGGAAAGGCAGCATGAGCTTTGAAGTCATACATTCTTGCCCTAGGAACCCACTTTCTTTGTGTGAGATCCTGAAGAATGAACTTAGACCACCTGATTTCCAGCTTTCCCATCTATAAAATGATTGCGCTACTACCTGCATCGAAATTCTGTTGTGAAGATCCCATTAATATAAATAATCCTCAAAATAGTATGAGTCCAGAAATACTAGATATTACTTTAGTCTCCCAACAAACTGGGGAGTTCATTTTCTATCTCGCTACTACTATGGTTGTAATTTCTTATTACTCTCTCAATTCTCTGGTTCATTGCATAATAGTTATTTAATTATTTTTTGAAGCAAAAATGAAGCTTTGATATAAATGGCTTCAAGCTTCAGATATTCACAAATATGTATTTATGATATGAATATCTATCATTATCCAAAATGTTAATGTGCTCTTTTTATTATGTTCTTTTTTATTATAATTATGTATCTTTATTCTCAAAATGCTATAATCTGAAATATAAAATGTTTAGCCATAATTGATGCACAGAAACCAGCCTAACTGAGGCTTATTGCAAACAGAAAAAAAAACACAACAGTGGAACATGCATAAATACCATGAAGTAGAATAATGAAGCAGATTTGTGGAATGTGAAGAAAGCCAGCAAGGCAGAAGACTGAATCGTGGGGAGCATTTGGACAGGCTGGCAGAAGCCTGGGGGTGCTGGGCTGGAGGAGGACGCTAGGTTTAGTTAAGGAGTAATGGGAGTCTGGGGAGGACCAGGGATAGGCATCAAGGGTTTTATTCCTCTGTGGAGAATGTACTGTGAAAGCAAAGTGGGAGAAGGATGAGCCAAGATGTAATGGTAGTGGTTGCGGGAAGAAATACTGTAGGAATAAAGCTTCCCTGATGATAACACACAGCTTTTTTTTTTTTTTTTCATCCCGTTGGACTGAATTTGTTGTATTGTTTTCACAATATTAAATTTTCTCTTCATGACTTAATTTGTCAATGCATATTTAATGAATGTTGTCTATGTATCAGGCACTGTTTCAGGTACTGGAGACCCAGCAGCAAACAAAAGAGACAAAACCAAGTCATCTTATGGAACTTTCATTCTACTGGGGTTGGGGAGTGGGGAGACAAACAGAAAAGGAAGTAAATCAATGAAATAAATGATACATTTGAGAGTGACAAATTCTAGGAAGAAGGATAGGAAATACCACAATGGGTGAAGTTCTGGAATTTGCATAGTCTGAACAGGGAAATCCTCACTGAAAAGGTGACTTTTGAATCAGGACTTGACTGGAGGCAGGACTTGACTGGAGGGAGAAAACAAGGCATCAAGATATCTTGAGGAAGAACATGACAGATTAGCAAATGCGAAGAAAAACTACAAAATATTAGTCTGGGTTTCTATAGGTGATCTTGCAGGGTAATCATATGAGTTCTTCTGATGGTCCCTGAACTTGCCATTCTACCTGTGGCTGGAAAGCTGACAGCAGTGAGACTGGGAATCCCCAGCTCATACTTCAAAACATTCCCAACCAATGCTTAATCTCTTGTACCAATGCGTGTGTTCTTTCCATAACTCTATTTCACTTTTCTCTCTCTCACATGGACTTTAAGAAGAAGTTGTAAGCAATACAATGTCAGTAGTGTAACCACAAGTTAGTTTTGACTCCTTTTGAAATGCTATAATGCAAACTTTCATCTTCAAAGAACTTTGTTAAAGCAGCTTATATACAAAAAAGCCTAGTGTGTGGTCCATGTCTGGATCTTTAGAGATCAGAAAAGCGAACAGTGTGAGAAGCCAGTAGAATCATCTATGTGAAGACAGGCAAAACCAAGAGAAAATAACCCTCTGGAACATACCCCAGAAACAGGTCCACTCTCTTCGGTCATGTGTCCATTGTGTGTCTTCTCTGCTAATTGTAGCTACTGCTTTACCAGGCATCGGTTGTGTTTTCCTGAGAACGATGGTTTCTGCCTGGCATCAGGATTACTAAACCAGCTGCCAGAATCTCCAGCCTTGTTCTTTCATGGTTCCTGACCAAGGAAGACCCCTACAGAGACTGCTGTCTCTACAAGGCGTTGCTGCCACTACCCTACGGATACTCCACTAGGCACTGCCATCCACATTACAAATCTACAGGCCACAGCAGCTCTCCCCACTAAATATCTGACAACGGCAAGACCAAGGTCTTCTCTGCTCTTGGTATGTTGTTGTTACCGTTGATGATCTGAATCATCAATGCCTTTAGATAAGTTATTTACACAGCGGCTTTTAAACAAGTTATTGAGGAAGATCTTATGATGGTTAATTTTATTTGTCAACTTGACGGAGCTAAGGGATGCTCAGATAGCTGGTAAAATGTAACTTTGGAGGTGGATCTGTGAGGGTGTTTCTCGAACAGATTAGAATTTGATATAGTAGACAGAGTAAAGAGACCTACCCGAACCAATGTGGGTATGCATCCTTCAATCTCTTCAGAGGCCCAACAGAACAAAAAAGCAGAGGAAAGACAAATTCTCTCTCTCTTTTGTTAAGCTGGGATGTCCACCTTCTCCTGTCCTGCAACATTGGAGCTCCTCATCCTGGGGCCTTCAGAATCTGGGACTTACATCAGTGGCCCCCAGGTTCTCATTATACCACTGGCTTTCCTGGTTCTCAACCCTGCAGATGGTGGATCATGGAACTTCTCAGCCTCCATCACTACAGGAGCCAATTCCTATAATAAATCGGCTCTTATATATGTCTACTGATTCCCTTTCCCTGAAGAACCCTGACTAAAACAAATCTGTTTTGTCTTCTTTCTAGTATATTATTTTAAAGGTATTCCAAAAGTGATGTTACTTGCATACTAATTTCTTATCAAGTTTATAACAGTGTAATTTCAGTTTTTACTTACAGTTTTGTTTTCTGTGAACCTCAGGCCCAATAGTCCAAGAGATACAATAATCCCCTCTTATCCACAGGTGCACTCCCAAACCCTCAGTGAATGCCTGAAACTGCAGACAGTACCAAATCCCATCTATAGTATGTTTTTACCTATACATACATAGCTATGATAAAGTTTAGTTCATCAGTTACAGTCAAAGATTAACAACAGTAACTAGTAATAAACAATTATGATAATGCACTGTAATAAAAATGTTGTATATTATAATAAGTTATGTGAATGTGGCCTCTCTTTCAAAGTATCTTCTTATCCTGTACTCACCCCTCATCTTCTCGTGATGATGGGAGGTGATAAAATGCATGAGACGAGACAAAGTGAGGTGAATGATTCAGGCATTAGGAGGTACCACCAGGCTCCTAGTGACCTGACAACTTGTTAGAAGGAGGATCACGTGCTCCCAGACCGCAGCAGATGGGTAAAGGATTCCACAAAAACTGTAAACAGGGAGAAGGGAGGGGAGTGACGGGACGCAGTTGTAATTACACCAGCCCGTGGCCATGCTGCACTGAGAATTCTATCTTCCTGCGAAAACCAAGACCTCCTCTCTGAGTCAACCTCTTTATGCCTGGGACTTTATTCCTGCCAGAGGCTTTATCCTATGACAAATAAATCAATCTTCCTGCAAATGACTTTCTAGTTGGCCCATCCTACTTGTGCACTGGATGTTTCCACATGCAGCACAATTTAATACAGACTCAAACTGAAGTCCTTGCTGCAAATAAACGGAGGATAAAAAATGTATAAACAGGTATTTGTTTTGTGCACCAAATAAAATTATGTAGGTGAGATTTCTGTAATCTATACAAAAGATTATTACAGATATCAGCAATGACAAACTGAGCGCCCGCTGGTTTCTCTGTTTTATTTTTCCCTCTTGCTCAAGGGCACATGCTAAGCACTCAGGACGAAGTCCAGCATGTTACTTGTCCGACCTGATTTTAGTGTAGGCATGTGGTTCTAAAGGCTCTTCTCTCACTCCACCTCGCACGGATCGTGAAGTGCGTTCTCCTCCTTCTAACTGATTTTTACTGTCTCCAGCTCCTGTCTCGGGATCTACTTCACACAGCTGCCTCTTCTCCTCTCTTAGCTGGGTCCCTGAACATATTACACACTCAATAAATGGCCACTGACTGCAGAACACATTACTTAAAACAGATAAAAGACTAGTTAATTCAATTATAAAGGGAGCCCTCATTAATGAATTTGTGATCTACTCTTTACTACAGCTGTCAGCCTTCCAGCCTCAGCCACGGTGTATGGATTTTATTTGAGTAGCCTCTCTATTTTATCGTGTCCTCCAGATATTATAAAATGCCAGTGTGGTTTTTATTGTACGATGATGTGAGAAAAATGAAATGAAATGCCACTAATTTCTACTTCATTAAATTTGGGATTTGTGATCATTTAATATGCTCTGGCCTAAAAGCTATCTTTCATAATCTGATAAACAAACGGACAGCTTAAAGTATAGAATGGGAGAAATGGTAAAACCCCTTGGAAAAAGCACATTAATTGTTATATGCCAGCTGATGACACTAATTATAAATGAAATAAGGTTGAGTGCATCTACTTGGAAGCATGCTCTGCTTAACAACTGAAACCAAAACCAAAAACCCATGCATTTTTTTAAAAATTAGACTTCATTTAATCATAGCAGATATTTCATTTATTCCTAATAGTCTTTTATATAATCATAAAAACGAAGAACCGGACAGGACATTACAAGTAATGTAATGCACACTCTCACCTGGTAGATGTGGAAAATGAAGCCAACTGAGGTAATTTACTGGCATTCTCAATGTGACACATCCTATTGCTATCTCGGCCTGGTCTTCTCAGACTTACTGCTGTCCTATGATACTTCTGCCATCCTTTCTTCCAATTAAAACAAATCAGTGAAGTTTTAATACAGTCACAGCACTTTAAAAAATAACTTTTTACCTTCTATTTCTTTAACTATAAAATAAAGGGAGCCTAGCTAGTCAGCTTTAAAATTGTATCAGACCCTAAAACTAAATAATGTACCTTCTCTGGACTCCCAGAACAATTTTTTATAATTTCCTTAAGGAATTTTAACTTTTTTTTTTTTAAAGATTTTATTTATTTATTTGACAGAGATAGAGACAGCCAGCGAGAGAGGGAACACAAGCAGGGGGAGTGGGAGAGGAAGAAGCAGGCTCATAGCGGAGGAACCTGATGTGGGGCTCGATCCCACAATGCCGGGATCACGCCCTGAGCCGAAGGCAGACGCTTAACCGCTGTGCCACCCAGGCACCCCAGGAATTTTAACTTTCTATCATATATGGCAGATACAGGGCTATGTTATAAATCTTTGAAAAGACTATCGGAACCTGGAAGGCAAGCGGTTCCATTAAACAATCTACGATATTTGTAGAAAATGATGCAAAGATCATAAGTCCTCTTTTTTGTGAGCAGATAAATCTAGTTTAAAAAAAAACACTATGACTTCAAATATAGAATATCTTACTGAGTCTAAAAAAAAAAAAAAAAAAAAAAGACGTTTCCCCCTTATTGTGAATTGGTCACATTACCTTAAATTGAGCTTTGAGTTCAAAAGAACTGTGAATAATCTAGTGTGTACTAATGGGAAATGAATGTTTTGATTTAGTTTTTTTTTTTTTGTTTATCTTTGTGTTGTTATATCACCACGTACTTATATATCCCAATGATATCTCCAATGGACATATCAATGATGTTTCAGTCATAGAGTTAAATACTCTGATTGATTTAAACTTATTGTCTACTCATAGTAAAACAAAACCTATAAAAATTTATATCACAGAAAGTTACCGGAAATATTTTTGTCCTTAATTGTGGCTAGTTTTCAACAGATGATATTTTTTTAAAACTAAGATGAGAGAAAAACACTTAAAATCAAGATGAGAGGGAAACGTTTTAAAGTTTTAAAAATTATATTCAGCAAAAGTTCTGCAAGCTAATTTAACTTTGAGCTCTCTCCTACAACCCCAATAGGGTTTCTGCACATTTGGCAAGTCATTTACAGCTAATGAAATATTTATAGCTATGTATACGTCGAGAAGATTATGTAAGGAAAAATTAAAATGTGGTTGGTATTTACAGTTTTTATCAAGTTACTCCAACAATTACTACTTTTACAAATAATATTTTTTGTGTCTAACAGAAAATCTTTCAAAACATTAAACTCCTCATTCCTTTGTATTGAACCATTCCCTGAGTACACGCTATGGGTTGGCACAGAAGATATTTATTGTCTTGAAAAAATGAAGTCAAAGAGATCAAGTACCTATGAAATTATGATCTATTGTCTGAAGGATTCATAGGTAAATGTAAACCACTTTTGTTCCATTTTTATCTTGAGGCTCTTAGAGTCACGGCACCGATGAGAGAGCATGCGGGAGTTGCGATGGCCCACTCTATGTCTACAGAGATGATTGAAGTGCCATCGTGATTGAGCCTGTGGTTGGCAGAACAGGAGTGGGGGCTATCCCATCTCTCATTCAATCTCAGTGCATTGGTGTGTTTCTGGAAAACGAAAAACTGCTTTATTGAGCTGTCTTCAGACATGAGTGAAAGTACTGCATATGCTGCCAGCTATTTGCTGGAAACTCCCTCCCGTTAATCCTTTAGGTGGAAGGACAATGAAGAGAATTGCCTCCCTGCTTCTCGAAGCTTTGCTTTCTTTCCTTTCCTCTTTGGTTAATGAGAGCATATGTTCAGTAGCCTTAGTCGCCTTTTAATTCTTTTTGACATCCATTTCTTTCCTTTATTTAAAAATCGGCCCTACCTTTTCTTTCCTCTTTCCATGCACTATTCTGCCTTCTATCTCCTTCATTTTCTTAAGTCATATGAAAAGGGTCACAATTCATGTAAATAACAATTCCCATTTTCTCCATCAAAATTTCTGTCCTTCAACCTGGAGAAAGCTGGAATAACCACAAGAATCAGGAGAACAAGGAAAATATCTGTATAATAAGCATAAACCTATGTAACCAGTTGACTTGTAAAGATCTGCTTTATTTACCTTTTCCTATTTTCAATAGAAAGTACTCGAGGCTAAATGTTGCCCAGGAGGAGATGGAAAATCTGCTTAAAGAGTCCAGGGTCCCAACTACAAAGAAGGGCCAAATTCTTGCACTTATCCCTGAGTGTCAGTGTTAGAGAAAATTGTTAAGGCAGGGTGTTCTGGACAAGAACAAGCAGGGACGCTACATAAGAACAAGTAAGGACAACATAGCCACCAAGGTAAAACAATCAATTAGTAAATAGAAGAGACTGGAGCCAATAACTGGCCCCTGTACAAAGCTGCCTTCTGGGGACTGGGAGTAGCTGTGAGTTTACGAAATGAAAAGTATTTCACCTAAGTTTGTTCAGCACACTGATAGGCAGTATGGGGAAAACAGTGTGTTTATTTTCAAGGAATGGAAATGGGAATCCAGGCGTTTTCCAGATTAGACAGTATTCTGACTAAGAGTAATTCTGAGGGGAGGCAAAGAGTTCTTCCTTACATATTAAAGAACCACTTCCTGTGTCTGAGAACCACAGACTGCTGGAGCACACTTTAGGGAAGCACATAGAATCTTTCTGATTCGCTCTGTTGGCCTGTAAGCCCACTGCGTCAGGAGCCACGTCTGCAGACTCACCAGTGAGTTTCAGTTACGCATGTTGAAAACACTGCACGGCACACAGAAGGTACCCCAAAAATGTGTTCAACAGAAATCTAAATAATGGCAAAAGAACATTCTCAAGATTAGATGAATGAATGAATGAATGAATGAACGAACGAAGAGGGAGCTCAGGTCTATTTAAACCTAAGCATATTTCTAAGCTGGTATAGTACCAAAATGTCTTCCTCTACTGTACCAAATGTATTTCATAATAAACTCCACCTTTAAAGTGAAGTTAATTGCACAAATCATTTCTGTTTCTTGACTTAAAATACTTAATATTCTTATCTTTTAAAAAGGGAAGGCATGGGATATACGATTTCCAAACATAAAAAAGTATGTTCTCTTAGGCTGGTTTGTTGTGTTAATCATTCTATTATCTGTAATAACTAAATAATATAGATTATAAATAAAATAGCAGAGTCAGAGATTCCTTATATTTTGAAATGTGTTATAAATTAACTTTTGTCTGATTAAACCACAGGTTGTTTTTTAAGGATGAGCTTTAGAATTTTCTTATTTCAACAGTGGGATTTTTAAATTGCAAACTTACATCTAATGTTTGAAATCACATAGAGATTTAATTTTTTTTAAATCATGTACTCTAGAACTTGAAAGAAATCTGCAAAATCATCCCATACTCATATTTTGTGAGAAGAAAGAAAATGAGAAAAGTTGAAAAATTTCTCCCAAGGGCACAGGAGAAGCTTAGCATAGAACCTACATTAAAATTCAGCCTTAGGGGCACCTGGCTGGCTTGGTCAGTGAAGCAGACGACTCTTGAACCCAAGGTCCTAAGTTCAAGCCCCACATTGGGTGTGGAGCCTACATAATATAAAATTAAAATAAAATAAAATAAAATAAGAAATAAAATCTTTAAAACAAAATAAAAATAAAATAACACTGAAGATAGAATTCACCTGTACGCCAAGATTAAAACTGGATTATCACTATATTATCTAACATGCTCCTGAAAAACTGATTATACTTAGGTCTGAAAACACCTGAAATATGACTTGCAAACTGAACACAAAATTTGCATAACTATTTCTAAACTACACAAGATTAAAAGACGACGAGATACAAACTATTTTACGGAAAGCTTGGTATGAGAAATGACATACAGAGGTATATACTCCTCATAAGGTGACTTGCTCAAAATTGTTAAGAAGCTAATGCTGAAAACTGTGTATGTTTTCATAAGCTTTGTTATATTCTTGCAATGCTTTAACTGCAAATAAATGTATCCTCAACTAAGGTAAGAACGCAGTTTGTTCAAGTACCATGAATGTTAGCAAAATGTTTTCAGAATTCATATTTAATTATTACCATATCCTGTGTGAAAGAAGATAATATATTTGCTTGGCATGTTTTTAGGAACTTTACTAAATATAATTAAAAGACATGCTTTAGCTTCACAGCTTAAAAACTACTTGAGGGGAAAATTTAAATGAACAAAAAAACTCTAGCTACACTTTAATTCTTTCATGCTTTCAACAAACATATACTAAATGCAGGGAATACAATGTTTGGGAGGACTGACATACTCCTACTTCTGCACATTTGAAAGGGAAGATATGATAGAACAGTGAGCTCCCAGGCAAGACAACTACAGATATCATGAAAGAGCATAGGAGAGATCCCTGCCCTATATGACTGATAAATGAAGATGTTAGAAGGGAAATGATAGTCTAGACCACTGAAAGTCTGCAGTAGGTAGATGAGATGTTTTGATGGGAAGAGATGGTTCTACCTAGAAGAATTAATGTGTGCAAAGCCCTACCAGCTTGAGGAAGGCTAATCTGTGGAAATGCAAATCTTCTAGCCTAACTAGACTATGGCTATATGGGGTATAACTGAGAGATGCTAATATTGATGTAAGAAGAGATCAGACTCTATAGATTCTTGAGAGCCACAACTGAAATTTTAGCTTATCATGAGAATAATGGGAAATCATTCAAGAGTTTATTACCTTAAACCCGGTGAGCAACAAAAATTAGATAAATAATTGAGGACTGGCTTTGGAAGACTCCCTATGTGCTACAGGACTACAGGGAAGGTGAAGGTAAATGATCGCTAGAGGTGTAAAGTCTTCCAAGAATAACTGGACTTCAGGGATATTTAAGAGCTAAGTGATAAATAGCCAGGTAGTGAAGAGGAATAAGACCACCGTAACAGAAACAGGTAACCAAAGATTAAAAACAGGGATCATCTGTGGTATAGAAACAGAGTTGATCTGACAAAAATAGTTTTAAGGAAGAGGGGATAATAAGATATACAGAATGGGCTAAACCATGGAAGATAGAAAATGAGGAAATATAATTTATCTTTCTATTAAAACTTGCATGGCTTTTGAGTCACGTAGGATGGGATAGTGGAGATTCCCTCAGAGTCTAGGAAATCAATTGAGAAATTATTTCAGAAACTAGGCTGGAAATGCCAAAGCTTTCCTAGGTTTGGAAGGGAGGCCCAGAAGGGCTCATGGGATGAATGTAGGGTGAATGTGAGTGGGGCAGGTGTGAGACCTGTGCAAGAGCAGGGCCCACATCACTCACATCATGGCTGCATTCTCATACAATATGCATGCAAATGTGGCAAGAAGAAAGTTGGATGGTGGAATTAGTTTGCCTACAGAAGGATGATGCATTTGTTTCTGGACATGTTTTTTAGTTAATCTCAAGGTCTGAGGAAGGAAAGAAAGAAATGGCAAAGTTGAGACCTTATAAACCACACCAGCTCCAAGGAAGAAGATGTGAAGAAATGCATAATGAGTCTTCCTGCTGATCCTTTAATCATCTGGACGAAAGTAGGAGAACTAGAAAATAGGCAAATTTAATTTCTCTCTAAGTAATGAAGTTATAATAGAAATTTGGCACATCCTAGATTAGAAATTTAAATAAGATTTCAATAAAACCTTGTCTCAGCTGCAAAAGACCAAATTATTCTTGAAATGATTTTTTTTTTAAAGATTTCATTTATTTATGTAACAGAGAGACAGCCAGAGAGAGAGGGAACACAAGCAGGGGGAGTGGGAGAGGAAGAAGCAGGCTCCCAGTGGAGGAGCCCCGTGTGGGACTCGATCCCGGAACGCCGGGATCACGCCCTGAGCCGAAGGCAGACGCTTAACGACTGCGCTACCCAGGTGCCCCCTCTTGAAATGATTTTATAGCAATACCTCATATCATCATTTCTACTCTTCCTTGTTGTCTGCTTGATCATTTCTTTCTGGTTATTGAGCTCTTCAAAACTGAAGAAGATGGCAAAGATGTAAAAATAAAAATAATGCATGTATCACTTCTTTTAGAATTCATGAAATTTTTTATAAGAAATAAAGATAAAAATCAGCCAATTTTCTACTGACTGGTGGGCATTATTCTGAGGAAGAAAAATTTGGAAAATTTTAAATAAAGTATTATTAAAATAATATTAACTATGAAATATTGACTATTAAAACATGTGGGTTTTCTAATAAATAAATTTTAATTAATATATATTTTTGCTGAGAAATTGCTGCTTCAAATGTGATGTAAAGGCTTTTTTTTCCCTAAAATACATATTTCATATTTTCTATTACACCTTGTTAGCAAACTTTATTTTCCTTATGTGTAATACAGAAGTGAACTTACATTTAGTACTAATAAATTATTGTAAATGCGAAGTTCAAAAAATATGAATTAATGACATTTTATTATAAATGCTTAACTAAATTTTGCCACCACATTTTAAATTTGTTTTCCCTGTATCTCACTAGTATCTGTAATTGAGAGTTTGCTATTCGGTGGGGGGAAAAAATCACACAAAAGATTTGTTTCATATAGATGATAGATAGATAGATACAGATCTATTTATATATTTACACATATACCATAACAATTATTTTTGCTATTAAACCTCATATCAGCAACAAGGAAGGTAGCAAAATGTCTGAAATTCCCCTAATTGTATTTAAATTGAAAAGTTAACAATTACGGAAAAGCAGTTTTTTCCATTATGAATCTGAGCAACTTCCACCATAAACAAGCCTCCTCCTGCTACAAAGTATATATATATATATATATATATATATTTTGTATAGATATATATGTACATATAGATAAATCATAGACAAGTTTATGGCACTTGATTGGACAGGCATCATTTAATTTTTGAAATCAAAACCACATTGAGATACCATCTTACACCAGTTAGAATGGCAAAAACTGACAAGACAGGAAACAACAAATGTTGGCAAGGATGCAGAGAAAGGGGAAACCTCTTACATCGGTGGGAATGCAAGCTGGTACAGCCAGCCACTCTGGAAGACAGTATGGAGGTTCCTCAGAAAGTTAAAAATAGAGCTACCGTATGACCCAGCAATTGTAGTACTAGGTATTTACCCCAAAGATACAGATGTAGTGACAAGAAGGGACACATGCACCCCAATGTTCATAGCAGCATTGTCCACAATAGCCAAACTGTGGAAGGAGCTGAGATGCCCTTCAACAGATGAATGGATAAAGAAGATGTGGTCCATATACACGATGGAATATTACTCAGCCATCAGAAAGGATGAATACCCACCATTTGTATCAACATGGATGGAACTGGAGGGGATTATCCTAAGTGAAATAAGTCAAGCAGAGAAAGACAATTATCGTATGGTTTCACTCTTGTGGAACATAAGGAATAGCATGGAGGAACACAGGAGAAAGGAGGGGAAAATGAAGGGGGGTAATCAGAGGGGGAGATGAAACATGAAAGACTATGGACTCTGGGAAACAAACTGAGGGTTTTAGAGGGGAGAGGGGTGGGGGGATGGGTTAGCCTGGTGTTGGGTATTAAGAAGGGCACATATTGCATGGAGCACTGGGTGTTATACACAAACAATGAATCATGGAACACTACATCAAAAACTAAGGATGTACTGTATGGTGACTAACATAATAAAAAAAATTTTTTTTTTGAAATCAGATTCCCTTTTATAGACTTCAGAATAGATACCATGACAAGACCCAAAACTCAGCCTGTTTTTTTATTTTTTATTATGTTAGTCACCATACAGTACATCCTTAGTTTTTGATGCAATGTTCCATGATTCATTGTTTGCATATAACACCCAGTGCTCCATGCAATACGTGCCCTCCTTAATACCCATCACCGGCCTATTTTTAAGCAGATAATTAAGGTTGAGGAAATCATTTTTTCTGTCTCTGAATAAACCTACTTAAACATAACCAGGTCTTATTCCATTTGTACAACAGCTGCCAAGCCTCCAAGGGCAGTTTCTATTAATTTTATGTTTATTTTTTTTGCTGGGAAAATATTTTTCTGGAAGTAGCAACACATACTCCTCCAATCTGGTTGTTCTTTGAAACATTTCATTTCCCAATTCATCAGCATATTTCATCCCAGCAGTCCAAGGAGTTTAAACTATTTTTCCTTAACATATTTCTCCACTTACATGCTGCATCCGAAAAAATAAAAGCCTATGAAAAGGTTGATGAATACTACTGCAGGATTATTAGAGATGTACATGCATATCTTAGAATAATCCAATCAACCTGAAAGTTCTTGCAACTTTAGCAAGTGTATAAGTTATAAAAATATTTCCTCAAGAAATCAACAAACTAAGGGAAACAAGAAAGCAAAACTAATTCTTAAAACATCTAATCAAATAAGTCATAAGAAGTATCAATAACAAAATCATAACAAAAACTAAAATGCAGGATAATATTTCAGGGTTTAATTGATCAGGTAATAAAATTTTCATAAGAAATCTTCTTTTCTTTCTTTTTTTTTAAAGATTTTATTTATTTGACACTGAGAGAGAGACAGCCAGCGAGAGAGGGAACACAAGCAGGGGGAGTGGGAGAGGAAGAAGCAAGCTCCCAGCAGAGGAGGGAGCCCGATGCGGGGGTAGATCCTAGGATACCGGAATCATGCCCTAGGCTGAAGGCAGATGCTTAACGACTGAGCCACCCAGGCGCCCCCTTATTTTACCTTCAAATAAAAACACATATGAGCATTTTAAAGGGTGATGATTTTCTGCACTGTTAAACATTTCTGCTTTCCATTCTTTCCTTAGTGCCGTATTTTTTACTCAACTTCTCCCTCTGTGATACACACACACACACACACACACCATCATCATCACCATCATCATTATCATTTTTGCTTAACATGAAAGAGAAATCCTTAACAGTCATTTCTTAAATCTTATTTATTTATTTATTTATTTATTTATTTATTTCTCAGAGAGAGAGCAAGCACACAAGCAGGGCAGGCAGAGGGAGAAGCAGGCTCCCCGCTGAGCAAGGAGCCCGATGCAGGACTGGATCCCAGGACCCTGGGATCATGACCTGAGCTGTAAGGCAGACACTTAACCAACTGAGCCACCCAGGCGTCCCTAACTGTCATTTTTAAAGGTGATGTGAACAATATGATATTTGGGCACTGTCTTCATTGAACTCAGGAACTCACGAGAAATGGCCCAGATGCAGAAGCCAGCGGATGGATGTACTGCCGTGGGAAATATATACAGTTGCTATCAGCTCCCTCAAGTTCTGTTATCTACAGGAGGTATATAGTTGGGGCAGGCTTTTCAAAGAGTGACAATTGGTCCTAAGTGGACAGCAAGGCCTTGCACTACTTGGAAACAAACTAATTCTTGTGACAGTACCATGGGCAGAGTAACTGTTTCAGATCAGAAAGAAAAACCAAAAAAAACCCTGCTATTTCTAAGAACAGAGTTTTCACTTTCTTCCTTTTTTCCTGTACAAGCCTCTCATTCTTTATTGTCTACAGAAATCTAACATGATGATAGCCCGAGGTGTTATCAATGCAGTTGTTTCAATGATATTTAACTCACACAAGAAATAGGCAGAGGAGTTATTATTATGTGAGATCAGCATTTGCCTGGAGGTTGTGTGATGTTGCTAATCTTACTGCCGCTTTTTAAAGAAGCATTTTCCCTACCCTTCAATTATAAGTTTTTTTTTAATTGGGTTTTTAAAATTTTAAAGGTCTTTAATAATAAATTACCCACAGCATGTCTACTGCCAACCACAGATGCCATCTCACCCAGTGCTGTTTTTAAAGTACTTTATAATTAATCACAATATTAACTGATTTTAGGAAACAGTTTTGTTTCCAAACCCAGACCACTATTGCACCTTCTAAATATATACGTGGTTCAAGAAAAATACAGTGTAGAATATATGGCGTGAAATGTCATGGAGTACTATAAACACAAATGCTAGATAGAATCAAATTAATCCCAGTGATGGTCAGGCATAGGATCAAATATGCGTCCTCTCCTTTATTTCTAAACCAATTTTTCATGATCCCACTCAAAGTTCATCTCCTTCATGCAATCATACTATCACTTGAAGAGAAATTAATGAACACACTAAGGTAACACGCTGTTCTGAGGCCATTCAATAGAGTACAAAAAGAATGTAGTCCCCGACTTCAAGAAGCCCAGACTAGATAGAAATAGATAATTATAAAACAAACTCACAAGTTCAATAATGGAAATATGCAGACGTTAGTATAGAAATAAAGAAAATGGGTATTTACTTTGTTCTTGGAATCAAGGAGGGAGTTCTAGAGCCCGGAAGGTATCATTTAGAAAGAGCAGGTATTAAACAGTTGATTGATTGGCAGGAGACAGTAGGTGTTATTTTAGTTCAAGGGAAACAAGTCAGGAAACGGTCTTCCCAAGAGGACATGATAGCAGGAGCAAAGGCCCAGGAGTACGTTACAGCATCAGATGTAGGAAGAACCACAAGCAGTTTGCATTACTAATGAAGAGGGAAACCAGGAATTGGAGCAGTGGAAGTGAGGCTGGCGTGCGCACAGAGGTTCGATCAATATGACCTTGCAAATTACATTTAGTGGTTTGGAATCTATCTCAGAAAACAGAGGAAACCATCAAAACACTTTGAGAAGGGAAGGACATCCTCAGATTTGTGTGTGTTTTGTTTCTGGTTTGTTCTTTACCGTGTTTTTTAATCACTGGAGGGTCCTGGAATAATGTACTTGAGAAGTCTAATTCTGAAGAAAGTAAGGATATTGATGTGCTATTTCGGCATAGTGTAAGGGCACTTTGGTGGGATGAAGAGATTTTTGGAGAACTTGTTCAAAAAATATTGGGGAAGTTAAATAACAATTCAAGGTGCTATTTTGGAATGGAGGATTAAAGAGAAATCAAAGACCACTCTGAGAAGTACCATATGGTTCAACCTGTGTCTTCAATTACATAAAAATGCCACCCTTCCTAAGTGACTCTGGCACATTATTTAACACATTTAAATTCAGTAACCAAAAATATAAATTGGAAATGAAGTGCCATCAGCTTTACAGACTATTAATATTAGTTGAGATAGTTCATAAAAAGTACTTAATGCAGTCAGGTACATACTATGAACTCGATAAATGTCATCTAGGTATTCTAATTAATAATATCAGGAATTGTATGTAGATAACTGCTATCATTGACCAAAAAAGAGAAAAATAGAAGACATTTCCACTTTAGGGGAAAAGAGATGATGGGTTCAATTTTGGAAATTCCAAAAAACTAAGGAAGAGGATATCCATGTGGAAATGTTCAAGATATTAGAGTGCCAATCTAATCCCAGGGAGAGTATGATAGTTGAGGACATCAGTATGACGTTAACAAAACAACAAAAATGAGGAGCAATAAAACTTAGGAGCGATGAAAAATGATGAGTCCTATGGAGACAGAGTAAAAATGGGAGAGGTAGGAGGCACCTGGCTGGCTCAGTCTGTAGAGCATGCGATTCTTGATCTCAGGTTTATGAGTTCAAGCCCCACGATGGGTGTAGAGATTACTTAAAAAATAAAAAAAATAAAAAATAATGGGACTTGGGAGTTTGAAGAAGAACAAAGTGACCAGCAAAGATAAAAGTCAAAATAAAGTACAGCAAGATAACGGAAGAGGTCCAGTGAATTTGGGAAAAAGGAGATGAACTGAACCCTATAAAACAATTCTATGGGCTAAGGATGGGAAGCCAGAAGGCAACAGGTTGAGAAGGGGTCAGAACTGAAAGAGCAGAGGCAGTGACTAGAAATTGTTCTTTCAAGGAATTCTGCTGAAGTAACAAGGAGGGGCACTAAGGAGGGGTACATGACTCAAGGAGAGTTTTGAGTGTGCGTACAAGCACATTCATGCCAGAGCAAGGTGGCTGTGTCTCTTCTTAAATGTTTGTAAATATTAGAGTTGGGATCATTTAGAGAACTAGTTCTTAGAAAAGAAGTGACTGGTGACACAAAACTGAGAAGGAATGGACTGGGCAAGCCCTCAGAGGAAGCAAGAGAGGACTGTTCTCCTCATGTGCATGAATGATGTGACTCTGAAGCAGCTCTGGCCTCCTGAAAGCAAAAGGAAATAGATTAGAAAGGTATAGATGGACATAGGTTTGAAAATTTTATTGGAGATGGAGTGGGGGGAAGTGAGATTAAAAAAACATTCCAGTTTTGCTTGAAATTATGATAAAGTCTTAATAAATGATGGAAAAGTCATCTACTAGGGGCCAGGAGCTCCGATTCTGAGAAGACCGTTGAAGGCCTGAGATCATTGTAGGCAGAAAGACACGTGAGCTGACAAAGGACAATGAATGGACTAGGGAGCTTTGACAGACATCTGGCTGAAACTTCAGACAAAAGGGTTATGATGGGCCCTAGTGTGCAACTGTGTGATTTTTCTCCAAATGGATTCGTGTTCTGGGTGTAAGAATCTAAAAAGCGAATGTTGTTACTGATGCCATGTTTTTTGGATATTCGACATTATCCTCCACAAAGAACACCAAAAATTGGGGTGAAATAGTAGTTTTGATGACCAAATAGGGCCCCGGCTGGGCAGGGAATGAACAGTTCTGGAGGGACTGAGGGAATAGAAAAAACAGAACCCTCAGGGGACTGGAGGGAATCAATGAGGTTGACCAGAAATACTCCTCATTCAGACTGCTGGCTCCTTAACCCTGGTTTAAGAGCTGATATGCACAACACTTCACCTCTGTGGCCACTGGGGGCAGCATCTCATCCAGGCTGGAACAATCCGTATCTGGACCTGGCCACTGTGTTCAGGACAGCGTACTCCTATTTCCTCGCCAGGTCAATCAGTATCTATCCTGGGATTTTTTTTTTTTTTTTTTTTTAACTGGAAAAGGTGAGAAAGCTCCCTTTTCTTTTGGTGAGGTTCCAAGCATTAAAGTTCAGCCTCATGAGGCAATCAATATAACATTATAATAAAAACAGGTATGAGAGAAGAAGACAGAAGGAAGAAAAGAAGGAGGGAGAGAGAAAGAAAGAAAACAGAAGAGAGGAGAGAGAGGGAGAGAGAAAGAATGGTGATGATGATATTACTGCTGGTATCCTCATTCTGAAAAAAAATACAGACAACAACAGGACTAGGCCAAAGATGCCAGGGCGCCCCCGCCCCCATCTTTGTCAGTGGGTGAGATTTCATATGCATATACTTTTTGCAAGAGCTAGGTCTTTATTTGTAGTTTAATAAAGGTAACTGAATGAAAATAAAGCTAATTAAATTATCCTCTACATTTGGAACACTTTGGTAAAGCATCCTGAAGAGAAAGTAACAAGGAACAGTACCTGTTCCCACATAAAAATAAAGAACCTTTTCTTTTTCAGTTAAATGATTATTTTCATGCATTTTTTAATTTATCCTTAAGTTGTACAGAGTCATAATAAATTAAGCTCAAAAAGGTCAAGTATTGGAGATTGTCTATCTGGTCTAATTAAACTATGAATTAGTGTTTGGTAGAGGTTAAAATTTAGGGTAGCTAAAAAGGATAATAACAGAAGTCTTGCATTTGGCCCTAACAGAAGTTAACAGTGCTTTCTTTAGGTTAGTCTTATATAGATGATTCTATAAACGTTCACTTTAGAACTTACAAGAATGACTGAAATTAATAATGTGTAGACCAAATTATCCAATTTATCAAATACTCATCATGTAGTAACTGTTCAAATATTTATTAAATGCTTACCATGTTCTAGTTAATCTTTTTACCTCAAAATACCTGTATCTACAGGTTACTTCTCCCTCTTCCTCTCTCTCTATATAGATATAGATATATAAATAAACACACACATTACATGTACATAAATAGAAACATATAAATTTGATTTTGCCAAGTTTATGGGCCTGAAAATCATGTGAATATTTATTTGAAAAACTTAAATATGAAGAACAGAAGCACTTAATTTAGCAGGCTCTCCCTTCTGGTTACTCTCACCCTTACTCAGAGTTTAGGCTCATTTCCATATCAAAGCTGAAGTATGAGGTTGATTGGCAAAGTACTCTCTTGCTAAATCTCTCAACTTCTAGGCAACTATGTCTGTATACCACTCCCTCTTGGCAAAACCTCCCTTTGAGATCAAGTCGTTGTTCCTACAAGACAGCTGCTGCTTTCAATCTCAGCTGGACCCAGCACATCATTTCTTTTAAAGCACTGAGATATTTCTCTCACGAGACTCGTAAGATTTCCAGTACAGTGAGTGAAGATAGAAAAAAGTGCCCAGAACTAAGTCCTGGGCCATTCCAACATGCAGATGTCAGGAAAAGAGAAAAACAAGTAAGGAAATCCAGGACTGACCAATGAGATGGGAAGAAAACAACCAGGCCACCTGTTGGACACGGGTCAATTAAGATGAGCACTGAGGACTGACGTTTAGACTTAGCAATATGATAGTTATTGATGATTCCACCATAAGCAATGTGAATGGAGAGATCTGGCAAAACCTGATTTGCATGGGCAAATAAGAGCAGGGTAACTGATGATCATGCCTGAAGAGAACTCATGCAAGGGAGTTTTGGTGCAAAGAAAAACAAAGAAATGCGGGCAGTACCTGATAAAGGAAGTGATGCTAAGAAAATACTGTTTTGAACGGAAGAAATAAGAGCTGGTAAGAAGGACAGAATAGAGAACAAAATGTGATAATGAGCTCGAGCAGAGAATTGCTTCTTGACGCCTTGGGCATGTGACAGAAGATAAAATTTAGTGCAGGTAGTATTTGTGGAATGAATGGAAGAATGAATAAATGAACGAATGAATGAATGAATCGTGAAATTTTTTGTTTTAACATTTACAAAAATTGTATTAAAGTTCTTATAAATAAGCAAAATAAAATGATTATCCATTCAGAGTCTTGAAGAGAGTAAAAAAAAAAAAAAGACCATGTTACACAAATATTAAATCAATTAGTGTTTAGTGAGCACCTCTTATGGAATGAGTAACATGTGTGACATGCAAATGAAAGAAAGGTCGAAAACACATTTGCTACCCTTAAGGTATGCAGGCACGTAAGCTACTAAGTTGTCTATGTTATTTAGTATATTACCTATTACATAATAAATATGTTTAGCATATTTAATATTACTTATATTTATTATTGATACTAAATATTTTTATTGGTACTACTTATAATTACACTATTGTTAGCGCTATTTTTTAACCATGTGGTCAATTGCTTCATTGATTTGAAGTATAAGAACACAAACAGTGGGAACTATTATGATGCTCTGTGAAGAAGAAATCGTCTTTCCTAAGGCAGCTTCATTTATATCCAGGTTTCAAACAACTCTTAGCATTCTGGTAATTTTTCTCTTTTGCCAGTGTTCTCCTTGGGACTCAGAATCATTCCCCTTAGGACAATATCATTAGGAGTGTTCTTTTATTTTTCCAAGGCAATATACTGCCCAGGACACCAATTTTTCTTTAATTGTTGCTTTCTTTTTCCATTTTCCTGACACAGACATTCTACATAAAACTGTTCATGTTTAGGGGCGCCTGGGTGGCACAGCGGTTAAGCGTCTGCCTTCGGCTCAGGGCGTGATCCCGGCATTATGGGATCGAGCCCCACATCAGGCTCCTCCGCTGGGAGCCTGCTTCTTCCTCTCCCACTCCCCCTGCTTGTGTTCCCTCTCGCACTGACTGTCTCTATCTCTGTCGAATAAATAAATAAAATCTTTAAAAAAAAAAAAAAAACTGTTCATGTTTGAGTCCATAACGGTTCAGAGCTCAGGCTCGAGTCAGGCTGGCCAGGGTCTCATATGACTATCTGTGGGGATGTTGGTACACGTATTAAACCCCCTGTGCTTTAGTGAGCTCATCTGTAAAATGAAGCTAATGATAGCACATAACTCACAGAGATTTTGTGAAGATTAAATGAGTAAATACATTTATGGTAATAGAGAAATGTATGGCACATAGTAAGTTCTCACAGAATCTTACTCATTTGTATTTGACAGAAGACTCCACATGAACTGTGTCTCACGTCCTGGGATGGACACCTTCTGTACACAATTTCACTGAAACATGAGAACTGGCTTAGGTTTGCCTCCATCCTAGAGGAGGAAAATGAGTACTACACCAAATCGTGCAGGAAGTGTAAAAAAATGGGATTCAAATTGAAGGCTATTCATAATTGGCTATGTAAATATTGAAAGATACATCACATTTTTCATATCAAGTTTTGAGACTTCATACATTGTCATGGTTTGTACTATGACATGTGCATAGGTAATTCCTAAATTATACACATTCTTCATATAGTTCTAGGTTTATTTCCAAATGTCTTCTTAATATTTCCACTTTGAGGACCTGCTAGGATATCAAGTAAAACATATCTAGAACCAGCCTCAAATTCTCACTCCATACATTTCCTACTTCCCAACTGAAGAGCCCTACTTACAATGTCTTTTTTCCCCCATCAGCATCATCACCGTCCCCTTCTGGCCTTTAAATTATGAAGTCATCCTGAATTCACTTCCATGTCTATACTCACAATACCTAGATGTGTTGTGCCTGGAGAATAACCTCTAGCAAGTGGCAATTTTTACTCAGAAAGAAAAATGTGGGGCTCGTATGGGGGGGTCTAAAAAGGGTTACTTGGAATTATATGACAGCATCAATTCATGAACAAATAAGACTGGCAAGGTCTAGGCACGCCTCAGACAAACATCTTGCAATAAGTCTAAGGGGAAGACATAGACTATTTCCACAGATGTCAGAGCTCACTCAACAATTGGAAATTTAAGCACATAATAAAAATCCATGCAAATGCATGGAGAAGGCCTACACTGTGCTAGAATCTTTTTCTAATTGTCATGTCACTGAATTCTTAAAACAACCTTGTGAGCTATTACTAAGCCCATTTTGCAGATTAGGAAAATGAAGTTCACGAAACCTCATCCATAGCACAGAATACCACACAGCCATTAAAATCGTGTTTCAAAAGGTCAGTTAAGTGAGTGAAATTCTCAAAGATTTTTAAGTAAACAGTAACAAGCAAATATTTTAAGCTGTGATACTAGAAGACAGTACATCAATGGGAAGACAGTGCAGCAAACTGCTAACAGTGATATTCTCTGGCGGGGAGGATTGAAATTTTATGCTGGGCATCAATACTTGTCAAACTATAGTTAACGAGAAAAAGTGAAGACAGAGTGGTAGGTGGGTAAGGGGATTATACAGAAGGTAACAGGGAACAAAGTAGGTAGGTGGGTGGGGAGCAACAACCAGAATCAGCAAAAAATTATAGAACCACAGGCAGTGAACTAAAGAATCAGTACAAGGACCAGAAGGACATAGAACTGGGAAGAAAAAGAATGCCCTAGTATTTGAAGAATGACTAACACAGAAAATGAGCTCATTTCTTCATGGTAAGCCATGGACTCTGATGCCTAATTAAGAGAATGTTCTCCATACTATTTACTCAAATACTGCTGTATTATATTTTGCTCATATCAATTGCCTGTAATGAAGTGCCCTCCTTGTCTGACCTTGAACAAGTGACTCAGGCTCCCCACTTTCTGTAGCTGGCCCAGTAACAGGGAGCGTTGTCACATTTGAGTGGCTATGACTTTTCTTCTGAGCAACTTCAATGATGTTAATTACATAGTGATTCTACTGACATACATATATAACAGTGTGTATCTTATCCCCACAACTAGATTGTGTTTCTTAAACATCATGACTTTACCTTATGTTTCTATGTCACCACATAAAGATTTTAATGAGATGCCTTACATTGAGGTCTATTTGATAAGCATCTGCTAATTAATGTACTGACTTTTAGATGCACAAGAATTCTTCACAAGAAAAATATTGGCAGAAATAAAGACGAGATTATGTTCTCTACAAATTATTTCGATACAATTAATGTGCATGAATTTAAGATAAAACTTCACATTAAGAAAGTGTTAAAGTTGAGATTTCCATGTAATGAGTCAAGGATTTTAAAGTAATGTTTCCCTTAGTCATCATAATTCATTCCTTTATGCACATATAATATCCCATTGCTATTAATTTACAGTTACATTTTATATAAAAATATATATGTAATGAACAATTCTGACAATAAAAAGAATATATAGGCTATTATAATAATGTCTTAAATTATAGATTGTGGGAGAGTTTCCTACCTATATTTTAAAATTAAGACTATTTTTGAGAATTTTCGCAGAAGTGGCTCTCTAGTTACACCTTCACGTGTGACACGTGAGCAGCTGCATTTCCTACTTCTCTATTTGCTGAGGTCCTCCCGGTGCTATAATTTTCCCACACATTCTTCTATGACTACCTTCACATTTTAACATCTTTTAGCCTTTAACACTTAAAGTTCTTCGTAATCATATTTATATTTATTGAATTATTTATAACATATTTTAATATAAATTATTATAAACATTTCTTACGATAAGCTAGTGATTTATAAAAAGGAAGTATTCTCATACTAATGTTAGCGTGGACAATGTAAATGTTTAAAGACACACGTCAAAGAACTTCTAAGAGGCACAGAGAGTAACCAAATTCATGTTTTCTGATTCCTTTTCTCATGTTCATTGCACTTATCAATGAGGTCTTGAGAATCTTAGAATATATCATTTTATAATCCTCCAGTCAGTCTCATTAACATTTTCATCTGTGTGCTTCAACTTCCTAACCAGATTAAATGCCTCTAGAGGTCAGAGATTTTATTTTAAGCTTTTGGTTTCCACAGGTTAGCAAAGTAGCAAACAAATAGGAGCCATTTGGGAAATACGTGTTGTACTTGAAAATGCTGGTAATCATTTCCAAATATTTATAATGGCTCATCAAAAAGCAAAACAACAACAGCAACAAAAATCTCCTTCAGTATCACTGATAGAGGTCAATTTCTAAAACACATACCAATACTTAGACATAGGTCAGACTTAAAAAAATTTTTTTAAAAAGCTCACATATAAGGAAGAAAGAGGAAATTATTCACATATGAGCATGTCTCAGAGTGGTCTGTTTATTATATAACTTGTTTAAAATATAGATCGTTGAGCCCCTTCTCATACGACTGAATGAGAATATCAGAGGGATAAGGATGAAGTTCTACCAGTACATTCGTATGTCCAATAAATTTCAAGGGCATACAGCTACATGTGAAGGGTAGAAATTTTCACATCATCTTTTAATTTGCTTCTAGAAATAACTAAATGGTACTAGCACATGTAGTCATTTCATTAATTTTTCTTTTCTGAACTTAAGAGTTGCGTTCAATTTATGCTAAAATCTTATATTACAATGTGTAATTTTAAAACTGTATGTTCAGTTATATAGGAGATGTGAAGGTACCTGTATTCCCGGATAATGATTTCTTTTCTAGGAATACACAGGAAATATGGCTTCATATACTGAATTTCACATTTAATGTATTTTGCTTCACTTTTAATGTATTATCCTCACAAATCTGGCAACCCATTTTTTGACTTAAAACATCTGGATAGGTCAGTCCTTAGTTTATGAATTCACCTAGATGGAAGTAACAGTGCACACACTAAAATTTAAACTGTTTTCAGGATCAAATATGTCATATCCTCTTATAAAAATAGCCAAGTGGATATTTTCTTTATATTTTAAAGATAGCTTACCTTTGAGCAATGAATGTGTGCACTGAAAATGTAGACCTACCTCAATTTAGCAAGGTTATAGCTGTATATGAAGGGTCTGTAGTAATTAATCATATAGCATTAACTTTGCTAGTCTATAAATAACATTTATATTTTATATGTGTAAAAGTACATCTTTTTGTTATTTAGATTAAATATGTGTAAAATTACATCTTTTTGGAGAAACCACTATATTCAATTTAAAATAATTCAGAAAGGTTTTGGTTTTTTGTTTTGTTCTGTTTTTTAGAAATAATGCAAACATTGGGAAAATGTCTTTTTTTTTTTTCTGGGCAGCTGTTGGCATTTGGAGACACATTTAAAAAATTAATTACCTTTACTTACTTCTGTCACAAATACCTAGTCAAATAATTTCTACTAAATTCCTCCTGTGACTGGTATGACAAAATATTAAAGCCTACAGCGGGCATTTTCTTCTGGATGCTGAGGCATTGAAAAGTATAAATGATTAAAAGACTAATTGATACAATCTGCATAATCAATAGGATCTAGGATACCAGACCCTTGCACTTTTTGTCCAACATGTATAAAGAGGAAGACAGAAGAAAAAAAAAAGTTTTGACCCTATTTGTGCACATTTAAAAGCATATATCATACAAAATGACTTTATATGATCCAGACTCAATACTTTGTCTGTTAATACACTAAGTTCTAAGGTCAGATGTTATGAAATATATATAAAGTTGCAGGAACACATAGTGTCTGCAAAGGTCAATTAGTATAACCTTTAAGATATTTTCTGGAATAACTGATTAATGTCAACTAATATAAGAATGAAGTGTAAGTAAATGTGTGATTTGAGCAACAGTGAGAAAACATTTATTTCATTTTACTGTCTAAGTAAAGCAGAGTACTTTAGAGAAATTGGGCTGTTATACTGTTTTGTACTTGAAAACTGATAATCTATTCCATTGCCTCTGGTAAAGCTGACCTTAATAACTTAGAAAATGAGTAGATATCCTATTTATAATGTCGGGGAAAAATCGAGGATAACAAAGCATTTTGATGAAAATGTTTGTTATTACATTTATGCAAAACCAAAGTTAACAGAATACATGAGCTAAGGTGTTCTAATGACTTTGCGTATTCTGTATGTGCTGGAATGATCAAGAAGGTCATTCAGCCCCCCAAATCTACCACGAGTGTCCAATGCCAAAAACAGATGCACTAATTCTTTTCTACATATTATTTAATTAAACAAAAATACCAATAGAAGTATCCTATAATCAGACATCCGTATCTCAGTATGAGCTTTTTCTCTGAATATACTGGCAGCTATCTGAGATTATTCCTCTAGGAAAAAAGATGAGGACAGTAGAAAGGAATAAGGCAGGAATGTGTTACTCATAGACAAGGCATAGCATTAGTGGGTTCTCAGAATTACATTACAGAGCTGAGTTCTGGGAATATTAGTTTCCTCATAAATTTGTTTTTTGAGGTTTCATATTCTATTTTCTAAGGGTCCTGTAATCTCTTGGAGGGCTTAACATCTGAGGGAAAAGAAAAAAAAATAGGTTCTTGAAATATTTTGATACTCTTGATCCTCTTAAGAAGAGGAGAGAGTTGGGAGTAAGCAGGTGCCATAGCTTCTGCTAAGCAGGTGATTACTACGCTCCTCTCGATACAGCCGCAGGCTGCATTAGTTATCATCCATGAAGGAACCAAGGATGGACTCCTATCCAGAACCATAGTACAGAATGGTTTTCACTCTTACGGTTCACCCAGAATTAAGCCATAAGTACCAGTTCACACTCCTTTCAAAGTCTTAAAATGGGAATTCCTCAAAAATTATTTTGTAAATGTGATATACACAGATTAAACGGTTCATTGTGGACATTTTGTGACTACCTTATTTTTAATACTAGATATCATTTTACACAATATATAGATAGTATAAATCTATATATGTACTCTATAGCATTTGGATCAAACCGAATGAAAGACTTTCAATATATAGGAATCCTCAGCAAGCTACAGAATACCACGATTAGCCCTGGAGACTAGACATACCATAGGGTCTATGTTTTTTTTCAGAGAAGTCAGAAATGACATTTTGTAGCGAAAAATCAACAAAGGAACAAAGTGTATTGAGAAAGATATGAAAAAAAAAAAGTAAGTTAGGGCTTTGAGAAAGAACAACAAACGTCTCTGGTCTGGACTATCACAGCTATTCTGATGATTTGTAGATGGCTGAGTTACCCAGAGAATCCGTACACAGTAGACATCCAACAGTGATGCTGAAACATTCTTAGAGAAAGCCAGAAGGTCTGAGAAGACACAATCTCTCTCTCTCCTCACCCTTAATACCACCATGAGGAAGGGAAACAAAACCTAAAAGTTAAGGATTTTTTCTTTTGGCAAAGGTGAGGTGGGGGAGGCTTTCCATTTTTATGTACAATCTATATTGCCAATGATAGATACTGTAACTAAAATAGTTTTTTTAAAAGATATTTTTAGTGGAGAAAGAATAACATGAAGTTGATGGCAAAAGATTCTACCAGGATTAATATATACCAAAGATAGATATGAAAAAGACATCTTAGATCCTTGCTGTACGCGTGGAATTCGCAAATTCTTTTGTACCGAAACTCTTCGCAAATCATATGGCTCTGGGTTATCCATAAACAAAGAATGTGTATTTTATTCTTGCCATTCCAGAAGCAAGAGGGATGTAACAATGAGCAGACCTTCTAAAACTGTATGCCAACAAATTAATGCACTAATAAATACATAAAGACATTAGAACATTAAACCAATTAATACAGTTTTACAGAGGTGTGACTGTATTCGTTTCCTTCACTGAGCACATACCAGGTACAATACTGGCCAACAGTAGACAATGAACAAGCCAGAAGAGCCTCTTTTCTCACGGAGTTTACAGACTCAAAGATCACAGTCATATTACTACAAGACCATGTTTCTGGAAGGATAAGATGCAATAAGGTAACATTTCTGAGCCTCCTCTGGCTCATTTCTGAAGTAGAGGGTTTGGAATAATTATGCACACTTCTAACTCTGTGATCCTATAAATGCTGTAACTATGATGATGATGAAGTGGACTAGAGTAAATTAAAGGAAACACCTTTTCTTCCTTTTCCATTAGCCCCCTCACTGAAAAACTTAGAAAACATCCCTTTAAATTTCCCTGACAACAGCTGTTTTTTGCTGACAAGAAAGTGGGGCTGAACCTATAGAGACAACCTATCTAGCACTGTTCTTAAAAGAAACCATAATAAATAGTGTTTTTGGTAAAATGCCAGTAAAGTATCATTAAAATAATCTTAAATTAGATAAATTCAATTGGGAGTTATTTTATATGAATTTCCATTTTATTTTTATTTTTTTTAAAGATTTATTTATTTATTTATTAGACAGATAGAGACAGCCAGTGAGAGAGGGAACACAAGCAGGGGGAGTGGGAGAGGAAGAAGCAGGCTCCCAGTGGAGAAGCCTGATGTGGGGCTCGATCCCGGAACTCCGGGATCACGCCCTGAGCCGAAGGCAGACGCTTAACGACTAAGCCACCCAGGCGCCCCTGAATTTCCATTTTATATACACAATCCAATTATATTGTTGCTTAACTATTGCATTGTTCTATGTATCTCTTTTGTCTTTTCTCTCTTAACTCCCACAGTCAGTGAGTGTGAAGTCCCTGTCTCAGCTGACATCTTGCTTTTATTTTTACAGTACTAAACACTGTGTAGGGTACATAATGCATATTTAATAAATACTTATTGAAGTGAATATCATCCTTATTGAGCACACTTATTAAACCGAGTAAAATACTTATTGAAGTGTACAATCCTTCTGGGTTATACATTTATGCTAACAAAGTAAATAAAAATTTTACCTTGATAAAATTAAATGTTATCTCTCCCTGATAGAATTATACTTGGTATTTCTTTCTTTTTATTTGTAATTTTTCTGAATTTTCCAAGGCATTTTCAAATATAAAACTATTGCTTATATAATCAGAAAAAAAATTATATATTACTTCAGGAAAATCCCTCCACAAAATTATGGGAATATATTTAAGTTAATGGTAATATACTTAGCACTAAAAAAGATATATACATATATGTAAAAAATTTTAGCATAGTGCATAATACATGTTAACTAGTAAGTGAAGATATACAAAAAATTATTTTCAGAAACATTTTAAAAAATAATATATTTTTACCACTTTAAAGATTTCTTAATTAAACCCATTAACTGAATAAAATTATTACAAGTGTTCATCATCCAGGTGGTTCCAAATAATGGATAATGAAATCAGTAGGATAATGTTAAAGTGTTCAGGCCGAGGGGCAAAATAAATTATTTCAGGAGAGGAAGCACACGGTATTGTACAGGTCAAGAAATGTGTCTGATAAACTATTCTCAGTCCTTTTTTGAAATAAGGAAATAAAATCCACATCCGTGTTTAACACTGACTCTCTCCATCAGATTTACTGTTGTATGAGCATCACTGCGATGGAAGGGAAAGTCTTTCAATGCCTTAGAAAAGCTCACTTTGAAAAAATCATTAAACATCAGTTAAGACAAATTCATCTTTATATCCCACTGTCCAAAACCAATAGTCTATATCGGTATTCTAAGGACAAGATCCCCCAAAGCCACTCGATGTAACAGCTCCCCAGCGACTCAGAGACTCCCTGAGAGTTGGTGCGCCTCTAACTCTGCTCTCACGCCCAGAAAGGCAAAAAGATGAAGGATGAAATGCTCAGAAAGATTTTTAAGGGCAAGGTAGTAACCACCCCTGTGATCAAAGATCAGTTCACTCCTGTCTCGCTCACTTAGCAACTTAGGTTTTGACCTGTAATAGGAGGAAAATGAAAGTCAATGGAAAGTGGAGTCCTGAAATCAGAATAGACATTATCTGTGGCTTCCTTGCAACTTTTTCCCAGATAGGGAAAGTCTTCAGAAGCTGAAATTTAGGATAAGCAGAAATATGCACTCCTTTTGATTCTTTTCATAAATCTTCCTTCCTTTCTATTGTGCCTAAAAGAAACTTATTCCAGAAGATGTAAATCTTTATGTATTTAAATAGCCTAACGTGCTTTTATCTGATCACTCTAAATGGAAGTTGGATTAAATATATATATATATATTTTTTTTTAAAGATTTTATTTATTTGACAGAGAGAGAGACAGCCAGCGAAAGAGGGAACACAAGCAGGGGGAGTGGGAGAGGAAGAAGCAGGCTCATGGTGGAGGAGCCTGATGTGGGGCTCGATCCCATAACGCCGGGATCACGCCCTGAGCCGAAGGCAGACGCTTAACTGCTGTGCCACCCAGGCGCCCCCATGGATTAAAAATATTAATAACATCATGTCTTTTACACATTTGGCACTCAATAAGTATTTGTTAGATAACTAAATAAATCATCAAAGAGGCAAGGAAGTGAGGTCTACTATTTAAGTCATTATAAAAATAAAAATGCATTTTATATTTAATGTATATTCTTACAGCAGTATTAATCTATGCAAGTGTTAATCTTGGTTTATAATACGTAGCATATGACATAAAAGATTAGCTAGTTGAAATGGTGTTTACTCACATATTGCAGACTACAATGAAAATAATCTTGTAAATGCTAAGTATATTGCCCTCGTTTTTGCCATCTGGGTTTCATAAAGGAGTTATCCAAAAGCTACAAGAAATCATATTCTAAGATTTATGGACATAGTTCTCTACATATGGTAGCTTTCCTGAACCAGAACATAGCAGAGAATGAAAAGGTCTGTTTTATGAGCCAGAACCCAACTCTAGCCACTGCTAGTATATCAACTTCACTCCAGTTACTTGATAATACAAGGCCACCATGGTGCCTGCGGTCGTTTCATGCTCAGTGAGCCTCATGGGGCTCGGAGAGCAGTCTATTTTTCCAAATGTCATCTTCCAAGTTACCACTTACATTCATAAGCTGGTTGTAGAAATGATAAATCCATTGGACTTTCTAGGATTAAAAATTAGGCTAATACACATAACGAGTGCTATAACTATTTATTGTAAATATCTTAAATTTTAAGAAATACTTACTGAAATGGAAACCTTTTTCTAAACAACAAAACATACTAAACGTATTTGGTTTCCTAATGATTAGCCTTTAATTAAGTACAATAACATTATACTGATTTGAATTACATTTTTCCTCCTTTTCTTGGTCATTGCTATGGAGTACAGACACACAAGTTCTTATGAGAAAAAGGCTAGTCACCGCCATTTTAAAAATGGTGACTGGACAATATAAATATGTTGTTTGGATTAAATGGAGGATTATATAAAACATCTGTATTTTGAAATGCACCATAAACTAAGAATTGCCTAAAAGGAAACACTGTTTGTTCCTAGTCTTTCATTAACTTTGAGCAACTATCCTTTTATTTCATGACTTTATGACTAACAATAGTGTTCTCTCTCTAAATGTAATTGGATGTATTAAATAAACTGAAATATTTCCTATAGTATTCTTTGGTATGTATATAATTTTTTTAAAAAACACATTTTTGGGGCACCTGGGTAGCTCAGTTGGTTAAGTGTCTGCCTTCAGCTGAGGTCATGATCCCAGAGCCCTGGGATCAAGCCCCGCATTAGGTACCCTGCTCAGCCAGTAGTCTGCTTCTCCCTCTGCCTCTGCCCCTCCCCACCTCTTCTGAGCAAGCACACGTGCACACTCTCTCTCTAAAGTAAATAAATAAATAAATAAATAAATAAATAAATAAATAAAATCTTTAAAAAAACACATTTTTGAAGAATAATCTAATGAAAATCAAATGACACAAAGAATATGATACTGATCTTCAAAAACATTATATAATATTTACTTCTGATAAGTAGAGAAATACATGGGGATATCCTATCAGATATGCCAAACAAAAGCAAGCAAAAATACACATATGAACATTTGAAATAAAGCAGAGTAAGAAAAACACCAAAATGTAGTTTATACATTATATGTTAGTATATAATGTATATATAGAAAATTTGTTTTATTCTCTTTTATAATAATGAATGTTATGAACTAGTCATATTCTCATATTTTTTCCTTTTTTTTTTTTTGCTGAAAGATGGTACAAGGAGAAGTTGATGGGGAAAAAATATCAAAGCGAGAAGTAAAAAAGTTTTTAAAAAAGTTATACTAAAACAAAAACTTTAAAATTAATTATTTTCATTTCATTCATTGAACTAATTTTTCCTGGCTAATGTTTTCAGCCAATAATGACAAGTTAAAAATCACTGTGAACAGAAAGCTAATGGTCAGTGAATATGCAGATAAGAGAAACCATTTCACAGTATTTGCATTTTAAAATTCTTGATGGTTTCAAAGCTTCAATTATAATTACATTTAGTTATATTGAATAATTAATTATTAAATTAGTAAAATTTAAAGTTTTTTTTCTCAATTCATTAATATGAAGTCAGAATTAAAATAACCTATTAAGTGCCTAAAATATAGAGGGTGGATTTTGCTTAAAAATCCAACTAGGAGAGAGAATACAAGGACACAGGAAATCTCTGAGGAGAATCTTCTTTCCTCCCCTTCCTTATGGACATCAGCTAAAAGCTGATCAAGGCAATACAATTCCCACAGAATTAATTTAGCTAGGTCCGATTTTCCTCAGCAATATAACCATGGAACCAGCATTATGCAGCTGATTATATGTTTATATATAAAAAAAATTAAACCTTAAAGTTTGGCCCACTGAATAACTCACTAACTAAAATCACCGATGCCTAAGGATTTATTTAAGGAGCAAATATGCCATTATAAGTAGATACAATAATTCAAATTAGTTAACTCAAAATTGTTTTCAGATAACTAAATAAGGCCCACTAATATCATACAGTGAGTACTCCACAGTTTGTAAATAAAGTTTCTAGCAGAGCTACCTAAGAAGAGAACCACAAAATCAGAGTCACAAACTTGGCTTCAATCTTTACCTAAATGTGTTGATATTGGACAAGAATATTAGGAACTTTAGTTTCCTTATCTGTAAAACAGAAACATTGATAGTTATATTACGGCGGTGGTGTAAGTCTTATAGGAGACAACTCATTTAAAATATCTTTGGGGGCGCCTGGGTGGCACAGCGGTTAAAGCGTCTGCCTTCGGCTCAGGGCGTGATCCCGGCGTTCCGGGGTCGAGCCCCACATCAGGCTCCTCCGCTATGAGCCTGCTTCTTCCTCTCCCACTCCCCCTGCTTGTGTTCCCTCTCTCGCTGGCTGTCTATCTCTGTCAAATAAATAAATAAAATCTTTAAAAACAAAATAAAATAAAATAAAATAAAATATCTTTGAGTACTTAGAGCCTCCCCCTCCAAAATATGAAATAAAACAAAAATATCTTTGAAAACAGTGAATTATTAAACAAATCTTCAATTTCATTGTTATATACATGGTTAATATAAATATGATTTTATCGTTCCTTTACAATAAATATTTTAACTATAATAAGATATTAATGATTGCTTTCATTAATATTTTTTCTTTATTCTTTGTTAATTTAAAAAAAATAGGGATTATTGGGAATCCCAAGTCTTAAAATTCTCAACAGACTGACAGGCATAATTTATTTTATCATGTATACATTTTTCTATTTAAAAAGAAATCTTCAAAATCACAAGGCAATCACGAAGAGTTGAACTTGAAATCTAGATGACTGTTTTTAAAAATATGTCCTAAACGGAATTCAAATTCCTCACCCAGGAATTAAGTAATAAAAGACAGCCATCTCTAATCTGTATCCTCTCCCTTTCCTGTCCTTAGCCCCATTCTGTTCCCTTCCATACTTTTAAAAGACAAACAGCAGGAACCCATACACAGAACAGGAGCTTCGGAGGAGAAGAGGACATCTGTGGAAGACAGAGGCTGGCCAAAATGGATCTTTTCAGGGATCGAAGACTTGAAGAAATCCATAAATGTAGAAATGTCGATCTAGAGCTCAACCCTGACTCTCAGAGCTACTGTTGATGTCCTCCTGATTCCTCACTCAATGATATCATCTGAGCTTCTTTTAAGCAGAAGCTACCAAATATGTATATGAAATCAGAGGGGGCCAACACTGAGGATTATTTAAATAGCTTCAAATGCAAACAACAAAAAATTGAAGGTGGTCAGTTTCTTTGAGGGCCCACCATGTACTGCTCTCCAATGCAGCGTTCCTCAATGGGCAAGCTCCTGATTAAGAAAACCTGTTCTCGGTACATGTGATAGAAAGAAAAATCCAAACTTCCATTCCCCCACCCTCAACCCTTGCCAAAAAGTCCTAATAATCCCTGAAACCTGTGAATATGTTACCTCACATGGCAAAACAGACTTTGCAAATGTGTCAATGTTGAAGGATCTTGAGATAGAGAAATGAACCTAGACTATCCAGGTGGGCAGATTCTAATCACAAGGGTCCATAAAAGAAAAGGGTCTTGGCCAGAGAGATACAGCGTCACTGGATTTGAAAACGGAGGATGGTGGGCCTCTAGCAAGGAATGTGGATGTCTTCTGGAAGCTGGAAAAAGCAAGAAAGTAGATTCTCCCCTGGAGTGTCTAGAAAGGAATTGCCAACACTTTAATTTTACACTGATGAGGCTGCTTCTGGACTTGCACATAACTGTAGGATAACAGACTTGTGTTGTTTGAAGCCCCTAAACTTGTGGTAATTTGTTACAGCAGCAATGGGAAACAGTTACGGTGCAGAGCTGTCATGACCCCTGTAGGATGACCAGCATCCTTACCCCTTTAGTCTAATGCCAGGAGCGCTTCCCGGTTATTGTTACAACTGAAAACACCCTCTCATGTCTCCAAATGCCTGCCAGGCTGTGCAGAACTAGCCTCTGCTGAGAACCTCTGCATTAATGAACACTTATTTATAATACAAACTGGCAATGACATAACTAGATTCTAATGTATAAATTCAAATCTTTTGACAAACCTTTAGAAGTCACCTTTGATGCATGTGTAGGCCTCATTTCCTATCATAAATAAAATTGCTGAGTCAAACCCATTTCACACTATATTGTTTACATCTTTCAATGAAATCTGTGTGCTAAGCAATTTTATTTTTAACTCTCTGGACAATACCAATTCATTTATCAGGACAGGCATTAAGAAGCCATCGCTAGGAGGGAATCCAGTGGAGACCCAAAGGAAAGAGAGAAATTTGACTCTAAAAAAATATGAACACTAGTTAAAACTATTTAAAATTAAATATCACATGGTGAATTTGATCATTAAAAGCCCAATTCTGAATTTGTGTCGAATCTTAATTTTGTATAGGAAATAAAGAAATATTTATTTTATTCTACCACGTAATTAAGCGAAGAATCCTACTTTGCTATTTCAAAACGCTGCAACTAGCATTTTTTAAAATATTAAACTATCTACAATATATGTATTTCAAATTTAAACAGAACTCATGTTAATATTTTTTTTAATATTTAAAATTATGTTATGTTAGTCACCATATAGTACATCATTAGTTTTTGATGTAGTGTTCCATGATTCTAACACCCAGTGCTCCATGCAATACGTGCCCTCCTTAACACCAATCACCAGGCTAGCCCATCCCCCCACCCCTCTCCCCTCTGAAACCCTCAGTTTGTTTCCCAGAGTCCAGTCTCTCTCATGGTTCATCTCCCCCTCCAATTTCCCCCCCTTCATTTTTCCCTTCCTTCTTATTTGTATATTTTTTCAAATAGTGAGACTTGAAGCAAGCTCTAATAAGCAACTCAATTTTAAAATAACACACTGAGTATTAGCTACCCAGTTGAAAATTTGAACTAAGAATGCTGGAGTGAAAACTGTTCGGTTTGTTTTGTTTTGTTTTGTTTTCTTCTTAAAATACATATCATATAAACAAGAATGAATGTGATAGCTTAAAAATTACTCATCATATCTTACTGAAGGTAAGTACCACAGAAAGAATGTAATTGGAGCTTCAAATTTTCAAAAATTTAAAAATTTAACGAGATTAACGTAGATCAGATTAATATGGGTCTTGGCACAACTGCCTCTTTTACTAGTTTTAAGAATTCAGGCTATCCTCCATGGAAAAGTAAAACTAACAGAGCTCAGCAGAAAAAACTAAAATGATGTTACATGCTTTGTTTCAAACCTGGATATAAACAAAATACTTTATGTGATAATCTGCTTAAATATTTATTATTTTAACTATAAATAATAAATCTATCATCTCATAAAAATACACACACTCTTCACTTTTTACAGGAATGGGCAACACATTCTATTTTCTAAATAATTTATTCTCTATTAATCAGATAGAAATAAAGATCACCTCATATCCACTTTGTACTAAGAATAAATAGCACTTGATCCACACTTTGAAATATCCTTAATCAGCTTCAAGCAATATATAGTTCAGGAAAGAAACACTATAATTTTATTTATTGCAATCCTTATTATGCAGTCAGATGGTTTTCATCAGAAAAGTCTAATACACTTTCATCTTCACAGAAAAATATAAAATGTCCTTTGAAATCAAACAGACCTTCCAAAGACATCAGTCAGTCCATTGTGAAAATATTACAGCTTTGTCACTGTCGCCCAAGAGATTTCTGTCAGTCGCCAATCTGGTGTCACTATAGCATTACAGCTGGGGTATACTATCAATGCCTGCTGTGTCCTCTGGGAAACAAAGCTGTGCTGGTTGAACTTTATGATTTAGTCCCAAAGGCAGAAGAACAAAGCTCTGAAAAACAGACAGGACACCTTCTTCTTCTAACATTCTAAAGAGACAAGATAGAATCTATTTGCGACTCTTTGGTGTATTATAGATTAAATTGAATATTAAACAAATTTATCTGGTTCATAATTAGTATTAGCTGTCTCTTTGTGTGTGTTTCAACAAATTACATTGTTTTAGGATTTTCAAAGGTACCTGTTTATTTTTAACGTGCTCCTTTTTGCCTTACGGAGCAGTTACCAGCCTAACAATGATTTCCCTCTATAAAAATGCAGGTAAAAGGAATAAAGCTTTTCCCTTTCTATTCTTAAAAGTGTAGTCCCAAAACCATTTCTGAGGCCAAGTGTGGTATTTCAAATTTTATGATAAAATATTAAATGAAAAAAATCAATAACAATTTCTCTTTAAAATGTCTACTCTTACTATCATTTTACTATTACCGTTTCAAAGATAACAAAAATCTAGGCTTAGAAACAGTTACTTGGGTGAGTTTAAATGTACTTTTTTTTTTCAAACAAAGTTTTATATATCTATAGTCTACTTCCAGGGAACATATATTGTTGCATGGATCATAATACTTTTATTTTTTTCTATAAGTGGCTGGATATTGCATATCTTGAACCCTGAATGATCAGGGCTTTTTCTTTTCTTTTTTTTTAGGTGATTTATAAATTTATATTTTTAAGGTCTTATTTAAATTCCAGTTAGTTAGCATATAGGACATTACAGAGAACAAACTGATGGGGTTTTTTTTTCTTACCCATTATATTTCCCTTAGACTTAACTCAGCCACTTAGAAAAGTCTACCACACTGACCTGTTACCTCAAAAATCAGTGCCTCACCATCAATGACTATATATTACTTACTAGGGTAAAGGAAATAGAATTGTTTTCTAGTAGCTAAACAAATGTGAAGAAATAAACCAATCAGCACACAAATATTTTGTTTCTACTAAATTCAGATGTGCCCTTTGCTATTAGTATTAAATCTTTGCTATTAGTATTAAATCTCAAAACATATGCCAAGTGATTCTTAAAATATTTAGAGTTAATAGAAAGCATTGAGGAAGAAATTGCCTAATTATTTGGAAATAGAAACAAATTAAGTTCATGTATACATAAACCATTTTCCTCTTAATTTATAACTGATCAGCTCTGTTCTAAAACTACATATCATATATATTTATATTATAGCCACAACTTTAATACTATGTAAAGAAATGAAAAAATTAAAGAGCCTAAATTACAAACTGCCTCATAAAATTGAACAGTTTTTCTTGCTTTATTCAAATACTCAGTAAAGTCAAAGGATGAAGGGACTTCCTTGGTTTTCTTATTTTATATTTGACCGTAACTAGTCCCTATAAGGTTTTAGGACTTAGGGATTAAGGTTCTGCCTATTTGGCAAAAACACATGCAGAGCGCACTGAGAGCTCCCAAAGGCCGCAGTAAGATGCTACATTTTCAGAGAACACCCAGTTTGCCAAAGTCTTAAAATATCAAGAGGTAATCAATTTTTCAACTCTTTAAGATTACTCCCTGAGTTGAGTGAGATCTCTGAGGTTTGCTTGAGTTGGTTTTCTCTATCTGTAAATCTGAGTAATGTACTGATTTGCAACTAACAAATGTGTGTGTGTGTGTGTCTTACTTTCCAGAACTGCTTGTAAGAACCAGGGATCTTCTCCGTGACGTGATTTTGTGTCATGGCTCAAAAACCTGTCTGCACGGGATAGGTTCCCAAATCAGACAGAATTCCTAACATTACAGAAATAAGTTACTGTGGAGTAAATCAATTCTAGAATGACTTCAAGTCACTCATATTTTAATGTGTTCCAGTTGCACATTAGCCGAGATTGAGATCAAAATACAAGATTGACAGTCCACACTGCACTCTCCAATCTGGTAGCCACCAGCCAGATGTGGCTACCGAGCACTCAAAAGGCAGCAAGGACTGGAAATGTAAAATATGCACCAGATTTTGAAGACAGAGTGTGAAAAAAAAATCCGTAAAACATTCCACTTATTATATTGAAATGATAACATTTTGGAGGTACGGATTAAATAAATTATTAAATTAATGTAATCTTTTCTTAACACTTTTTTAATGTGTTTACCAGAAAACTCAAATTACATATGTGCCTCACATTATTATTTCTACTGGAAAGGGCTAGTCTACATATACATTTGAAAAGCTGATAAGAATTTAGGGAGAAAGGGGCATTAGGCCAGGGTAAGCATTCAAGAATACCACCAAAAATAATAATAAACAAACACTGGTGTTTGGTAATTCTATGGCCATTTGAAGCTTTTGCTTTGTTTGCTTTTTGTTATTTTATTTTATTTTTTTAAGATTTTATTTACTTGACAGAGAGAGAGCACAAGCGGGGGAAATGGCAGGCACAGGGAGAGGGAGAAGCAGAGTCCCTGTTGAGCAGGGAGCCCATGTGGGGCTGGATCCCAGGACCAGGAAATCTAAAGCTGAAGTCAGCTGCTTAGCCACTTAACAAACTGAGCCACCCAGGTGCTCAGTTTTTAAATAACATACTAATTTAATGGTCAAATAGGAAACAGCATGCGACAGAAGAACAGGGTACTAGTTCTCATTCCTGGCTACATGTTAAGATTCATCCTGGAAACTTTTGGAATACCCATGCCTGAGCTCTCCACCTACAGATCCTGATTTGTGGTCCAAACTGGGACACAGAAGCTTTTTAAAATAACTCCCTGGGTGTTTCTACTATAAATCAAAAATTGTGAACCATTATACACTAAACATTGAAAGGGAAAGTAAACTTATATTCCACAGATTCACAGAAAGACTGTGGAAGGAGGGCTTACCAAAAAAAAAAAAAAAAAAAGTTTGAGCCACAGCTTTACTCAGAGCAAAAGAACAAGACTGAGTGAGGCATTTGCTCCATCTGATGAGCCAGTTCTGATTCTTTGAATGTTGTGTTGTTGAGAAAGATTCGGAAGGTGCATCAGACCTGGCAAGAGTAGGTCTATGATTGATCAGCAATGTCTTCAATAGGGAAACAGCGGGAAATGGTGTTAACAGTTTCAACAATTTACCATCCAGGTTTACATACTCACTTATCTGATTCCTGACTATTTTTATCCTCATGAATGTCAGACCTGAACTGAAAGTAATTTATAATTCATTCCCAACCCCGATAACCACCACGGGGCCCTTTAAAAGCTCTTCCTGGATACCTTTCCTCCCAATCTGCATAAATGGCAAGTTTTCATATCTCCAGTTGCCCGGTCCAATTATCCCCTTAGCAGGTGCTCTTCGGACCAGTCGCCAGCCAGTCACCTGAGTACTTTGCCCTAATTCAAGACCCTCCACAGTGCTTATTCCTAGGGATAGTCTCCTTTTTTACTTATTTGTATAAAGAGTCTCCACAACCAGAGGTAACATTGATGAGATAAGGTAAGTCTTTCTCTGGTTTACTGCCACGTGCCTAAAAAATGTACTGGCACAAAGAAAACACTGAATGAAGATTTACGGTATCACCGAATTAAAGAACAAATGAGTAATACCTTTTTAGGGACTATGGACTTTGTAGATGGATGCTTTATTCAAAAGGAGGCTAATTTTTCAAAATAACCTTAAATATTATAATTTGTGACTTATTTGCATTGTTCTGAAGTGAATTATACTTTCTGGTAAAGGAAGATCTTTAGAAGGGTTTTCCTAATGTCAACCTCTAATTTATTGAAATCTTATGTGAGTATATTTATAGACAAACAGTAATGATTTGAGGTGCTGATTTTTTCTTCTGGGATCACAGACCTTCTAATATTTACTTCTGAATGCTTGACTTTGAGCTATTTCACTTATGATGAAAACTGTACCAGGTAAGTGAGCTAAAGCTATAAAAAGATGAAATCCAAATTGGCAATTTTGCATCTTCTTAGAAATACAAATATAATGTAATGAGAGATAACAATGAAAACTGGATAAAATCTGAAATTTTATATGATCTTAATCTGCATTACTGTGATTACTCCATAGTTATTTCAATTACAAGTTATTGAACTCCTAATTCTTTCTAAATCTTGGAAGTCTTTCGAAGATAACAGAAATTGTCAGTCACATAGGAAAATACTACTTTTGGTAAGTAACCAGAAAAAAATCATTGTACTCTGACTTTAAGTTAAAATAATCCATTGCCAAATGTTTTATCTTCAAAAATATTATCTAGTTTGATTAAAATACACACGAGGGGCACCTGGGTGGCACAGCGGTTAAGCGTCTGCCTTCGGCTCAGGGCGTGATCCCGGCGTTATGGGACAGAGCCCCACATCGGGCTCCTCCGCTATGAGCCTGCTTCTCCCTCTCCCACTCCCCCTGCTTGTGTTCCCTCTCTCGCTGGCTGTCTCTATCTTTGTCGAATAAATAAATAAAATCTTTAAAAAATAAAATAAAATAAATAAAATAAAATAAAATACACACGAGTCTCCATATACACCACTTTTATGTTAGAAAGACACAATATAACATGCCAACAAAGTAGAGTTATGAATGAACCCCTTTAAGACTTTGCTTTCCTCTATCTTCATTGGAATCACTACACTGATATGGGATGAGGTAGATTTTGGAAGTCACCTGCAAGAGGTGAATGAAAGATGAGCGAATGATTTGGGAACTTTTTAGACTATCAGCATTAATAGCAAACAACTGCTGTGATAAAATACTTTTGAATGACAAAAAACTGGGAGACTATAGGGAAAATTTTTAAAGAGTGAAGTATTAAATATGATTATATAAATATATAAGTATATATAAAATACGTTTACAAATTTTACCAAGCAAATATGCAAGGATTTCTTAAAGGGAAGTGCTGCCAATTCAAATTCCATTGGTTAAACCACAAACTCCTACTTGTATTTATACATTGGTGTGACCCTTCCATATTTGCTGGACCCTTAGTTTCACCTCATAAGTACATGCTTCATTCCTTTATTAATCTTTCATATAGGCCCAAGTTCTTAAAATAATGCCTCAAATTTCTTATCACATGGTCTTTCAGTCCACTTAATGCCATCAGGCTATTTCACTTACCCAAAAGAAGGTGTTTAAAAGTCATAAAACATTTATTATTGCTGATAACCCTTACTAGAAATAAACCATCCTATTTGTCCCAAATCAATAATCCTACAAAGATACAAAGCGTAGTAGGATTGTCCCCTATACTCTGCCTGAACTTAGTGTCAAAGAAAGGCAAGTAGAAAAGAATAAAAAATCCAAAGGAAAATCCATTTAAAGCACTAACTTAGACCTAAGTACTAAAAAACACTGACATACATATGCCATAGCTTCTACTCCCAGCTCCCCCATAGATAATTAAACACTACACAGATGCCCTCCAGCTACTGAAAGAGCTAGAGTCCTTCCATCGAAACAATTAAGAGGTGAAACAGAGTCAATACTGAAGTACCAATCACATGCTTTAGTTTTTGGAGTTGCACATTTTTTTGAAAGAGAATTGTAGAATTAGGGGTAATAGAATAATTTTGTCAAACTATCCAAGAAATCCACTAAGAGACATCAATATTTCTTTACCTCAATCCCCATTCTCTACGTGAACCGGTAAGGCTGCAGGGCTTTAAGGTCACCTGCCTTTATCCACCCTGGCTCTGCCTGTGAGTAATAAGTACGTGATTCATGGCCTTGTTGGATTTCAACCAGTGAGAGAAAGTATCAAAGAGAATGGCCCACAGTAAAGCACCTTAATGTGATAATTGAACTACTAGATAAGATAGATGAAGTGATTATTGACTATGAGAAGCTTTCAATTCAGTAGAAAATGACTTTGGATAAGAGGCCTCCAAAGTTACAGAGAGAGGTTATGTTTTGGCTCTTTAAATAATGGTGAGTTAAAAAAAAAAAAAAAAAAGACAATGAGTGCATATGCTATAATAAATGAGCACAAAACTGTTTCATTTTTCTCAAAATGAATTTGAAATGCTTTTCTTTAATTTTAAACACATGTATGTACATACACAGAGTTCTGTCAAATAGAATTATGAGAAAGCAGCCAAATTTCTTATATAAACTATTTTGAAACTATCAAAAATTGCAGGCTAAAAAGGTTTCCTCCCAAAATGCTGAAATTCATTCTGCATTAAATATATTATCAAGGAACGCCATTTATTTTTTTTTTTTATATAGTATAAACGCTTAAGGACAATGTTTTGGGGGTTTTTTGTTTATTTTTAGAAATCACTTTTCTTATTTATTGTTTGTTTTTGAGAGAGAGAACACACATGCAAGCAGGGGGAGGGGCAGAGGGAGAGAGAGAATCTTAAACAGGCTCCACACCCAGCACTGAGCCACACTTGGGGCTGGATCTCATGACCCTGAGATCATGACTTGAGCGGAAATCAAGAGTCCGACCCTTAACGGACTGAGCCACCCAGGCGCCCCTATTGTTCTTACTTATTAATTGCCTTGTCAGTTATTGAGTATTCTATGCCTTGTGCTGGGCTTCATGTCAGGTAGAAACTGGTATTTAAAACAATTATGGGACAAAACATATTTTGTCACCTTTCTTCTCTGCATGTATGATGGGTCATTCACCCAACCACTGATTAAATTAAAACTTGTCTTTTGAAAACAAATGGACTGATAAGCTACATGTTTTATGCTACTAATATTGACTCAAAATTATGCTTTGATTATTTAATGATCTCATTGTTTATTTCTGATCACAAAGGATTTTTTTTTTTAGTTTTTGTTTTAATTCCAGCTAGTTAATACACAGTGTTATATTAGTTTCAGGCGTACAATTCAGTGATCTGACATCTCCACACATCCTCTAGTGCTCATCACAAGTGCACTCCTGAATCCCCATCACCTTTTAACCCATCCCCCCCACCCCTTAAGGACAATGTTTTGTAATCTATTTCAAAATGTATCTAGTGAAATAATACAAAACAATAAAACCAATAACTCCAAGATTTCTTCTTCACAGATAAACCAGATTATTCAGTTAAAAAACCTAAATTATACTATAATTTTAAGAGTAGACTAAATGGGCATTTTCCTTTATGAAATGGCACTCAGCCTATACTGAAAAGCGTTTTCTCTGTAACAAAATTTATAACCTGATTCTTATTGTCTCCCATGGAGACCTCACTTGTGTTCTAAAGGATTTTTCCTCCAACCTCCATGCTTCTCAGTATCTCCGAGAACAGAAACCATAAACGACACCTTTGACCTTCTGAAATTGAGAACCTCAGTTCTCATTTAGAAAATAGGAGGACTGGACTAGTTGGCCCCCAAGTCCCTTGCAGTTCTGAAAATTTACTGAGAGTCGGGAGAATCTGAATAAGCCCTCAGTCTTTTGAGTCATCTCTTCTCAGCCGCAGGTATTCCCTAAACCAATGTCCACTGTCTTCCACGTTTCACCTTCTCAGCTAGTCTCAGAGCCTATTAGTTTGTTTGAAATGATCAATACCTTGCTTCTAAGATGCACATATCACAGCACAGAAACAGCTTGGTTTTAAGAATTAAACAGATCTTTGTTTAAATCATGCCTTGGCTGCTTACTAACGGTGGCTCCTGGATGATAGCCTTATACTCTTCGTGTCTGAATTTTTACCATCTAAAATGATACAGGTTATAGTAAAAGGATGGTGTGGTATGGTTAAAATTTCATAAAAACTGTATATGGAAGTCTCTGCGGCTGACCCATAGTAGGGATACAAAATAGGTATTTTTTAACTAAATGAGCACTGTCTTTCTCAAAGATATTTTTTTCTAACACTGTTTTCAGACTGAGTCTCTTTCCAATGGTGAAATTTTAAGTAATAAACACAGACGTGCGTGAATGCTATTTTTTCACAAGGAAAACTTCTTTAAATCTTTCGTGTCACTTACTTTTCCTGGGACTATTAGAGTCCTGCTGCCTGGAGTTCCTACATCTAATAAATCCTTCCAGTAATTAGGTATCTTCTTGATAATGTATACCTCTTGAAAAGCGCAGTCAAGGGGAAAAATTAAAATAGAGAATGACCATAATAAGAAAATAACATTTAATGAAAACGATGTAGATTCATTGGCTAACTGAGGTCACAATCAAGAGATATTATCTCCCCATGGTAGAGTCTTGAAGAGTCTTAGAGAAAAGAAAAATGTAGAGCTAATTGGAGGGGGAAGAAACCTGAGGTAGAATATGTATGTATCTCTAAAACAAGGTATCATGACTTAATTTCCTATGGACAATGGTATATCTTTCCTCACAATCACTGCAGATTGATAGAAGTTCACAACAAACACTCTCAGGGGAACAAAAAGCTTTGCAATTACAGTCTTGATATTTATCTTCCTCTTAAAAGAAATACAGTGCATGTGATCGTGGCTAAAATGAAGTTCAGGAAGTCGCTTCAATGCTTGTTCATTAAGCATAATTTAATGTACTTTACAAGATAGGTCCCTGTAAGTCCTCATCCAGGAAGAAAAGCACAGAATTTGATTCTATGCTAAATTCTCCCCAGGCTTGGAAATCTTACCACATTGTGGTCCCCTAAAATTATACTTGTAAATAATTTTACACAAGTTGCAGACTGTAAGAGTTTCATTTTGTGGGTAACAATTCATTGACCAGTTCCACATTTACAAATGACATCCACCTTTATTTCTTGTTTACACCATACATTATAAAAAAAAAAAAAAGAAGATACACACAGTAAGACAATATACAGTAAGAAATTTTTTTTCTCTTAAAATGTGTAATTTCAATTTAATTTGAATGTAAAGGACAGAGAACTCACTCACAATTTAATATCTTGAGCACCTAAATGGTCGCAACTGTACACTACGTAAGGCATTTAGCATTTGGGATATGAAAGAATAAATATATTCTAAATAGCGTCTCTCCAAATCTGGCGCATAGACCACCTGCATCAGATGCTTATTTAAAAGGCTGACATTTTGCCTCCCCACTTAAAACCCCCCGGATCAGAATCTCTGGGTATGGATTTCAGATGTCTGCATTTTAAGAATCTTACACACGCTCAGTTGAAACGTTACTACAGAAAAAATACACCAGACTTCGTTAATCCAGAACCGATGTTAACTTCAGGAACCCAACCTAAGTGAAACTTGGTTAAAACTTCTCGCGATCGGACCAAGGTCTTCTGCGATACAATCTCTTTCCTCTACAACCTACCCCAGCCCTCAACTCAATACAGACCAGTGACCCCAAACCATATACGCGGCACACTTTCAGCAGCATATGCCTGGCCCGCGCTTGCCTGATCCCTTCACCAGCCTAAACTGGAATTCATCCTTCATCCAAAACCCAGATGATACCCTCCACCACTTCCTTTCCTAACAGTGCCCAAAACTTGTCCCCACAGCAGGTAAAATGTTTATTCATCTAACTTCTTCATTTGCATCTTTACTTAAATAAACACATACCTTAGAATTCACCCATTTAAAGAGACATATGACCAAAGTTGGAAAGATTTTTACCATCCTAGAAAGAAACACCACACATATCAGCAATGACTCCACATTCCACTACCCCCTCCGCCCTTGCCCTCGGCAATCACTCATTTATTTTCTCTTGCACCTATTCTACACATTTCGTACAAATGCCAGCCGCGATGTTTCCAACTGCATTTTAACTATTTCCTTAGACATGGGCCTTTCTGACCAGACTTCCAGAGACTGAGTTTCCAGGGTCTGGCCCTGAGCATGGCATGAGAGGAATGATCAGTAAGTGATCATTATTTGTTCATCAATATCCCTTTCATCTCACGTCGCAGGAGAGACAGAGCTTGGATGTGATGTCTCCACTTAAATGGAAAAGACTAACCTGGGTCTGGGGAGTTGGGATCAGACAGGATGGAAGGGGTCTGGCAAACGAAAAGGTGTGATATACCACAGCTACTGCTCCTAGATCTTGGGGAGACCGCACATTAGTTGTTCTTGTCCTTTCCCTCCAGCACCTGGGGCTCTCCCTGGTCGAGGGGCCCAGAGTCAACAGGTTGTGCAAAGCCTCCCTCCCCGTAGGTATCCCTAGTTTGAAAAGCGACATTTCTTCCCTTTGATCTTAATCAAAATTTCTATTGCCTAAGCGCTACTCACAGCACAGTGATGTGATTCTGAACACATCAAGTGACTGACAGAATTGATTAAAAAATTAGGCAAGATATCAGCCACTAAGTAAAATTATAACACACGCTCTTCAAGAAGCTTCACAAAGAAGCGTATTAAAAGGAAATAATTAAATCACCCAAGGGGTGCCACAAGGGGCGCTGTTTTCCCTCATAACATTTTTCCGAAGGGTCCTTTAAGGCAGCTCTCTTGGAGGCTGTATACACATATACATACACAGATACCCATATGTACATAAATATTGTTGACACTTTGCAATATCATGTGCAGATTTTTTCATTTCAGTAAATAAACAACTACAGCATCCATCGATGGCTGCATAACATTTCACTGTTGAATGTTAGATGATTCATCTAAACAATCCTTTACTCTAAACATCTAGGTTACTTTCCTTTTGCTTCCCTCCCCCCAGATGTTATAAACAATGCTAAGAAGAACATTTACATAGTTTTATATATATATATATTATATATATAATATATATATATTATATATATAATATATATATATTATATATATATAATGCACAATTAGTTGGTTATCTCATTGAATTATATTTTTATAAAGAGAATTCCTGTAGCACAGCTTATCAGTTTTTATGTTTTGATCAGTATTGCAAGAGTGCTCCACAGAAAGGCTGTTTACCTTTATACTCTAGTTGGCAGGGGGATACATGGCTACTTCCCTACGCTCTGGCCAAGACCCCATTTTCATAATATTTTTAGTATTTAACAATAGGCAAGAAGCAAAGCATGACCTTTTGACACTGCTGTGTCAACTGCCAAATCAGTATTCTATTAACCTTTTTATTACAAGTGATGATGCAAAAATCTCTGTTGCTTTCATCATCCTTGACCTTCTCTCCGTCCCTGACCCATAGCTTTCCACAAACCCACACACCACCTTTGTGGCTAACACTGGGGTCAAGGAAGCTATGGAATACACACACTGCCTAATCATCAGAAATATGGAAATTGTAGTGTTCTATTTTTTTAAGGACCCATCAAAACAGAAATACAAAATTTATATTTTACTTGCATTTCTTCAGTTCATAGTGAAGTATATTTTTACTGATCTTTATACTTCTTTTCTGAAGTTCACTAAATATTTGCCTATGAGGATATTTACCTTGGGTTGTTAATACAATTTTTTCCACGGATGTTAAATGCCTTTGTTATCACATACTAACATTCCATATATACATGATATATTTATTTCTTGACTCTCTGTTCTTTCCATTATCATACTATTTTGAATTGTATAACTTTATAATGATTCTTAGGGCATCAACCCTCCTTCAGGTCTGCCTGATAGTCCTTCACTTGTTTTACATATTTTTTAGAAAGCACTTTAAAACCACTTGACATTTTTTTTTAAACCCTAGTAGGATTTTGCTTGATTTCTCATTGAATGCACAGATTAGTGTTTTAAAGAATTCATGTCTTCAGTGCCTTAAACTTCATCGTATGGAGCGGCAATAGAGGTATTAGTAGCAATAGCACAAAGAATAACACAGTGGTAATCAAATGTTTAATATGTGCACGAGGATTTTTCAGACACTTTACATCATTATCTTTTATCCACCACAACTCTGCAAATGGAAGGTTTTTTATCGTTACCGTTTTGCAGATGGGAAACTGAGGCACAGAAATTCTTGATAACTCATCAATGGTCAAACCACCAGTAAACCCTGGAGCCAGCATTCCACCCAGCATTTTGAGAAGAGTCCCTGCACGGGCAACTCTGCAGTTAGCGTTTACCCGCCATTCCCGTCTGTTTTTATAGCTTTAAATGTTCTTCAGCCCAACGCTGTACAGACGTTGTTGAATTTATATCCACACATTTCATGTTTTTAGCTGCAGTTTTCAATTATTACATGATCTTGATACATTTTTTTTAAAAAATGGCATTACGCATATTATCATTATTTATTTGGTAAATGGCCAAATTATTGAATGCTCATTGTTGCTAATTATACTTTAGTTGCTTTCTGTTTCTAACAATTACTATCATCTTTAAATAATAATAATGTGGTTCAGTTTCCAATATTGACACTTGTAGAGTCTCTACTGTCTGATTCTTTTGCCTAACAATTATATAGCTGTATTATATAACAATCCATAACAACAGTTTTATTAGAAATCAACATTAAAATTTACTAAATGCAGGGTGCCTCAGGGTGGCTCAGTCAATTACACTTCTGCCTTCAGCTCAGGTCATGGTCCCGGAATCCCACAATCAAGCCCTGGATCCAATTGGGCTCCCGCTCAGCGGAGAGTCTGCTTCTCCCTCTCCCTCTGCCCCTCCCCCACTTGTGCGTGAGCGCACGCGCGCTCTCACTATCTCTCTCTCAAAAATAAATAAAATCTTAAAAAAATAAAAAACTTACTAAATGCATTTATTTTTATGGCCGAATGAGTTTTTTACATTTTATTGCTATCGATCAGGTTGATTTAAAAAATTAATTCAGAAAATGTTCTCCTTTGTCTACACTCCCCAGCAGGTAAAATAGCTTAGGCTTCTTCAGTACTGAAGAAATTCAACAATAACTGTTTCAAGTAGGAGTCTTTTCTGAGGGGTTAGCTCAACAGCAGTCTTACTGGTAAATTTAGATTTTATACAACTTATTGAGACAATTCTTCCAACTTACAGCCCCTAAAATATCAATCTGATGCAGGTTTCCCCTTCATCATTTCTGATTTTATGTGTTTTCTCATTATCTTCTCATATTCTTTTGATCAGGCAAATGTTCTGCATCTTATTTATTCAAAGAATAAATTTTTGAATATATATGTATATATATATATATATATATATATAAATGAGATGTATATCTTGCTTGGAAATAAACTTTTGTTTTATTTTGTATAGTACATACTTTGCTATTCATCTATTGGGTAATCTTATTAATTACATCAGCAAAACCAACTTCGCTACAATTTAATTCTTGTGTAAAAATCTTTCATAAACTAAAGTGTGCTGAATGCAACTATTCTTTGTTTCTCACTCTTCCCTTGTATTTAGCAGTTTTATGTTACATTTTAATTCTATGTCATACATTAAGTTATAACGGACAATATTAAAGGGAGGTGAATATTTCTGCTGAGTGTTTTAGGGGGATTTCAGATTATAATAAAAAATTCCTCTCTTCTATCTCCAATTACTTGCCAAGAAAGAAAATTATGAAATTTTGTATTCTGCAGCCACATACAATCTACATCCATGAAAATTATTAAAATAAAATGAAATTGGCTAAGAGAGCAATGAATTCTTTAATGCAAAAATCACATATTAGAAAGTGCAGTGTGTGTCTTAAATTAACATGCACTTTTTACTACAATAGCATTCTTGAGAGCGACATCATTGAGTGATAAACAAGTCAGAGTATATCAACTTGAGTTCTCATATTTTATTATTTAAATCATGAAATGGGGAGTCTAAGAAATTATATTTAATTTCTTTTTTTATAGTGCTATGATTTCAAAGGTTATATGAGTAATGTTTCCCACATTGTTCTGTTTCCAACATTGTTCCAACTGTGCTAATAGAGGATATTTAAAATTCACTAAAGTCAAAACATACATACCAGCTTCTGACCCCCTAAAGTTTAAATAACTCCACCTGTCTAGAGAGAGAGAGAGAGTGACAGAGAGAAAGGGAGGAAGTAAAAGAGAATGAAAATAGGTATTTTTCTAGCAATTGTGCCAGAGTTGTAGTTCTGTATGATAGCCTGTAAGCAGACACTTAAATTCATCAAATTAATTAAACTTACATACATTCCTAGTTCTCACCTTGTGGCTAGTCGCTACCGTTTTGGACAGCACAGGTGGACAGTACCCCATCGTTACAGAAAGTTCTTTTGGGTAGCATTGAGGATAGATGCTTTTCTTCCCAACAATAATGAAAAATAATTCTTATTATTATTGTTTTCAGATAGGACAACTGATGTCAAATAAAATAAATAGCATTCACGTCCATTATATTAGTAACTGTAGAGCCAGACTTTACCTTGGTTCTGTTTGGTTACTGAGCCTCTGCTCTCTCCACTTACTATGCAGAACTGATTGGAGAAAAGAAACACTTAACATTAGAAATGGCTGTGGGAAGCCCCTGCCCCAAGCAGGTCAAGGTCAGAATTCTCACCAGAGGTGCCATTGGCACAACTTCTCCCAGGAACATGTATCCTCCTCCTTGCTAGATGCTGTGTCTAATGCTAGATTCTCTGAATCATGCTGAGGTTCTTACCAGTATGTGTGTTCTTCAATTCATTTCCTGTCTCAGATTTCTACATTATACGTCCCATCTCGGGCAAAGATTTCGCAACCCAGCCAACCACTATATTTATGCTTTATACCACCTATAGAGACAAATTTTGTAGGTGACACAGTCTAAACATCCTGTCCAAATTCAACCATTACACCTGCTGCGCACTGAGTAGTGACCCCAGGGATGCCCAATTCCTAATCCGCAGAACCTAGGAATGTGACCTTATTTGGAAAAAGGAATTTTGCTGATGCAATGAAGTTAAGGCCCTAGAAATGAGATCATTTTGGATTTAGGACGAGCACGAAATCCAAAGCCTAGTATCCTCATAAGATTAAGGAGAGGGGTGGTTGGCACGCACGGATGCCAAGAAGGAAACAAACCCAGGGGAAAGGTCATATGAAGTTGGAGGCAGAGAAAGTGGTGAGGCAGCTACAAAGCAAGGACCCTCAAGGATTTCCAGCCACACGAGAAGCGGGGACAGAGTCATGAACTGCCTCTCCCTCAAAGCCTCCAGCATCAACACTGCCAACTGCCTGGTTTCAGACTTCTGGCCTCCAGACCTGTGAGCAAGCAAATTTCTGTTCTTTTAAGCCACCAGTTTGTGGCAATTTGTTACAACAGCCTTAGGAAACGAATAAAGCCACCCTCCCTGTCAGTATTTCTTTCAGCGCTTTGATCCCCTTCAAAGCAGGCAGGGCTCCCTCTGTATCTCCCAGGGATGCAATCAAGAATTTCTTGGGACTGACTTCCCAATTAACAAAAACAAGGTAGCGAAATCTGGGTGAACACCTGAAGAAAAAAATGTCAAAAACACAGGAATGTTAGGTTTCAGGAAAACCACCTTGCCTTTTAAAATTTGGTTGACTGGCTGGATCTAGAGCAAACTGTTTCCTTTTTTAAAGTTTTGAACTGGCTCTGAGGCAAGATAAGTCTAAAGAGACTCAATGACAAGATGTGCGAAAACGTACTGTTGATCAAACAATGCCACAGAAGTGAAAGAAGCTCCATGTTACTGACAAATAAAAGAATGGTTCATTTACTATGACACACACTTAATGATATGCAAATAAATTATCATGCTGCCTGATGATCAGAAAAAAGACACAGAATATAAAAATTTACGTTTCTTACTGATCTTACTGATACTCTTATCTTGTATTTCCCTAGCACCCGCAAAACTAATTTTTACAACTTGCCATGCCATGAATTTTTAAATAGCCATTGCATTCTTTAAATCATATAGAAAGACTCTCCCAGACATCTTTTCACTGGCCCCAGACCCCTAAGTCTGTGAATTGTATTTGGTTTTCTCCTAAGGTCTAATGCGGAGAGGTATTTTTTTATTCTCAAGATCATATTCAGTTAGGTGCTTACTAAAAATCATAATATGGATGATCAGAACGGAATGCTGTGAGTTACAGCCCGGGATGGAAATGAAATCTCGAACAAGGGAAAAGGGTGGAGAGACTTGAGCATTTCGGAGTAAGTGTAGGAGAGGGTGGGGGAATCAAAAGAACAGGAAGGGACAAAGGGATCCATGTTCTTCAAGAAGAGGAACAGTTTGGGTCAGCTAGGTGTTGAGAGACAATGGAGCTGATAGCCCAGAGACAAAACTCCTCAGTAAAAAGGCCTCAACAGACTAAAGAACAAATTGCCTGAAGCCCATGGATATTTAATTATAAATAACTGTAAGGGTATCACAGGATTTTATTCTAGTGGGATAAGAAATAAAAATGCAGGGGCGCCCGGGTGGCACAGCGGTTAAGCGTCTGCCTTCGGCTCAGGGCATGATCCCAGCGTTATGGGATCGAGCCCCACATCAGGCTCCTCCGCTATGAGCCTGCTTCTTCCTCTCCCACTCCCCCTGCTTGTGTTCCCTCTCTAGCTGGCTGTCTCTATCTCTGTCAAATAAAATAAATAAAATCTTAAAAAAATATATATATATTAAAAAAAAAGAAATAAAAATGCATTCACTTCCAGAAAAGGGAGGCAAAGGGGTTAAAAGAAAGAAATATATTTATACTTATAATTTTGCAGAACCAGGTTTCTGCAGCATTTTCTGAGAACACACAAAATATCTGAGGTTGTTTAGAAGAAAATGACTGGAAGGCATTCAAGCCTTGATCAGTTAATTTACAAAGTAACCTGCGATGATACGTGTTTATTTTTCTTGAAATGAGGCAGTCTGTACAAGGCAGTGGACTCAAAGGGAACGGCCCTTAGATCACTTTGGCCTAATTGGAATTTATACGATCCCATAGGCTCTAGGGCTCTCTAGCTAAGAAAGACCAAGTATTCAGGTAAAGGACAAAAAAAAAAATACTGGAAACAACAACAAAAGAACAGCAGTAAAACTACCTAAAGACTAACTGAGAACGTCGTTGGGAACCAGGGTTCTCCCTCATCTACCTACCCGCTCTTACCCGAGACTTCAGCCACACATTTGGGAAACTTTTCACTGCTTCCGGGCTTTCTAAGAAAACAGCAGATCATCAGAGTTATTACACCGTGACTGATTAGAAATTCGCGGCTGAAAGTTTCTAATTTCTATCTACACGAAGTTCTTTATGCAATGGATATAAAGTATACACTTTCTAAACTGCTGTTTGAGGGACACCTAGGTGGCTCAGTTGGTTAAGTGTCTGCCTTCAGCTCAGGTCATGATTTCAGGGTCCTGGGATACAGCCCCTGTCCGGCTCCCGGCTCAGCGGGGAGCCTGCTTCTCCCTCTCCTCCCCGCTTGTGCTCTCTCTGATAAAGTCTTTAAAAATAAATAAATAAACAAAAATAAAATGCTCTTCGATTGCAGTTCATTAGAATATACACATTATTTCCTGTTTCGTATTTCACAAACAATTTGATCTAGAATTAGGATACATCCCGGAAGCTCTGCTATAGGGGATCAAACTCACGATGACAGAGAACCACCTTTACCATTAAGATCAGTCTTGGTACCGTGTGTTTGGAGGTAGAATGGGACACTTGGTATGGTAATCAGTAAAAATATGTGTGATTTGTGTGTCTGCTGTTTGAGTTGTTACCTGCTCTTACATACACTCCTGTACACACACACACACACACACACACACACACACACATGCATGCACTCTGGTTTAGAGGACCAAAGTGAAGAACAGCAGGACCTAGGAAGCACTACAGAGTATCTTTTACAAGCGTTAAGAAAATATTACCGTCATACGGTCCCAAATATATTTGCAAATTACATTTACTAAATATTTGCATGTATCTTTTGAAAGCAAAAACCTCTGGAGAGACAGAGCATTTTTACAGATCAGAAGGAAGACAGGCACTGAAAAAGGGAATGGATTGTTTTTAAGAATTAAGGCCCTGGGTGATCACGTTCAGATCAGGCACCAAAGAAACTGGACTACAGGCAATGAGCAAGGGCAAATCTGATCCATAAATTCACTGACTAGTAGCATGTAGTAAGTACTCTTGAAGTTGACTTAACCTAGTGAAATATCCAAACGTTAAAAAAAAAAAAAAAAAAAAAAAAAAAAACTTTTTTTCCGGAATCTTAAAGTGATTGTGAACAAATATTTTAAAAATTAAGTGACAAAATGGTGCCAAATATTTACATTTTTAAAAACATATTTACATAAGTCAAAAGTGAATGTAAATATTGGCCTATCACATACATTAATAGAATTTGTGTAAGTTTGTGCAAGAGTTACTATACATATGGGAACACACATGTACACACTCACACACGCATAAAATAACATGTGGAGTTAATTGCTGGTATATATCCCACTATCTATGTGCCTATATTCCAAAATATTATGTGGTCAGCTATGAAATTATTTACCTGAGGACAGCAAAAAGAATGTTAAGTTGTAGGCTAATTTAAGCTTCAGTCCAAATAATTGGCTCTATTATAATTATTACTATAAGATAACTGACAAAAAATATCTTGCAACCTTGCAGCTAGCAATAAGTTAATGCCAATAAATCGTGGAAATACAGACTTCTTTTTATTCCTACGCTATTTTTTTCCAAAATTGGAAGTAGGGTTAGAATAATAAACTGTCAGTGGTGACCATGTTCTATTAAGCATAATTACAAACTCCTTGGTTCATAGATGAGGAAATTGGAGCTAAGACGTACTAAAGAACCGACCCAAGATCACACAGATTGGGAGGAAAATCAAATCTCAGATTCCGGCAGCATTCAGCGTTATGTCTATGATCACAAAATATCTAAATTAGTATTTTTCATGTAATAATTTACTTAAGAGTCAACCACAACACTATTTGGTGATTCCAAATATTTAAGAACATGCTTTAATGAAAGCTATAGCTAAATATTAATTATATTTAAAATAAAAAACATCCAGGCATATCCTCTAATGTACTAATTTCAGTTTTGAGAATTTATCTCAAATAAAGCCTTTCATATGTCAACAAAGACACAAACAACAATTAAACTGTTCATTTAGCTTTTTTTCTATTATGAAAATGGTAAAAAAAAATAGAAAAAAGAAATATCCAACTATAAGAGACTGTTGAATAACTTCCATTAAATCCAAATAATGAAATAATATGCAGCTACTAAAATGATGCTGTGGTGGAAAGATATTTAATGGCAGAAAATGCCAACATAAGACTGGCAAGAAAATCAGAAATAATTTTTAAGTAGATATATCATTTACAATTTTTACGTGACTCTCACGTAACAAGCAAGACCACAGCCCTTTAATGTTGTTATCTTTGGATTTGCTACACATTTAAAAATTGCCTTTCCATAATTTCACTGGGGTTGTGAAAGACTATCCTAGAGAAATAGGAAGGGCTGCAAAAATTTAGCAGTTTTATTCTAGAGCTGTTAATAACAAGGCGATTCCAAATAAAATGAACTAAACTGAAATGACCAACCTCCAGAAGCAGGGAAAAGCAAAGAATTTTATCACCGTGTCATCACATTTTCAATCTAGACTTTACACAAATCCCTTTGTCCAACATTTAAATATTAAATAGAGCACCAGGCAGATAATCTTATTTATGGACAATTGATAGCAAAGCTGATTTGGGGGTAAAGTCTGTTTCAAAGATACTTTGTAATCTCATATTTCTTTCTGTTTGTTTTTCTCTGAAAAAAAATGATCATTATAATAATTTTTGTCATTTGGACTACTGGTACTTACACACTTTTATTTAAATGTACCAATAAAAGAGGGTTTTGTTAAGTACTACAACTTCAAATTTTAAAGCAAATTTGGAAATAACTAGTATTACAGAATTCAATATTGGTTTTAAATGCACTTTTAGAAAAATAAAGTTATAAATGATTCTATGTAAATATTATTAGCATGGCAATTTGGATGCAAATCTTACCAAAACCAGTACCAAGAATTTGAAAACTCAAGACTACTAATAATGTTGTTTCTGCACTGAATTATTTGCAGGTTATTTTCCTTTGAAATTTGTGGGATTTCTAAGTACTGAAATTTCTATTTTTTTATATCATTTGATCTAGGTTGTCACACAAACTTTTCATTTAACTGAAATTTATTTTTAAGTATTAAACCAACCATTAAAATTTCATTTTATTTTTTATTCAAATCAATTATTGTTAGCTGTCTTAAAAGCAAAATCTTAAAAAGTGTAATATGCCCCACAAGTTTATTAATAAGGGACACTATTTCATTTAAAACATTAATAGATTTCTCTTTTTTTTTAAGATTTTATTTATTCATTCAACAGAGAGAGAGACAGCCAGCGAGAGAGGGAACACAAGCAGGGGGAGTGGGAGAGGAAGAAGCAGGCTCCCAGCAGAGGAGCCTGATGTGGGGCTCCATCCCAGAACGCCGGGATCACGCCCTGAGCTGAAGGCAGACGCTTAACGACTGAGCCACCCAGGCGCCCCTATTACTAGATTTCTAAAAGAGGTAGACTATAGGCAGAAAAGAAATCTCACTGGCCTATAATTGTATTAAAATTAATAAACTTATAGTTTGATTCCATAATTACCAATAACCAATACAATTTTGAAGAAAAGAGTAGCAAATAAGATTTATACAATTAACTTCAGAAAAAATATATTTTAAGGCTGTTAATATTTTCAATGATTTTAGTGTATTTTTGAGTCAAAGTAAAGTGAAGCTGTCAATAGCTAAAATAGTATCAACTATGCTGTCAATTTAATAAGCAAAACATTCAGTTGTATGTAAAAGTATTGTGAAATATATGAATAAGGAACTTCGCAATGATAAACAGTTCTTAGATCCATCTTTTAGCAAAGAACTTCAGTATAAATAATGATACATACAAAATGCAATTTTAGTAGTTTTGAAACTCAATTATCTACATGTATCACACGTAAGGTATTTTACTGTACGTAATTTGATCATAGAACAAACTTATTTTGCATAAGAAATCTCTATACACCACATGATATTAAAATAAAATAACAAATGTATAAGACAGGAGAAAAGAAATTATGATACGTCCTATTACAAAACAAATATTATCCAGTTGTTAAGCCCTTAGATTGTAGTGTACCTATTTAAATAAATAAATAAATAAATAAATAAATAAATAAATATATACATATGTGTGTGTGTGTGTGTATATGTGTGTGTGTGTATGTGTGGGTGTATATATGTACTATTCTGTTTTATTTTTAATTTGATGATAGAACAGATCAAAGATAGGAGGAGCCTAATATTTATAAAGCATTTAATTTGATACTTATCCTTTAAATACTTTTTATCAAGCTTACAGATACTCTACATTTAGGTAAATACTCTTCAGGAAAAAAGCTAAGGGATATAAAGTAAACTGACATATTTACTTTTCAATAATATAACCACTTAACTTTTAAAATCTATGTTCAATAGGATACCAGTATCCTTTCAGGATATTCTATTCTACTGATAGTACACACTAATTAACACAGAAAATTAAAACACATACACACAAATACACGGAGGCCCATTTATCATTTCTAGTTGTCATATTTGCTGAAATATGGGTGTGCTTGCTTACGCTGCTGTTAATTTTGTACATAATCACAGCTTAAACCTAGAAATATTTATCTTCCAAATAATAGAACTAATCCCCGAAAACTGCATTAACAACTTCTACTTAGTTTCAGTATATAACTATACAAAACCAGTCCATGCTGATATGACCATGTAACTGCCAAAATACTTTTCATTTTTAAAGGGTAATGTGAATGAATTTCCGCTTTAATTAACGTTTAATGAATAACTAATTGGACTACAACACAAAAAAATATTAAGTATTGATGCAATCTACTTATGAATTGATATTTGTAACCATAATTAGTTCTCATTAAATATATCCAGGTTTAAAAAATGTAAAAATCAAGTTTATTTAACAAACGTGTTCTGGAGACTGGAGAGCAAACAGCTATGGTTGTAAGCAGGTGTCCTCATTCACCTTGCTCCCGCCCTCAAGGACCTGCCACTGGGGAACGAATGTTTTCCATTCTTGCCCACTTGCCGGGGAAACCAGTTAAGTGAATTCTATAGCCTCAAAACATTTTTTTCAGGTTGTTTATTTTGCATGAGAACATTCTAAATCTGATGTTAGCATGAAAGATCGCTGTCATACAATAATGATGATCAGCATTTATTACAAAAGTCCAGTAAAAGACCAGCAGATTCCTAAACATCCTGTATGTTACTGAATGTAGAGAGTTGAACAGAAGCGTAATACGATTTATATTCTTATTAAAATCACTAGCAAAGTAACAATGCAGATTTTTGAGGTATGTATAAACTAATATCAATTTAAAGGTTTTTCTTTTAACACCGTTATTCAGCCTTTGAATTTGCCAAAAGTATATTAGAGCTGCCTTTAGTTTTGGACAAAGTTCTGGAATTGATCAAATATTTCAAAACCTTTAAAATATTCATATTAGAAAACAGAAAAAATCATTTTGAGCATGGGGGCACTGTAAAACAATCAAAATCATAAAGTTATCCTAACATATATTCTATCAAAATATAAATACTAGACAACTCTTTTCTTCTAATAATATCAGGTAGTGAATTTTTTTCATGATTATGCTTTATCTTCTAATTACGCCTCTCTCCATCCCTTTCAAATCTCCTACCTCTTGAAAAAAATAACTAGGAGGATATGCTTATTGTAATAATTTATAAATGATTCTGCTAAATCCTTAATTTTTCACTGATTTGATACCAGTTTTTGATCCATCCACCTGTTTCAGTAAAACTTCTAAATACAGGTCCTATAAAAATGTGGGAGATACTTTTCCACTATTACGAAGAAATACCTGCATTTGTCTTACCCAACAGTTTTAACCTTTAAATAACATTATAAATAATCTATATAATATGCTCTACTTAAGAGATTAACCTCAAGTATTACGGTAGTTGAGTGAAGAGTAGGGTGGCTTACCCAAACATATTTCTATGACCAAATATCTCTAAAGCCATATGGCAGAACTAGTAATGCCCTATGCAACCACATAGAAGAAATCATCTGAAATAAAAAAGACTTGGATAACCAATGAAACAAAATCTGTCCCCAAATATCAGTATTATAAGAGAAATATTATACTCATGTTAGAAAAACAAGTGTTGATTGAAATAAAGAGTTCCTTAAATATAAAGGTATTTGCACCCCATACACCATTGACACCATTAAATTAGAGTAATAATCAAAGTTGGAAATATCATTCGAAATACATTTTGAGATCCTCTTCATTTCTGCTCAGACCTATATTTTAAGATAAATTTGTAACTTCTGTGCTTATTCAGAGAGTTATTTTTTCTTATATTAGAATTGTTTTCGTAGACAGTCTTGCTTAAAACTCTTCTTATTTAGAACTAATGGTGTCCCCCATAAAACCCAGCTGCAAATATATATGCATTTTCTAGAAATTGTAAGTGAAAGTCATATTCAATCATACTTTACATTACAGGTGAAGTCAAACAGGCTGGTGACAAGATAGAAATTAAAGGATAAAAAGGTTTCATCTTGCATTTGATCTTCGCCGACTGATAAACCTATTTTATCTCTTAGAAGATAATTTAAAGAAGAAAAAAACCAATAGTCACACCTTCTTCATAAACTCTCAATCCCTCTATATGTTTCTGAAAGCTTAATTTAGTTAAACTCTATTAAAGGTGAAACCTAATTGCTGTAATTTATACTGTTGGGAGAACACTACCTCGCATAGCTACAACAAAATGAAGTCCCGAAGAAATGGAATGAAGGTATGAATAATACAAAACGTGGACTAAAATACTCTAACAACCAGTATAAACACTTGGTGATTGCCAACCTTCAACCGACCCTAAAGCTTAGGTTAAAAACAGACACGCTATTTAGTAGATTCTTTTAAAGACCCTAATTTTGATCCTGTAGCTTTTAAAGTAAGAATTAAAAAGTTAATGATTAAAGTATTTCCCGAAATCCAGCATAGAGCACACTACCACTGTCATTACTGAAAGTCCGAATGCTACCTATGTAGCCAATGTTTCTCCATTTGAACTCAACTTCAGTAGTGTGTTCCATGCTCCTGCCGGCCAGTACTTAACTGAGGAAGCTCATTAATGTACACAGAAAGTCTTGAGTACTTTTTTAAAGTTCCAAAATACAATTTATCTATATATGAATATAAAGATCTATGTATGAGTATATAGATAGGAATAAAGAGAGAGACTGAGTTTACAGAAAAAAACAAATATACTTGATCTTCTTTGGAAATGTATAAAGCACATAAGCAATGACCATACTATACTCGCTTCTAACCTATTTTACTAAATTAACACTGCTGTTCCAAGCTGACTTTAAAGTATCAATAAGAGTTATCATGCACGAGGAATTTAATATGTTTAACGATAAGAAGGAATTAGTAAATGTCTGGTTCTTCTATTTTTAAACACTTAAACATGACCTAAAACTTCCAGCATTTTACATCGAAATCCTTTTGTTTTCGGATGTGTGAAGGGGTATGGAATGTGATATTTTAAAAATCCACAATAATTTAATCTGTGTGGCAACAGGCAGGATAAAATCAGTTCCTTCACAAAGGTAATTATATTCTTTTATAACATGGGGAGTTTCAAGCCTTCCTTAATATTATGTGAATGCAAAGGAAATGCAGTTTTAAAACGCATAATAAGTACTTTTCTAAAGACATGACCTGATGATTGAGACAATAATCACATATATGTTATAAATGTGTACTCAACAGAAAGCATGTTTTGTTAGACTGATTCCTGGTACTACCCTTTCCAAAAGCATCCTATCTGTCTCAAAGTTCCTTAAAATGTTTGATATATAGTTGCAATTTTAAATTGCTAAATAATGACATTAAAATAAGACCTAGTTGGGTTCTTCCAGACTAGTTAAGCATAGTTCTACGCCACAATAAAATCTACAGCAAATCACAATGAAAGAGCAGAGACTGAAGAGGGGCAGAATAAATTCAAGAACCAGCTCTTTTCTGAAACAGTGCAACTGAAAATTGAATTTAGGGAAGTCTTTGCTGCTCTGTCTGTAAAATGGGCAGCCTATTTTTCTCTGCTTGAAAGCTACATTGTCAGATACATAACTGACTGTAAAGTGCTTACCTATATGTGAAAAGGCAGGTTATCTCTCCACATTACTATTGTTGTCACAATCACCAATGTACAGATAAAGATAGCTTCTGAAGGTTTTTACCTTTCTACCTGAGTAGAAGGTTAATGTGCTCAGGTAACAGCAGTTCCAAAATTCACTCCCTCATTATTGGGAAGGACAATGAACAATTCAACAGAATTACAAAAAAGTTTTATCAACTTTTCCCATTCAATTTCAGCTACAGTAAATTACTCCAAGAAAGAAATATATCTCCCTATCTTCTTTGTAAAACACAAACCCAGTTTCATTCAAACTACTAAAAAGTATTCAAATTGATGTTTACTCACTTTTAAATGCAAGTTTATGTAATCTTTTAAATTATGACACAATAATTAGACTTTTATTATGGCAAAATGCATTGTTTCCATAGGCCCAATTGGCATTTCTGACATAAATTAATTATATTATACTCTCATCTGTACAAGAAACTATTTTTTACAAATGCTTTCTGGGGGGAAAAAAAGCTTAAAGAATTGAGGTTTCTACAAATAGACTCCCACTGTATTTCAAATGGCATGATTCTTTTTTTTTAAATAGGACAGAAAATCCACTATCTCCCCTAAAATGAGCTCCATATACTTTTCTTTTTTTCTTTTCTTTCTTTCTTTTTTTTTTTTTTTTTTTTTTTGGTATCATCGTGATTGAATCGGGATAAATGAGAAGATGGGTTCTAGTACAGTTTTCCACTGCTCCATCTGCTGGATATGCCTACATCTCCTGCACCAAGTGCTAACCTCTAAAAAGTAATATGAACTAATTCAGCAGGTGGCTTCAAAAGGCTCAAGCACATTGCCTGAGAAACTTACTGTGACTTTGTAATTCTTGTTTCACTTAAGAGTTCTCACTTCGCTGTAAAATAATAATCACAGTAATAATAATAATAAATTAATAAGCATGCACAATCGTCACTAAAATACGAAGGCAGAGAAGATACGCTTCACAATAGTTAATAGCATACAAACAAGAAGGAACTAGGCTCTAAGCTGCAGGTTTGCGCACTGCTCCAACCAGCCGGATTTTGACACTAATCCTAGAGGTCCTATAGTCCTTCACCCAAGCTACATACGAAAATTCTACGCACCAAAGTTTTAAAAAAGATTTTTAAAGCACGTCTACCGGTTAAGCATATAAATACCACAAAAGAAAATAATGCCTCTCCAGACATGATTTACCAAGCAATTAGGAGCCCTTAGCTTTTTCCTCCGCAGCATCTTTGCAGGCAGCTCCAGTGTCGCGCTCTCGGACGAGGCAGCCGCACTTTCCCTCCTGTTCCTAGTCACAGACGGGACAATATGCAGCTGCCGCCACCGGCCAGGCCGCTGTCCCTGCCGCCGCTGCCGCTGCTTCAAACCCGTGGCTGCTACTGCAAAGAAAGGGTTACTCCTCTCCTGGAGTCTAGTGGCTGCAAACTTCCCTTGGTTTACATCTACCTTTTTCTGCAAACTTGCACGTCCTTGCGTGCAGGAGAGCCAAGGAAAACCATTACAAGCATCACAGGGAACATCATAATAAAGGGCACCCCCGGAATGTAAGACCTGCGACTTATTCGGAAACGCGACTGCAAGCCAGATGGGAAACACGGCTTGCAGTGGATCCTCCCCCCCACACTCGGTTCCCTCCGGCAAGCGGTGCCCACTTTGCCTGCGAGGGCGGCTCCAGCTGCCACGGGCAAGTGCGTGGTGGAGGTAAAGTTTGACGAATGATGACCACTCCTGGAAAGGGAAGAAGCTTGGCAGCCAAAAATACACGCGGGGTGTGTTAGGGTGGAAGCCGTGCATGAAAGTGCCACGTACCTTTCTGCGGTGGCCCGGCACGGAGGCTGAGGAGAGAGCGTCGCTGGAGGTGGCGGGGCGAGAGTCCAGCCCTGGCCGCGGGCTCCCTCCCGGGGTGAGCCGAGCCGCCGCCGCCGCCGCGCCTGGGCGCAGGGCCGAGCGGCCGCCGCCGCGCCAAGGGCGCTGGGCAACGCCAGTCACTTGGTCCAGAGAAGTTGGGCAGCCTCGTCCGCGGCCTCGGCAGCCGGCGAGAGCAACACGTTTAGTTTGAACTTTCCAGCTCCAGTCCCAGCAAATACACACTCACGCACACACACGCGCGCGCAAGGAGAACCTCTCAGAGGCGAGCGAACAGGCACCGGTGGCTCTCTGGCCGCGTCTTTCTCTCTCCCTCGCTCTTATTGGCGCGGAGGTTATTGTTTTATTTATTTATTTCCTCCTCCTCGCTCCGTCCTCCTCCCCGAGCCTCCCGCCCTCCCCTTCTTCTCCTCCTCCTCCTCCCCCAATCTGCGTGGCCGGCCGCTGCCGCTCCAGCTGCAGCGTGGCGGGGCTGCGCGCGGCTGGCGGAAGCTGCGGTGGGCCCGGGTGCGTGCGCGCCCGGTGGGGGCGCGGGGACCTCGGCGGAGGGACCGAGGAGCCGAGCGGGGCCAGGGCAGGAGAGCACGCCAGGGCGGCCTGCAGGGCTTGGGGGTACGAGAGGCAGTGGAGGCGAGGACTGGACGCTCCGGCCCCCGGGACCGTGCGGCGCGCAGCCGGCGACCTGCAGCGAGGGAGAAGCGGGAGAATCCTGCGCGTCGACCTCCCCGCCCGACCGAAGAAATTTTGCGAGGGGCGGCTGCCTCTGCGCTCCCTGCCCCGACTGCCTCCTGCGCCCCTCAGGCCAGAAGGCTGAGACCGCTCCTCCCTACCCTCCTCTCCCCTCCCTGATGACTGCCCTAGCCCCTGAGGGACGCTCAGACGCGCACCGCTACCATTTAGTCAGGGAAGACGCGAGTTTGAGCTTTTTTTTTTTTTTTTTTTTTTTTAATGGTGGTTGAAGTGCTACGCAGTTAGGCTTCCCCCGCTCCCCGGCCTTCTTCGCCCCGGCGCTCTGTAAAGGTGCAGTCCATCCCTGGTGCAGCGCCGAGCGCCGCGACTGGGCGGGCTTAACCTTTGTAGGAAATGAAGTAGGTGTCTCCAGACCGCAGCCTCCAGGCGCAGTTGGGGAAGCCTACGTTATGCTCCAAATCCACCTACAAGCTCTGGAGCGCCAATGTCTTTGCTGCTACCGTTCGCCCCAAAATGAGCTCTCAAGCGTCAACTGACCGCTGGTGCCACCGTTCTCAGTGACAGTCTACCTGGTTCCCAAACCTGCAGGAGAGATGACCTTAAAGCCGGCCGCCCTCCCTCACCCCATTCAACCTGAAAGCTGGGCTGGAAAGAGCCCATTTCTGATTCCATGAAACCGCTCTGCCACTGGCACCTTCCCGACCCTACTTGGGAGAAGCTTCTCCAACGCAAATCCCTTCCAGGCTTCCCATTAGGTAAACCTTTTTGTTTGTTTTATTTTTAAAAAAATTTTTTTAAAGGTTCATGATTTCAGTCATGGAAAAGGGAAACAAAAAATAATTCTAGAACAGAGTTAGAAAAATAAACACAGCCTGTAAACAGCTTTATCCCAAAGGCTAGAATGCAAATCTCACCACTTGGATTTGGAAACAAGGTTCCTCTCTTAAGCGACCTGTCCTCCGAAGTCCTAACAGTTTTGGGCGATTTTTTTTTTTTTAAACTGGGACTCCAAGTATAGAAACACTGTGATACTAGGGTGCTACCATTATCTCTCTCTCTCTCTCTCTCTTTTTTTTTTTTTTTTTTTTTTTGCTTTCTTTTCTGGCCAAGAATATCTTCCAGTCACTCTTAAATGTCTATATTAGATATCCATTCCTTAATGTTTTAGATCTTTTCTCAGAAATTCCCTGTTATGTGTACAAGTACTCCTTAAAGAGCTGACATTTTACATATCTACTTTACATTTTCATTGACATCTGGAGTAAGCCCCCCAGGGGACAAGGCACAGGTGAGGTTCTGAAACGGGAAAAACTGGGAAGAGAAACAAACAAACTCATCTTTTCAGCATGATGTTCTCTTGCTCTATCCTTAATGTACACTTGTCATTTCAAAGAGTATAAAAGAAAAGTGTCAATATATACGTATCTAACTTCCCTTGTTCAGGAAGCACCATCCTACTACTGAGAAAAAGGGCCACCTGTAGGTGAATTTAAGACCCTTCTACCGAATGGAAGCATCTTGAGATAATCCCCGCAAAGCAGGAAAGTGGCTCACTGGTTAGCTGAGTGGTGGTCATAAGGCTGTGTGGGTTTCTGATGGCATCTGTGCCAGTAAGGTAGTTAGAATTTTTACTCAAATCCTGAAAGGACCACATATAATTTTAAACCCAGGACTTTGCAAGCATTGGTATTTATCCAGAATTCTCCCGTGCCAGAGGTAGCCAGCTTCAAATATAGGGAACACTTATCTGACATTGATACTTCAATTGAACTTTGCATACAACTTCTTCTATATATATATACACATATATATATGTGTGTGTATATATATGTATATATATGTGTGTGTGTATATATATATATATATATTTTTTTTTTTTTACTATTGTCTGAACAACAATTAGAATGGCATTCTCTTTCAAAATTTTGTCCAGGAAATATAAGTGTTCCAGGTAGCCCCTCTCCTTACCCTTTCCACATATACTTGCCCCCAATATGCTTATCTCTGATGTCCAAAAGTACAAATGTTCACTGTGAGCTGCTGTCCATACTATGATGACCTTGTTCACTATCGCTGGGACAAACCACATTTGGTGCCAAGAAAGATCTTGACTCAAGATTCATCACATATCATAGTCCAAGATATTGGATGGAGCAAAGATTAAACCAGGAATCGATATTAATCATCACAGTAAATTACTGAATTTGTAAAAGGTTCATTTTGTATGAAATTCATCTATTTCAAAGATTGTGTTTATGTTTGTGCCCAGAGCATAAGGCGTGATTCATAGAATTTAAAAAATATGTGTGGGGTAAATTAAAATCACAAAAACATAGGAGTGGGTAACCTTTTTATTTGTCAAGGATCACTGAATCAGAGAGAATATAACAGTAAATGTTACATAGAGATTAAAGAAAATGTTTTAAGGATACTTTAAGAAATACTAAAAAATATCCATTGTTACATATTGAATATAAAAAATATATAACTTTATTGGATTGGTTAAATTTCTTTTAAAATGTTCTTCAGTTTCTATTGTTAGCAAAGAAAAGGAAAAAAAAAAAAAAGGAAAGTATGGAAAGGGCAAAAAGAGATTAAAGACCCAACAAGGAGGGAAGGAAGCTAGGGAGGTGGTGGAGGGTGGCCTGGGAAGAAGCAGGTGGGGAACAGGGAGCGTGAAAAGGATCACAACCCCCTCATTTCTGGCCAGAACATCAACAGCAATCCTCAGAAAACTTGTTCTTAGGTATCTGCTGAACTTCAGGTTATGGAGGTTTGCTTAGACCATGGGTTGCTTGTGTCATTACTGATAATATTACATCAAACAAGGGAGTGAAAATAGACCAATAACCCACTTCCACAATCAAGACACTCACTTTTCTCCTTTTCTCATAAAAGGTAAACTGAGTCATAACATTATTTGATGAAAAAATTCTTGTCCAATTTGTTCTTTTTTGAATTTGTGAATGTGCATTGGCAAATCAAACAGCACCACCCCTTTCCCGGAATCCCTACTTGTAATTTGCAACCAATAACCTAGGGGTGTGTGTGTGTGTGTGTGTGTGTGTGTGTGTGTGTGTCAGCATTTGTATATGTATGCATACACATTATCAGCATCTAACCTGACTCACTGTAATACGTAATCACCTAGGTTACAGATAATCAATCTGAGGCTCAAGTATAAAAAAGAGTATTTTGTGGTAAAAAATACAAAAGCATTGTGATTTTTTGAGTACTCAGGGCTAAAACTAAACTATTTGCATGTTTCAAATGACTACCAAAAATCACTTAAGAATTAGCATGCTGCACTGCTCACTTTTCAAATTCTCCAGAATTTATAGTTATTGTTAATCTTGGTCTAAAATAATACACTCATCTTTAACACCTATTTGCACATTACAAAGAAGATTCTCTATCCAGCAATCCAGGCTTACATTTCCTATGCTCCCCTCACTTGTCAAAGTTGAAAAGGAAGTATTCTCTTCCCCAAGTTCCCACCAACACCCCCCCCCAATCTCAGCCATTTTTCCTAGTTCTGGCATCTTTAATCCCTATATTCAGAATGACACTGGGGCAAAGATCAGGGAGTCTTTTGATAAGTTCTTCAATTATATCTCATGTGGGGAAAAAGAAGAGCAGTGGATTAGCTGTTAGCAAATGGAAGGTTATAGAAATTCTAGACATTGAGAAACTTAATTTGTCAGATAGGCCAGTGACTTTTCTTTTCATCTGGGTGCCAAATGTGACTGTATTTCATCCTGTGGATATGAGCTCATGAATATAGTCGTCCCTAAAGTCAAGGTGTCCAAACACTAGCCTCATCCTCACTGATCTCCTCCTTCCTTTCTTCCTATTTCACATGCTAGCCTCATTTGATTCTTCCTAATTGAGTTTCATCCTTCCTCCTCAGGACCCTTGCCAATGCTGTTCCCCCTGGTTGGAACACACCCATTTTCTCCAACCACCCACCTAAGGTAATTCTTACTCATGATTCAGCTCCATGCAAAGACATATACTACAGATGACAAACACTTCCTCGACCAATTCTGGACCCTCCTTATTTGTTCTAAGTCCCTCTGCTTCTCCAGCAGAATACACAGGACAACTTGGCATTTCATACACCTGAGATATTTAATGGACACATTTTCTCTAGCTCTGGACTCTGTATCCCAGGAGAGGAATTGATCTTCAGCTCTAAGCAAGGTGCCAGTCACCACCAGGTACGTACTTATGAAGTGAATAATGAAAGAAAAATAGATGCGATTCAGGAAAGCCTTCGTCTGGGCAGTGGAGTGCTGTACAGCTGGGACATAGGAGGATTAAAAAAGACAAAGGACTTATTTTAATCCTATTTATGTCATTATTACAGAAAACCCTGGTATTTTTTCAAAACCCCTACCATACCTTCGAAAATAAGATACTTCATTTCACTGAAACTTTATTTTGAGGGGAGTCCATTTTTGAAAAGAATTAACAAACATGAAATAGAGAATCTGAAAGAAAGAAGATAAAATTTGTAGCATTTTGACATTCCAAATAAATCGATCCTTATTCTTGGTCAATCTTGTGAGATATTTTCCCTGTTTATGCTTTGATTTTTTTCATATTAATAAAAGTGAATATTCATATTAATAAAAATTAAAATGTTCAACCGTGTTCTAAGTTAGTTTTAGTGTATTCTGTACAACGCTGGGAATGCCTCGGGGAAAATTTATTTTACTGTTAATACAGAGTATATGAGTAAGGAATAATAGGCTAATTTAAATGAAATGTGTAAAATACAATGATTTATTATGAGATAACGATTATATTACCACAGCTTTGATTAAAAAAGGAAAAATGAATATGAACCTTCTGATTTCAGAAGGGTCCGTGAACATGATAGAATAGGAAAAGCACCTGTTAAGATCACAAATTTTGAGGGAGGGCAGTAGAAAAATAGGCAGTTAGGATGAGGTTATGGTGCAAAAGATCCGGTTTCAAAAGTATGTAAACGGTCTATGAAAAGACTCCCCCAGTGAGAAGAGAAACTTTATGCTCTAAATTTCCACATGTCTTTAAATCTGCATTTTATAATCTGATTTTTCTGTGAATGTTGTATTTGGGAATTACTTGGCATTAAATAGAAATGAAAATCTGAAGTTTTAAGCATTTATGATATTCTTGATTTTACAATTCAGGGAGTTATTGGTGGTGGGTTTTTTGGGGGGTTTGTTTTGGTTGGGTTTTTTTGTTTTTTGGTTTTTGGTTTTTTGTTTGTTTTTTTGTGGACGACACCTAAAAGCTCCTGTACACTCAAAAACAATTTGCAGATAGATCCATTCATGAGCGTTTAGCATAAAAGGAGGGATCTATATATTTTGAAAAGTAATTTAATTTTTCTTTTTGATAGGGAGCGCCACAAGAGCATTTGAAATACTATATTTATCAAAAAGGGTAAACATTACTTTCTTTATATGTAATGATATATTTTGCTTTGTTTTCATTTTTACCAAGAAATAGAGCCAATCTCAAAATGTTCTCCTTCATTGATAGAGGGATCCAACAGACTAATATTAACCACACCAAGAGCCAACCAATGTCTTTTCAAAAGGTGAAATTTTTCAGAGCTTTTGGGGTAACTTTTCCAAATATGACTGTCGGTATTTAGTCCTACTAAAATTATCGTTAAGGCTAAAATTTCAACAGCTGTGAATGAGAGGGGAGGATCAAAATATAATAAAGAACTGGAATAGCACAATAGATCCATGTTACCCCAGCACACCATAGATTTTTCAACGAGTAACTGAAATCCACTTTAACCTACCCTACAGGAGAACACACAAGAAGTTTAGGGGAAAGACAAGCAGATAAGGAAATTTTATCTTACACTATGAGGAAAACAAACACTGAAATAACCCTATCTGGGGCCAGAAGGAGAGTGAGTCCAGGGAAACTCTCCCCTTAGGTGTATACTTAAAGTGGGCTGAAGTGAAGGAAAACACCAATACTTAAATCATATTTAAATGCTATACTTACAAAGTTGTAGTAAAGTATACATAAGATATATCATTTAAATAATTTTAAGCATACTATTCAGCGGCATTAGGTACATTCACATTGTTGTGCAACTGTCACCACATTCCATCTCCAGAAACTCTGTACCCATTAAACAATGACTCTCTGTCCCCTCCCTCCAGCCCCTGGCAACCATGACTGCACTCTGTCCCTATGATTGTGACTACTCTAGAAAACTCATATATGTGGAATCATACATTATTTCTCTTTCTATGACTGGCTTATTTCTTTTAGCAGAACATCTTCATTGTTCACCCATGTTGTAGCATGCGTTAGAACTTCTTCCTTTTTAAGGCTGAGTAATGTTCTGTTGTATGTATAGATCACATTTTCTTTATCCAGTCATCCCTCAGTGGACACTGGGTTGCTTCCACCTTTTGGCCTTTGTGAATAAGGCTGCTATGGACATGGATGTACAAATATCAGTTCAAGTCCTTGCTTTCAATTTTTGGGGGTATAGACCCAGAGATGGAATTACTTACAGTAATTCTATGTTTAATTTTGTTGAGGAAATGTCATCCTATTTTCCACAGCAGCTGGGCCATTTTGCATTCCCACTAGTGGTGCATGAGTTCCAATTTATCCACATCCTGTTCAATACATTTCGTTTTCCTTCTTTCCTTTCTTCCTTGCTCCTTTCCTTTCTTTTTTACAATAGCATCCTAATGGTTGTGAAATCGTATATCATTGTGATTTTGATTGGCATTTACCCAAATCTTTTTGATGTTGAGCAGCTTTTCATGTGCTTACTAATCATTTGTATGTCTTCTTTGAAGAAATGTCTTTGCTTATTTTAAAAATGGGGTTGTTTGTTTCATTTTTCTTTTGTGGTAGGAGTTCTTTATATATTCTGGATATTAACCCCTCACACATATATGATTTGTGAAATTTTCTCCCATTCTGTGAGTTGTCTTTTCACTCAGTGTCCTTAGGTGCGCAAAAGTTTTAATTTTGATGTAGTTCAATTACCTATTTTTTCTTTTAAATACAATATATATTTTTTAAATGATTCTAATTCAAAACCACAATGAACAAAATGCACAAATTTGAAATACAGACAGGTCAGTATCACTAACGTTTTCTTTTGCCTGATATGGCTCTGCAAGTATTACTCTGTGCATTTTCTACACTGTGCTCTGTGAAACATAGAAAGTCTTATGGGTTCAAACAGCTCGGCTAACACAAGTAAATAGATCATGTAAGAAAGATTCCATAGGAAGAGTTCTGCATTGTGAAATAAGTAGTACCAGATTAATGGTAATTCACAATCCTCTTTATTTGGGTCTTCTGTATTTTCAGATTAGGATAAGATATACAATCCAGGTTTACACTGGCAGCTTTCTTTCTTTCTTTCTTTCTTTTTTTTTTTTTAAGTTTTTTTTTTTTTAAAGATTTTATTTATTTATTCGACAGAGATAGAGACAGCCAGCGAGAGAGGGAACACAAGCAGGGGGAGTGGGAGAGGAAGAAGCAGGCTCCTAGGGGAGGAGCCTGATGTGGGGCTCCATCCCATAACGCCAGGATCACGCCCTGAGCCGAAGGCAGACGCTTAACCGCTGTGCCACCCAGGCACCCCTCTTTCTTTCTTTCTTTCTTTCTTTCTTTCTTTCTTTCTTTCTTTCTTTCTTTCTTTCTACAAATGTGATTATTCTTTTTAGAAAATGGTGTTCTTTCTTGATGGGAATCACAACTGGAAACAGTACCCCAGAGAAGTTGCCCCAGGAGGCGATGCCCCAGGGGGCAGACAGCAATGTCTGTAAAAAAAAAAAAAAAAACAAAAAAAAACAAAAAAACTATTTTGTGTATGCTGTTGTGCCTAAAGCTTTTTCTAACCCGAAGAAATCATATTTCCATGCTACATAGGGAAGTCACAAATCAAAAGTCTGCAAATGTTCTGAAAGCTCATGGAAAGTTTGAGATATTAATAGATTTAATAGATTTCTTTCTAAATGTGAGCATATGGCACGCTAAAGATTCCTTTTATTTGAACCACAAGTGACTCTATGTAGACTTACCTTGCTGAACAGAGCATACACATTTCCTCATTGTTCTTCAACTCTGTACCTCTACTTTTGTCAAACGAAAACAATAAACTAGATTAATGTAAGTTTTCTTCTTTGTAGTGTTTTCTATTGTCAAACACTGAGACCTTCTTTTTTAAATGATTTGATCAATGGTTGACTTTGTTTTGAAGCTCGTATTTAAGAAGGTATTTAAGAAGATTGAAGTTCATGCTCTTCACATCCTTAGAAATCAGTCCTCAAAGACCACTGCACCACTTGTCAATCTAGCAGACACTGCCATGTAACAACAAAGACCATGAACGTTGCTTGTAAACTACTTTGAGTTGGAGCAATTTACTTCCTCAACAGATGAGAACAGAGGACTTTTTTTAACAAAATGAAACTCAGTTTTATAAAGCTATCTGAATCTTTTTAACTGCTTTCTTTTAACACGCACAGTAAAATCTTTCATGTGAAATTCATTAAGCTTCAAGGTCGTATATATTTAGGAGAAAACGGTAAGCATATCAATGACAGAAGTGCTTTGCGTTTAATGCAAGTGTTTGCCTATCCAATGAATATGTGTTAACACAATCGACTCTTTCATTCGTTTTCTGTTATTGCCAGCATATTTGGAAAGAGAGCATGACATACCAATATTCTCTCACTCTCTTTTCTACCCAGGAGCATATCTACCACACAGTATATACCTTCATGTCACTATGGTTATGTTTGCTTTCCATGAATTATAAGAAAGAGAAAAAAAATGGTCTATTAGTTTTTTAACTGATTTTTAATTATATCTGAAGATTATCCCAATAATTTTGAGAGAGAAATGTATATATTTTTAAATAATCCAAGACTGGACTTTACATCACAAGGGTATTGTATAAGTATACTAAAATTAAAGAAATCCACAATCTGACCATATTGTATTTTTGTAAAATACATTCACAGTTTTAACTGAAACTAACATCCACAGCAGAGAAAATTATATGAAAATTAAGATATCCTCTTAATATATATAATTATATTATAATATATTATATTATATATATTATATAATTATATTAAATATATTATATTATATATATTATATAATTATATTAAATATAATATATATATACATTATATTAAATATATATATATATACAAACACACACACATTCCTGACATTCCTCATTCCAGTATGGGTAAGAATCTAAGTTCTTCTTTAGTTGTTTTATATATGCTCATCTCAAAAAATTATGTTACAACGACTTATATACCTATTAATGCACAGCAATGTAAACACAAACTCTGTTATACAGACATATGAAGGTATAGAAATTTTGAATACTTGTGAATTTCAGCTATAATTGACTGGTGCGATTTATCAGAACTTCAATGATGATCATGAAAAGAGAAGATTTTCTTCAAGTAAGTACATAATCAGTGTTGTCAATAAATTTCTAAATAGTGTGCTTTGTGACTTGTTAGTTGTGTTGCTGATCATTGTGACTAGTATATACAATTTAGAAAACACATTGCTAGTAGAAGAAAATCTCTACACTTAAGGAAAAAAATCTCCCTAAGTCAAAATAATGACCAATCCAAAAAAATGTATTTTGCATTGAGGTGATCTGATATGCTATTTCTCAAAGACAAAAAGATAGCTATGGAAATGTGTTGCTTAGCTAGAATGCTCCAGAATAGCTGGTACAATTAATTACATTTTTGACTGAGAGTTTTAATTGGCATAGCTCTTCTTTCAGTTATTTATTAATTTTGTATAAATGTATTAGAATAGTTCCATCCTTAGTCAATAAAGTATAGTACACATTCTCAGCAACATGATTTTTAGCTAAGTTTATTCTTTTTTTAGGTATAAATTGATTTTTGTCTTTTGTTAGAGAATGGCTTGAATATTAGAAATACAAAGATAAGGGGTGCTTGGGTGGCTCAGTCGGTTAAGCATCTGCCTTCAGCTCAGGTTCTGATCCCAGGTTCCTGGGATCTAGCCCCGCATCTGGCTCCCTGCTGCAGGGAGCCTGCTTCTACCTCTGTATCTACCTCTATATCTGCTGCTCCCTCTGCTTGTGCTCTCTCTCTCTGATAAATAAAATCTTTAAAAAAAATACAAAGATGAAAAATCCCAGTTTACTATCTGTTGGTATCTCATATTTAGTCATCCATTGGAAATTTGAGAATCAGAAGGCAATGTACACTGGCCAAAACAGATATTACCAAACTTTTCAATCTTCGACAATCTTATACATAAAAATAATATTCATTATAATTTAATATTAATTTATTACAGTCTGTTCAATTATTTGCATCTTTTAAGTCTATTTGTAGAGCTGAGATGGTGATATTTTCATATCCATAGCCCATTTCTTTCAGTTGGGCTATTGTTTTTTTCTTACTGATATGTGGAAACTGTTTACATATTCTACTGTATTTAGGGTGGCTTCTTTGACATATAGATTTTTTTACTAAAAAATACAGTCCAACTTATTCCTTTCACTTAATGGTTTTTAAACATTGTATCACTCTAGAAAGGTTATCTCTATTCTAGCAGTTTAGATGATTTTCCCAAATATTCTGCTATTAATTCTGTAGGTTCATTGTTTTTAATTTAAATATGTAGTTATTATGACATAAAGTGTCAGTATGGATACAACGTATATGTTTTTTCCTAGAATTTTCTCAGTGATTTGCAGGTCACTTAAACACTCTAAATGAAAGCTGTCTTTTCTGGATTTCTACTTGATTCAGGTGATCTGATTTCTATTCATATTCATTATTCCCAGCTTTAATTCTTTTGTCATTACATAATACTGTAATTTATTTTATTATTTAAAACAAATGCTACTTCTCCTCCAATCCTAATTCCAAGTGGTTCATTTCTCCTGACCTGCTAGAAGTAATGGCACCACTAAATGAAATCAGGTCTGGGGTATTTTTTGGATCCCAAAAGAAAGCTGGTGTGTGGCTTCATTCCCTGAGGGCTGAGCAACTACATGAGGGACTAAATCAGACATCTAGGGTAAAGCCTGGTAATTGGCACATTCTTGGAATTGCTAAAGCAGAAACTTTCAAAATCCCCTGGAGAAGACAGTATTGGCCCCTTGATAGTATGTTGAGTTTGTCTTACTATCAAAGAATAAGTTAGAGTGGAACCTATGGAGTGATTACTCTTCTGTCTTGAAGCCGAACATGTAGAGAAGCCAGACACAGAGCAGCTTCCTCCACTTGTCCCCAACAGAGGCTGACGCCTTGCCCACGACACCATATTCCATCACCTTTGTGACTGGTGACCCTAAATGTAAGCCCAAATCCACACCTGAACCCCAATGCCTTGGAAAGCAAAAGAGCCACATGTCTGAAAGGGTCTGTATTAGTGTACTCTTGGTACTATAGCAAATTATCACAAATTTAATGACTTAAAACAACCCAAACTTACTATTAGAGTTCTGAAATGGGTGTTATAGGGCTAGGTGTCAGTAGAGCTGTCTTCCTTCTGGAAGCTCCAGGGTAGGATCTGTTTTTTTTTGCTCTTTCCAGCTTCTTGAAGTCACCTGCATTCCTTGAGTCATGGCCTCTTCCTCCAGTTTCAAAGCCAGCCACTGAGCACCTTCAAAGCTCAATCCCCACCCCCACCTCTACTACTTCTGGATTCTAACATCGCTTGCTCTCCCTCTGATCATGTTGTCATGTAGCTCTCTCTAACTCCTCCTCCATCTCTTGTGAAAGGGCCATTTCTAATCATCAGGAGTTAGCTGCCCAGACAGGTAATCTAAAATAATCTCATCTCAAGATCCTTAACTTAATCACATAGGCAAAGTCCCTTTTGCCATGTAGGGAAACGTACCCATGAATTCCTGAGATTAGAATGTGGACATCTTTGGGGGTCATTACTTAGCTTATCATGGAGTAGACAGGCCAACAAAGCAGATCAATCACACGATTCTCATTGAAATATAGCTCCTACAGGGTGAGATGGAAACCTAAAAGAAAAACAGGAGCACTTGAGGAAACTCAGGAGCAGTAGTGTGCACACACCCTCACATGTGCCAGTGCCCACAAGACAGCTTTCCAATTAAACAATTAAGAAGGCGATTGCAAGGAGAGACTATCAGCCTTGAGACCAAACTCAGATCGTGAAAGATAAAGAGCAAAAACATAAGGTGATGGAAATCCTGAAGGATAATAAAGAGACTGTAGGACAGATCCGGGAAACCGATAATTAAAATGAAAAGCATTCAGAAAGATAACATGGAACAGACGGAAGAAAGGCAATAATTAAATAATAGGAGATAATTCATCTGTGATGAAAAAAGACCTGCATCTCCAGACTGAGAGAGCTCGCTGCATTCCAGACTGTACTGATGGGAAAAGACACGCACTTGGCATATCCTGTAAACGTCCTGAGTGATGAGGACAAAATAATAATAATAGTAAAAATAACACAAGCACAGGTGAAAGTACAGATTCCTTATAAAGGGAAAACAAGCTAGTGTGTGGGGTTGTCTTGGGCAACACTGAAAGCAAGAAAGAGTGAAAAACATCTACAAACACATAAAACTCTGCAACCAGAGGCTCCCATGCCCAGTCAGGATAGTACCCATGTATCAGAAAAAGAAAATACTTTAAGACCACATAGGAAATCATTAGAGCATATCATTCATGTGCCCCATATGAAGAAAGTACTTGAGAAAAGACTCTTAACACAATAAAGAATTGATCTGAGGCAGAAACCTCAAGTTGAGGGGAACAAGAAAGCAAAGAAATGTGTGAAGAGCACCTCATTATATGTTGCCATGGACATATGTGCATAACTGAAAATTAATCTAGTGGATAATGAGTCACTGCCCAGGAATACATCACGCAATTGTGGAATAAGGGCTTTTCTAACAGAAGGGACATACTATTGATGAAATTCTAAATAGTGACATAACCCAGCAAAACATAGGAGTCTGGGAAGAGGGAGAGACTGAAGGAAAGGTAAATGGCTTTCAAAGTTGTTGTCTGTGTATAGGAGTGCAGAGAGAAGTAAAAGTGATCAGGAAAGTCTATTTATTGGGGAAGGTGCATGAATCAACAAAATACAGACTCTCGGCAGAAGATATGGACAGCATCTTGTTTTCGAATATGCTAAATCATGTGGGTTTTAATCCATGGACAGAGAAAAAGAAAGTGATAATGGAATAGAAAAGTAAAACTTTCTGCATCAAATTGGCTAACATTAGGAAAGTGATAGATGATATTCGCTCACTGGCCTCAGTCTCTCATTGTTGGTGGTCCCTAGGTCTCAACCACTTGATCACTTCTGTTCTCCATCCACATCACTCCCTTAATGAGGTAAACTAAACTCAAGGCTCCAAATACTATTTATATGCTAATTATTCCCAAAGTAATATCTATGGCCTGGAACTTTCCCTCCAACTATACACATTATTTTCAACTACCTACTTATTACTCCACTTGGATATGGAAGAGATATCCCAAACTCACCATATTCAAAACTCAACTTCTAATAATCTGCTCCCCAACACACACATACACACTGTGAAACACCTGTTTCACAGTCTTCTAGAGTTACTGTTACTGCTACCTGACTATGTCTCACCACTCCTAAGCCTCTATGGTCCTACCACCTTCATCTCTTGCATGGAATACTCTACTGTCACAGTCTCCTTTTTTTTTTTTTTTCCTTTTTTAAGATTTATTTGTTTTAGAGAGAGGACAAGGAGGAGGGGCAGAGGGGGAGTGAGTGAGAGAGAATCTCAAGCAGACTCCATGCTGAGTGAGGAGCCAGACTTGGGGCTGGATCTCATGCCCCTGAGACCATAACCTGAGTTGAAACCAAGAGTCCAACGCTCAACTGACTGAGCCTCCCAGGTGCCCCTACTGTCATCATCTCCTAATGCATGCCCCCTTTCCCCCCTTTGCCCCATCCCTCCCTCTCTCTCTCTTTCTATTTCTGTCTCCCTCTCCCTCCCTCCCTGCCTCTCTCTCTCAACAGCTTCTTTGAGATATAGTTCACATACCATAAAACTCACACTATTAAAGTATAAAATTCAGTGATTTTTAGTATATTCACAGAATCGTGGATCATCACTATCTAATGTGAGAATATTTCACCACCCCAAAAGAAATGTATACCTACTAGGAGTCACTCCTTATTCTCCCCCATCTGCCTTAAGCCTGTGACAACAACTAATCTACTTTCCGTCTCCATGCATTTGCCTATTCTTCATATTTCTTATAAATGGAATCATATAACGTGTGGCCTTTTGTGACTGGCTTATTCAACTTGCATGTTTTCAAGGTTCGTCCATGTGGTAGCATGGATCAGTACTTCATTCCTTTTTTATAGATGAATGTTATTCTAGTATATGGCACACCATATTTTGTTATCCATCCATCAGCTGATGGACTTTCTGGGTTGTTTCTACTCTTTGGCTGAATAATACTGCAATGAGCATTTCCGTACACGTTTTTGTGTAAATGTCGACTTTCAATTCTCTTGGGTATATACCTAGGAATGGATTTTCTAAGTCACAGGGTAATTCTATGTTTAACATCTTGCCAAATTGTTTTCAAAGCACCTGCACCATTTTACAATTGCACTAACAACATGCGAGGGTCATAATTTCTTCAACTCCTCATCCACGGTTTTTCTTGTTCATTTTTTTCATTTTAGCCATCCTGATGGGCATGGAGTTGTATCTCATTTTGGTGTTGATTTTCATGTCCATAATGACTAAGGGTGTTGATCATCTCGTCATAGGCTTATTGGCTATTACTATGTCTTCTTTAAAGACCTATCTCTACAAATCCTTTGCCCTTTTATTTTTATTGTTGAGTTGTAAAATGTCTTCCCCTCCCTACGTTATTAAGACATCATTGCGCATTTGCAGTGTACCAGGTAATGATTTGCTGCATTTATATATTATGAAATGATTACCAAAACTAGGTTAGTTAACACAGCCATCACATCACATAATTACCTTTTTTTTTTGTAGTTATGATTTGTGTCAGGTATGTTTTGAGTGAACCCAGAACATTCATAGTATAAACACCTGGCAGGGTATGCTTTCTGGAAATAATTCATTATTTTTAAAAAATAGAACTAATAAAGCAATAATGTCCTAGACATCTGTCTAAGTAATCAGACTCAGGTTCCACACACAAGCACCTTGTGGGACTTTTTCTATCCTGTTACAATATCAAAAACCCTGAATGTAAAATACTAGTTTGTTGATGAATTCTGTGAATTCTGTGAACAATAATGTGATTGAAAATTAGTCCAAGCAGTTGAAAAGTAACCACAATGAATGAAATAAATTTAATAGTCTAGATCAGCAAAAAAAAAAAAATTTTTTTTATTGTTTAATTGTTTATTCTGACTTTCTTTTAATGTCTATCTGCATTCTCTTGGATTTCATTGGGTTTCTTTAAGGTTCTTTATGATATATATGCATTTCTCAAGGATTGGTTACTGGAGCCTTAATAGTTTCCTTTGGTGGTGTCATATTTACTTGATTCTACATGAACTGTGTAGCCTCACATTGGTGTCTATGTATTTGAAGGTGCAAGCACCTCTTCCAGTCTTTACAGACTGATTTCAGTAGGTAAAGACTCTCCTGCCTGTCCCCTGGGCTGATAGGACCACCTACCTCCTGAATCATAGTCATGCTGAATTATAGCCATTTATAAGGCTCTTTCTGGGTTCCACATTGGGGTCCACTGTTGGACAGTTTCTTACAAGAGGCTTGGGTAGGGATGGGTCCTGACATATCCCTGTGTTGATGTAATTGCCTCCAGCCCTTTGTCAAGGTCCACAGTTGGATCCTCAGATAGCTGGTCTATGACCAGGTGCATGGTGGGTGTGGGTCCCACCAGGTCCCTGGGAGGGCTACCTCCTGGTCACTGGGTGGTCACTTTGGGGGAAGACTGGGCCTTGGCTGTGGCCAAGAGGAGCTGGAACCAAGCCCCACGATTGTTTCAGGTTCTACAGCCAAGTTTGAGATATGCAGACCTGGTTCTGGAAGCAAGGTGGGCATGTTTCCCATGAGGTCCCTGGGTGGGTTGGATTGCTCCCTGACCATGATTGGAGGGGTTGCTGCTGCTGAGTATAGGGCCCTTTCAGGATCTCCTGAGGTGCAGGTGTATGTGTCTCCCCCCTGACCCCAGTGCCAGCAGGCCGGCTTGTGGGCTGCAGCTGGAAGGCCTGGAGTCAAGTGTAGGATCCTTTCAGCATCTTTGGAGGGTACTGAGAAGACTCAAGACTGCTGGCAGACAATGACTGTGAGGAAGGCGGAGCTATGTACAGGGCCTTTTAGTATCTTGGGGGATGCAGATGGATCCCTGTGACAGCAAGACTATGGACTATGGCTGGAATGGGCTACTGCCCAATTACAGGGCCCTTATAGAATCAACAGTCTGACAGAGCTTGGGATTTGGCAGGCCTACCTTCAGGTGTCCCATATCTCAACCCAGAGGGGCAGAAGCTGGATCATGGGCTTCTTCAGAGTCCACTGCTAGGACTGAGGTCTCTCAGTCCATTACCCGATGCACAGGTTGGGCCTGATTCTTCCCAGGCTCTTTGTGTACACTAGTGACAGACCCATAGCCAAATGGGACTGTAGCAGAGTCCTTCAGGGTACAGAACTGTTTCTGTTTTAGTACCCAGGACCACAGCTGGCAAGTCAACTGCCAGGGGGTGAGCCTACCTGCTCAAAATGGCTCTTCTGTCTTGGAGAATCTCCAGGTTTCATAGTCTCTTCCATGAATCTCGAAGTTCCCACAAAGGCACTTTTATCTGTGGATAGATTCCAAATTACTGTTGTTCAGAGGGGATATGAACAAGGTATATGTCCCATTTGGCCATCTTGCTCACCATGGTTTTTAATGCTAACATACTTGGTAGAGTGAGGTAGTGAAATGCTTATCAGCTGGTATCATTTCCTTAAATGTACACTTCACATAGGAGGTATCTGTTTACAGACTCATTTATTCTCAGGGATGGATCCTCTAGATTAGTGTAGTGATGCATAGTATGTCCCCAATGAATACTTGTTGATGGAATAAATGAATGAAAAAACTGGAAATAAAGAGGCAATCCAGGTGACACCAGTCAAATGAACACAAAGAACAATTTAATTATGTATACTTAACACAATAATTCTGAACATTTAAAGAACAATGGCAATGTGAGGATGAATGGATTGTAATTATGAACATATCAAACAACAGAAGAGATAACTACATAAGTCATTAAACAAAGATGGTTAGAAATATAAAGAGAACATGCTAAATTTGAAGAATACAATTTTAATAAAATGTTCAATGTACTACTCAAACATGAAGTGAAACATAGGGTAAGACAAACTACTAGCAAGTGTGTTGATTTGTCCGAAAACGGAAATCAGAGCACAAAATCTGTCCACATTTTCTTCAAAATCTCTCTTCTTAGAATTTTTTTCTGTATTCTTCACTTTCATTTTTATCCTTTAAAACTCAGGTGAAGTTAAAATTTGCATTTTGAAATTTCATTTAATTTTTAGCCAATGATAAGCTCTCATTAATTTGAATCCATAATAGTATTGAATTGTTGAGAGTACATAACATAGCGGTTAATTCTTGCAGCCTAATACATTTTTAATTTTCATTTACAACTTTATGTGGAGACTTGTACTCTGGTGAGGTTGGAAAAACAAATCTCCAGTAAATCCGGAGATTGGATTTACCCTACCACCTGAAATATCCAACAAACAAGCAACGTCTATGAAATAAGGATGTTGACGACACTAATATCTGGAAATGAAGGACAGTGATTGCCAGGAAACAGGAAACAGATGAGGTGATCCTTATAATTATCCCAGGCTTACTTTTTTGAGAAACTTTCTAGATCATGTGACAGTAGAGGAGAACGCAGGCAAAGCCAGGTGGATTTGTGAGTTGAAAAGAGGAAGCCGAGAATCCAGGGAGACAGACAGAGTTTGCAAGACAGAGTACCAGTGAGAAAAGAACTTCACAGAAAACTCTGGAGATCTACAGAGGGTCCCCCTCAAGCTGAGTACTGAGTACAGGCATGTGAGGAAACTATCTAAGCTTGGGAAAAGAACCAAAGGAAAATCTCCAGGGGACTAGTGTAAGATGCTCAAACAGTGCTGGGAACAATGTTAGTCCCCACCAGACTGACTGGAGAACATAACTTACAGTGCATTAGGTAGAATTCTCAAACGGGTCTTACCTCAGAAGAGGATAAACATTGACCCCAGAAAAAATGCTGATTTGATCCTATGTAATAAACTTTAAGAGCAAGATGTAAAATGATTAAACTATTTCTAAGCAACATAACTCCATCCCAGAACAAAGCTCAAAGTGAGTAATAGAAATATAAAATATTTAGCACTCATCAAGATAAGATTCACAATGCCTGGCACCTCACTAAAGGTTTCCAATATGTGAAAGAAATAAGACTATATGATCCACACTGAAGAAAAAAAAATGAATAAATCAAACTCAACTCAAAGTGACACAGATGTTAGGATTAGCAGAAAAGAACATGAAAGAGTTATTATAGCTTCATTCCATATACTTAAAAGGTACAGGCATGGAAGATATTATTTTAAAAAGACCTAGACTGTAATTCTAGGTGTAGAAACTATACTACCCGAGATGAAAAATACCCTACATTGAATTAACAGCTGACTGGGTACTGCAGAAGGAAAGATTCATGAACTTAAAGGCATAGCAATGGCAACTATCCAAAAGGAAATACAGAGAGTAAAAAGATCACAAAATAAATGAAAGGAGCCTCAGAGAGATATGGGACAATTTTATATGGTCTAGTAAATATGCAATATGCACACAGTTGGTAGTCTCCATAGGGAAGGAAAGAAAAGGTATGGCAGAAAAAATGTTTGAAAAAATAATGGCCCTAAAATTTCTAAATGTGATTAGAACTATAAATGCATAGGTTTAATAGGCACAAAAAGTTAAGAAAACTATATCTAGGTACATCAAAATCGCATTGCTCAAAGTTTGTGATCGGTAGACAAATCATCTTTAAAACAGGCAGAAAAAAAGTCTCATTAGCACAGAAGTACACAGATCAAGATGACAGTAGATTTCTTGTAGAAAACCATGTAGACAAGATGACAATGGAACAATATCTTTACAATAGGAAAAGAAAACAAATCTGTATATCAAGTGTAAATTCTATACGAAGCTAAAATGTCATTCACGGCATTTGAAACATCAAACAAACAAACAAAACTACAAGAGGACTTGCAAGAAAGACATGTTTAAGAAAGTTCTTCCTGCAGGTTGGAAACAAAGACCCATATAAAAGTACAAAAAGCAGTAGAAGCAATAACTGTGTGGCTAAATGTAAAATATAGTTTGTATTATTTAAAACTAAATAGTTTTAAAACAACAATAATAATACATTGTGGGCTTTATAACATATATAAGTGAAATATATAACAATAACATTAAAGTCAAGAAAGAAAATAGAATCTATTTTCAGGCTTATATGCTATATATCCATTAGTGTACTTTCATTTGAAAGTATACTGTAAAGCTCAAGCTTTATACTATGAATCCCAAATCAACAACTAAAACAACAAAGCAACCACTGAAATTACATATGTAAAATCAATGAAAAAAGCCAAAAAAAAAAAAAAGGAGAGGAAATAGAATAATAAAAAACTACTCCAAAAGAAGGTTGAAAAAAAAAAAAAATGAAGGGGGAACAAAGCACAAAGCACAAAGAAAAAACCATGACAGACTTAGGTATGATCATGTTACACATAAATGGTATAAATGCCACAATTAAAACTTACAGTTTCTCAGGTTGTATAAAACCAAATATTGGGTTGGAAGACTCAATATTTTTAACATGGAAATTATCGCCAAATTGATTAATAGATTCAACATAATTTCAATCAAAATACCAGCAGGATTTTTTCTTGGAGAAGTTGGTAAGCTAGTCAATGATTCGAATGGACATGCCAAGGGCTCGAAAGAATTAAAAAAAAAAGAGAGAGAGAAAAGAAAAAAAAGAAAACTTTGGAAAACTGAAGGTAAGAAAAGGAAAAAAAATAATGCAGGTGTTGTGTACCAAATTCTGGATTCCATTCCCTCAAAATTCACACTGAAGCTCTCTTCTCCAACGTGGCTGTTTTAAGAGATCCAGCCTTTAAGAAAATAATTAAGGTGAAATGAGGTCAGACAAGAGGGCTGTAAGCTGGTAGAACTGACAGTCATGGAAGAGGGGGAGACACCAGGGATAAGAGCCCACAGAGAAAAGGCCACGTGAAGCAGCAGCAAGAGGGCAAACACATGCAAGCCAAGGAAAAAGCCCTTACGAGAAGCCAGCAGACACCTTGATCTTCAATTTCCAGCGTCCAGACATGTGAGAAAATACATTTCTATAGTTTCCGCCACCCAGTCTGTGGACTACGATACGTATCTTCAAGATTCATTACAAAGCTACAGTAATCAAGGTGGTGTGATATGCTATAAAGATAAGCAAATTGGTAAATACAACGTAACAGAGTATAAAACAGACCTGAAAATATACAGACAGCTGATTTGTTTTTTCATGCAGCTGATTTTTAAAAAAATTAAGATTATTTATTTATTTGAGAGAGAGAATGAGAGGGGGCGGGGGTCAGAGAGAGAAGCAGACTCCCGATGCAGGACTCGATCCTGGGACTCCAGGATCATGACCTGAGCCGAAGGCAGTCGCTTAACCAACAGAGCCACCCGGGCGCCCAATGCAGCCGATTTTTGACAAACGTGCAAAGTCAAATAAGTTGAAAAAAGCATAGGATTTTCAACACATGGTACTGGAACAATTAGATGACCATGTGCAAAAGAAAAGGAACTTTCATCCATACTTCATACTACAAAATTAACTCACAATGGGTCATAGACACAAATGTAAAAGTTACAACTATAAACCATCTAGAAGATATTTCTTTGTACACAACTCAAAGTAGACACAAAATAAATGTCCATAAACAGGTGAATGGATGAACTATGGTTTATCTACCTGTGCCATGTAACACAACTCAGCAATAAAAAGGAATGAACTAGTAATATTGGAAAAACATGATTATCAAAAAAATATTGATAAGTGAAAGGAGCAAGACCAAAAAGACTACATATTCTATGATTCCATTTTATGAAATTCTAAAAGACGTAAGCTATTCTGCCATCACAGAAAGGAAATGAGTGGTTGCCTGGACAGGACACAGAGGGGAGGGCTGTGAGGTGGGGAGTAAAAAGGGACATCAGAAAACTTCCTGAGGTGATGGATAAATTCACCATTTGATTGCAGTGATGATTGGTTTCACAGGTGTTGACATATCAAATTGCATTGAACCAACCAAATTGTACACTTTGAATTTGTGCAGTTTATTGTATATCAATTATACCACAATAAAAAATGGGATGTACTGCATATGGATATATCTTCTCTGCATAGAATGGTCGTTCCTAACAGAGTGCAACTAATTGTTACAATAAACACAATATTCTGCCCTGATTGATTCCAAAATCTAGGAAAAACTCAACAAGTAATACAGACTGAAGAAGGCCAGCATATCCTCTCAGAGGGCGCACGGTGTGACTTCAATAAAGTTTTCTGCTAAAACAGCGACAAAGTAGTCCTGGGACCTAATGACCTACCTGTCTTTAGGCGTAACATCAACTTCATTATATTCACATTACAAAAAAAAATTATGTATATCAGCATTATACATGAGCTACAGTGTAAATAAAAAAGCAAGAGACATGGTCCACCAATAAATTCTTAAGAAGCTTCTTGAAATTTTTCTAACATGTGGTAGGCATTTGATAAATATTTTGGAATGGATAAAGGAAGCATTCTAGCATTGAAGCTTCACTTTCTTTGTGACAAAAAGGAAGAACAAGGGCAACGCTCAGTAGGCCGGACAGAAACAATGCTATATGCATAGCTAAAATTCTACTTAAAATTGTGCATTATAACTGGATACCAGAGACATGTTAAACCAGAAAAAAGAAATCAGAGACTAGGTTGTCTCATTTAAGCAAAGCATCCAAAAATGAATGTAGTTTGCAAATTGCAGCCAAATCTACATAATTACTTGCTCTTAAGGATTCTGCTTTCTTTGAATATATTTTTTGCAAATTTCCTTGTAACTGCTACAGACAACATAGAGGCTCTCATTTTTTATGTATCAACATCAGTAGAGTAGATCAGTAGAATCCCTACTTGGCTTTCTGTTATTTAGCTTTCATTTCAGTTTAAGATTTCAACTGAAAAAAGATGGTGTTCAAAGCAGAATTCTATATTTTCACTTTTATTTTCATTGTACTGTTATAATACAATACTCTTATGCCTGGTGTCACTGTGATTCAAGTTGTATCAATATTCAATGATCATTCATTCATTTAAAATATTTATTGAACACCTACCAAGTGACAGGTGCTCTAGCAGGTAATGACACAAACAGTAACAAAAGACATTCTTCCTTCCAAACAGGAAAGGAAAAACTTAAAACTACAGGTTGGTACAAAGTATCAGTCGGGGAGGATAAACAAAGAGTCAGAATAAGCCTTTCCCAGGAATTGTTACTTCCAAGTAAGGTCTGAACATGAGTAGAACTTTACCAACAAAGGAAGGAGATCAAGATACAAGATAAGCATGAGATAGAATGAGGCACATCTGAGGAATTGTCATATTTAAGATATAGCTCATGGAAACAGAGAAGTGATTCCATGAACAGAATTTCTTCTTAATTTCAATACATACTTTTAAGTCCCAGCAATTGTTCAGAATATAGATTGTGGTATTTTCATCAAAGTGAGTCTAGATTTTACTATAGTACATTCTAAGGAGATCTTTTCCTTTGATTTAAATGTGTTACATGTGTTACACTTATCCAAATTCAAGGCATAAAACTGATACCATGTTGGCACCTTACCTGAAATGAGTTCATTAGAACACCGTGTTTGCAAGATCTTTATTTCCTGGTTATAAAATGCTTTATATCATGAGCACAATGTAAGTTATTACTTTGCCACAATTAAAAAGTTTCTAAAAGTACTAGAGTGGTAGATGGCTATATTCCTAGAAATACACAAAATTATAGAATAAACATGACATAAAATTCTGGGGAGCTTATTTTATTGTGTAGAATGCAATTTAAAGTATTTTGTATTAAAATAAATGTGACTGCATTATGGACGAGAATGTAAAATCTATATGATCCTTTGAAACATGAGCATTCAAAGAGAGTTCATATGTATAGTGGGTAATTTAAAATTATACTCCCTTTCCTTTTTAATCTCTTGTCCTATAAGGTCAGTAAATGGTGTATTAGTGATAAAATTTGAGAGCGGAAATTGATCATTTTGACTTATCTGTTTTTCATTTGTTTGGTAGCTGACTCTGATTATTCAGTAAATCTTCTTCTATATGAGAAAATGCTTAGATTTACATATGGTTTCCATAATGCAGATCTGAATCTTCTCCAAGGTCATTACCAAACACAAACCACTGATTCTTTAAAAAAAAAAATTGTATATGATGTTATTTTGGTTATAATTGCAGAGCAGAATTATAAATGTCAAACATTTATTCTTGATGGACTGCTTCAAGGACACGTGTGGAGGTTTGGAACCTGCTCAGGTAAATATCCTTCCAGAAAAATGAAAATGTTACTGAAGATATTAATTTTGCTTATATTTGTTCATTATCAAGTGTATCAGTTTAAACTAGACAAAATAAAAGAAAATATCTTTTAGTATTATTTTCTATTAATAATAAATAAAGACTAATAGAAAACTCATAATTATAAATATAACTAATTCTACATCTTCTAGAATAGTCCATCCTAATTTGTCTATTTCTTGTCTACTATAAATTGGTTTTGCTCCAGAATTTTATAATGCATCTTAAGATAAAATCATATTTGCTAAATACGTGAGAGAGTCATTTCCTCAGATTGATTATAAGCTCTTTAAGGAGTTGTTTATTCACTATTGCGAACCAAACATCATTCTGAAGGGTCTGTGCTGCCAGTGGTCCTGCTACAATGGATTGTTACTGTCTTCCATTAACTTTTACTACTGGAAGCATTCTAGAAACTCTTGGGTTCCATAATGGTCTTTTCTGCCCTGATTATGTAACAGCAGCCATATTTCCCTATGGTAAATCAGGATCCATCACCCCACCCGGTACGGTAACACCCTCCTATACCTGGTGTTTCAGTGGTATTAACAACACACAGTGCTCGTGGCCAAATGACAAGCTTACAATACAAAGATAGCATTGCTGTATCTATGGCAAAAGACTTCTCCCTTGGGAACTAGGAGAGCACAAAGTTGCTGAGAGAGAAGCACGTTTTTAAATGGATTATGAGGAGTAATAGTCAAAGGAATTATCCCCACTTTTAGCAGTCGACATGTTCTTGATTTGGGAGAAACTACATCTTATTTTGGACTTTGGTTCAGAACCTATGCCACATCCAGCAGAACTGCTCACTCCAGACGATGTTGTCTTCTGGTGGGTGCCTTGATATTATCTTCCATATGAAACTCCGAAATTCCATAATGGGGGCAGATTTGAGTGAAGGGGTGTGAGGTGAATCCAGCAAATTCTGTGAGGATAATTAATTTTTATTTCTATAAAATGAATTATCTGGTCAAAAATGTTATTTTACAGGATACCAGGAATGTGAGTGTGGTATTATACCAGTATATATATGGTAGTGCTGACAGAAATTTCCAGCAGAAAAGAGAAATGCGTATAAAGATGAATGTCTATTTCGATGAAGACAACCTGTTGCTTTCCCAATGATGGGAATGATTTTCTAGACCCCTCACCTCCACTGGGCGAAGGTTCATATAAGAAACTCAACATTGACATCTCCTGTTGGCAGTTAAGGCATTTAGCAGTAGTGATAGTTACAATAGATGGACCAGGGGTAGTTCATGTTGTTTCATCCTTTCTACAATGACCACTTTGCACCTGACTATGGGATGGCTGAGGAAAGTAGCTGACACACTTCCAAAGAATGGGCCATCTTTTCCTCCTGATTATTAAGAGCTTCCTCTTCAGTGGACCCTTTGGTGAACATTTAATTGTATACAGATGCCTTGCACAATGCTGCTGTTCTTAGGACTCCATCCATACACTTCGTTCCTACATATCCTAGTCCCCAGTGCAAAAAAATTCATGTTCTTTTCAAGTATTTGTTATCTGGCACACGTAAGAGCCACTGCTCATAAATGCCATATCATGGGCATTTTTCCAACCAGGCAAGATGCATCAATAGACTCATTGCTCAGATTTTTCACCAGTAGTTTGATTTCCCTCAATAAATTCCATAAAGCTCAGATAAAGAAAAAAACACATAATTATGTTAGAGATCTTAACACCTCTTTCTAAGTAATAGAAGAAGCAGATCAAATGAAGTTCAATAATATAGAGGATTTGAACAACACAATTAACCAACTGACCCAATTGATATTCAAAGGACATTACTTCCAAAAGCTGCAGAATATGCATTCTTCACAAGTACACATGGAATATTCATTAAAGAAGATACTATCATGCTATGAAACAAATTCTCCAAAAGTTCAATTGATTAAATCATACAAAATATACAATTAAAAACTAATGGAATTAAACTATAAATCAATAACAAAGAGATAACTAGAAAACAACCACATTTAGAAATTAAACAACACATTTCATCATAAACATGGTTAAAAGAAGAAAATACAAAGTGAACCTTTAGAAAATATTTTGAACTAAATGACAATGAAAATACAGCATATCAAAATTGGACAGTACAGCTAAAGCCGTGTAAAAATTTTACAGCTTTATATACACACAATAGAAACAAATAAAACCACCAGTTAGAGAAGTTAGAGTAACAGGGCACCTGGGTGGCTCAGTTGGTTAAACCTCTCACTTTTGATTTCAGCTCAGGTCATGATCTCAGGGTCTGGAGATGGAGCCCTGTGTTAGGGTCCACACTGGGCATGGAGTCTGCTTAAGATTCTCTCTCTCCCTCTCCCTCTGCCCCCGTCCCCACTCGCGTGTGTGTTCTCTCTCTCTCAAAATAAAATAAAATAATTATTTAAAAAAGAAAGAATAACCGAAAATGAAAGTCACAGTATCAAAAAAAGAATCATGATAAAACCAGAAGTCAATTATATGAAATTCAACATAGAAACCAAGAAACATGATAAGTAAATGTAAGGTGGCATCTGATTTGGGATCCTGGGACAGAAAAAGGAATATTAGGCCCTAAGGACACTTGAATGAACTATGGATTTGGTTAATAAGGTATCAATATTGACTCTTTAATTGTAACAATTGTACCATACTACTGAAATAGGTCAATACTAAGGCATTCTTTTCTACAAATCTGATTTTTCAGCAAATCTAATACTGTAGTAAACAGCAAAGTCTTTAAAAATTCTACAGTAAAAAAAAGCAAATGTACAATAGAGACACATCAAAAATGTCAAATATTGTTGGTTTTAAAAAATTATATCATCAATACTAATTAAGGAAATGTAAATTAGAATCACAATGGATAGTACTTCCTTTCTACCAGAAAAGTTAAAATTAGGAGCACTGAAACCACACGGAGTAAATGAAGATTGGAGAAACTTGATATCCTTACAATACTGTTGGGAGTTGAAATTTGCCTAATGATTTCGGAAAACCTTCTGCCAATATCCATTAAAAATAAGTATATAGTATACTACCGCTACCACTTAGAGGATAGAAAGCTGCAAACAATGATGTTCACACCCAAATAATGAAAGAGAAAGAGCTCAATAGTCTGCAAGACTATAACTTTTCATAGCATATTAGAGAGCCTAGGTTGCAAGGCAAATAGGTAACCTGAAATCCAAAGAAAGGCTTTACAGTAACTGTAATATGTTAAATGGCTTAGTTGATATCCATACCTCGCATAAAGAGACAAGGATTAGGGGCACCTGGGTGGCTCACTCATTAAGTGTCTGCCTTCGGCTCAGGTCATGATCCCAGGGTCCTGGGATCGAGCCCCACATCAGGCTCCCTGCTCAGCGGGAAGCCTGCTTCTCCCTCTCCCACTCCCCCTGCTTGTGTTCCCTCTCTCGCTGTGTCTCTCTCTGTCAAATAAATAATAAATAAAAAATTTTAAAAATAAAAAAATAAAAAAATAAAAAAAGAGACGATTATAAGCAGAAAAATGGAAAATATAAGCATAAAGAGATGAGGATTATAAGCAGAAAAATGGAGAATATAAGCAGAAAAATTGAAAATATAAGCAGAAAAATGGAAAAAAGTGGAAAATCCTAGAAATGAAAATCATAATATCAGAAATTAAGAATGCCTTCAAAAAACTATCAGCAACATTGAGGATAAGTCAACGATAGTCACTGAAACTAATGGACAAAGAAAAGAAAAAAGAATGGGGAAAAAATGAGCGGAACAACCAAGAGCTGTGGAACAATATCAAATGGTCTAGTATACATGTAAGACCCAGAAGGAGTAGAAAGAGAGCAGGGTAGAAGAAATATTAAAAGGGAAAATGACAGAAACTGTCCTCAAAGTAACAAAAGATAGCAAATCGCAGATTCAAAAGACTCAAAGAATCCTAAGGAAAATAAGGACCAGTATGTGTAATGCGTGCATACACGTACTTAGAAACGCCAAAAATTAACTGAAAATGTTGAATGTACTCAGAGAAAACAAACACGTTATACAGAAGAACAAAGAAAGTCAAGCAGTCTCAATATTTCCATGGTTATGTATTCAACAGAAATTCAGTGTTAAGAGAAACAGTTCAGAAACAAAAAATTACATACTGTATGGTTCTATTTATATAAAGCTCACAAATGAGCAGAATAATCCATGGTGATAAAAGTAAAAATATGATTTCTTTAAGGGCACTGACTTGTAGTGAACACAAATGAGCCCTCAGGAGCACTGGAAGAACTCTTTATCTTGATTTTGTATTTGAATTTTCCTGCTGTCTTTGTAAATTTGGCTGTCTATTTCTGTTTGATTTGTAGATGTTCTTTATATTTTTTGTATGGTGGTCTTTTAAATACACATATATTGAAAATATCTTCTACACTGCAACTAAGCTTTTAATTCTCTTAAAAATTTCTTTCAATGAGCAGAGAGCCTTAATCTTTAGGAGGTTCTATTTATATCATATTAAATTTCATTGAGTTTTTGCTTATGATTTGTATATAAGCAGCTTATAACTGAGTAAAAATTGAATTAATGTAACAGGAAAAAAGGAAGAAAATTGGAAATCTTACTAGAAAGAAAATGAAAACCTAAGAAAAATTAATATACACTTTAAAATCCTAATTACATTCTCACCAGAGTCTGTTGTAATTTGACAAAATCAACTTTTGAGTTTAAGGGGAAGAATAAATACTTAGTATTAACAATATAATTTATGCAAACGGAAGACTGGTGAGCATAAATCTACCTTATGACACATTACAAATAAAATAATCAAGTCAGTATTAGCATAGACTTAAGAAAAGGTAAGTGGAAGAATAGAGCCCAGAAATAGTTCCAGAATATATACATTTTGACATATGAAAAGGAAGATATTTAAATTCAACAGGAAAACACTGTCTAATTTAAAACCTATGGCTGGAAGAAAGGACTGTTTAAAAAAATTGTATAGAACACCTCACATTATACACAAAACATATTTCAAATTAATTAAAGATTACAATGTAAAAATAATTTTAAAAAGTTGCAAGATCTTAGGAGACCAAAGAAGTAACCTAGAAATCAGGGAACTTTTTAAAGCATGACAGGAAAATAAATGGCTACAGAAAAAAATGTATAGAAATATTTGTTATACAAAATGTAAAATTATAGGACAAGATACACTATAATCAACAGACAATGTATAGTTTGGGAAAATATTTGAAATGCATATAATTTGCATATATTACAATATTTATGTCATCTCTGATGTTTATTAGGGCTACCCTACTTCACTTTCGCAGTATGTATAAATGGCCTTGTGGTTTCTATAAATCCCTGGAGACTATAATGTGAATGGAAGCGTGGTTAGGCTCCCAGGAGCTGTTCATTATGGCAGTCATCAGAAAGATTTCCTACTTGCTCTTGTTTTTAAAAAATTGTTTAGATTTTATTTAAATTCAAGTTAGTTAACATATAGTGTATTATTAGGTTCAGGGATAGAATGTAGTGATTCATCAGTTGCTTACAACACCCAGTGCTCATTCCATCAAGTGCCCTCCTTAATGTCCATCACCCAGTTTCCCCATCCCTCCGCCCACCTCCCCTCCAGCAACCATCAGCTTGTCCCAACCTGCTCTCAGGTAAAAGAAAACCTAATAGAAAGGTTTGCACGGTGTCTTCAATAGACAACTTACAGAAGAGACAACAAAACAGCCATTAAAAACATAAATATATGGTGAGCTTCACTAGTAGAAACTGCAAATTTAATGGGTAGTAAGGAGGGCACGTATTGCATGGTGCACTGGGTGTTATACACAACTAATGAATCATCGAACTTTACATCAGAAACCAGGGATGTACTGTATGGTAACTAACATAATATAATAAAAAAACATTAAAATAAAAAAAATAAATAAATAAAAGAGGAAGGGAAAAATGAAGGGGGCAGGGAACAGAGAGGGAGAGGAACCATGAGAGACTATAGACTTCCGGAAACAAACTGAAGGTTTTAGAGGGGCGGGGGTAGGGAGATGGGTTAGCCTGGTGAAGGGGGTATTAAGGAGGGCACATATTGCAAGGAGCACTGGGTGTTATACGCAAACAATGAATCATGGAACACTACACCAAATACAAATGATGTACTGTATGGCGACTAAAACATAATGAAAAAATAAAAGAATAATGGATAACTCTATACAAATTATAAAAAATTAAATATTAATATTGGTGTTGACACCCATAGGGATAACAGTTAAACACATACAAGGATGCATAACTGGTATAAATGTAAATTTATATAGCCTCTTTAAAAAAATCTAGCAATGATCATTTATATTAAAAACAAATACTTCTATGACCAGTAATAAGACTCCAGGAAATCTACAGATTTATGTACAATTATTTATTTGTATGGTAAAAATTTGAGGGAAGGGATCTCTAAAATGAATGCTATGATAAATCTAATTGTAATGAGGGCAAATGTGCAATTGAACTAAAGCAGTAGTAGATAAAGTTACAGTTGATAAAATTTTGGGATATCCATACCATGCAAAATCTGATGCAGTTGCAAGGACTTAAATGTATGCCATTTGCCTTGAGGAAATTTCACAATATAATTTTAGAAAATCAAGGTGCAGTAACATGTATATGACATGAGCTCAATTTTATAAACAGACAAGGAAAATACCAATATAAAACTTTTATTTGACTTGTGAATGAACAATGAGAGCATATGGATTAATAGAAAGAGCAAGCAAAAACCAAAAAACAAAGAGGATAATTAAAAAAAAAAGACAATACCCAACTACAATAATAATATTACAACAGAAAGAAGAAATTCAGTCTAAAATAAATAATCATATTTATGTCAAAATCGTGTATGTGTGTGTGTATACATACATGTGTGTATCTACTCCTTCATCTGCCCATCTTGTGAAAGGTTATTGCTGATCATCTCTGATAATTGAAAATTTCAAGTGATTTTGACTTTCCTCTTACATTTTGCTATACTGCTTGAAGTATTTACAATAAGCATGAATTATTTATATAATCAGAAAGAAACAAGGAAATGTTTTTTATTTAATAAGGAAAATGTGTCGCCCATGTGTAATATTTAAATTTATGACTCAGAATAAGTTAGTCGTTGTAATACCCCACCCCTATGATTTGTCACATTCAGAGAGCCTCTTGCATAGGTAATTTTCTATCTACAACCATGTGACTGTCTCTCTGCTTTAAAGGGTTGTTATTACAGCACTTCCCTCTGACACACCTTGGAGCCACTGCCCACTTGATTAGCAGGTTCCATGCCACATGTAATAACTGATACTGCTCTGCAAGCCTCCTGCTCCTGCATTTGCTACTCTCCTTGGTTTCATGGAATGCATTTGCTCTTCTCAATGACCTCCAGTTCTGTCTTTTCCCTTCATATAGTGAACAAGTTATTATTCATTAAGTAGTTCGGTACAACACCATGTTTGGCAGTTCCGGAAATGTATTATTATCTGTGCTGTAATGTTTGAGCAGTTGAAATGTGGCTAGTGCAGTCAAGGAACTGGCTTTTACAACCTTATCTAATTTGGACTTATTTAAGGTTATGTAGTCACATGTGGCCAATGGATACCATATTGGACAGTGCAGCTTGAGAGCGATTCTTTCAGTGCCATTGGATGAATAACACTTCTTCTTTTAGGCCACCTCTCTCACTTTCCATAAACACCCAGGCCTCGTAAGTGTGGCTGTGATGCGTGGCCACCATCTTGCTCCAGTCATTTAGATTGCTTTCAAGCCTTTTCTTCATTTATGATGATTTGTTTTTTGGATGCACCTTATCTTTTCCTCTAATCAGGACTCTGCTATGTTATTCTTATCACGTAGGGAAATGTGTTTATAGCAAATGATTGCTATGGGTTGCATATGAATTTCCTTTCACAGGGATTCTGGACCCCAACAACTCAAGGGCTATGACTGGGCCTCCTTTTTAATGTTAATAAATATTTTTGACAATTGCAAGAACAAATAACTAAACATTTTTTGAAAGGGGCTGGTCTGCTAGAAGCATATTGGATGTGGCATGACCTAATTTTCCCTGCGAGCCCCTTAGATCTTCATCTCTGAACCATGCAAAATTGTACACACGGAAACATTTCTCAGTTAGGGATGCTTCTACATACCCATGATGCAGGGGAATTTAAATGCTTTTTCTCTAGCAGGTGCCACAAAGAACACCAAGGACCATAAACCTTGGATGGACTGGCAATCTAGGAGTGGCCACCATAGGACTGGCCTAATGTTCGTTTCCTCTGACCCAATTCTGTCACTTTCCATAAGGCAAGCCAGATCCATATGTAGGGTCAGGATTTGCTTACTCATTTGTCTTACCACTAGTTCAGCGTGTCGTTTAATTTCTTTTATTATCTGTGTGGACACTTGGCAGTTACTTCTTTTAGACCCTCAAAACACAAGTTGCACACCCCTTTCTGAGCAAGGAGAGGCAATGCATATAGCACTCTGATCCAGTGTGGAGACACGAGCCAGCCAGCCTGAAACTGAGCCTGGCTTCTCCAACTTAAATCATTCAGTGTACTTGAGTAAGTTTTTAATCTCTGTCTCCCTGTCTTCATCTTAAATGAGGAATAATAATAGTATATGGATTTCATAGGGTTGTTGAAAGGGTGAAATAAATTAATATGTAAAGCCCTGATAACAATGTCTGGCAATATTACTGATCCTATTAGTTGCAACATTAATTCTCATTATTTCCTGTTCACTTCCTAAAGGTGAATATGCTTATAATATTCAGGAAGAAAGCCCTGTTGTCCAGAGATTTTCCTTCTATGGGCAACTATACGTCTTTCATTTTTGGCAAGAAAAATATGCCCCCCTACACCTATACACACATCTTCTTAAAGTTAATAACTAGAATAACTTTCATAAATAAAATGCAGTTGTTCTATTATGTTGCCTATTAAAGCTGAAGATATGCTTTCATTCAGAATAGCATTTACTGTTTCATCATGAAATTAGCTCCATGCCCAATTTTCACAAGTGCTGTATTGACAAATGAATGATCTTAAATTTGTAGCATAACACAGACATTCTGTTTTGTTCTGTAGAATCAAATATATACAGGGACAGAGCAAGGGTGTGGAAACTATAACCCATGCCCATTTTGATGTCTGACATAAAACTATTTCAAAATCACTTTGCCATGAAAATTACCCTCTTGACTATTGTTGAGTCTCTATAAACATTGGGATGTATAAACTATGGCTAACAGATAGATGAAAGAATGTTGCTAATGAATTATGGACAGTTCTAAAACTCCTTGAAAATCATGTGACCTGAAGGTTTCCAAGACTTGTCTGGTAAAGGCTGCCTACAAAGCAGAGATAGTGGAATTTTCTCAGTCTTGTTGCCAATGACAGAGATGGCATGCTAGAAGGGGGAGTCAAGATCTGACTTGATTCAAAGCTTAGAAGGGAGATATTTATTCAATCAGCCTAAAAAGCTGCACGGTCAATGCAGAGGCTAAATAAATAAATAAGGACTGGCAGATGAAAAGACATGAGAAAACCAAGAACAAGCCTATTATGGGTGGTTCTGGAGCTAATTTCGTGATCTATGAAGTCTTCCTTTTCTGGGTTAGCACATTTATTTCCATAAGCTTTAAATGTCTTCATCTTTGGACTTATCTCTACTCCCTTACTCATTAACTTCCATCTGGACCAAATCTTTGTTCACTAGCCGATAGCTGTCCAAAAATTAGATATATGCCTGAGGAGAGTCTCTATGAGCTAAACACTCATCTTTAGATAAGCTTCTAAAGATTATGATAGTGGTAGTGGTAGGGAGAGAGGCTGGAAGTAAGGCATCTTTTAGTTATGAACTGGAATGGTTTATTATAAAGTTATCTCTTGAATATCTCTTGGGTGGAGAGTGGTAGTAGACAAAGGTAATTTTTTTTTTAATGAATAGTGTTGAATGTCATAAAGCTAAATTTTTAGAATAATTGAAAAACAAATAGAACCATTTATTTAGGAATAAAGCATGTCCAGCATAGGGTGGGTAACCATCCTGGTTTGTCCAAAACTGATTGTGTTTTCAGGATACAGGACTTTTAGTTTTAAAACTGGGAATATCTTAAACCAAGACAAGATGGTCATCCTAGTCAAGCATCTAATAGTGCAGTATTTTCAGTGTAGCCATCATAACTAAAATGGCTTCATGGCTCAAGAATAGTCAAAGATCCAAAACAGGGTCCATAGGTGACCCTCTAGAGACATTCAATAAATGGACTTTGTCTTTTTTCTATTTTCCGGACAGCATCCTTAAAAATATGTAATATTTTTTTCTGGATTTCTATCAGTTAGGTATCCCTGGTAACCTAAATGAGTTTTTTTGAAAATCTGCTTCCTGATAACTAAATATAAAAATAGCGGAAGTTCAATGTAAACCATCTTCTGGTCTTTTGAGGCAGTAATTTCCATGATAGCCTAATAGAGGTTGTGTCTCTTAGAATTATTTTTCAGTATCTTGAGAAAATGTTTGCCAAAGTGATGTCCTATCAATAAAAGACATCTTCAAAATTTCTAAGTGTTGGTCTATATAAAAGATCTGAATACCTTACAAATCTTGGAGGAGACAGAATTCTCCAGAGTAGATGAAGAGGTATAAAATGAGTATATACTAAGAAGGTTCTATCTCTATCAATGGATTTAGATGCTTTTGACAACCCATAATTAAAAGGATAGAGGTTGGCTATGAAGACTCAAGAAGTAGACTGAGACATAGTACCTACACTGTGAATGTCTACTCCCATTGCTGAGAGTGCACAGAGAACTCCTTTTTGTTCTAACACTCTTGTTCAGCCATGCGCACTGCCCATCCCTGCAATATGGGAGGGCTGTTGAAAAAAACATGATTCAATGTATTTTTCCACCTTCTTAATCAGTGTTGGATTGATCCCACAAAGATCTAGCCAATACCTAGTGAATTTTACCAGAAAGAAAATGAGAGGAAGGAAGGAAGGAAGGAAGGAAGGAAGGAAGGAAGGAAGGAAGGAGAAGAAAGGAAGGAGAAGAAAAGAAGAAAGAAAGAAAGAAAGAAAGAAAGAAAGAAAGAAAGAAAGAAAGAAAGAGAAAGAAAGAAAAAAAGAAAGAAAGAAAGAGGAAGAAAGGAAGGAAGGCGGAAGGGAAGGAAGAAAGGAAGGAGTCACTCTTATTCAAGATCAAATGAAATACCTAGAAAAAAAATAAATTAGCAGAAACTAAAAGTTCTGTGATCCTGCCAGAAATATAGAATTTCTTAATTTGTGCCCTCTACTTGAACTGTACATTAAGAAGTTGGAAAACTGTGTTAGGAACATCTTATAACATATGCAAAGAGAAATGTTTAGGGACTCTCCTTTCACCTTTCCTTTCTTTCTTCCTTCCTGAAATATTATTTGAACAAGTCATTTCCAGGCAGGAATACAAGATTTTATAAGAATGTAAAAGAAAGAATAGTTGGATGGAACCAAACTCCAGTAGATTTGCAGGTGTAAGGTAAAATGTTTTGATAAATTTTAGAAAGTTTCTGTATTCCTGGTGAATAAGTAGCTGGAGTTCACCTGTTGACAGTTATGGGAGCAGAAGGAGTGTTTGATTTTGGATAAATGGGCAATGTATGATATAGTTAGTGTAGATAATATAATGCAATTTTATCAGATAAATATTGGACATTATCCCATATGAAGATTCTAGTTATGGGGAGTGATCTTGAATTCATAGTGGTACCAACTTGCTAAGTTAGATAAACTTCTCTACCTGTGTTCGGCTACCCAGAAGAAAATAAATCAGAAGAACAAGAAAAAAAAATAGACCTTGTAATTGAATTCAGAAAGCTAAAGAGTGAAGACAGAAGAGGAAAAATAATAAGGGAAAATAAAAGTATTAAGATGGCTAAAAATATTAGGTGAGATTAGTTGGCCAGATGAGCTAGAAGGACAGAAAACACAATACTTAAATTAGCGATTTGGGATATGGAGCATTGGTTCCACATGTGTACTGGAAAAAGGAACATTTAGTTTCTATAACTAAGAATACAGAGAAATTTGTTTGTAATGTTCTAGAAGGCAGACAAAAGGGGTTCAAGAGGAGGTAGGAACATGAGAGACTATGGACTATGAGAAACAAACTGAGGGCTACAGAGGGGAGGGGGGTGGGGGAATGGGATAGACCGGTGATGGGTAGTAAGGAGGGCACATATTGCATGGTGCACTGGGTGTTATACACAACTAATGAATCATCGAGCCTTACATCGAAAACCGGGGATGTACTGTATGGTGACTAACATAATATAATAAAAAATCATTATTAAAAAAAAAAAAAAGAGGAGGTAGGAATAGAAAACAAGGTCAGGATGGAGGAAGTTATGGAACATTATGCAATGATATGCTCCTAAAGAATAGATTGCTAGCCAAAACCACGAGTGTGAGTTGGTTAGGCAATGGGGAGGATATTAATTACCATTCTTACATGCAAATAATAGAACCCACTAGAGTTGGGTAGAATAGAATAGAATAGAATAGAATAGAATAGAATAGAATAGAATAGAAAAAGGTTTGAATAGAAAAAGGTTTATTAAAGAACCAGAGAACAACCACTGGGTCCTATGCAACTAAGAAACAGAGCTAGGGACAAGATAGAAGAAACGTACTATCAATGACACTTTTAGGATTACTGTCCAGGATCTGAACATCTGATGCCACTCATTGGAAGCTAAAAAATACCTGCCATGGTTGCCTTGAATAACCAAGTGCCTCTGTTACACTGGCACCCTGTAGATCAAACCACTCATGCACACCATGTTGTTTTTGTTTTGTTTTGTTTTGTTTTGTTTTATTATTATATGTTAGTGACCATATGGTACATCATTAGTTTTTGATTTAGTGTTCCATGATTCATTGTTTGCGTATAACACCCAGTGCTCCATGCAATACGTGCCCTCCTTAATACCCATCACGGGGCTAGTCCATCCCCCCACACCCCTCCCCTCTAAAACCCTCAGTTTGTTTCCCAGAGTCCATAGTCTCTCCTGGTTCATTTCTCCCTCTGTTTATCCCCCCTTCATTTTTCCCTTCCTTCTCCTACGGATCTCCCTGCTATTCCTTATGTTCCACAAATGAGTGAAACCCTATGATAATTGTCTTTCTCTGCTTGACTTATTTCACTTAGGATAATCTCCTCCAGTCCCATCCATGTTGATGCAAATGTTGGGTAATCATTCTTTCTGATGGCTGAGTAATATTCCATTGTATATATGAACAACATCTTTATCCATTCATCTGTTGAAGGGCATCTCGGCTCCTTCCACAGTTTGACTATTGCGGACAATGCTGCCGTGAACATTGGGTGCACATCAGGTTGTTGACTTCCATACTTAAGACCAATGCAGATGAATATGTACAGAGGAACATAAGGCACTGCAGAATTTCATGTTTCAGCTTTTGAACCCCCATAGAAAGTCAGATAATCTTAGAATGGGTGCTACTGTATCTGTCCCAAGGTGTTCAGATTTGAGTATTAATTGATGGAACAAGAAATGAGGATCATGATGAATTTAAACTGAGCCAAATGGAGAGAAGTCCTTGCTTCTTTTGCTTTGCATTTTTTTAGCCAGATAACAGTAGTCACATCACACAAGATTCAGTAGAGTATATGACTCATTTTTGCCTCTTTCAACTTTGTACATCGCCAGTCTGAGAGACAGCAGGCTAGGCTTGTACACCTGATGTGTGGCCTCTTTCTCTTTTTTCAAAAGGTTGGGCATGAAGAATTCTACCATCAATTTGTGCAAGAATGGATCATAAATATAAATATGAGACAAAAGTACACAACGTTTAAAAAGAAATTATAGGAGTAAGTCTTCGTGACCTTAGTTCAGGCTCTTGTTTCTCAACTATGACATAAAATTCTAAACTACAAAATAAAAAAATAGATAAATCAGACATCATCAAACTAAAAGATTTTGTGCTTCAACGATACCACTGAGAGTGCGAAAAGACAATTCACAAAACAAGAGGAAATATTTGCATGTCATATATCTGATAAAGAACTTATATCCAGAATATATAAAGAACTCTTAAAATTCGACAATAGAAAGACATAATGCAATCTTAAAATGTGCAGAATATTTAGAAATTTCTCCAAAGAGGATATACGAATGGCCAATTAAGCACAGTGAGAATTTGCTCAACATCATTAGTCCTTAGGAAATACAAATCAAAAACCACGATGAAATATCACTTCCCATCCATGAGAGTAGTTAAATTTTAAAAAGGCAGTCAATAACAAGCACTAACAAGAATGCAGAGAAATTGGAGCTTTCATACATTTCTGGTGGGACTATAAAATGCAGCCACTGTGAGAAACAGTTTGGCAATTCCTCAAAATGTTAAAATGTAAAGTTTCTATATGATCCAACAATCTCACTTTTAGATATGTACTAAAGAGAAAAACATATGTCTACAAAAAAATGTATACAAATGTTCATAGTAGCATCATGTATAATAGCTAACAGGTAGATGTCCACCAATTGATGAATGGGAAAATAAAATGTGGTCTATACCCCACTCAGTGGGTGTATTACCTGGCAATAAAAAGTCACCAAGTACTGATACAGGTTATAACATGGATGAACCCCGAAAATGTTATTCTAAATGAAAGAAGCCATCACAAAATACCACATATTGTATAATTCCATTCATATAAAATGTCCCCCATAGGCAAATCTGTAGTGACGGAGACTAGATTAGTAGTAGCTGAGGGCTGGGGAAAGGAGAGAATGTGGAATGACCACCAATAGGTATGTGGTTTCTTTTTCAGGTGATGAGCTATTCTAAAATTAGATCATGATGATCAACACACCATTCTGTGAACACACTAAAAGCTATTGAATTATAGACTTTAAAATACATTTAAGATACAAACATAAAATATATCTCAATGATGCTGTTATAAAAAATATATGATATTCTCAGTAACATGTACTTGCAGGTCCCAAAAGTGAACTAACAAAATAGTAGCATCCTTGGTCATTTTAGATGACCTTTGTTTCCATATTCTTTCTGCACTGCTACCTTCTTTGCCTAATTGCCTGTTTTGAACCTGTGAAATACAGCTGCTGTATTTTCCTCTTTAGAATTGACCTCTGTGCCAGATATTTTGCAGGGCACCCTTGTCACAGAGACCTCCTGGTCATGATAGGAACTGTCACTCCCTAATCACTGTTCCCGGAGAACACAATATTGAATGGGGAAAATCCATCCCAGTCTGTTGGGAAAAGGATGCCCATGCATATTAATGCTATCTCCTTTAATTCAGAGTTTCTCATACCAGCACAATGCCATGCATTTTAAGGAATTAAGACATATTCCATTCAGTCCATTTTCCTTACTCAGATGCAACTCATTGTTGATATTTAGGGTGCCAATTTGAAAGAAAACCTGTATATGTGATGATCATAATCACATGTATTATCACATTATCACACCTAACATGGGGCACAGGTAACTAAGGAATCTCCTCTACACCCCCCCCTTCCCTGCTTTGAGGATACTTCAATACATTTTTGGCTGATCTTGATTCTATATTTGAAATACGTGCACATTTTGCTCAGTCATGAGGTATAAGGACCTAAGTGCCAGAGCAGCATAGGTATTAAGTTGTTTGTGAAACATTTCTAAGTTGGCATCTGAAGATAAATGGCCCCAATCTACTGAACACATTTAGTTTGTGGGAGACACAGCTAATGACATATCTACCTGTTCACTACTATGGAAAGAGCCATTTCTAAAGAAGAGATAAATAACAATATTAATGCATTTCCACAATCGATGTCAACAGAGTGAGCATGTTTCGAGGGAGACTGGTTATACCTGTACTTTGGTGTTCAAGAGACATGGCGGAACTCCTCCTGGGCAATAATAGTATAGGCACTGCCTAGATATGATGTGCCCAGTAGTGACAGGGAACACTGTCAAGTTCAGCCTTAAGCCACTGCTGAGCCTGATTTTTCTAGTCAGGCTGGCAAGGATTTTAGTTGCTAGACAAATTGAATGTATTTTGAGCTCATACAATTTCTCTCCACAGTGATTTCTGCAGTGCTGCTTGCTGTCACAGCTCAGGATTTTTTTTCAACTATTCCCACCCTGGGAAAATATGTGATGATCATCAAAGTTTCTTTTGTTCCAGAGATGCAAGGCCATCAGGCAAATAAAAATACCCAAAAATTCCTGTGGCTTGCCAGATACCACTACTCTATTTTTTCATGCATATTATTTTATTAATGAGACATCTTAAAAAGGAGTGTGTCCAAACATCTAACGCTGCTACCACTAGACACACTCTCACCTCAGCCTCTATAAATCCCAGGTCTGCTACATCTTCAATGTATGTTTGTGGGCAAGATGTTTTACCTCCCTGTAGCTTCTCATCTGAAAATGGGGAGGAGTGTTAACAATGATTCTTAATAAGGTTATTAGGAGGTTAAATGAGTTAATAAGGTAAAAAAACCAAAACAAAACACAAACCACTGCCTAGAATAAAGCAATCACTCAATAAATATTATAATTATTTTACATATTATTGTCTTGGCTTTCAGATCTGGTTTCTCTAGTCATGATTTTAGATCTTCTTTTTAGACTATGACATAAATCTTTTCCCATTATGTCTTCCCACATGGGACTCCCTATGATGATTCTTACTCAGTTCTAGAGAACCAATCCTTATCTCTAATCAGTGAGTTATCTTGCAAATCCCAAGCAAGAAATCAGGAGAAGGGCAGATGTTATTAGATAGGGAAGCAAGAGAGATTGTGGGATTCAGACACAATGGGCCAAGTACTGTTCTAGCAAAGGGAAGACGCAGCATCTGCTAGGGGTGCATGTCTTGCACAGATAGGTGAATTTTGTCCAACTCAGGGAAGGTTCTGAGAGGCCCAAACTGCGCAGGCACTAACATAAACCTGTTCCCAAACACAAGGTGGAATTTTGTCTTTGGTGCTGCTTGCATGGGTATAGAACTAATGTTGCAGCCTAATGTCAACTAACAAAGTTTTAGTAGAGGCATTAGTATAATGTGAAACTGTACAAAACTTAGAATATTGGACTAATTCTCTGTTTCAGCTCGAACACCCCCTCCAACACACACACACCCTTCCCTACACAGACACACTCAGATACACACACATTTACTCACCTAGCCTATGTAACCCCACTTTCAAGAAGGTATTTCTTCACACATACAATCCATAGTCATTTCTAACATGCATTTATGTCTGTGTTGTATTTTATATGTGGAATATATGTCTAATCTGCTTCTTTGACTCGGAAACTGTGTGGTGCCTTTGTTCGAAACAGAACCAATTGTGTCATATTGAATTTAATAAATATAAACCCAATACTTGACTCTGCTGCTGTCATTCACATTCTCTAAATCAACTTTAGCAAGTTCTCCTGATTATTTATAAGATACACTCCACTAATAAGATATATACACCTGTGCACTTTTGCCCAGATGCAGCACACAAAAAAGAAGCTTTAAAAAAGTAGATTAGGAAGGACTGATCATTTTGTCACCGATAAGTATTTATTAAAGACAAGTGTTTTATGAAATGTAGAAAATTAAACTAGCTTCTACTTTAGGGGGTTGATTAAACAATTCTTTATAGGAATGTATGGATTTGAAATGCTTTTAAAATCTTATTTCATTAATATAATTACCATTCAAAATTAAGTTACATAGAGTATCTCAATTTGTTGCTCATGGGATATGATCTCTCTTAGTTTAAAATTACATTATACTTAGGAAAGCTTCAAACTATCAGGTTAACTTGTTTGGCAGAATGTTAGATTAATTCTCTAATTCACTGAAATATCTATTGCCTTTTTCAAAAGAATTGACTGTAATGAATTAGAGCGCTAATCTCAACAATTTATCACTAAAACGAGGTCATCACACTTAGCAGAATATTCAAGACTCCTAGTACATGACTAACATTTTCTTTATTATAGGAAAACATGTATTTTCTACATAATATCTTATCATATTTTAGTGGTTTTTAAAATATACTAAGGAACTGATCTATTATAAGATTGAAGTCAGTTGTAACAGTGTGCTATAAATTATTTGTAGCAAGTTATTAAAAATCTTAACGAACAGTTAATATGGTAGTATGATATACTGATAATAGAGAACAATGATGTAGCCATCCTCTAAAATTTCAATTTTTTTTTTGAACAGCTAAAAACAATTGCAAATTAGAAATTGTTTTCATCTTGGATATGTGTGAAGCAAAATAATGATGTCAAGCAGTGAGTGTTAATATATTTTTAATTAATAATGGAAATACTTAACTAAAATTTATTGAGTTTTTAACTTCTCAAACATCGGGACACTTGGGTGGCTCAGTCAGTTAAGTGTCTGCCTTTGGCTCAGGTCATGATCTCAGAGTCCTGGGATGGAGGGCTTGCATAGGGCTTCCTGCTCAGTGGGGAGCCTGCTTATCCCTATGCCTGCTGCTCCTCATACTTGCTCACTCTCTCTCTCACTCTTAAATAAATAAAATCTTAAAAAAAAATTCTCAAATATCACTTAAGTTTATACAGATATATTGATCCAGAATTGATTTTGTTAATCTAAGAGACATATAGGCAAAATTAAATTATAAAATAGTATGTTACCAAAACACTTAAAATAAAGGAAAAGTGGCAAAACAAGCGAATAAAAATAAGACCATCTTTGATTTCAGCAAAAACCAATACACACCAAGGCCAGGGTCTTGGGAATCAGCACGAAATCATCAGAATGGTTGGGTTGTGCTGTCAATTTGCACCCAAGCTTATGACATGTGTGTATTATGTGTGTGAGACTCTTTCCTGGTAAAATGTCTATCCTCAATTCTGTAGGATATGGACTTCTCATGTTACTCCTCATTATCACTCTTTTTTTAATCTCCCCATTCTCCAGAGCTGCTTACCACTTCACCACTGGAAACACAGGCCTGCCTGTGAGTACCAGCTGGGGGGCTGGCACTGTTACCCCTGCACAACAGCCTTAAAGCTTCTTCTCCAACGACATTTTGGATCTGATTTGCTCCTGTATGCAGTGTTTTCCTGCTCCACCAATCCAAATGCAAATCAGAATGTCATGTATCCCAAAACCTAGTCTACACCATCTTCTAGAGTCTGAATTTACTGTTCTGTTGTTTTTCAGAGAGCCCTCATTTATTGTTGTATTTCGTCCTGTTCTGCGATTTCTGATTGTAAGCTTATGTTTGCTGAAACTTGAGCTGTGTAGATGCTCTAAGGCCTGGGCTGAAAATATATCTCTATTGAACACATGTATCCTTTTCTTTTTCTCTTACTAAAATTATTTTAAAATATTTATTATGGGGGGTCTTTTAAAACTTTAAACAATTTCAATTCAGTTTGAAATGTCATAGAATATCAGGAAATATATTTATATTCCACTACCAAAAACAAATTTCAAATGTAAAATTATCTTTGTATTTGTGCAAATATTTTGTTTCCTAGTTCAACAATTAAATAAGCAATCATGTGTTCCTCCAATGCTTGAGCTTTTTTCTTTGTTTAACAGATTTTTCATGGTCCTTCCAACCTTTCATGGACCCTGGGCTTTGTCTGTTGGTCCCCCACATAGCAGTGAATATGAAATGTTATGTTATCAGGGATTAGCATATATCCTTTGGTGACTTCAGAGCAAGCTCACTGAAATTAGCTTTCACTGTGGCCCTGTTGGATGTCTTTCTTTTCTTGGGTTTACAATAAAAAAATCCAATATTTTTAATGCTTAATAGCATAGAGTAGGTAGACTCAATATGATTAGAAATGTTATTATGAGCCTGAATCTCTACCCACAAAGTCAAATATAAAGGAAAGATCCATATCTTTATGTTTTTTTTTTTTTAAAGAAACTTTATTATTATATGAAACTCCCTGTCTGGAATGATGAAAAATTCCTTCCCAATCAATAGTCAGGGAGAGGGGAGAGGGAGGTCTGTATCCTTAGGTTGCGAAAATTCTCATTATGTAGTGCCAACACATCAGAGAGGTCTCTTCCCTTGTTATGCATGATTCTGCCTATGTCCCCAGTGAGACATTTACTTTCCTATTTGACTCAACGGCTTCAGCTTTGGTCACCCTGCACTCTTAGTACCATGACTGAGCCTATTAAATAGCAAATGTTTACTCTCCTTAAATGTACCACATTAACATTAACTCAGAGATTTGGCCACTTTCTGGGAAAATACAACAATGACTTTTTCAGTTCACTTGGAATCAAATAAAATCTTCCTCTGGACTCCAGGAAAATGTATAATCAGACTCCTGTCTTTGTTTTAAAACAGATCTATCACTTTGCCCCCTCTGCCCCTCCCCCGGCTTATTGTGACCTAGGCACACTAGCCCGTTCCTAAATTATATCAAGCTCATTCTTACCATAAGATCTTGATACTTACTTGAAAATCTACTTTATAAGATATTTTCTACTTTATAAAGAAGTTTATAGTTTTACATTTTACATTTACATTTAAGTGATTCAATTTGAGTTAATTTTCATATAAAGTGCAAGATTTAGGTGAAGTTTTATTTTTTAAACTACACATTTCCAAGCCCTCCAACACCATTTTTTTGGAATGGCTACATTTCCTTCATTGACTTGCTTTTGGACCTTTGTTAAAATTCAGTTGAGCATATTTGTGTGGGTCTGCATCTGAGTTCTAATTTTTTGTCCATTGATCTATAAATCTATCTCCCTGGCAATACCAGATTACAAGACTTGATTACTGTAGCTATACAGTGAGCCTGCCCATCAGATAGACTGATTCCTCCACTTCTTTTTCTTTTCAAAATGGTTTTGACTATTCTATCTTATGCCCTTCCATATAAACGTTAGGATAAATTTGTCTCTATCAACAACAACAACAAAAACCAAAACCAAAGCCAAAATTAAAACCAAAAACCTTGTGGGCATTTTGAAAGCAATTGGATTAAGCCTGAAGATCACTTAGGAGAGATTTGACATCTTTCCTATGCTGACTCTTCTGATCATGAACACAGTATATCTTTCCGCTTATTCAGTATTGTTTGACTTTTTAAAATTAGCCATTTGCAATTTCAGATACAGATTCTGTGCATGCTTTGTTAGATTACCCGAATATTTAATGTTCTGTGGAATAACTGGAAATCACACTGTTTTAAATTTTAGTTTCCACGTGTTCATTATCTAGAATTGCTATTGCTTGTTGTGTGTTCATCGTGTACCTTTTGATGTTGGCCAACTCACTTTTTTGGTACTAGGAAAGTCTGTAGAACATATGTCACCTGCAAAAAGGGGCAGTTTTATTTCTTCCTTTCTATTCCATATTCCCTTTATTTTCCTTGCTTTATTTTGCTGTCTAGAACGTCTAGTATTATGTTGTATTACACATATTTTGACATGTGTTTTCATTTTCATTCAGTCCTATGTATTTTTACAAATTTCCTTTGAGGCTTCCTCTTGAACCCAAGGATTACTTAGAAGTGTGTTATAATTCCCAAGTGTTTGAAAATCTTCTGCTTGTCTTTATGTTATTGATCTGTAGTTTGATTCCCTGTGGTCAGAGAATATATCCTGTATGGTTTCAATTCTTTTAAATCCGTTGCTATGTGTGTTATGGCTTAGAATGTAGTGCATCTCGATAAATGTTCCATAGACCTTTAGAAAAATGTGTGAATTTTGCCTTTTTTTTTTTAAGTGGCGTGTCTATGTATACGGAGTAGATCGTGTTGTTTGCTTCACTTTATTCTTGCTGCTTTCTCTCTAATTGCTCTGACAGTGAAATGATGTGATCCTCAACCATAATTGTGTCTGTTTCTCTTTTCTGCTCTTTTCTCGGTTCAGCTCTACCAGTTTTGCTTCGCGTATTTTAAGGCTCTGATATTTGGAGCACACACATTTAGGACAGTTCTGGCCTTCTAGTGTACTGATCCTTTTATCATTATGTAAGATGCCTCTGGTACTTCTCTCTGAAGTCTACTTTAACTGATATTTAAAAAGCCACACCTGGTGTGATTTGTTTGCTTTAATTGTTGCACGACCTCCTTTTACATCCAAATTACTGATGCCATTGCATTTTAGACTGAGTTTCCTACAGATAGCATAGAGGTAGGTAGGCCATGTTTTTTAAACACGCCAACATCTTTCTTTTAATTAATGTATTTAGATCATCTACATTTAAGATAACTAGTAATATGTTAGGACTTAACTCTGCCATTTTATTATTTGTTTTCTGTTTCTCCTCTTTCTCATTCCTTAGTTTCTGTTTTTCTTGTCTTCCTGTGGGTTACTGGAGCTTTGTTCCAGGTTTATTCTTGATCTGTTCACAGTATTTTTCAGTCTATCACTTTGAATAATTATCTTGGTGGTTTTTCTAGGTATTACAATACACAAATGCCACTTACCAAAATACAAAATTTGACATTTTACTACACCTAATGACATGTGGGAACCCTATATCTTTTTAGGTCCTTTTCACTTCCCCACTTTTAAAATGTACTTGTTTCAAGTATTTCCTTAACCTACATTGAGTTCTGTATCAAATCATAATTTTTGCTCCAACAATCACATGTGATTTAAAAGCTCATGAGAAAAAGGCTAGTCTATTATATTATTGCCTCTAATGAGCTCATTATAGTATTTGTTGTTTTCTGAAGTTCCAAGTCTTCTTCTGTTATACTTTCTTTTCTGTTTGGGGAATTTCCTTTAGCCACTCTTGAACGGTAGGCATGTATTACAAAGTCTCTTTGTTTTCCTTCATTTGAGAATGCCTTTTTTCCTGTTCATATTCCTGAAATATGTTTTTATTGAAGGTCGTCGATAATTCTTTTCTTTCAACAATTGATTTGTCCATGGTTTTAGATGACAAATCACTTGCATTCGATTGATATCCCCCTGTGAATAATGTGTTCTTATTCCCTCATTATTTTCTGTGTTATATTTTGTTTTGTTTCCAGTTTTTAGAAGTTTCATTATGATGTGCTTTGATTGGGTTTCATCAGGATTATCTTCTTGGGGGCACACTCAGCATTTTGACTCTGTATGTTTATCTTTTTTTCATAAAATTTGGGAAGGTTTCAGCCATTATTTCTTCAAATACTTTTTAGTTCCTCTCTCTGCTGTCCTCTGGCACCCTGATGTTAGCTCTTTTTTTATAGTCTCACAAGACAACTTTCTAAGTTTCTTTTCTTTCTTTTATTTTAGAGGAAGTAAATATTGTTGCTCTGTCCTCGGGCTCACTGATTATATCCTCTATCATCTTCACTCTAGTAGCAAACCTGTCCAATGAGATTATTTTCATTCTTTTACTTTTCAGTTCTGTAATTTCTACTTGGTTCTTTCTTTTTATAATTTCCATTTCTTTCCTGGAATTGTCTATTTGTTCATTTGTTTCAAGATAACTCATAATTACTTTTAAAAATAATTTTAGGATTGCTTCTTCGATGTCTTCTCAGAAATGCCAACAACAGATTCATCTCACTGATGGTGTCTTTTGATTGTCTTTTCTCATTCACATTGTGATTTTCCTGCAACCTGTTAGAACAGGTGATTTTCAGTTGTATCTTGGACATTTTATATTATAGGACTCTGAATATAGTTTAAGCTTTTTTTTAGTAGGCAGTTCCTCTGTTGAGGTATAGTGTTAGAACCAACTGGCTGTATATGTTCAGCTTTCTTATGGGCCCAATAGCATCCCTGCAAAAATGGAGCTCTTATACCTCTTTGTTTCAGAAAGATGAGGTGGGAGTACAGCTCCTTCCATGGCCCTTATTATAAAGGGCTCAGGAAACTTGGTGGTTCCTTCCTCAAGTCCCAAGTTGCTTCCCTCCTCAAGTTCATATTTCAGAGTCTTCCTATCCTCCTCTGTTTTGTTTTATCCTGGATTTTTAGTTGCAAGAGGGAGGACATGGGAGAAATGGGCTACTGTATCGTGAGGGGATTATTTTGGTTTTCATTAGCCAAATATCAGAATATAAACATATTTCCCAACACAACTTTTTAAGCCAAAATTTATTCATATATATATATATATATATATATATATATATGTGTGTGTGTGTGTGTGTGTACACATACGTATGTGTATATTCTTAAACACAATAATACATTTTAAACAATTTATGTAAGGAATGAATCTTGAATTACTTTCCAGAAACAATGAGTAGAATGTCAGAATTACATGAGGACATTTTGAAAAACACACTGATGGTCAGTCAACAAGGGCATGTGAATCATAGGTGTTGTTGGCTCTTAGGTATCACAGTGGATCAGTTATGTCAATGCAATAATAAACATTTTTTCTTGAATGTTATGGCAATAGAATAGGAATACTTCCTTTATATTAAAAGACCTGTTATGTCTTACAGTGTTATAGAAAAAAGTTTGAATTTTACAATTTGAAGTGCAAAGTTCCATTTGAATTTTTTTTCATCCAGCACCAGAACAACAGGGAATCTGTATTGGTTCTTCTGAGTTGGTTAGCTTACCTGAATTTGCTACCTCTTCACCTGATTCATCTGTACCACAGTTTCTGTTATCAGAGAAAAATAATGATTGTTCAGCCATCCTCCACTCCTAAATTCTCAGCTTTCTTTAAGTCTTACATCTCTAACACAAATGGTGAGTTATAGATTATAGGAAATTGCTGTTTTATTGTAAATTTTTGCTTGCAGTTTTTCTAGCAAATTTATTTATTGTTATGTGTTATTGGCCTTTCCATATCATAAACAGAATGTTTATGGTGCGACATGCAAACTGTACATTTTACAGGATACAAAACAAATTTAACAACCACATTAATTGTTTGACGATCAGGAAGCAAAGTTTTAAGCATTTTTACCTCCAAACACAATATTTTGTAACTTATAAGTAAGCATTTTATTGCATTTAGTAATGCTTTAGGAAATTGGTTGGGGGTTTTGGTTGAGGTATAATGCATTATAATTTTTCCCACTTAAAATGATGGGGAATAAGTAATTATTCCCTTAAATATTTTCACACAGAATGTTAGGTTTTTAGAATTAGATCATTTACATTAAGGGGAAGACGGCTGTGTTCTGAAATAATATCTTGCAACAAAGCACTTGATAAAATACTGCAAACAACCTTTGAAATACATAGCTGAGCTTACGAGTAAATAAATTTTCAAAACATGATGGGACTTTTTATCCCTAGTTCTAAGGTAAAGTTGATGCTCATATGGCCCTCGAAGGGTACTGTCTTATTTGCTTTGGCAATACTTCTGATTTGTAGTCTTCAGGTCAATGACTGCAGTTAACAAGAAAAAAGACTTTGGCTTCATGTAACAATGTCTGTTGCCTATTCAATATATGTTTCCCATTAATCTTAATAATTTAACCCTGATTTCATTTGGGTGGCAATGTGCACAGCTAAAGACTACATTTCCAGCCATCCTTCCAGAAAGAAGCAATGATAGAAATGTAAATTCTATCCAGTGATGTACAAGTGTAATTACTGGGTGGGTAACCTGTTAAATCTCTTTAGGAGAATATATTCTTGTTTTCACCTCTTTCTGCGAGGAACAGGGAACATAGATATATATCACTCACTTGTAATTTGGTAGCCTTAGTTATTAATGCCTTATCTTAAAGCTGGCAGAGTATAAATATAGAAGGAAATTGAGGTCATGAGAATTATTGAATCATCATATTTATCCTAGACTACTTTTACGTATGTTTTAACCTGGGAGAAAGTTAATCTGTTTTTTTTCAATTGTGGGAACTACTTCAATGCTGAAATTTTGTTACAAAAGAAAGTGAATAAATGTACAAGATTTATTTTTCAGATTAGGGTCTGGCTGGAGACACATGAAAGCACATTTGAAAGCATTTGAAAACACAGACTTTCTTTTAATAACAGAACACTATAATCTCACTGGTCATTCTGCAAAATCCTGGGCTGAGAAAATTCTTAAAGTGGTCCTTTATCAAAGTAATTTACAAACAGCAATGAAAATAGAAAATATGAGCAGTTCAGAATGAGATGAGTTACTATGCATTCAATTGCAGATCCACAAGAAATTTTTAAAAACTTGGGAGAAATAATTTTGAAAAATAGCAACAGGAATATTTAAGAACCAACGACATATATGAATATCCAGATTTATGAAGCACAATGAATTCCAGATAGCACAAATAACAGAAATTCACATCTAAATACATCAAACTACTGAATAATTAAGAAAGATCTTAGCAACAGAATAAAAGATAGATTACCCCACAGAGGAAAGACAATTACCAAATGATTTTGCAATTAAGGAGATAGTGGAAAAAATACTTTCATGTTGATAAGGGAAATATGTGTTAATCTATGTGCAGCTAAAACATAAATTAAAGTGGGTAAAAGGAAGACAATTCAGACAAATAGAAATTTTTTAAGTGAACCTTTCAGCGGATGAATTTCAAGAAAGAAAAACATTGATCTTAAAGGTACATGAAAAACAACAAAGAAAAATGTGCAAATACATTAATGAACATGTGGGTAATTCCAAACAAATGTTGACTATATGAAACATTATTATTCATATCTAAATTTGAAGGTTAAATCATATGGAGGAAGTTAAATATTGAATAATAATAGCATGCAAGATTGGAATGGGTAGTTAATAAACTTAAAATACTCTAAGTGTCCTTTATTTTGAATTGGTGGGTGAATATATTGATTAATGGTATAATTTGTTAAATGAAATATGCATGAAAATTTCATTTGTAGGCACTAAGATAAAAAGACAGTTTAATTCAAATACATACTAGGATAAATTAAATAAAATTAATTAAAATTATAAGGAAGGAGAAGAATGTGAACATGGAAAAAATAGAACATAAATAATTGAGGTAAATTCAGTATATATCAGTAATCACAATATATATAAACAAAATGGAATTGCCTATTAAAATAGATTGTCAAATTGGTACAGAAAACAAAATCAAGCTATTTTGCAAGAGACATAGTTAAAATATAATTTCATAACATTATATTTAGTGGTAAGAAACTCAAAGCTTTTCCACTAAGATCAGGTATAGGGCAAAGATGTTTCCTCTTATCACTTCTTTTTAACATTGTACTAGAAGTTTTACCTAATGCAATACGACAAGAAAAAGAAAGAAAATATATAAATACCAGGAAAGAAGAAATAGAACTGCCTTTCTCCACAGATGACATGATAGCCCATTTAGAGAACCTGAAAGAATGAACAAAAAAGTTCCTGAAGGTAATAAGTGATTATTGCAGGATATAAGGCTAATGTATAAAATTCAGTCACTTTCCTATATACTAGCAATGAATTCTGTGGGATTTGAAATTAAAAACATAATATCATTTATATTAGCACTCCAAAAAATGAAATAGGTATAAATCTAGCAAAATATATACAAGATCCATATGAGGTAAATTGCAGAAGTCTGATGAACAAAATTGAAGAACAACTAAATAAATGGAGAGATAGTCCATGTGCATGGATAGGAAGACTTAGTATAATCATGGTCAGTTCTTCCCAATTTGATTTAGAGATTGCGCGAAATCCCAATTAAATTCTCAGGAAATTATGTTGTGGATACTGACAAACTATTTCTAAAGTTTATGTGGAGAGGCAAAAGTCCTAGAATAAACATCACAATATTGAAGGAGAAAAACAAAGTTAGAGGACTAATACTACCTTACTTACTTCAAGACTTACTATGAGGCAACAGTAATCAAGAAAGAATGATGTTTGCAAAAAATAGATATATAAATCAATGGAATGCAACAGAGAGATCAGAAATACATCCACATAAATACAGTCAACTGATCTTGACAAAAGGGAAAAGGCAATACAATGGAGCAAATGTAGTCTTTTCAACAACTGGTGCTGAAACAACTGGATATCTACATGTAAAAGCATGAATCTAAACACAAACCATACACTGTTTATAAAAACTAACTCAGAATAGGTCTCAGAGTTAAATGTAAAACTTGAAACTGTTAAACTCCCAGAAGATAACATAGGACAAGGCATAAATGACTTTGAGTATGGCAGTGACTTTAAAGATACATTAAAGGCATGACTGATAAAGTAAATAATTGATTGGCTAAACATAATTAAAATAAAAAAATTCTCCTCTGTGAAAGACACTCTTTAAAAGACTGAGGAGACAAGCCATAAGCTGGGAGAAAATATTTACAACAGACACATCTGATAAAGAACTGTTACCCAAAATACACAAAGACTCTTAAAACTGAACAAGGAAAGAAACACCCCAATAAATAAATGGGTCAAAGATTTTAACAGACCCTTACCAAAGAAGATATACAGATGGCAAATAAGCACATGAAAAGATATTCCACATCCTATGTCATCATTATGGAAATACAAATTAAAACCACCATGAGATAACACCACACACCTATTAGAATGGCCAACATCCAGAACACTGACAACAGCAAATGCTGTTAAGATACGGAGCAACAAGAACTCTCATTCATTGTAGTTGAGAATGCAAATGGTATAGCCACTCTGGAAGACAGTTTGGCAATTTCTCAAAAACCAAACATTCTCTTACCATACGATTTAGTACTTGCACTCCTTGGAATTTACCTGAAGGAGCTAAAAATTCATGTACGTATGAAAACCTGTGCACAGAAATCAACAGTAACTTTATTCATAATTGCCAAATCCTGGTAGCAACCAAGATGTCCTTCGCTAGGTGAATGGATAAATAAACTGTGGTACATCCAGGCAATGGAATATTATTCAGCGCTAAAAAGAAATGAGCTATCATCCACATTAAGATATGGAGGAACTTCAAATGCATGTTACTAAGCGAAAGAAGCCATTCTGAAAATGCTACAATCTGTGTGAGTCTAACTATGTGACCTTCTGAAAAGGCAAAACTATGGAGACAGAGAACAGATCTGTGGTTGCCAGGGGCTGGGGAAGGGGAGGTCAGGAGACAGATGAATAGGTGAAGCACAGAGGATCTTTGGGGTGGTAAAAATACTCTGTGTGGTACCATGATGATTGATACATGTCATTAAACATTTGTCCAAACCTATACAATGTATGACAGCAAGAATGACTTGTAATGGAAACCATGGACTTTGGGTGATTTGATGTGTCAGTGCAGACTCATCATTTGTAACAAAGGTACCACTCTGGTGGGGGTTGTTGATAATGATGGAGGCTATGCATGTATGGAGACAAAAGTTCTCTCTCTAACTTTCCTTCAATTTTTCCATGAAACTAAAACTGCTCCCCTCAAAAAGTCTTAATTTAAAAAAAAAGAAAGAAAAAGTAGACATCAGAACAATTTCACCAGAATACTGAAAGTTAAAAAAAAAAGTGAGAAATATTTGACAAAGAAAGTTAATGTTTTAATAATAGAAAATAGTATTTTTAAATAGAAAAATATTATCATGGATAAAATAGATCAGATCCTATTAGTAAATAGGAAAATTTTAAAATCCTACAGCTATATACATTTAGTACACTAACTCCAACATATATAACTAGTAAATATCTGCATTAGTCAATTCTCCAGAGAAACAGAATCAGTTTCATAATTAATTAACTGTGAGGAATCATTTCCTGTGTTGAGAGAGGCTAAGAAAGCCCACAATCTGCCATCTGCAAGCTGGAGTCATAGGCAAACCAGTGGTATAATTTAGTCAGTTTTCCAAGGCCTGAGAACCAGGAAAGCTGATGTGTAAATCCTTGGCTGAGGCTCCAGAGAAGATGAAATGAAATGTACCGATCCAAGCAGGCAGTAGAAAGCAAAAGATCAAATTCCTGTACCTCTGCCTTTTGTTCCATTCAAGTTCTCAAGGGATTAGAAGATGGCCACTTACAGTGGGGAGGGCAACCTACTTCGAGGAGTATGCCAATTCAAATCGGAAACATCCTGAAACAACCTTGCAGACACACCCAGAAATAATGTTTAATCTTAGCACCCTGAGGCCAATCAAGTTGGTATATAAAATTAACCATCATAATTTTCATGGATATTTTCTTAAAACAATCATAAAACATTTATAAAAATTAACCATGAATTGGATTGTCTCAACAAATTTCAAATAATTAGATTATATTTGTGACATTTTCTGACCGTAATGGAAGTGTGCTAGTAGTAATCAATAACAAAGATATAAAGATAAAAGTCACATATGATATGAAATTGATTAACATAACTAAAAAAAATTCAGGTCAATGAAAAAATCATAAGGAATTGAGAAACATTTGCAACTTAATTAAAATCAGATACACTGTATCAAGATGCCTAGGAAATGTTTGTGTGCATTTATGTTAAATCTAACAAAAAGTTTGAAGTTTTTCATAGCGAACATAATAAAATTTAAATAGAAGACAAAATTAAATGGAGAGCAAATCTATGTTTACAATAAGAAAAAGCAAAAACTTAAGCTCATATTCATCCCCAAACCGATCAATAGCTTTACTTTCAATCAAATTCTCAACAGGATTTTTTGAGGAACTTGGCAAGGTAAGTTTAAATTAATATGAAAAGGTAAAGATCTAGCCAAACCAGTCCTGAAGCAATATAAGATGGCGATGATCACTTTACCAGACAAAACTTATTAAATGTATAGACAAATTAAGCCAATGAAAAATTGGTAAAGATATAGGCAAGAGACCCACCTATGTAAGAAGAATGGTTAAATGACAAGGTAATACTTTATATCCTGGGGAAAATTGGGCTATTTAAAGGGGGGATCATATAATTGAATTCCTATTTCACATCAAATATATAAAAAAAAATTCTTAATGGATTGAGCATCTAAAAATCAAGAGAAAAAAAATATAATAGACTGTTTTCATGGATCTGGCTTAGGAGAGAATTTATTTAAATGACACAAACAACTAGGGACACCTGTGTGGCTTCATCAATTAAGCCTCTGACTCATGATTTCAGCTCAGTTCATGATCTCAGGGTCATGAGCTCGAGCCCTGCATTGGGCTCCATGTTCAGTGTGGAGTCTGCTTGAGATTCTATCCCTCTCCCCCGTCCCTCACCTTGTTCTCACTCTCTATCTCTCTCTCTAAAATAAATAAATAAAATATTTTTAAAAAGGAAGACATAATAAACAACTAACATATACAAAAAATATTGAACATTCTACCACACTAAAATTAAGCCATTGTATTTATTACAGGGCATCCTAAGTAAAGTGAAGAGACACTAAAACTAGAAGAAAATATTTAAGCAGATACAGGCAAGAAAGCGTTAATATGTAAAATGCATAACTCCTACTAATCAATCAGAGAAAGACAAAAGAAAATCAGAAAGACGCTGGAAAGAGACATGAAATGGCATTTTGCAGAACAGGAAATAGTCAATTAATCTATGACAAAATATTCTACCTTGTAGGTAATCAGGGAAAAGAAATTACGACCATAATGAGATACAATTTTATACTCACCAGATTGGCAAAATTAAGAAGTCTCATAATTCCAAGTGTTAGTGAGGGTGTCAATCAGTTTGAACCGGTAGGCACTATTAATGGAAGTAAAAATAGATCCACCTCTTTAGAAAACAACTTGGAACTATCTTGCAAAGTGAAATGTATGCAAATCTCTGACTTGGTTAGTCAACTGCTAGGTATTAATTTTTTTAAAACTTCATTTAAAAAGAGTGTTTACATGGTATAGTAAAAACTTCAAGGGAGTGATAACTTCCATTGATGAGAAAAGCAAATGGTGAGAACACAAGGAAACAAAATTATTAACAGTTAATATCTAATTCTTAATTTAAGTGATTAATCATTAGACTTTCTTATGCACATATCAAGTATACTGTATAATTTTAAAATAGTGTTAAGTGATAAGAAAAAGTAACTTATGATTTAAAGATCAAATTATATTTTACTCCAAAGTAAAAACTTAAAAAAAATTCTTAACCAGAAGAGAAAATGATGAATTTTCATAGTGAAGGAAGCTCAGAATATTTCTCAAATTATGGTTCATAATATCCAGCATGTAATATACCAGGGATGCTCCAATATTAATCGCTAATGATTGCCTGAATTTTTCAGGATAATTTTAGATATAGTCAATTATTTTATTACAGGTAGTTTTACTTAGTCATCAATTTTTTTCGATGGATTGGAAGAAAATGAGTGCCTCATAAGTCTTTGTTTAAGAGCTAAGAATAGATTTTTCTTTCCAGTTTCATGCAAATGAACAGAGCCTATAAAATTTTTTAAATGTTTGCTTTTCCAACATAGTTCTTAAATGTTGAATGTTCTCCATAATTAAATGCACAGAACATATTAAGTAGCTACATTATTCTAAGGACTTAGTACTTAATGCCAAAAGGTAAACAATGAGATGAAGTGTACTCAAGATAATTTTTTAAAATGTAACCCATATGAACTTAGATCTTACTAGCATGTGGGTACCTATGAGGTCATGAAATATTAATACTTGTATTTCCCTATGATAATGCCCACTTGCAAAATCCAAGTCTTTAGTCACTAATGATATCTGCTTTAGTTGTTTTTGCTAATTTCTAAGAAAAACATGTCCTAATAGGAGTCAGTTCTCATTTCTTCTACCCTGGCTCCCAAACTGACAATGTCCCCTCATCTGTGCTCCTAGTACCAATTCTGTCCAAGGGGATGCTGACTCCCTGTCTACAATAAAGTCCAACATGACAAATGGCTCGATCAGTTTACAATGAGAGAGAACCATGCAGTGTCCCATGAAGCACCCAGGAAAGTGGTCTCTCCTCTACAGTGAATACAAATTGGAATGTAGCAATATGGTGGATTGGACTAGAATAGAAGCTAGGAAGGGAAATGAGTAGATACTTGATGGAAACTTGAGTGTTACAAAGGCCTTTGTGGAAAAAACAAAAAACAAAACAAAACAAAACAAAACAAAAACAAAACAAAAAAACAAAACACCCAAAGACACATCACCGATATGGTTTAGAAACAGGGCTCAGATCACCAGGTCCCCATTCTTCTAAAAAACTGAATTCATTTTTTATATAGTGACAGAACTTTTTGTTAAATTATGATAAATCTAACTAAGCTCAGTAGGAACAGATGATGGATTTGTAATCTATAAGTAAGCTTGCTATAAGTGTCTTCTTAAGAACTAGATGCCTAGGACTCAGCATTTAAGGAGGAGCTCCCTCTCAGGCTCTGCGGGGGCATGGTGGACACCTGAGTGTGAGTGTCCCTTTAAAGCTGAGCCCAGGGTGTCTTGCTACCCCTAACTCTAGGTAGGTGTCATAGTGGATGTGTAGAGTCAACAAATGGTTGGTTGTAAATGGGGCTGAGGTAATACAAATAAAGCTAAAGTATTACCTGCAATAATACCTTTTTTAGGTTACTTACACGCCGGCACTCCATGGCCGATGAAAGAAATAGAATAGAGTCAGTTTTCCAAATAGTTTCATTCATATGGACAGTAAGCCTGAAAAACAGTAGTCCCAAACCTCATCCTCATCCGGTACTTTTTTACAGACATATTTGCGTTTTTTTAAGTTTCTTGTTAAATTTCAAATCAATAAATTATTAAATTAGAGAAAATACGTCCAGGTTTTATATGCAAGAGAGAAAGGCCTATGTTATGTTGCAAAGGAACATGCCTTCAGGGGCCAGGCCAGGCAGCCTGGATGTGGGTTTTAGTAACCACAAAAGCCAAGCCTCCTGGAATGACATTCAACTGCAATTTTGTAACTACTGTGCTGGAAACCAATTAGGACTCCTAAGCTAGTACTGGTCTTTTATAACCACCCTTTGAAAACCTCTGTGTATAAAATGCAGGATTAAATGTTTATATTTTTTCTTCGTTAATCCTCTCCTTCCCTTACCTGCAAGTAACAACAGAACAGCAATAACAGCAGGAAAAAAAAAAACCAAAACCCAAAACAACAACAACAACAACAACAACAACAACAAAACAATGAAAACTCAGCCTTGCACCAGAGAAACTGAAATGATCCTAATTTGTGGCCATTCTTTCTGGAAAGATGGAAGATTGGAAGGTGTTACTGACAGCTCAGTGTGGTTTTCTCAGCAATAGCCAGCCAATCACCCAGCAAGGCCTTGAAGGAATGGGAAAAATCTGCTGTAGTTATTGTGGGTGTGAGGATGCGCCAAGTGCAGAGACAGACACTAATGGGGTGCAAGCAGGGTGTCATTAAACACAAGCACCAGAGCAGCAAGAAGATAAGGCCAGTAGTTAGCTGTAAGGAGCTGCTCGGAAAAAACCAAAACAGGGACACCAAGAAAGATCCATTTAAATGGCTTTCTTAATACTCTTTATTTAATTCATTCATTTGCCTAGGACTGGTGCATGGCAAACAGCTGCACTCTCTTTAATTTCTTTCCATGTTTCTGCACTGTTTTCTTCATCAGAATATCTTGTCTGGAAAAATAGTAGCACGTTGCAACACTTAACATAATTTTTGTAACTAATTAATTTCATTACTTACTTGAGCACAATTGGCCTTGATATAGTTATAACATTGTCAAGGAGAAGGCCGCGGATATTGCGGAATGTTTAGTTTTTTAAAAAAGTCGATGATTAAAATATGGAAATAACCACACACAATCATCTGTACAAAACAAAACCTTCTAATACTTTATGTCAAGATCTGTCATAGAGAATAATAAGGCAGTGAAAGCAAAGAAAATGTGCATCCCTAGAGTAGGTTCTTTTGCTCAGGAAGAAAGTATGTTTCAAGGGAGAAGGCACTGAAAAGGTTTATATAATCTTGGACCATTCGGAAGGGTTCCTGAGAAATCACACAACATTACCCCTCCCTCCTACACCCCGGACCACTATCCTCTGTGCAACTTTTGATAGCATGAAACTTCTGTTTCTGACTCTGTAAAGAATTAGATTTCATAAGCTCTTTCTGGAATTAATGCTCAGGCTGTGATTGCACACAACTGAACTCAATTGAACATTCATTTTTTTAAGGAAAAAACTACTGTACATAGCTACTGTATAGCATCTCACTTAAAAATGTTCATTCACGAAATAAGGTACATTCACCTTTGAAATTGAGTGTTGACATCAAAACTCCTTTTATAGTTATGGACACAGTTGTTTCTGTATGAGAACAGGTACTGAATATCCTCTCACTTTTCTGATCCTCATCAGAAAATAAAAACCTTATTCCCTAGTGGTTCCCTGAAAGCCAGAATTTGAACTGGTTTTTATAACATTTACAAAGAAATGAGAAATCATTTGTATCTTGCAAAAGATGTCATTATCTTAGGGTAGTAATTTTACAATGTTCCAGCTCCCCAAATCATTTCATTTGAACCATACTTCAGTGTAAATGTCATGTGATTTTCTTCTCAAAGTACATTCTGATTCCAGTTCTTTTCCAAATTCTAGTAATTCATTTATCCTTCCTTTTAAAAAATTATTAAAAAAAATAAAAAACCCTTCCTATGGTTTATACAGAATCCTGATTAATTTTTTGCACTTTAGTAATGCAACTGAGATATTCAAAGGTTGTTTTAAAGAAACATAATGAAAGACAAGAAATATTCTTGGATTTTTAATTGTTTATTGCTGTTGAAAAAATAAAATAATGCTAAAATATTAATTATTTTAACTTATTAATTAAACCAAAATCCACTGCCAAATTTTTCCCTCTTTTTTGTTACTTATCTTTTTCTCATATGAATGTTTAAAATTTTAATCTGGTTAATTCCAATTGCCCTTTCCCTTGTGATTTATAGCTTTGAAGTGTAGAATATCATCCTTTTACAGATGTTGGATAAATATTACTTTGGTTTATCTTCTCTTTTTCGTTTTTATATTAATGTTTTAATCTGATATTTATTTTGAAATATAAGCATGTTAAGGTGTTAATATATTTCTTTGTAAATTGCTACTCAATAATCTCAACATTATTTTTTTAAGATTTTATTTTTATTTATTTGAGAAAGAGCACTTGTGAGCATAAGCAGGGGGTGGGGCAGAGGGAGAGGGAGAAGCAGACTCCCCACTGAGCAGGGAGCCAACACAGGGCTCAATCCCAGGGCTCCGGGATCACGACCTGAGCCAAAGGGAGACACTTAACTGACTGAGCCACCCAGACGCCTTCAACATTATTTACTGAATAATTCTTCCTTTTAATTTCTTACACTTCCCTTATCAATATTAAATGTATGTGACAAGAATTACACACATCTTTTCCTATGTTCCCTGTCTAGCTGCCTCCCGACGTTATGGTCCTTGTGTCACACACTACCTATTTCCCTGTTCTCACATGGTGCTGCTGAACACCCCATTCTTTGTTGTAGTCACTCACCCACCTTTAACAGTAACAACAACAAAAAAATGGTTTCAAGAATAATATATATTTAATTGAAAAACTATAACTGGTATGTGCTAAGTGCTTTATTAATTCTTGTGGTTATGACAGAGAACAATAAAGACAAAATTTGACCCTCTCTTGCCATCACCATCCAAGGGAGAAGCATTGAATTAATACCAAGTTGATGAGCATGAAAAAGGAGAATGATTAGTGGATTCGTTGAGAAATACATATTACAGAAGCACCTTTCCATGCTTAAATAAACAAAACCTACCAGAGGAAGGACAAGTAAGTGGATCCTTGAAGTAGGTGAGAAAGTGTTTGCAAGTTGAATAAAGGAAGGTAGTGAAAATTAAACCATAAGAAATGCATGAAATAAGAGAAAATACATTTAAAAAAATTCATGATAGCTCTCACTGGAAAACACCAAAGAGTGCTATCAAAACACCAGAATGTTTGAGGCATTTCTCACAGACAGAAAAGAAATGGGATCAGAACAACAGAGAACAAGCAAAGAAGAAATTAATCACAGGTCTGAAAGTACAAAGAACGCTGTGACGGAGGTGGGTGTGGCTGCCCCAGCAGCTGGAGGGTGAGGATCATTGTTGGAATTATAGACTCAAGACCACATTCAGAAGAGGGGCAGCTTGGCTTCCCTCCATATTCTGGACGTCAGTGGCAAAAGTGTTAGCTCTCAGGCAGAAGCAGTGTCTGGGGATAAAATCTGCAGCACCCATAGTATCTGTGGACAAGGGAACATTAATCTTTACCAAAAAATAAAATATCAATAAGAAATTGAGGACACTTGTCACCATGAAACAAAATAGCTCACAACACTAAATAAAGAGCAACATCATTAAAGACAATGTGATGATGGAAAAAAAAAAAGAGAAAACATTAAAACAAAGTATCATTACATAGCCATGCTCAGAGGGTGGAGTGAAAGAAGTAGAAGCTAAAGGCAATAGAAAAAATTATAAAATAAAAATAAAAATGTTTTATCTAAAAGAAAAAAGTTGATTATTAGATTTAAATCAAAGAAAGAAGAAAACTAGGGAACAGAAAAATGAAACCAAATATTTCTAACAGAATTACATACAAAAGGAGAATGGACAGTATGAGTTTAGGAAACAAAGAGAATACACACAAAAACTAGAAAACCTTTTAAGAAAGGGATAAAGAAAGGGGGGGTAATCAGAAGGGGGAATGAAGCATGAGAGACTATGGACTCTGAGAAACAAACTGAGGGCTTCAGAGGGGAGGGGGTGGGGGAATGGGATAGACCGGTGATGGGTAGTAAGGAGGGCACGTATTGCATGGTGCACTGGGTGTTATACGCAACTAATGAATCATCGAACTTTACATCAGAAACCAGGGATGTACTGTATGGTGACTAACATAATATAAGAAAAAAACATTAAAAAAAAGAAAAGAATTTGCTATGAGAAAGACAAAAAAAAAAAGAAAGAAAGAAAGAAAGAAAGAAAGAAAGAAAGAAAGAAAGAAAGAAAACCTTTTAAATAGGCATTGCTGAAATAATAGAGATATGGGGAGAAGTAAATAACCAGAAGATAGAAATAATTATCAGAGCTCAAAAAGAAAAAAAGAAAGACTTGGACATTACAAATTCCTTACTCTTTGAAGAAAGATGAGTGAAAAAAATTCCAAACCTGGTATTATCTTAATGAAATTTTGAAAGGCCACGGGAAAACTGAAAATCCTGAAAAGAGGATGTAACAGAACAAAAATTATTATTATCTGGTAATTTTTACCTTTCATTTCTACATGACCATTAATGATTTTGTTTTGACTATAGTAAAAGCAGAATAATGATCCCCCAAAGTTGTCTACATCCTAATCCTCAGAACCTGTAACTACGTAAATGTAGAAGGTAAAAGATACTTTATAGATATCATTAAATTAAGAACACTGATGTGAGGAGATTTTCCTGGATTATCCAGGTGAGCCTGGATGTAGTCACAAGAGTCCTTATAAGGGAAAAAGCGAGACAGGAGAGGTAGAGGACACCTAAGGTGAGAAGCAAAGGTTAGGTTATGTAATTGAGGGCTTTTAATATGGAAAATACCTATGAACCAGTGTCTTGAACCTGGAAAAGCAAGGAATCAATTTTTTCCTAGAGCCTCTGTTATAGACTGAATGTTTGCATACCCCTAAAATTCATATGTGAAATCCTATCCCCCAAGTGATGGCATTAGGAGGTAGAGCATTTGGGAAGTAATTAGGTCATGAGGGTAGAATCTGCATGAATGGGATCCATGCCTTTATAAAAGAGACCTTGGACATGCCTGGGTGGCTTAGTCAGTTGAGCGTCCAACTATTGGTTTCAGCTCAGATCACGATCTCATTCTCCTGGGATCAAGCACTGTGTTGGGAGAGTTGGCCTGAGCTTCTCTCTCTTCCTCTGCTCCTCCTCCCCTCTAAAATAAATAAATAAATCTTTTAAAAAAGAGAGAGAAAGAGAGACCTCAGAGAGCTCCCTTGCCCCTTCACCATGCGAGGACACAGTGAGAGGATAGTCATCTGTGAATCAGGAAGTGGGATGTCACTGGACACCAAATCTACTAGTGCCTTCATGTCGGACTTCACAGTCATTGGGATGACATTGCCACCCCACAGGGCCTAGAAGGAAGAGCATTCAGCCAAGGAGAGTTATTCTGGAGCCTTAAAGTTGAGTGGTGTTTGTCCTGTTAGGTTTTGGAACCTAGAGCTATTATCTCTTTCTTTTTTACTCTCTCTCTTTTTTGAAATGGAAATTTATTTTCTATCCTATACCTGCCCCACCATTACTCAGGAAGCACATAACTTGTTTCACAAGTTGACAGTTGGGGAGGAATTTGACTTGAGGTGAATTATGCCTTGAGCTTACCCGTATCTGATTTAGACGATAGTTAGGTAAGACTTCGGACTTTCTCTCTGTCTATCCCAATCCCCCAGATTAGTCCTCTGATGGCTGTTTCATGAATTCTGTCCAGGTTTTATGGCTACATTCGGTGAAAGAGGCAGGGCAGAGTGTGTTCACATCATCTTATCCAGAACTAAAATTGTCATTTTTAATGCTTACATATAACTTTATTTAAATTTAAATCTAAATCTAAATTATATTTAAATTAAATTAAATTAAAACTAAAATAGGCAAATCACAGTTTCAATGGACTTATATTTGTGGGATAAGACTTTTCCAGAGTTTTGAAACAAAGATGTATGTTGGACTAAACTAACCTCTCTGGAGGCAAGCCAAAAACACAGTTTTACTAATACAGTTGGTCAACTGGAACAGTTCAGGATCAAGGCCCAGTTTAATCCTTAGGCATAATGAATTGGGAATTATACCAGAAATCCAAAGCTACAGCAGGAAAGTCACATTGCAAATGATCTCTTTTCTGTCTGGGGCATATTAGCAGAGAACACAATCTAGGGACTATTATGTGTTTATAACATTAAAAATAGATTTCAGGAATGGAATTTTGTTTTGCCCTAACTTTCAAAGACAAATTTCTTAAGATATCAGGTATCTTTTTAGATGATGATATGAGACTAACTGAGGAGAAATCATGCTATTTCAAAGATGCTGCCAGCCTGAGAATGAATGTCTTGGACATATGGCCCCGACTAAAGGATTTAAAATGTACAGACTTTGGAAATGCTGAACTAGACTATTATCTATAAGATTCTTGTGGATTCTGTAGAAAAACATATCCCAGGGGTGCCTGGGTGGCTCAGTTGGTTAAGCATCTGACTCTTGATTTCAGCTCAGGTCATGATCTCAGGGTTGTGAGATCAAGCCCTGTGTGGGGCTCCATGCTGTGCATGGAGCCTGCTTAAGATTCTCTCTCTTCCTCTCCCCCAACCTCTCCCCCTGTGTGAGCACTCTCTTTCTCTCTCTAAAAAAAAAGAAAAAGAAAAGAAAAGAGAAGGGAAAAGAAAAGGAAAGGAAAAGAAAAGAAAGGAAAGGAAAAGAAAAATACATCCCAGGATCTAGAGAGAACTGACTTGGGGTTCAAATGTACCACAGGAATGGGTGACCTGGAGACCTAGAGCTATCTAAGAGTAAGGGATATAAGGTGTATGTGTACGTGAATCAATAAAAAATACTGGAATCTTTAATCTCTAACTAATATTTTGGAAGCACAAAAACTGTCAAGGGAGCTGGTAAAGGAAAATTTCAAATTTTAATCTTTATATTTGACTCTTTTCAATGAAAATACATTTATGCTTCATTATAAAATAAAGTTATAAAGAGAAAACAAAAAATAAATAACTGAAAATAAGCTTTATTTTATTTGGCTTTGTTTATGGGTATTCTTTTCCATCTTACCACATGCACACACTATCACACAGACAAAAAATTTAGTTTAGGATTTTTTTCCTATTATTTGCTTCCTTTTTACCCCTAAAATGGAATTCCTTCAAATATATTACATTACATCCCTTTTTTTCACATAACTGTATCTCAGTGATATCTCTGAAGATTGGTAGACATAGATATAACTCAATCAGAGAACAGTCCTAAAATTTCTTAAATCGTTCCGTAATTAATGAATGTTATAGTCATTTCTTATTTGTAGGGTAAGATTAGTTTGCTCATCTTTGACTTGTCATATAGCACGTGGTAAAGAAAAATTATAAAAGTATCTTTGGTGCTTGGGGTGCCTGGGTGACTCATTTGGTTAAGCATCTGCCTTTGGCTCAGGTCATGATCCTAGGGTCCTGGGGTCGAGCCCCAAGTCAGGCTCCTAGCTCAGCGGGGAGTCTGCTTCTCCCTCTGCCTCTGCCCCTCTCCCCTGCTCATGTTCTCTCTCTCATGCTCTCTTTCTCTCTCTCTAAAATAAATAAAATCTTTGAGAAAATATCTTTGGTGCTCAACATACCTTAAAAATGTTAAAATATTTGAATAAAATGCATTTAGACATCTTTAGTTTATATATCATCACCTGTATTATTTTTATTATTCAATTTCTTATTTCTGTTGTATTTTCTAGATATAGAAAATGATCTTTACTTGAAATGATATCAACTTCATTACTGTGCTCTGTTCGTTTAAATACATTCTGGAAATATAATATTGGCGATTGATTATTGGAAAGAGAAAAGTCTGGTTTTTGAAATGTGTTTTCTAACAATTTATTAAGAATATTATCTTTATGTAATTTTTAGAGTACTATCTATCCTAAAATTATAAAATTAAGCAATAGCCAACTTAACCGACACAAATGTCAAAAACAAGATTATTCTACTGAGTTTTTCTTTCTTTTCTTATGTACTTTATTAAAAAATCAATATTGGTATCTTGGAAATCTGAATTATTTATTGGCACATACTTCAGCAAGAAATAGAAATGCACATGATTTTGAAGTCACTAGGAACCCATGTTACAGTAATTAGGAGAGGGTACTTATATTTGGAGTTATTAAAGCAGGGCTGATTGTTGCTACCTGCGTTGTGATGTACTGCATAAGGTAGGCCTTATTCCAAGTAATACAGAACCACACTGATTACTAAACTCATTTTTTATCCCCTTTTGAAATATTTTATTCAGCAACCCCGGGAATTTCTGCTCTAAAGGGAAATAATGTTTTATATTATAGAGATCTATATCTTTACAACTTAACAATGTATCATAGTAGAAATTTCAAAAATCTTGTTGAGACTTATTTGTAAAATTAATTTTCTTAGGAAATAGAGAAAATCTAACTCACAGGCTTATTGTCAAAATGAGATATTATGGAATATTATAATGAAATGATATAATCTAATAAGATGTCTGATTCTAAAATAAATCATGCTTTTTTTCTAAACTGGAAATTGGAATACTATAGTATGCACTTTTTGTTGAAATGTTCAAAATACAAAAAAATGGCAAATTGTGTGTATGGTTAAATATATGATTAATATATGTGAAGAAAAAATTGAATTATTTAAAGTCTACAGAAAAAAACACACTAATAAAGATTTCACAGATTTTGAGCTTTAGACAAACTTAAGGAAGAAGTTAAAATTCGGAGCTTTTTTTGCACTTAGTAAACACAACATTATGTTAAAAGGGATTTATAGTAAATATGTGAAAAAACATTATATTGAAAACAACCCAGTTTATGTCATCAAATATACTTATTTGTGCAAATGTTCTTCAAATTGTCTTTGGAAATAAAGTTTAAAATTTATCCCATAAATAATTTTTTCTGCATTTTTCAAACGGAATTTGAAATCTCTTTAAAATCAGCTTGTCATTCTATACCTTATAAGTTTTGGCCTCTTGTTAAGTAAGTGAACATAAAAGAAAATTAAAATACTTCTACAAAGAAATACAGATTAAAATGCAGCAATGTATATTGCAAATGTTGTCATTCTGTTGCATTTAAAGCTAATGCATTGACAAAAATAGATTAGAAGTGATCATAAGATATTATTTCCATAAAAATCTATTCATAGCAATAAACAATGAAAAACAGAAATGGACTGTAATGGTGGCATAGCATATAATTCTCTTTCTGTGGAAATCATTTAAATGAGGGTGACCCTAAAAAGGAATTTTTTAAGACATCACTTAATGTGAATAATATAATTCACTTAATGACCACATAATTAATAATCATAATTATGATTCTTATTTTCCCTTTCACTATTGTAATATGACTAAATCTCTATCAAATTTTACTTAGACATACACTTAGAAATTTTTATGCTGGGCTGGTTGTGTGGGCATTCCAGGGCTAACACATAGCAAAATTTCAGAATCCCAGAGAGAAAATAGATATTTGGCATGAACCACTGCGCATGCCCAAACAGTTTAGGCATATTGTGACACTCTTATTAAGTCAAAGTGGTAGAAATACTTTTTTTTTTTTTTTTTTTAAAAAGAGAGCAAGAGCAGAGGATGAGGGAGGGGCAGAGAGAGAGACTTTTTTTTTTTTTAAGATTTTTATTTATTTATTTATTTGAGAGAGAGAGAGAGAGAATGAGCAGTGGGGAGGGGCAGAGGGAGAGAGAGAGAGAGAAACAGGCTCCCTGCTGAGCAGGAAGCCCCACGCGGGCTTGATCACAGGACCTGGAGATCATGATCTGAGCCAAAGGCAGATGCTGAACTGACTGGGCCACCCAGGTGCCCCACAGAGAGAGAATCTTAAGCTCCACACTCAGCATAGAGACCCTGAGATTATGACCTGAGCTGAAATCAAGAGTCTGATGCTTAATCCACTGAGCCACCCAGGGGCCCCATGGTGGTGGAAGTACTTTTGAAAGCATGTTTCTAGAGCAAACCAAGAGTTATCCATGCAAGCAATTCCTTCTAAGGATAACAGTCTCTGTGATTCTATGTTAACTCCTTTCTGCACAGTATGATACAGAAATTAAATTTGTTGAGAATGATTTAGGGGATGTAATAATTCCAAATTTTGTAATTTGAATATTTTCCCATCACTTTCATTATAATAGGACAATATTACCAAATACTTCAAAAATCAGAATGAAGATGAACTTTATAATTGGGAATTAACAAGAGTTAAATGAAGTAATACCATGAATATAGTCACATAGAAACATTTAAATTAAATTTTAGTATCACAATTATATTTGTTATATTAAGTCACTTTCCCTACTATATTTTAAAGACAGTATACCAAAGGTTAATAATTCTTTACTCAGTTTGAGAAATGTCAGTATAGAGACATTTAATAGTTGATTCATTGTATTTTTACATAAAGTATTTGAAAAAAAATTAAAATATGAGAAAAAATGTGAGATTTCCTACATGTGACAAAGTTTTGTGTATTTATTAAAAACCACCCATAATTTAAAAACTTCATTGAGCTTCTAAGTGAGGATAACAAAGTCATTATCCATGTGAATATAGCTTATGTACATAGCTCATGGGTATATGCTATACCCATCAAGTTGTTTGCAACCTAAATCTACTTTTGGTTGTCTCTTCTAATTCTCAATGAAGGTGGTTTATTCATTGTTCTTTGGGTGTTATTTGATTATGACTTATATTTGTTTGATGGCATTATTTGGAAACTCCGGAGACTGGTCAAAAGATGCTTTCCCACAGAGAGTGACTGAATTTGATATGCCCAGAGCCTAAAGCACTTTAGACTTGGACCCACAATTATCCCCTGCCAAATCTTCAGTTTTTGGTTCTTGTTTTTTCAATATTTATTTATTTATTTGAGAGACAGGAGAGAGCATGCGGGGGGTGGGGGGCACAGGGAGAGAATTCTTCCAGCAGACTCCCGGCTAAGTATGGAGGGCTCAATACCACAACCCTGAGATCACAACCTGACCCGAAACCAAGAGACGGACACCCAACCGACGGAGCCACCCACATGCCCCTAAGTCTTCAGTTTTGTATGTTAGTCCCAGGTTCCAGATCCCCCTTAGTAATCTGGGGAAAGGCCAATGTCCCAAAAGCAGTACTGATCTGTGTTCCTGACCACAAAACCTGTCCCTTATGTGTTTTCATGGCTCACTACTCAGGTACAAACCTGTGCTTTTCTTGTATCTCATTCTCTCTCTCTCTCTAGCACATGTGCTCGAGCTGTCTCTTTATTTGTAGTGTTTTCTCTTACATCCTGCAAGTCCAGAGATGAAGTATAATTTATCTTTTATGCAGGATTTAGTATCAAGAAGCCCCTCAGAGAATTTAATCCACAATACTGGTGAAAACAGAAGTCCCTACAGAGCATTTTGATACTGTAATATTCAGTGAAGGATGGCTGATACTGTATCATGGAATTATAATACAGAGAAAATTACTATGGAAAAAATAACATTCATTTTTCACCATTTCATATAATAAATCCTATATATTTAGTGTGCATTTATAGAGGGTTTATTGAGAGCCAAGCATTACAGTTAGTATTGAGGCTTCAGAGAGAAATAAGTAGTGGTCCCTACTCTTACAGACCCATGGATAGTGAAGATACAAACCAACTTGTAAATGAATAAATTATAATGTAATGTGATGTATAGAAAGTAGGGAAAACAAGGATAGATGAGTCATACACAATTTCATGTATTCATCATCTTCTTCTCATATTATTTCTCCTCGAGCATTATGAAAATTATCCTTCCCCACTCAGTGCAGGTAGCTAAGGCTATATGACTATTAACCAGGCTGATTAAAATGTACACCAACTAGAAACAGACCGCTCCAAAGTTAAAATTGTGAAAATCTCCATGGGATCTCCAGTTTCTCCATTACTTTGCAGTGACAAACAGGGAAGCCTCTTGTGAGACCACAAGCTCAAGGTTGCCTGGGTTACCTGTGTACCACAAGGTGGACCAGTGCCCTTGGCCATGGCTAGGACTCATGGCGAACTTTGTAGAAGTCAGCAAGCCACTGAGAATTTGGAGATGTTTATTAAATGTAGCATGGCTTAGACTATCTTAGTAATAAAATACGGAAATGGCATAGAGAATAGAATTGACTTTGGTAGAGGTGAGAAGGGATTTTGGGAAGAGCAGTGTCTGCAGGCAGACACAGAGAAGATCACGTGCAAAGACATTACGGTGTGAAACTGATTATAATATTTGGGGAACTATAAACTATTGCAGAGATAATTATTCTAGGTGCCAGGAAAGGAATGAATGTTAATATGTCAGACATAGCAAACAGCATTCTATAATGAGTTATCAGTCAGAGTTCTGGGTTGCAAGTAATAGAAACTGACTCTTGCTTATTTAGTTAAAAAAAGAAAGAGAGAGAGAGAAAGGAAAGAAGGAGGGAAGTAATTGGACAAGTTCTGGGTAGATTACAGAAACTGGGGATCCAAACTCAGAAAATAGATGTAACCAAAGATTCTCGTTGAGCAGGAACCACTGCCAAGGTTACCCAACATACACAGTCTAGTCCCACCACCCGGTTTGGCAGCTCCCACTAGACTCCATTATTTTTGCCCCTGGATGCCAGGGTTCCTGCCACTTGAAAATTCTGCTTAGATTAATTGCAACTGTCCTTGCATTCACTCATTACTTGCCCAATATCTCAATCCTTCTCTACAGACATTTTATTAGGTAATGTGAGCTTAGATAGTGTGATCCATTAAATGGTAGGGTACAGGAAATGTGGATATCCTCCTGGTTTTTGTAGGAGATGGCAGGGTTTGGATATCGGGCAGACAAAGCAAACAAATTAAAAGATGCAAAAAACTTGTAGACTCTCCTTTGTCTCATTTATCTCCTCCTTTCTCTCTGCATGTTCAACACTGTGCCTTTCTTTTATTTCTTTGAACAAAGCTGACTCGAACCTAACCCACTTTGACTTGCTGTTCCCCTTCCAGGAAGTTCTCTTCCCATCGATCTTTGCATTCACCATTTCAACAATCCCACTGTAATTTGTGTTGTCACCTCCACGGAGAGATGTTTCTCAGACATTTTGTATCCTGATGCCCACTCTCCCTAATCACTGTATATCATATGGGTTTTATCAGCTCGTAGCCTTTGCTGCTATTCGAAGTGATATTCATCGTTTTGTTTGGTTACGTGTGTGTTGCTGTCCTCCAGTAGACTGTGGGAGCAGGTGCATTTTCAGGGGCACAAGTACTGTGGCGCATTGAGCAGTATGTTGCCGTATTACGTGCTCAATGGACACCCACTGAATGAAGGATTGGGAGGTTGCAATTTTTTTCACATTAAAAAGTCACCAATGACTAGGAGAGCCTGGGTGGCTCAGTCAGTTAAGTGTACAACTCTTGATTTTGACTCAGGTCATGATCTCAGGGTTGTGAGATCGAGCCCCGTGTTGGGCTCTGTGTTTAGTGGGGAGTCCGCTTGAGATTCTCTCTCCCTTTGCCCCTCTCCCTGCTCGTGTGCTCTCTCTCTCTCTTGAAAGAAAGAAAGAAAGAAAGAAAGAAAGAAAGAAAGAAAGAAAGAAAGAAAAAATATTTTTAAAAGATTGCTGATGATTAGACAGAGATAATTTTCATCTCATGATAAAGAGCAGGAACAAAGCTGTAGTACACTGAGGAAAGTTTACAGTAAGATTAAAAAAACATGAAAATTGCAATTTTGAGAGAAAGTAGTAGTTGTTTTCTTCGTCTTTAGAAAAAGCAGTGTAGATCATTAGTCAAAATGTACATCACTCTATGAAGGAGGTTGAGCTTAATTTACCTTCTATTACCGATTCTGAAGCTCTTTCCTCAAAAGTGTCACATCTATTAGTTTAACTATGATTCCTGTCAGTTTTAGGTTTTCTGAATTTCACTAAAATTTCTCAACCTAAAAAGCATGAAAGACTCCCAGAAATCTTAATTAATAGGATAATTCTATTTTCTATTTTTTAAAATAATTTCAGGACCAGGTAAACTTCATTAAAAATTCTAATTTTATTATTTAATGATATTTAGTTTGTGTTAGGGTTCCCTCTCCTCTCCCTTTTGCACTTTTCCAGAACCAGTAATTTTTATTATATTTGTGAAAGGCTTTCTTCTAAGAGAATTACTCTTTCTCCCTCATTGGAATGTACCTTACCATTGTAAGGTGAGTCTTAAAATTGAAGTGGAAAGCATTTATTTTCCTTCTAATGGTATAAAATCAATGGTGTTTCTTTAGTTAAATCTACATTCAACTTGAGTAAAAACTACAGAATAACTCAATTACTTCATTCTTCCAACAGCCTTATGAGGATGTATTATTATACCTCTGTGAAGCAGAGAAGTTAAATAATTTGCCCAAAATAACAGTTTATAGATGATTGGATTGGAATACAAACATAGGCAGTCCAATGATGAAGTTTTCACTTTTAACTGCTCTTCCATTTGTATTTAATAAATTATTTTATTTACTTTTAAAAATATTTTATTTATTTATTTGAGAGTAAGAGAGAGTATGAGCATAGGGAGGGGCAGAGGGAGAAGCAGACTCTCTGCTGAGCAGGGAGCCTGATGTGGGACTCCATCAGAGGACCCTGGGATCATGACCTGAGCTGTAGGCTTAACTGACTGAACCACCCAGGCGCCCCATAATGAAATATTTTAATACACTGTTTCCATTAGTCTCTGTACTAATATATAATTATTATGTGACTCTTACAAAGCAATCTTGCTTTGTTTGGGGGGGAACAGTATACAAATACATACTTCAGCTGTCCGTATATCAACAGTACTTACAATATGCAAAGGAAATATCATTTGAGTGATTGATGTTTATGTTTTACCCACTCCTGTTTTAACAGTTGGCATTTATATCATCCAGTTTATTCTGCTTTGATCTTTAAGATGCTGTGAAACATGAAAATATCCTTACATTCTGAAGCTAAAATTTGAGTATCTCCACGATTTTCCTGACCTCATCTATAATTTTACTGAGACCTTTTTGTGATATGAGGAAAGGTTAATTCAAACAAACAGAAGGAATTCAAATCTTTAATTATGTGATACCAGGAGTGGTATAATGATTCATCATAGGGAGCTCAAAGAGCTCTCTTCAGTCCACTGTATACAAATAACTGCAGTTTAAGTAATACAGCATAAACACAGACATGACTATTTGTTTCATAAATAAAACCAGAAACCTAGAAACATGTCTTCAAATGATACAGCTAGAAAACCAGAGTTACACTTGAGTGAGAAGACAGCTCTTACAGCATACTAGAAGCCCTGACTTAAAAAGTAGTGTACACATGAGCAAACCAAGTGGGGCTCTTCTGCAAGAGACTAGAGCCCCAGAGTGTAAACCACAGCCTTTGGAGTGCTTTCCTTACAAAAGCATCCAGGTTGTAAAATGGAAAATGAAACTGAAAGAAAATAACTCCACCAAAAGATTTGGGTATATACACAGAGATGAAAATGAATATGAAGAAAAAAAAAGAGAACTGCTATAAAGTTCTTTCAGGGTCATACAAAATGTTACTCCTTTCATATTGTCCATATTTATTTCATATAAAAAATTGTCCTTGCAGGTATGAATTATAGTTTAATTGTATCTGTGTCATCAGGGTCTCTAAAACAGATGGGATTCATTTTCTATTGAAGGTATCTTCTATTTTAATATGAATATTGGGATTCTCTTCCTGGTGTTTCAGCTTGGAGACTCTGAAATTAAATATGTATCCAGTCTAATTGAAATAAATGACATTATATTATTTTTCGCCAAAAACTCTTTGTAAAATCAGGAGATACTTTGTTCTCCAAATTTTCAACAGCTCTCAAGACGGTGTACTTAGATGTGTTGGGAAGAAAATTGCAAATGTAAATTTCCTTGAGATTAGTAATTTTAAATTGAAACAGTGACGTTATCCATTAATTTACTAATCCCAGAAGTATTTATTAAATTCCAAATAACACTGACTAGGGATAGACACAAGACCAAGATTACTCATCATTCTCAAAAATCTCACAAGCCAATAGATAAGGAAAGCCAAGAAAAACTAATTTACAATACAATATTATACTTGTTATAATGTAGTTATGCTTAATATTATATAAGAGGGCATAAAAATAATTGTATATTTCTCACCTCCTATTTTTCACTACCACTCCTTGCTTATTTCCTTCATGAAATGGATCAAAGTATTTTATTAAATGTTCCTTTGTTCACTTGTCTCTCCTATTAGATATTAGTCTACAGCGCTAATTAATCAGTCAGGCATAATGTTTGATTAATATACCAAGCATGTGACATAGTTTTAATGTTATATTTATTTATTTGGTCTGAAAAACACACACAGGTTTCTGAATCAGAGGCAGACTTAAATGCAATAACTTCACAGTTCTCCTAAGCACACTTATCTCCTTCAGGGCGAGGTGAGAGGAGGCAAGTGTAAGTTGGCAGGGTCTATACCATAACAGAAAAATCTCAAAACTTTGAATCTGGGGTCTTATATAGTAAGTGGTATACACCTGACACCTTCCCTTCCTCATCTTTCTAAAAAATAATAATAATAATCTCTCCAGGAAGAGAAAGGAAAGTCCTTGGTTTATAATCCTTTGGAATATAGACACATAATTTTGCAGAAATAAATCTAGACCTCTGGAATACTCTGTTTAACAATCACCCTTTAACTTTCAAAGCTTGGTGCTTAATTCAGGTTTTTAGTAATTTTGGCTCAGAAAGCCCTGACCAAAAACAAACATAAAAATATTCATATTCCTTCCCCATACTAAGGAAAATGCTATGAAGAATAAAGAACAATGCTGTACAGAATATTAAAAGGCATATGGTAACAAACAAAACCAAATTTATCCCACTCCTTGTCTATTTCTTGAAATATTTTTGAATGTCATTTATTTGTATTCTTTTGCCCACAAAATCGTTTCCTAAGGAAAGGATTCGAATAAAAATGACAAAGCAGTAACTAAATTTATTGCCAATTTACTGTAATCTTTCTTTCTTTTCCTTTTTTTCTTTTCTTTCTTTTTCTTTCTCTTTCTTTCTTTCTTTCTTTCTTTCTTTCTTTCTTTCTTTCTTTTTTTTTTTTTTTTTCACATGGAATAAGTCTGTGTTCCCGGGACCAAAGATAGACGAAAAGGACTAATGAAGAATGGTATGGGAGCCAAGTATACTATTTCATGGGATTTCCTTTGCTAGCCTCTGTGGAATCTCATGACTATCCGCAGTGATATAGTTGTCTATTAGACTCTGGATGTTAGGAAATACTCATATATATTTAATATGTTTGAAAAATGAACAGAATAAAAAATATAGGAAATGGAAGCATGGATTATAGTCCAGGAGGAGCCACTGTGTTTTGTAAATCATTCCATTTTGTAGGACTATTCCTGGTTTCCTATTTGTGAAATTTTGGGGTTGGACTAGATGGTATACCTCAGCTTGTAAAATTGTATGGTTAGATTAGACAAATTTATGAGGTTGCACCATATGATATTTAAAATCATTTTCAATTCAACAGTCTATATATTGTCTTGTTTTACATACACACATGCACACACACACACTTTATGAAACAATGTCAGAAAAAACTCATTGACACTATAAGAAGTTTCAGTAAAACCCCTCAGGTAGAGAATATTATGTCTTTTCTTATATACACATTACACATTACATAAAACAGGCTGTTATTTTGCATTGATCTTGTTTTTTTTTCATATTATGAACAAGAGTGATGGTTTGAGAATTAAATTTTCATCTACTCTCTAACATCCCTTGAATTATTTGTGGTGAATGAATATCAATGTTGACTCATCAGCCATGCTACACTTAATCACACAAACAAGGAATCCCATTTTATATCAACCTGAACATATTAAAAGATTGGATATTATGATTTGAAGTTATAGATTAACCTTTTAAAAGTATATATTTCATGAAAGTACCTTTTTAGATTTTATAGCATTTAATAAACATTAAATAATGATATCATAAGATTCTGAAAGTGAACATATGGCTCTTCTACTTGCAAAATAAATTTCTACATGTGTTGGGGTAAACCATTAATTATCTTTGGTGAGTGATGACAAAAGATACCTAGAAGTCTTTCCTGTTTAAGTTCATCTTCTCTAGATCTTAATTGTATTATGGCCTTTTAGCCTTAGCACAAACAGAATAAAATCACGAATCGCACTCAGGAATGTGTGTATATATGTATGTATACACACACACACACACACACACACACACACACACACACACAGAGGCAAGCACACACCCATGCATTCAAACACATAATAATTTAGAAGTTGTTTTAATTAATTATATCTGAAATAGACTTCACTTTTGTATGGTATATATTTTTCAACCCTTCAGATAATTACCAATAAGAAAGTAAATAAAAGGCAATCTGAAGTAAACAGAATTCTAAAGTAGGCCCACCATTTCTGCCCCCTGGTGCACATAACCTGCTTAATCCCTGGACACTGATGGGATGGATTTCACTTCCATCATTGGGTTATGTTATATGGCACTGTTGACTTTAAGAAAGGGAGATTTTCTAGAGCATGACTGACCTAATTAGAGGAGCACTTTAAAAGAAAATTTTCTCCAAGTGGTCCCATAGGAAGAAGTTGGAGATTAGAAGCATGAGAGAGGTTTTGGGTTTTGAATATAGAGGCAGCCATGAGGCATGAACCTGAAAGCAGCCTCTAGTTTCTGAGAATGGACTCAGCTAACAGCCAGCAAGGAAACAGCGACATCAGTCCCATAACCACCAGGAAACAACATCTGCCGACATAGGATCTGAATGATCCTGGAAGCAAAGTCTTCCTCACGGCTTCCAGAAAGGAACACAAACGTGGTATTTCTTACACCTCACCTGCGAAGCCCTGAGCAGAGGACACAGCTAACCTGTGTCTAGACTCCAATATTCAGAGCTGTGAGCTGATAAATGGGTGTTGTTTTAAGCTTCTGACGTTGTGTTAATTTGTTATGCAATAGAAGAAAACCAATACACAAACAAAAAACAAAGCTTGAAGCACACACTTTTAAAAATTTTATAAAACTGGTAAAATTAAAAAATTGTATAAAATTGTCAGAGGGAATGCAAGGTGAATTTGGTCAGTCTTGATAATAGTCATGCTTGAGAAGTCAAAACAGGGATTTGGTAGAAAGTCCTGAACCCCACGTAATGTTTTTCAGGGTTACTCTTGTACAATGCCAGGTTGTTTTGTCACCTATCACTATATTCAGGAAATGATACATATTTTCCAGATGTTTTTTGATGTTTTCTACTGTATTTATATCTAAATATTTTAAGACATTTCTACTGTTCCAGTTTTGTTTGGAAAATTTGGGGACTTGAATGAACAGTAAAGGAAATGAGAAACTGCGCTTTAAGGCTTGTCAACACTAGTTTTGACATCTGTTTCAGTGTTACTGATACTACAGCAATATAATACTTAACCGAAAGTAATCCAATTATATTTCAATAAAAGAAGAGGGCTGCGGCCAACTTTTAATTTTAACATGGAATCAGAAAAGTATTAATCTTATTTAATAAAATCACACCTGATCATTTCCAAGCTTCATACGTGATCTAGTTCTGTCGAGTCAATGACTATGCTTCTGTTTAACTTCTGTCCTCTTTTTCTCATGAATATATAAATTGACTGCAAAACAAAAGAGCAAAACAATTATATTCTTTATTTCCCCCGCCCCCGTCATGGGCAAACCAAGAAAAAGCCCTTGTTTCAACTAAAATCATTACATTTTACTACATAGTGAATAGATAAAAGACTAGCATATAAAATACTGGATCTTAAAATAATGGGTAAAGGAATCAAAAAATATCTGCTAATTATAATTTTTCCCCAATTTTGTCCTATTCTCCCTATTTTGTTAGTTAATTGTCATTCTTTATTAGTGGAACAGTAGGGTCAACGTATGTCAGATCTTTACAGAGCCAAAGATACTTTCAAAGTTTTTCCACTGCTCAGTCCTTATTAACATGAAAGAATTAAAAGAATTCTTGAAGAAATCAAATGCACAAACAGGGCAGGGCATATCTATTAACAGAGAAATGCGCTTAGTTTTTCTCAAAAGCAGTTTAATAAAGAATTTATGTTTCCTCTTTAAAATGTAATATATTCAGATAAAAACAAAAGAGTGCAAACTCATAAACATAATTTAAAATATAAAATAGATGTTATTATTTTTTAAATATTTTTCTGGCTTGTTCAATGTTTATTAATTGAAAGAATTTTCCCTCTAACATCTCAAGTATTTACTAATGATTATCTAAACAGTAGACTAAACTAAAGTACTACCACATCGAAGCTGCTATAAGTTAAAAAATGTTTAAAATGTAGGAAAACATAGTAAAAGAATATGCCAAAATTTTTATCTCCCTAGTTAGGAAATAACAATGGATTAATGACAGTGTTTGGTAAAAGATACTTAAACATTTTTAGCTTAGAAATTTAAATTCCATAAACAGCTTAGCTTACTTCTTTTAGGAGTGAAGTCTCATGCACTTTTATCTGTGTCTATGCTATTTAATATGCTATACCTTCCTCGAGATAAGTTACTATTCTGAAGCAAATTTTAAAAATTAGCACTGGGATACTTTGAAAGTGCTCTCTGCCAAATATTATTTTGCCCTGGTCATATTTGAGCCATTATCATTAGTGTTTTGCTGTAGTTTTAACTTTTTTTTTTTTTACCTTTATTATGACCTTGGGCACGAATAAGCTCATTAAAAATTAAATTGCTTATTATAGCCTGGCATCACTTTCCACTTTGATCAGAAAGCACAATAGGTTCCTTGAGTGGATTTACCTATAAAATATTCTAGTAATGAGAACAAAAAAGGCAAACTTAATAACCTTAATGCTGAAACAAAAGGAAATGCCACCAAGAGGGCGATAAGAAACATTTTATATGGCAAAAATAAACTATAGATTTGTGATATTAAAATTTGGGTTTCTATCTCATTAAGTAAGCCTTTCTTAAAACTTGAAAACCTAATTGTCGATTTCAGCTCTACAAAATTAGGTTCTGCCACTATATGTACATATTTTGCTAATAATGGTCATCTTTCTCTTCCCCTACCCGAGCAGGAGAGTACCATGAGCAACTCTTGAATAACTCCATTTAAAAGAAAATTATTAAAATAGTTTCTAAATTAGGTATCTTAAATAGGCTGAAAGCTTTATTCTTTCTTTTAAATTCTGAGGTTGTTATTTCGCAGTTTTGATTGTGTTGTAACAATTTAGGTTTGGGTAGTTCTATTCCTAGATTTGCAGTATGACTTACAGTTTTCTACCTTTTCAACATATGGGAAGAGTAATAAAATAAAAGCAGAATGGATCATATCCAGGTTTACAGCAATTATATATGAACTAAAGTATTCTGAAAACTTTTATTTGCATTGAAATTTCCTTATATATACAGTAGATAAACTCATTTGCATTTGAAATTTGAAGGCTCTGCACGTGGGATTCCATTGTATGGATGAAATGAAAAGAGTTGGCAATAAAACACATTATATTTATATCTACTTGCTGTCCTTGGATGTAGTTATATCAACATGAAGAAAAAGAAAGCTTTTGAAGCTGTTTATTTTTTTAATGTTAGAATGAAGTGCATTGTAAGAAGAAGGTAAAATTTAATATCACTTAAACAAAAATTCTAGTACTCTTCAACTCAAATTATCAAAAATTCTCAGAAGCATCAAAAGTATTATCAAAATCACTATCATTAAACTTTTGTCATTAACTTGAAACCAACTAAACAAGGCAGAGGTCCATAGTTAGGAACTACTCTAGGTTTAGGGGTTTGGGAGGTAATAAGATAAACTATTGTAAAGCAGTGATGCTTAAATAAAATTCTAGAGACAAAACGAATTTCTATTATTAAATATTAAATTCATTTTGATTTGTAACTCATTTTGTGCTCCAAATATAAGATAAAGGAAATTTAACAAAAAAGTATGTATTGTTATCTATATATTGCATCCTTTCAGGACCATACTAGTTTGGTCCTAGAATGAGTATGTACTTATTATAGTCCTGAGGAACATTAACTCTGGATATTTTTTTGCATTGAAATTTGGGATTTATTTACTCATTTATAGGTAATTCTATTACCTTTTGTCCAAAATTTGAAAGAAAATATAACAGCTACTTTTATCATACACAATAAGCAATTTGAATAACTCATTAATTTTCATATGATGTTTTACAACAAAGGGCAGAGAATAAAGACAGACAATTAGAAGTAAGACTGGAGCTCCAGGGCACCTGGGTGGCTCAGTTGGTTAAGCGTCTGCCTTTGGCTCAGGGCATGATCCCAGGGTCCTGGGATAGAGCCCTGCATCAGGCTCAGGGAGCCTGCTTCTCCCTCTGCTTGTGCTTCCCCTCTATCTCTCTGTCAAATATATAAATAAAATCTTTAAAAAAAGAAAAAAGGAAGGAAGGCTGGATGTATAACTTGAATCTTTCTACCTATGTGTATCCATGATAATCAGTTTTTGATATGGAGTTGCTACATTTTAATATACTTATTTGTTCTTATATTGTAGTTTACTTTGGCTATTAAATGTTTTTCCTTTTATAATTAATACCGTAATAAATATACACATATATATTACCTTATAGTTTTTTACCTATACCTATATTTGTCCCACAAGATAAATTAACACTCAATACTTTTCTTAATCAAGAAGTACATACAGTTTCTAGTTCTTTAACTGGTAAATGGATTTTAAAAGCCATTTTATTAACTTACAGTGATGTAAAGCAAAAGAAAAACTAAAAAGTATCAATTTCTCAATTTTGTTGTTACTTTTGCTTATCTGATAGTACGCTAAAGCAAATGGACTATGACCCATTTTTTTCTCTTTACCTGTAGGACATTCTGAGAAGGAAGGCAGGTGACCCAGGCTAATCTTCCTGGAAACATGCTAATAATTGGACCTCTTGGCAAACAGACTAATTATATTGCCACAAGGAGAGTCTTTATCTGCGGAATGCTTTCAGAAGACCGCCTGCAGTTTAGGATTGCTTTTTGGAAAACAAACCTAGAATCTTCATATTCACAAAGCATTCTCCTTGGAAATTGTTGTATAGGCTACAACTGTAGGATTCATAACCAAAATTCTCTTCATGGCTGAGACATCTGAAGAATCTTGTGTTGTAACACCAGAACATTTTCTGAGTGTCTTCTGTGGCAATTCAGAAAGCAGATAAATGTACTAAATGACTCCATGGCTTTATTTGAAAGTCAGGAAACAGACTGTTGGTTACCATTAGCTACATTTCACAGGGTGCTATAAGATGAGTTTAGAAAAGCAAATCCTTTACAAATAGGATTAAAAGAAAATTCAATGAGCGTACATTCTGGGACTTGTAGGGTAAAGAAATGCAACTGATCTTCATTTAACCGTGAAAAACAAAACAAAAAAGGCCATCAGGTAGCAAGATAGGAAATGAACCTGTGGTAAGGACTGAATTAAGGTCATATCCTCTGTTAAAACTTATAACTCTGATTAGGTTGGTACCCAGTAAAGAACAACAATTAATCAAAAGTGGTTCAGAGGAAAAGGTCTAAGGAATAGCCAGCGATCCTTTTAAGTACAGAGTACCTATAATTATGACTAGAGAGAGGTGCTTACCAAAAAATTTTGTGTATGGCTATAATACATGGAGCTGATTGGAGGAAACGATAGGTTTATGAGAGATACAAAACACTAAGCAACCCACCAGTGACTGACCTTGAGCCCCAAATCCCCCAAATTATGGAAAATCAGCTTAGCTGCTGATTTAGGGGATGGACTTCTCTCTAAAGCCTTTTTAAGATGCAACCAAGGAAGAACATCCAGAAGGCAGAGCTAAGTGTCACTGAAAGGAGTAATTAAACCACAATGCTCCCTCCCCCAACGAGATTTCAGAATTGTTAGTTATGTCTGCTCTGCAACTTTCTTTCTTTCCTTTCCAGAATAAGTGTTCTTTGAGGTTACCCTGTGTTTGTTGGGTGTAGTTCTTTTAATTCTTTGACCTCTGGATCAAGATAAGTTATATGCAAATCTGACACAGACACAGGACATTGATTCTGATGCTAGATTAGATTCTTGGATGTACTTTGGGATGTAGGAGGGAGGAGGATAAACATATTTGCATGTAAAAGGGAGGGAAGTGCATTTTTGTGACCAAGAGAAGAGTGTGTAAATTGCTTATTTTTCAAACCATTTACCTCCTCCCTACCGTTATTTAGGATGAATAATGGTCTCCCAAAGATATTCATGTCCTAATCCCCAGAAATTATGAATGTGTTAATTTACATGGCAGAAAGAATTTTGAAGATATGGTTAGTTGATGGATCTTCCGATGGACAGATGATCTTGGATTGTCCAGGTGGGCACAATGTAATCACAAGCATCCTTATTAGAGAGAGGCAGCAGGGTCAGACTGAGAGGAAAATGTGATGATAGATACAGAGGTGAGAGAGAAGATATTTGATGATGTTATAATGTTGGTTTTGAAGATGGAGGAAGAGGCCACTAACCAAGAAATCAAGAAATGCAGGCAGTCTCTAGAATCTGGGTAAGACAAGGAAATAGATTCTACCCTAGAGTCTCCAGAGGAAATGCAGTCCTCTTGCTATCTTGATTTTAAGGCTTCTGACTTCTATAACTGTAATATTAAATTTGTGAGATAATAAACCTATAAAATAATAATTTATGGTAATTTGTTACAGTAGCAGTAGGGAACTAATAAAATGACTTTCAGTTCTCATCCCTGTGGGAAATTATACTTGCCTACCACATTGACAGCATTCTTGACAATGTGACTTGTTATAATTAATGATTCACGAGCAGAAGTGACATGCCACTTCCAAGGAGAAATTTTAAGAGCCATCACATATTTCCACCATGTTTGTTTGTTCTGCCTTGGCCACAAAACCAACAATGTCCCAGATAGGAATAGTTTCATTCACCTGGGCTCCAGAATGCAAATGTATGCAGTAAGACCATAACTGATCCACAATGGACCAAAAACATAAATGCAAAAGAAGCTATTGCTGCTGTAATTTACATGTTATACAGCTATAGTTTAATTTGGACAGAATGGAAATTTTTCTCCAAAATGTCTAAAGTCTGTCAAACATTAAAGATTTTTTTGTATTACCTTTCACATTTTAAAAATTCTCCCAGTACAATTGTCAAAAGCTTCATTATATATGTTATACACATTTCTTGAAAATTTCTCTAGATTTGTTATTATTCTATATATATATATTTTTAAAGATTTTATTTGTTGATTTGAGAGAGAGAGAGCGTGAGAGTGTGTGGGGAGGGGCAGAGGGAAAGGGATAGGGAGAAACAGACTCCCTGATGAGTGTGGAGTTCCACAAAGGGCTTGATCCCAGGACCCTGAGATCATGACCTGAGCCAAAGTCAGATGCTTACCAACTAAGCCGGGGACCCCTATTCTTTATATTTTAATGAGTAATTCTTGGTATGTAAGGAACACGGAACATGAGTATATTGTCATGTAATTTGAAGCCTATGTGTGTAAAAACAGATTATGAGCCCTTGAATTTCTTTTTTTTTTTTTTTTTTTTTTAAAGATTTTATTTATTTATGTGACAGAGAGACAGCCAGCGAGAGAGGGAACACAGCAGGGGGAGTGGGAGAGGAAGAAGCAGGCTCACAGCAGAGGAGCCCAATGTGGGACTCGATCCCGGTAGGCGGGGATCACGCCCTGAGCCGAAGGCAGACGCCTTAACGACTGCGCCACCCAGGCGTCCCATGAGCCCTTGAATTTCTTTAAATCTCTTTTGTGTTGGTTTTAATTCTGTATTTGGCATAAAGTCTCTGGGTTATATAAAAGGTGTCCCACTGACTTCTGAAAATTATTATATTAAAGAATACTCTAGCCAGATGAAATTCTATTATATGGATATATATAGTATATTATATATAGCATATAAGTTTCACATGTATATATTTTTTTACAAAGTTCAATCACAAATATGTTCAAGATTCTGGTGGTAGACTGAATCCTTTTTCCAATTCTTATCTCCTTGTTGCACAGTTATACTTCCACATTCTTGCCAGTAACTGTTAGGGGCATCATAGCAGAATAGATAGAGAATACATTCCTATCTATTGGCTTTGAGCTGAGTCATGTGTCTTGCTTTGATCAATAAATGTTAGTAGACATGATGTGAAGGGAGGCTTAAATGTGCTTGATCGGCTTGGCATTGATTTCTTGTACTTCTGAATTCCTTTATGAGAACACCCGGCTGTGTAGCTACTGATGCCACAAAGGAGATACACGCGGAGCACACCTGTCCACACTGACAGTGTGAAGCCAAGCTCAGCTGATCTTAGCTGAGTTCAACAGAGCCACATTTGATGTGTGTCAATAAGAAAAATTAATGTTGGCTGCTGTTAGCCATTGAGAGTTTAGGATTGTTGATCAAAGAAGGTTATTTTAGGATTGTTGATTAAAGAAGGCTATGAAAGCAACTGCTCATTCAATTGTTATATCATGTCATTTTAACCTGTTGGGTATATATCTTTTAAGCCATTTAAATTATTATTTTATTAAATTCTATTTTCCTGGTATTAAAATTATTTTATAAAAAATGTTAACCTTGCTTTGTTTGGCTCACACTGGCCTTGAATTCTATTTTTTTAATAAATTTGTCCATGGTATCAGTTTAAGTGTTTTTATTTTTTGGGCGACTCCTTGATGAATTATATTCACTATTGTTCTGGTAGTGGGGGTAATTCTTTTTGCACTCTTTCAGTCTTAGTTTTCTAGTGATGAGCTTTAAATATATTAATGCTTTATTCTGAATTAGTTCTACCCCAATTTTTATAGATATTCAAAATAGTATGCTTTTGTGTTTTGGTTTCTTATTTTCTATATTTTTGGGGGGGGGAGAGGGAGGTATTTTCAATGACTTGTTTACTTATGGATTGTTTTGTTCTCTATTTTGGTTTAAATGTTATACCATGTTTTCTAACACTATTGCTGTCGAGGTACACTGATTATAGCCCTGACAAAAACTAAAGAAAAATAATTTTGATAACATATTTAAAATCTCCATAAACAAATACCTGACCTGGTAAGAATAGAAGATAAATACAAAAGGCCAAATGAGATTGAAAACTGTGACCTTGGGATGAAAGGAAACTCCAAATATTCACTTTGAAGACACGAGGGAAATCATGCAGGAGTTTCCATTTTGAAGGCGTATCCACATTCCAGAGACAGTACAGAGCCTGCCCAAGGTGAAAAGTCTAATAGGAATGTTCCCCACAAGGCTGACAGATGAATAAGAACTAATCCCATCCACGAAAATGGGTCTTGACTTAATTTGGTGCTGAGTGATAATAGAAAAAAGAAAATTCTCTTCAGAATTTGGTAATAAAAGCTGGGATATCAAGAAAATGAAAGCCCAAATTTGAGCCACATGTGTGATTTCCAAGTATAAGCAAATCATTTAATTCAAAATGTTCCAAGATGGATAGGGTCCTCCTCAATACGAGTAAACAATCTCTGAATAGATGCAACCATAACTCATTCCTAAGGAACTCACACAAACAACTTCAAAAATTATGAGCAGTATGAAACTTGTTTAAAAAATGGGCACCGCACACAAAAGACAAAAGTAATACAAGCAGAGTTAGGCCTTCAAAGACTACATAATGAAATCATTAAACTGTAAGAAAATTATATTCAATAGGATTTCATAAATTAAATTTTGAAAGTATGATCAAGAGACAAGAGTCCAATACAAAATGACCAGATAGATTTGATACAGGACTAAATATTACTAGTTGAAATGCATGTATCTCTAACTATCTATATAAATCAATCAAAGAATTTCAAACTGATTAGTCATCACTAAAGAGAGAATAAGTGGCTGGAAGACAGATACAAAGAAATTATTCAGAACATATCCCAAAGATAAGAAAAATGGAACAAATTTTAAAAGGTTATGAAATATGTAGGATATAATGAACAAGTATAACATATAGCTACTTGAATGTCTACAATGATAAAACACAGACAGAAGATAAGAGAAAGTCTTTGATATTACAATGACTAAAAATTTTTTAGAACTGTCCAAAAATGTCATATTCAGCTTCAGAAACCTCCAAGGAGGGGCGCCTGGGTGGCACAGCGGTTAAGCGTCTGCCTTCGGCTCAGGGCGTGATCCCGGCGTTATGGGATCGAGCCCCACATCAGGCTCCTCCGCTATGAGCCTGCTTCTTCCTCTCCCACTCCCCCTGCTTGTGTTCCCTCTCTCACTGGCTGTCTCTATCTCTGTCGAATAAATAAATAAAATCTTAAAAAAAAAATAATAATAAAAAAAAAAAGAAACCTCCAAGGAATCTCTACCTTGGCATATGAAAAGAAAGCCACACATAGATTTATCCTTCAAAACTGCAAAAGAGAAACAATAGAGAATCTTAAAGACAGTCAAATAAAAATGCTGATCACCTAGGAACAAAATTAATCTGAGAGTTGATTCATAACAGCACCCTTTGGAAGCCATAAATCAATAGGATACCATGAAAAATGTGTTGAGAAGAAAAAAAAAAGCTGTCAATCTAAAATTCTGTACCAAGCAAAACAATTTTGCAAGTTCAAGAGAAAATAAATATTATTCAAGCAAATAAACTGGTTACATTTATTGCCAACACCACCTCATTTAAAATATATATAAAGAATGTGCTGCACAATTTTCTGTAACACTCTGAATATAAAGTATATTTCTTGTTCACTCCCTTCACTAGAGACTTTTGGCTTGAACACTTTTTTTAAAAAAAGATTTTATTCATTCATTTGGGAGAGAGAGAGCACAAGCAGGGAGAGCAGCAGGCAGAAGGGGAGAGAAAAGCAGACTCCCATGGCTAGATCCCAGGAATCATGACCTGAGCTGAAAGCAGATGCCTAACCATCTAAGAGACCCAGGCCCTCCTCCTCCCCCACAGATGAACACTTTTTAATAGTTTTATATATATATATAAATATATATATAAATATATATAAGTATATATAAATAAAAAATATATAATATATATAATAATACATAAATAAATATATATAATAAATAACATATAAATAAAAATATATATAATATATACAATAATATATATATATGCAATGTAAATGCCTTACATTAAACTTTTGATTGTGGAGGCATCCACTTCAAAGACATCCATCTTGAATAAACGCATCGCCAGATACACAACGAGATAGAGAGCCAACCTACCTTACCCGTGAAATTCCTGTTTTAGCCCTGGGTGACGCAGATTACTCATCAATTCATTGACCCTGCTTTTCCCTTCCTGTGCTTTAATTCCCATTCTTACATTTTAAATTCACCAAAAAAAGTCAACCTGTGAAACCCTAGGCACCCCATACTTGATTCCAATAAATGCAGACCCCAGGTTGCAACTCTCTCTCTCTCTACCCCATGACCTTATTGCATGTGCCCAAGTGTTCTGTGTATCATCTAGGATTTGTTAGTGATGACTCTTATTTCTGCAAAGCTCCCCAACGGTTGTTGCTAAGGTCTATCTTGTGATCATAAGAAGAACTACAAGGGCCAGTCCAGCCACAACCATGGACCTAGTTGGGGAAAATCTGTTGGAATTTGCCACAAGTAGTATGGTCCTAGTGTGTGTCTCAGGCATTCCAAGCTGACAGCACCAGCATGGACAGGCTGAGACTGATACAAAACGATATTTTATTGTGCACTTTTAAATGCCTTAAAAATTTCAAAGTTGATATAAAGTTTTCCCTTCTGAAAAATTATTTTAATAAAATAAGTGAGTCAATTGGGAAAAAAAAAAAAAAAGAATGTGCTGCAGTCATGAGGAAAATGATCCCAGATAGACAACATATGCATGAAGTAAAGAGTCATAGACAGAAAACAAAAAACACACAAAAAACAAAAAAACCTGCCAATAGGTAAATATTCCCAAGGAAATACTGGTTGAGTAACGAGGATGTTTAATTGTAAGTTTAAAAATCATGGATAGATATGGACAAAAATTACATATATGCAGAGAAATGACTTCAAAGTTAAAGGGTTCTAAGGAATCTAGTTTTGTTTAGAAAATATAAAAAGCTTTTGCACCGCAAAGGAAACCATCAACAAAATGAAAGGCAACCTACAGAATGGGAGAAATATTTGCAAATCCTATATCTGATAAGGGACTAATACCCAAAATATATTCTTAAAACTCATACAACATCATTAAATAGCACACACAAAAAATCTAAGTTAAAAAATGAGCAGAAGATCTGAATAAATATTTTTTTCCAGACAAGACATACAGATTGCCAACAGGTATATGAGAAGATGCTCAATATCACTAATCATAAGGGAAATGCAAATATAAACCACAATGAAAACTGATTGAAAATGAAGAAATGAAACTTTTTTTTCCAGATCATATGATTATCTATGCAGAAAACTCAAAAGAAATGACATGGAAATTTTAGAATTAATAAGTAAATGTGTCACGTTTTGTGGATTATTAATGTACAAGCGAATTGCAGTGTTAGATACAAGGAACAGGAACTTTAAATGTAATCTAACCATGGCAATCACATAACAATATTACAAATTACCTAAGATATGCAAACTCTTCTAGGAGAATATTTACTTAAAGAGAATAAAATGTTAATAAAAGACATTGAAGCAGATGTAAATAAAGAAAGAAGTTTACTATGATTTTGATTGCAAGGGTCAACACTGTGAAGTTGTCAATTCTCTCTACATGTGAATGCAATCATAATCACAACCTCGGTGGTATTTTTTAATTTTTTAAACTACAGTAAGATGACTCTAAAATTTATTAGAAAGGATAAAAAGTAAGAAATAGCTAAGCCTTTCCTGAAAAATAAAGAACAAGAGTATGGACAGTATTAAGAGTATGTGGTATTGTGGAAAGAGAAAACAGACAAAACATGATTAGAAGGTATTATAAAAGTGTATTCTCTCCTCCTTGGGTAGTAAGGATTTCCAAAATCAAATGTAAATGGTACAAACCAAAACAGAAAATATTGATTACTTTTTCTGTATCAAAATTAACAAACTTCTTTTCATTAAAACAAAACAAAACAAAACAAAACAAAACAAAAACCACTACCATATACAGAAGGGCTGGGATGTGGTATAATGAATATTCCCATTATACACCACTGATTTTAGACAGTAAACAGGTACAGTCACATTGAAAAACAATTTAGAAACCCTTAGTGAGGTTGAACCAAATGCACTGTCAAAATTCCACACACATTAAAAATTAAAATCAATTCAGTTAAATAGTATTTAATAAGAGTTTACTGTACAGAGAACAACAGTTTGAGAACAGGAAGTCTTCAAATGCAAAACTGATACGAAACTCAGACGCATGACAACACAGGAAGGCTTATAAAGTGAGAATGGAGAAGTTATTTAACCTTTATAATGACTATTATAATGGGGGTTTGCAGGTGGCAGGGGATTTGTTAAAAATGATTATCTTATATCATTTTACAGAAGATGATTTAAGTTTATTTTATGATTATCAGGGACATTTATAAGAAATGACCTATGTTTTGCCTACGTTCATGAAACAAGCTACATTCAGTTTCGCTTAGGTGGCTTAAACAGCTTTGTCTGCTAAGGGAATTTTCAAGTTTGGTGTCCATTATGTATTTTACTTTAATAGTGTCCTGTGGTAAAATCCCTACGAAAAATCTTGTTCTTGGGCACTAGAAGCCCTATATCTGATCAAAATAGGGGGAGGAAAAAGCAGCTGCCTAAATTTACATTAGTAGGATAGTAGAATGTATGGAAGAGTAGAACAAGGATTGCATTATGGTATAATCATACCACAGAATACGATGTAGCAGTAAAAATGAATGAACTAAAGCTGTATGCATGAACATGATTGATGCTCAAAATGTACTATAACTTTAGAAAGCAAGCAGGTTATATAAGTTACAGGATTCCATTTATACAAACTATAAAAAAGCAACAAACCTATTGGTGGGTGATAGATCAATCAACTGATACATAAAGACATATGTGTCAGAACCATAAAACCAAGCAAAGATTAAGAATTCATGGTTATGACTATATTCCAAAGTGAAGGAGAGGTATGAATTAAGATCAAAGGACTATAAAGGTCCAGCTAGTGTTTATCTTTTAATTCGGGAGGGGAGAATATGAATGCTCATTTTATTAGTATTCCTTAAGCTGTGTAATTGTGTGTGTGTTTGCAATTCTTTTTGAAATGTGATGAATTTCACATAATTAGCAATTTTTAAAGGTAAATTTTCACGCATTATATTCTTCTAATTTTTTGACCTGCTTTTCTACTTTTTTCCTTATCAATGTTAAAACTTATTATGTTCACTGTCTACATTAAAAACCTAACATATCTTTTATATTTTTCCAGTGATCCTAAACACTCATGTCTGATGTTTATATTTGTAAGTCATTGCCTATTTATAAAATAAACGATTTTTTTCCTTCCAGATATGTTCTATGTACAGTAAGTTTTCTGAGAACTTGAATGCCTGAAGTCTCTTTACTTGGCAGTTATGCATTTAAACGATACCGTAAAGTGCTTTACTTACAGCAATTTAGGGATATTGCTTCATTTTATACTTCCATTCAGTGTTGTCTTTGAGAAACCTGATGTTGATCTTATATTCTTTCCTTTTATGTGATGTATTTTTGTATTCTTTCTGGGAGATTGTCGCTGATATTCCTAAATTCCCCCAGCATGTGTATAACACAAGTTATTTCTTGTTTCTCCTTTTTGGGTTTTATGAGCCAGCCATTTCAGTGTAAAGGTACTACACACACTTTTTAGTCCTAGATAGCATCCCCTCGATTTCAACAGCAGTGACGGTAGACAGTCTCTTGGTGTCTTGGCAGCTACTCATCTCAGGAGCCTAGCATCTCTGCTTCTCCGTCTTAGGGAAAGGGCTTATTCAGACCGTAGGGCAATCCACAGGTTTCAGGAGTGAACCCCGAAAAGGCCACTCTGGGAGTTGGTGGCTGTAAGTCCCAACTTTCTGTCTTTAGGAAAGACATGTCTGAAGGACGTTCCATGGAGGTCCTCGGGCTCTCCATTAAAAAGAGGCCTCAATGGCTCAATAGCAAAGCAGCTTCTCCCTGTCCCAGCTCACCCACTTCTTTCCTTTTGCTTCCTGGGATTGATGCACCAATTTGGTTTCGGGGACTGTTTTATGGGGAACACAAACTGTGACATTTATATTAAACTGCTTTTCTGTACCTCTGGAATGCTATGCTTGGTATTATTTCTATAAACACACACGATCCTTTCCTGTTCCTTCCTTTATTCAAAGGCTCCTCTTAGAGAGAAATTAATCCTTTGAATCATATCCTTTGTATTGATTATTTTTCTCGTATTTTGTTTCTAAGATTTCTTTAAAAAATTTCTGAGAGAGTTTCTCACCTCAATTTTCCAACTCACTAATTTTCACTTTGCCTGTAGCTCATGAGAATTTTAATTAAAAAATGAGCTTTGAATAGCTGATGTAAGGTCTGACATAATGTAATTTGTATTGTTAACATTACATAAAAGATAATCATTTGTCAAAAAGAAAAATGATGTGCTTTAATTTATTCTTTGTCAAAAAGGAAATTATTGTGTCTCAATTTCTTAGGCCACTTAGAAATTCTAGACATCCATAACCACCATAAATTTTTTCATATCTTCAATTATTACAGAGATTTTAGAATTTTCTCACATGTTCCATTAGGTTCTTCAAACACACATATGTTTGTATGTCTGGGTGTGTATGTGTGTATGTGTGTGTTTATGAGTGCATTTATATATCAATTTTAGTAGTCCTATTTTAAAAAAAACTCAAATTTTTTGATTCACATGACAGGATTTTTTTTTTCCTGGACTTTAGAAAATTATCCTAAAGAATTATGTTTGAATCATATTTTATTCATTGAAATCTCAACTGAGATCTCAAAGAAAATCATACTTGAATGCCCGAAAATATGTATTTCAATTGACCTGGAACAGTGAAGCCATTTCATATAGTATAGTTTGTTATTTTTACCCTTTCAATTTGCACTGCTAATTTTAAAGAGCTGTTTTGAAGCATAATTGCACGACTCTCCTTTAAAGCTTTGGCAAGGGGGTAGAATGGAGTAGAAAAATTCATGTAATTGTAAAAGAGAGCATCACATACTTTTGCCCTATGGCTTTTGAACAAAGTTGCTTGGGAATACTTCTCCACACTGTGAATCTGCTGCTGATTTTATCAGTAGCCTTTGCCATAACCTCTGGACTTCCCTATTTGTCACCTGAATTATGGAGATAATAATGCCTAACTGCTTCACGGCGGGGGGGGGGGGGGGATGGAAAAGGAAGTGTATTCTTATTAATAAAATGGAGAAAAATATGTATTCATAAAATTAAAACTATTTTGCCCATGTATTTTACCTTTAGATGTTCAAATTCTTTAGAGTATATCAAAATCCACCAAAGAACCTTGAAACACAGTTTCAGTAACTGACTTTGTTATGTGTCCTGTCTGTGCACTTCAGCTATAAGCATTGTCTCAGAAGGTAAGTTTCTATGTTCAGTGCAGCATTAACCTTAATTTTTTAAAACTTCTACATTAAATTATTCATGTTAATTCAAGTTTGTTCACCTTTGTGTGTCATAAAACAAACAAAACATACCATTTATAAGTCTGGGAATTTTTAATTTTATAGTGAATTATTATATAGAATTGCAATTTCAGGTTTTATTTTTCTATCCAAAGATGTATTGTGTTTTCTATCAAAATCACTTAACTTTAAATATTTAAAAACTCAATAATTTAATGGCTAAAAGTGGCAGTATTTTGATTGGCAATCCTAACTACAGAGGGAATAATTAAACATAAAACTGACTCTCGTTTTGCAATATCACATCAGCTTATTACTCAAAAGGTAATTTCACCTTGAGTCAGTGCTCATACTTCATTGAACTTTAATCCATCATTGCACATTGCACACAATAAAATGAATATATATATTTGTTTTTATATATATATATATATATATTTGTTATATATATGTAATTTGAATAAATAAATGTATGGAAGGTGATAAGAAATGTCAGGACTTGTGTTGTTTGGTCAACTAAGAGCTCAAAAAAAGAGTTCCTGTTTGATGGGTGCAAATAGCTAATTGAAGCAGCTATTTCCATGTACATGATCCCCATCGATGATTTAGTGCGACATAGCTATCTCTTCCATTGCATTTTTCTCAATTACCTTCTTTTACTGCATTTCTGAATCATAGGTCATGCTATATAATCTACTTCTATTCAATGTAGATTTTCATGAAACACTTCAGTATCACGGATCTGGATATCTCCATTCTTTACTAAAATCTTTCAAGGACTGTTTAAACTTGACACAAATCCCTGGTGAAATTCTCACAACTCTACTATGTATAATGGCAATAAAAATCAAGATTTAAAAGATATAGCACATATTTACAGCTGTACTTACAACATTGTGTAAAGAGCATCTTGACATTGAAGTTACCAGCAAATTGTGCGTGACATAAACAAAGTATATCATGTGTAACTATTTCTACTCCAAATCACTTTGCACTGTCTCCATCTATGAAATCTGTGGTCATAAGGGCATCATTATAATTCCTATGCTCAAGAGCTTTAGTTTAGCATTCATTTTTTAAAATGAGATTTTACTTAGATTTGGGCGTTTATACTTGGTCATATGAAGCCCAACTTTTGTACCATGGCAAAAGAAGAGATCAGATGGGATTTGAACTAAGAAATCCAGGATGCCCTAGTTTTCAACCTTTCCTTTTATCCATACAGGTCTCACAACTCCATTACTTTAAATTCTCCATTCTGGTTTAAGCAAAGGTGAAAGCACAAGTTTAGCTAAAGGGGAATTGTACTTAGTTTGGTATAGATTCACTTACGGGGTATGTTAAATATGAAAAAAAAATTAACGCAATGATAATAATCACTTTGTTATTGCAAATTTTCTATGCAACTCAGGGAAATGCTTCAAAGAGAAGTTTGATTCTCAAGGCAAGTCCTATTGAAAACCTGCAACAATATTCTTTCTCCTGTATTTTTAGGTTAAAAAAAATGAGTTTCAACTAAAAATATGCCCCACACAGGTATTTCCCCCCCTAGTTTGAAAAATGTACTTAATTACCTTTAGGATATTTCCTTTCAAATATGCCCCCTGAGGTTCATCCACTTATTCTATACTTGTCACAGAAAGGTCAGGTCTCCCTAGTTTTTGTGGATACTTGGTTCCACTTAAAGAGTTTAAAAGTCAAAGAAGAGAAAGAAGATGAAAATAATACTTCTTTCTTGTAAGATAGCTCTTTCGTTTTTATCCTATAAAAATATATTTATCTCAAAATAAAGTACAGATGATTTTTGCTTACTGAATGCTTGAAATTAAAATAAATATTTCCAAGTTACATAAGTGAAATTATGTGCTACTATTAACCAGTTAACGAAAACACTCTATCGACTGCAAGAATCCACTTAGGCTGAATCACCCAAAATCACGAAGGTGAAAAATAACACAAAAATTACTTATTAAAACCCATTTTCACCCATTTCATACAATATGCTTCTGTGACAAATTCTGAGAGAAGGTACTGCATAAATTATCATATCACCAGAATTTTTTTAATGAAAATCTAAGAGCTACTAAAATCAGCAAGTTATAAATAAAAGTTGTCAATATCTGGGAAACACTCCTCAACACTTGCATCAGTTTGTTTGTCTGCTGGTTACAGGCATTAGAAATTGACTCTGGCGGGGTGCCTGGGTGGCTCAGTCGTTAAGCGACTGCCTTCGGCTCAGGGCATGATCCCGGCGTTATGGGATCGAGCCCCACATCAGGCTCCTCTGCTGGGAGCCTGCTTCTTCCTCTCCCACTCCCCCTGCTTGTGTTCCCTCTCTCGCTGGCTGTCTCTATCTCTGTCGAATAAATAAATAAAATCTTTAAAAAAAAAAAAAAAGAAAGAAATTGACTCTGGCCATATATGTAGAAAATCAATTTAGAAATATACGAAGTTGTTCATAGAGTAAGAAGCAGATTCTGAAATCTCACTGGAATCAGAGGCATCAAGAGACCAGAAGCTTGGCAGCTCAGCACTGGCATGGTTAGAATGTTTTCATTGTTGCTGGCACTACCGGACGTTAGCCATTGTCAGTCCTGTCTTCGATTCCAACAGAGCTGCCAGAAGAAACCTAATGTCATTGCCTCTTTGTATCCCACCTTCTGATTCCATCTCTGTGAGTGACAGCGTTGTATTGACTCTGCCTCTACCAGGTGCCACTGCACTACTTGAGAGGAGATGCCTGGCTTTGAAGATTTCTGTAATCATGTTACCAACTAAATCATACAGTGCTGCTTTCTCTAAACAAAAAGAGTCCTCACAGCCTTGCAAAAGATGTCCTCTCCAGAATAATCTTTCTTTTTCTCTCTCTCTTTCTCTCTCTTTCTTTCTTTCTTTCTTTCTTTCTTTCTTTCTTTCTTTCTTTCTTCTCTTTTCCTGTACTAGAATGCAGACCAGTGGATTTAGCAATATTAAATTTTTGGTGAAGTTACATGGCCAAAGAGAATGACCGTGGGATCATTCCTTCATATCCTCATCACATTTGTAATTAAGTTATTAAGTTATGGTAAGAAATAAGGGAGAAGGGAGGGAGTTGTTTGACATTCAAATGCCTTTTTATTGGTTATGCACAGCAGTTGCCTACATAATCTCACCATCTGGACAGAACTTCTGGATTGTGTTCAGTGTTTAAGCACTTCTGTGACTGCGCATGAGGAAAATGGAAGGGGTGCCGGATGAACCTGGGTTTTATGCTCTTCTTATGTCAGCACATTTTCTATCATTTATCTCCCCTTTTTGGATTTTCAAAGTCTTGATCATTTCTATATGTTGTAATTCTGAAGTTCCTTGCTTAACTTTCCACTCTTTTCCCTAGCCTTTATATTCTATCTATAAGGAAGATAAATGGATAGGTAGATAGATAAGAGACTCAAACCTTATACCTTAAATCTTATATCTCAAAACAATTTGATTTTTATTAAAGTGATCCTAACTTTTTCTAGCCTTTCCTAACATATTCTAAGGAAACTTATATTCATAAATTCTCTGTAAATAAAAATATTCTCTCCCATTTTCTGAGTCTTCATTAAACTGCCTAAAAATTTTTTGCATGTTTTCCACTTTCCATGAAATCATAAAATAATCAATTCACCCTTTTTAGCTTCTTGAACTGATTTGTAAAGTTCGTCTAGTGTAATTGTTATTTGTATCAAATAGAATCTCGAGAATGATATTAACTGTTCAAAGAACTAACCTCATCATTCCACAGTATCCGAATAACCTTTGACAGAAAGTAATACACTCTACAATACTTGTTTTTGATTTTCTACTATATAGATTAAAATTTTTACAAGAACAATGTCTCATACAACTGCAAAAATAAGCACCTACAGCTGAAATGCTATAGAGTACTTGCAACTTCAAATAAAAATCTATTGACTTAGCTAACCTTTCAAGGACAAAACTTTTCTAAATGACCTCTGCAGAAAAAAAAAATCTTTAGGGAAAGTTTAAGAGTCTAGAAAAACTTTTCTCCTCAGACCTTGAAGAAATACCTCATCTAGATTCGGAAGCAGAACAGAGATTCTTTTACACTACAACGATACATTCAGATGCCTTGAAGATTAGACCAAATTCTTTCCTAGTTCAATGTTCACTCTCGCATGACCAATGACATCTTCAGTCAACTGTCAGATAGCAGTACTGTTTTAACCTTTAATATCCATCAGTCATCTTTTAGGTATAAAAAATAATTTCTTGAGTAGGCTGGACTTTTAGTGAAATCATTTCAAGCATGGAATACTATTGTAAGCATTCATGAAGCTAGAATCTTCATTTATTTTACAAATATATGTTTCTATATATTGTCCCTTTTAAGAAGTGGAGTGAAAGTCCACTGCTTCCTTTCCATGTGCAGACTAGCAATATACAAGCACACCTCTTCCCACAAAGCATGCACCACAACAAATAAAAATGATGTATCCTTAGACTCATTTTTAGCTTTGTATTCACATGCATCACTCTCTGTGCTGTACTTCCTCAAGTATGATGCCAGAGTGGTCTTTTAAAACATGTCAGATCGTAGTATTCCTCTGAGGAACACCATCTCCTTTCATATAGAGTAAAAGCCAAAGACCTCACAATGGCCTCTACGTGAGCTGTCCACATCCTTCTCCTGTTACTCTGAGACATCTCTATTATTTTCCCCTTATTCATATTACTGTAGACATATGAAGTCCTCCGCTTTTCCTCAAACAACCTCAGACATTGCCTTTGGGTCTTATTTCCCTCTTCCTCCAGATTCTTCATGGCTTATTCCTCATAGTCACTACTTCACCTTTTTTTTTTTTTTTAAGATTTTATTTATTTATTTGACAGAGAGACAGCCAGCGAGAGAGGGAACACAAGCAGGGGGAGTGGGAGAGGAAGAAGCAGGCTCCCAGTGGAGGAGCCCCATGTGGGGCTCGATCTCAGAACGCCGGGATCACGCCCGGAGCCGAAGGCAGACGCTTAGCGACTGTGCTACCCAGGTGCCCCACTACTTCACCTTCTTAAAGTATAGCATCAACTATTATCTTACTAGGGCCTACCCTGGCCATCTCTTTGCAAGTGCAATCTCCCCCAACCTCCAGAACTTCATAGTTTCCTTTCTCTGCTCTATTACTGTCCATTGAAATTTATCATGTTTTAACATACTGTAAAATTTAGCAAAATATAAATAAATGAATTGAAATTTAATTTAATTCTCCAAGTTTTTAAATAAAAATAAAGCTATTCGCAAATAATGAATCATGGAACATTGCATCAACAACTGGGGATGTACTGTATGGTGACTAATATAACAAAATAGAAATTAAAAAAAATAAAGCTATTCATGATTCTAGCATTCAATGTCATTCTGGTTGCTGAGATTAAGAACCAGTATCACATTTTACACGTTACTTCAGCAATCCCAATCACAGGTATTGAATGCAGAAGAAATCCTATACATATAGAAGAGAAGACATGTACAAGAAAGATGACAGCAGTACTCTTCACAAGACATAACACAGTGAACCTAAAACAAGTGAGTATATGAAGAAACTGTGATATAATGCAAGATAATATGGCAAAGTGAATGAACTAACATGGCACGCAAAAATAGGGAGAGTTCTCAGTAACATAACATCTAAAGAAAAAAGAAAAAGAAATATCTGTTCAATTTACAAAATTTTCCTCAACTGCCAACTTCAGTTGAGTAGAATACTTTGGTAATTACCGAATACCCGCATACTGGGACAAATATGGGTAAACAAAAGGACTTTTGACCCTTCCAAGAAAAAAATACTTCGTTAAGAAAGATCTATTTCATTCATTCAGAGAAGAACGTGATCTTATTTAAGCTCTTTAGCTGTTCGATCCCTCTCTGCACTCCAAATTAGAGTCTATCTTCAACTAAATTGATATCTTCATATCAATTTTAGTTAAGATAATTAGTATATATTATATATAGCTCTTAAGATTCAACAAGGGTGGAACCATAAGCCAAAAAAGGTCATGGCATTTAGACATGTAAATTTTTGTTTTGAGGACAATGGGCAAAACATTTGAGAAACATTTTTATGGACCTGAAGGTCTACAAGTTGCTCTGAACCATCACTGAATACTGAATCCCCAGTGATAGAAATATCCATGTGAATTTAAAAATAAATTTCTGTGTATGTGCATGTTTATGTGTGTTTTATAACTTAATATGTGGGATTTTCTTTCTTAGTCTCAGCACTGCTGAAGCATAACTCCCTATACATCTGAGCAACATTTCCCCAAGGATTTTTTTTTTTTTTTGCATTCCTTTCCATAAAAAGAAGGATGTACACCAAAGTACAAAGGAATCATTAAATGGAATCAGGATCTTTTTTTTTTTTTTTTTTTGTCTTATTCCAAGTTAACCTAAGCACTCACTTAACAAGCTAATACAGTTTCTGTTTTTTGTTTGGTTGTGTGATGATCCCACAGAGACTTCAGAAGTGACTAAATGATAGGTAGCAAGCTAACGTTACTGTCTTCTTCTAAAAGAACAATTTCCATAGTGAAATTTGATGGAATAGAGGAAGTCAGTGGTAATAAATTATTCAAGATAACAATAATCTTAAGGCATCCATAAGTTATCTTTTCAAATAGTAGCCTGTAGCTGAGCTGCATGTCAGAATATAGTTAACTTTGTGCTTGGGGTTGAGATTATCCTGTTGGTAAGGTTAAATAACAATTATGCCATTTTTCTTAACATCATATATTTTTCTACCTTTAATTCATCATTAAACAGGCTGACCAAATTAAGACCATACATTCAATGAAGTAATTTAACTAATATATCTTTTAGCACCCTGTATTGTTAGTCAATAAAAAGTTACTCTACATGGAGTCATTGGTGGACTACAACTTCAAGCAAATTACAAGGTATCTCTAACGAATCAGATTTCTGAGAGCAATACTTTAATTTGTCCTAAAATTCCACTTTGAAATTTCCAATTAACTCTTCTGTTTGACCCCTACCTCAAGAGGTGCAAGTAGAAAAGCCTTTAAGGTCATTACCTTAATTGGATACACACTTTCTAAGCTAGAAGTTTGAAGAAGTACTTTTATAGCTAATTCTTTGGAAACAGACATCTATATATAACTTAGGTGTTTTAGTCTAATTTCTGTATTTTGCATTATAAATAGCTGACCTTCTTTATGGTTTTCTCTTTGAAAAAATGATTTTTAAAAATCATGTCATTTCAATTAAGAAAAATTATTAATGTTTGTCTCCAATTTACAAAATGAAGACGGTAGGAGAGGCTAGAAAGCCATCTTTGTTGTTAATTTCTTTCAGAGTTTTTTTTTTTTTCCTGCTGTTTTTAGAAAAATGTTAGAATGAATAAAGTGTTATAAATGCAGTTATAAGGTGGTATGATGGTTTTCTTATAATGACTAATCTGGTTAAAGATTTTGCAGAAATAATGACATAATAAATGTATGGTTTGATTACAGCTCCTACTTCAAACATATCAATTTTAGTTAAGATAATTAGTATATATTATATATATCTCTTAAGATTCAGAAATTATATCTTTGTATATTAGGCAAAAAGGGAATAAATAAAGTGGTGATTGAGACTGAGCAATGAGTCTACTGTGCATACAGAAGGAAAGTGTCGTAGTGGTTTGAATCAAGTAGGTTAGAAGGGGAATAGAAGGGATCCATTTAAGACTTGTCTCGAGGTGTGGAGCTGGGATGTGCTTGCATTGTTACTCAGTAAGTAGCCTGCGGCTATAGAACTCTGAACCTAGGGAAGAAGGATAATGCAGAAATAAACAATAATTATCAGCTGTCACAAAAATTCTACCTATAACATATGACTGTCACTGTGAGGCTAGAAAAGTGTAATGTGACAGGAAAGTAGTTGTCTTTGAACATGGCAACTCCATAATCCCTATATAAAAAGGGGTGAGCACAGAAGAACAGACTGAGAAAAACAAAATAAAAGTGAACTGGAAAAGTAAATACTTCCCACTTAAATGAGCATGCAAAAGCAAATAGAAAAAAATCCAATTGTATGAAAGATAAGTAATTATAACAGAGCACTAACATGTTTTTGCTCATGAATGCTCATGTAAAGAAAATTCTAGTATTTTAAATTCATTATCAAAGAAATAAATGAAGACATCACAACCATAAAAAACAAGAAATGATGAAACACAAACACAATTGAATGAAGCAGGCTAATTGAAATAAGAAAGTGAACAAATTAAATTTTTTCCACATGAAAAATGTAGCCTTTAAAATTTAAAAATGCATAGAAGGAATAGACTTTAGACAGTATAAAAAATAGCAAATTGGAATATAAAATTGAGAACAATCACATTGCATTAAGTATCAAAAGATAAAAGATTAAAAATGTAAAAAGTAAGAAAGAGGAAGACATAAATTCAGAAGCCAATATTTTTCTGAGAAGTTTGAGGACAGAGAATGGAGGGAACAGCAAAGAAGTGATATGCAGAGTTAAAACTCAATTATTTCCAACATTAGTGTTTTTTTAGGAAAGCATGATGTTGAAATAGCACTTTGTATATAATAGTGAAAAAGATCCACATAGGCAGTCGTGTTGAGAAACTGAGCACAAGGAATAAAGAAGCATTTTAAAACAAATACCAGAAAGAAAAAAAAATATTAACAAGTATAATGATAACTAGGCTTACAACATTGTTTTTACAGCAGCAATTAATGCTGGTAGATAATGGGGTTACATAAAACAATAATGACAAAAATGGATAGCAACATAGGAGTAATTACCTTGCTAAACAGTCATTTAGAACATACAACAAGCTTCCACCTCCTTAGACAACACAGTAATTAGGGTGGAATTTACAATTTCCACACCTACTTTTAACAATTAAAAATCCAGATTTTTTATATGAACTATTAAAAAGAAGCAAGAGGCCCAAATCAGAGTTACCTATGTTAAGCAAACTAAGATTTAATACCTGACCTAACAGCAGTTTCAGTCTTCCCCAGGAATATGATCTTAGCCAGTAAGTCTGGAGTTTTCACCAGCAGAAATGAGGTAACCTGCCACATAGGCCCTTTCTACCAGCCCCCCACCCTCAAAGGAAGATGAGATAATCTCCCTAATAGAGCCTTTGGTCCCCCAAAGAAAGATACCTCACCAGACACAATCCTTTTTTTGTTTATGACTTCCTTACCCTGCCTTTAAAATGTTTTTCTTTTCTGTAGCCTTTTGGCATTCCTTTCTATTGTTGGATAGGATGCTGCCTGATTCATGAATCATTCGATAAACCAATTAGAGCTTAAAAGTTTACTCAGTTGAATTTTTGTTATTGTGGCTTTCCAGAAATTAGAATTCAGGCAATGAAATATAGTGATAGGGAATAAACAAACAGAGTCCTACAATTTCTCTAGTTTACTGCCTACAGATATTTGAGGTCATGGGATAGACCCTGGACTCCTGGACACTGAACTGAGTATGTTGGCAAGTCCAGGCATCTACAGTGTGCAGGTCCAAGTACAAGATGAGGAAAAGTACATGGAGAAAGAACTCCAGAAATCTACAGAGGGTCCCCTTCAAGTACACAATCCTGGCTGATCAGCACAACTGTGTAAGGAAACAGAGGTTGGCAAGTGAAACACCTGAAAGGATTATGGGGAATAGTGTCTGACGTTCATACAAAGCTTGGACTAGTGCCTGTACCCTCTGACTGGAATGCAAATTGCCCAGTTAATGACACAATAAAAAGAGTAGTGAGAAGATTTTTGTCTCAGTAGCAGGGAAAACACCCTACACTTACACTATATCTGCTTTGATCTGACCTAAGAACACTTACAGGCAAGACCCAAAAGAATGAAATTGTTTCCACATAAATTAGCAAACAAAGCTCAAGAATCTTTACAGTATTAAAAAATATCCAGGACACAAACATAAAATTAACAGCATCTGGCACTTAATTAAAAACTATGAATCAGGCAAAAGATATAGAAAATTGTAACTAATCGTGGGGAGCAAAATCAATCAAAATTGATTTAGAAATGGCACAAATAATAGAATAGATAAGCACTTTTTAAAAAACATTTTATTTATTTATTTATTTGAGAGAGAAAGAGAGAGGGAGCATCAGCCGGTGGGAGGGGGGAGGGAGAGGGAGAAGCAGACTCCCTGCTGAGCAGGGAGCCCACCATAGGGCTCAGAGGACCCTGAGATCATGACCTGAGCTGAAGTCAGATGCTTAACCAAATGAGCCACCCAGGCACCCCCTAGACAAGGACTTTAAAAACTAGATTATTACTCTATTGTATATTTCATCAAGAAGCTATATCAAAATGGAACATGTTACACAGAGATATGAAAGAAATAACAAAGGACCCAAATTGAACTTCTAATCATGAAAACTACAATGTCAGAGACGAAAATACACTAAAGATGGGGCACTTGGATGGCTCAGTTGGCTAAGCAGTCGACTTTTAATTTCAGCCCAGGTCATGCTCTCAGAGCCTGGAGATGGAGCCCTGTGTTGGGTTCTGTGCTTAGTGTGGAGTCTGTTTGAAATGCTGTCTCTCCCTCTCTCTCTTCCCCTTTCCCTGCTCACACATGCTCTCTCTCTCTCGCTAAATAAATAAATACGATCTTAAAAAGAAGAAATAGAAAATACATTAAAAGTGATAAATACTAGATGAGATACATCAGAAGCAAGATTAGTGAACTTGAAGATATAGCAAAGAAATCTAACCAAAACTGAACCAGAGGGAAAAAGATTGCATGGGAAGAAAAAATTGAACAAAGCATCAGTGAAGTGTGGAACAACTGCAAGCAGCCAAGTATGTGGATAACGAGTTCTACAGAGTGTGTTTGTGAGGGGTGGCATGGTGGGGGTAGCAATAAATATTTAAAGATATAATGGCAAAATTTTCCAGTGCAAGTGAGAAGACAGTAGTACAACATCTCTAAAATACTAGGAAAAAAATGGAAAAGTCACCTTATAATCTTGTACTAAGAGAAAATATCTTTTAGAAAATAAAGGTGAAATAAGGACTTCATTCAGACATACAGAAGATAAAAAAAATTCATCACAAGCTAACCTTCTTTGAAGGAAATATTAAAGGAAATCCTTCAAACAGAAGGAAAGAAACCACATGAAAACTTGGATCTATATAAAGAAGCAAAGAGCATCAAAAATAGAAAATCCATGAGTAAATACAAAGATTATCATTATTATTTAAATACTTAAAATTTAATTCACTGTTCACACATACACACAATCCAATGTATTGTAGGGTTCAACATCTGTTGAACTAACATGTATGGCAACAGCAAAGTAAAGGCTGGGAAGGGATACACAGAAATATATTCTTATAATGATATTATGTTTTATGTTAAGTAGCATACTATCTTTTGAAAGTAAATTGTGAGGAATTAAAATGTATATCATAAATATTATAAATACCATATATACCAAATATATAAATACAATAACTACTATATAAATAGCATAAGCCACAACTACCAAAATAATACCAAAAAGGTATAAATCAACACAGGAAATAAAAAAGAATCAGAAAAAAATACAAATTATTTCCAAAGAAAGCAGGATAAAGAGAAAATGGAACAAAAAGTAGATGGGAGAAAGAGAAAAATGAAAGACAATACAGTAGTTTTAAACACAAACATATCAATAATCACGTTACATGTAAATGGTCTTACCATCTCGTTTAAATGGCAAAGACTGTCATATTGAAATTAAAAATAAGCACCAACTACATGCTGCCAAGTAAGAAACCTACTTCCTGTAAAGACACAAAGTGGTTAAAAGTACAAATATGTAAATAGATACACCATACTAACATCAGTGAAAATAAAATTTAGGTTGGCTCTATTATTCTATTAATAACAAAGTAGATTTCAGACAATGATAATATTTCAAACAATGATAATAGAGAAAAAGAAAATAATAAAATCATGCTCAATTCTCCAGGAGAACATAGCAATCCTAATCATTCATTTAGCAAGTAAGAGAAATATAAAATATATGAACCAACTCTTATAAAGCTGAAAGGAGAAATAATCCACAATGCCTCGCTCAAAATAATTGATAGACTACGTAGACAGAAAATTAGGATATAAAATATGTGAAAAATATTATCAACCAACACTTCCTAATGACATTTTTTAGAATGTTCCACTCAACAATCACAGGATACACATTCTTCTCAAGTGCATACAGAACACTTGCCAAGACAGATTCTAGTTTGGGCCACAAAATCAATAATTTTAAAAGGATATAATTTTTACAAAGTAGGTTATCTGACTATAGTTGGGTTAAATTATAAGTCAATAACAAAAAGGATATCTATAAAGTCAGCCAATATTTGGACATTACATAATACCCAACTGAGAGCTGAGTCACTTTGGGAAGCAACCAGCAATACTAAAGGAAGCTGAAGATGTGCATAGGCTATAATCCAGAAATTCTGATTCTAGATAAACACTCAGACCCGTAGAGAAGATACGTACAATAATATTCACTGTAATATTAGTTAGAAGGGGTAGAAAACATTAAACCCATCTAAAGGAATAAAGAAGTTGAGGTATTGTCATCCCATGAGTAAACTAGGATAAAGTGTTGTAGTTCAACTAAACCTATAAACAGCAACACAAGTAACTAAAAAAAAAAAAAAAAAAAAAAAACAAGATGCAAAAAAGTATAGGTTCAAATGCACTCCCTATCAAAATACCAACAGCATTTTTCATAGAGCTAGAACAAACAATCCTAAAATTTGTATGGGACCACGAAAGACCCTGATAGCCAACACAACCTTAAAAAAGAAAAGCAAACCTGGAGGCATCACAATTCCAAACTTCAAGTTATACTACAAAGCCGTAGTGATCGGGACAGTATGGTACTGGACAAAAACAGACACAGGGATCAATGGAACAGACTAGAAAACCCAGAAATGAACCCACAACTAGTCTTTGACAAAGCAGTAAAGATTATTTAATGGGAAAAAGACAGTCTCTTCAACAAATGGTGTTGGGAAAACTGGACAGCAACATGCAAAAGAATGAAACTAGACCACTTTCTCACACCCTACACAAAAAGAAATTCAAAATGGATTAAAGATCTGAATGTGAGACCTGAAACCATAAAAAAATCCTAGAGAACACAGGCAGTAACCTCTCTGACATGAGCCGTAGCAACTTCTTTCTAGATATGTCTCCTGAGGCAAGGGGAAAAAAGCAAAAACAAACTATTGGTACTACATCAAAATAAAAGGCTTCTGCACAGTGAAGGATACAAGCAACAAAACTAAAAGGCAACCTACAGAGTGGGAGAAGATATTTGCAAATGACATATCTGATCATGGATTAGTATACAAAATATATAATGAACTAATAAATTTCAAAACCCAATAAACAAATAATCTGATTAAAAACTGGGCAGAAAATATGAATAGACATTTTTCCAAAGAAGATGTCCAGATGGCCAATAAACACATGGTCAACATCACTCATCACCAGGGAAATACGAATCAACTACAATGAGATATCACCTCATACCTGTCAGAATAGCTAAAATAAAAAATGCAAGAAGCAACAAATGTTGACGAGGATGTGGAGAAAAAGGAACCCTCTTACACTGTTGGTGGGAATGCAAACTGGTGCAGCCATGTGGAAAACAATATGGAGGTTCCTCACAAAGTTAAAAATAGAACTACCCTATGATCCAGCAATAGCACTATTAGATATTTACCCAAAGAATACAAAAATATTAATTCAAAGGGATACTTGCACCCCAACGTTTATAGCAGAATTACTACTAACAGCCCAAGTATGATGAATGGATAAAGAAGTGGACTATATAGTGAAATATTACTCAGCCATCAAAAAGAATGAAATCTTGGCATTTGCAACAACATGGATGGAGCTGGAAAGTATGATGCTAAGCAAATTATGGCAGGCAGAGAAAGATAAATACCACATGATTTTACTCATATGTGGAATTTAAAAAACAAACAAACAAAGGGGGAAAAAGAAACAGAGAGGGAGGCAAACCAAGAAACAGACTCTTAATTCTAGGCAACGAACTCATGGTTACTGGAGGGGAAGTGGGTGGAGGGATGGATGAATTAGGTGATGGGGAATAAGGAGTACACTTGTAGTAATGAGCACTGGGTGCTGTATACAAGTGTTGAATTACTATATTTGTACACCTGAATTTAAATTACACTTTATGCTAACTTACTGTAATTTAAATAAAAAAGTTAAAAAAATAAAAAAATATAGGTTCAGTACAATGATGTTTACATAAAATTTCAAAACAATATAAATAGTGTTTATGAATATGTATACATATGGGTATATAAAAACTATGCAACTAATACAAAATGGTGATTTCCTCTGGAAATGGATATAATGGGATTGCAGAGGATTGATTTTATCTGAATTGTTTTTTTTTTAGAAAAATCTTAAAGAAATACGGAATATGATCAGATTTGGTTTAACTGGTTGATGGGTATGGAATGAAAATAGGTATCCTCATACTTCCTTTTTCCTCTTTTAAATATGTCATCATGAAAGGAGAGAATATATGAAATATTGGTTTATCTTATCATTTGAATATAAACAGATAATATTTAAGGGATATTATGGCACCTGAATGAGGCATTTTAACTAATGAAATTTATATTATTAACTCATTAAAGAAATATTTATATTGGTTGAATATAATTTATACTCCCATAAATGCAATGTGAAATTTGGCTTTTTAATATGTATAAGCTCCATACAATGCATCACTGGTCTTAATTTCCTTTTCTCTATAATATTTGTTGAAATTGAATTATGCTGTAAAACTATTCACCTTCAATAATTATAAAATATTTTCTTAAATAGTTATAAAATACTTTCTTAAGTATAATGAATATACTATTTCATATAAAGAAAGTGGATTTTTTTTGCAGCAAATGTTCCTACAAGTACTTCTTGAAATTTATTCATATATCTAAGGCACTCTTATTTGATATTTTTCAAATTCATCAAAAACATTTATTTATCTTGAAGTTTAGATTTATGAAATACATAATAGGGATATTAAAAAATAAGTAAATACTTAAAAGATTAAGTGATAAATGTATTTTCAGACAATTTGCCCATGCTATAGTCATACTAAATTATTTACAATTGACTTATAAAAACATTTTAATAAATAAGAAAAATTTATGTTTTCTAGTGAAATCTGGATACATTTCATATAGTTGAGAAAATCTTATTTAAAGGACAATTTAGATAATAGGAAAAGCATAAAAATATTTAGTGGGCTAAAATTTTATTTTCCAATGTTTTTGTTTCTTGAGATCATCTTCACCTTTGGTTAATGTTTTAGAAATTTAAAAGAGATTTTTTAAAAAGTTTCATAGAGATACTCCTCACTTTAGCAATATATATTTTTTCCTAAAAGCTTCCCCCCTCCACAGTCACACACACAGAGCTGTCTCTTATTATGGAAATGTTAATAGCTGTTATCATCAATAGTGAAATATCTTTTACACATTATTCATTAGTAAAAATTCTAAACTCTAACTTTCTTTTGTTAAGTAATCAGAGTGACATTCATGGATGACTGGAAATATTTGAAGTGATATCTTCTATATTTGAAAATTAGCTTTTTGTGTTGATAATATAAGCTTAGTGATGCCAGACTGCTTTAATCATGAAGGCTTTTCAGCAATGAGACTATTCAATCTGGGCTCATGATTTCCCTCTGTCTCAATCCATGAGCATAGTTTTGGAAAAAAATTTCAAATAGGAAAGAGAAGGTTAAGAACAATGAGTGCATGTATTTTAATGTTTAAAATAGTTTTAGCACACAAAGAAATAAATTTAATATTTTGTGGGCGTCTTCTGAAGGCTAATTTGTTTTATGGAGGGCTTCGTATTCAGTGATATTATTCTAATTAAACAGAAAAAAGTTTGAAAGATCTTACAATTGTAATTAAGAATAGTTATTTTTGTGTTTTAATATTGTGGCTTGAAGGAAAACAGAAACAAAATGGTAGAATACATGAGACAATCAAAAGTGACCATCAGCAAAATTGATTAAATTTCCATTGTTCCAATGGCATTGGAGAGGGTCCCTAGGCTTGTCCTTGTTAAAAAGACTTACGTATTTCAGTTTGTTGGCTAAGACGACAGTGATGACATGATCAGACTTGGGTTTCAGTAAAATTATAGCTTCTTTTTTGGGGGAACTCAGTGAAGTTGCTACAGCGCTGTACAGAGGAACCAAAGGCTTGGTAAGGTTTTCCTCAACCTGTTAACTACACTAGTGCAGGTGATATTTGAACCTAAGCAAATGCCTCATGTTTGTAGCCTTTGATTGATCAACCATGGCTGGATATGGCAACATCAGCAGAAATCTGACTGGCTAAAGCATATATTAATTTTGAGATCCTTCTAATGCCAATTAACTATTCTTTGTGTCTATTCCTTATTTCTACATGAGGATTGTTCCTATTTTGTAAAGCATAATAGAAAGGGGTTAAAGTAAAGCACTGGGTTAGTTCAAGGTAAGAGATTCTATTTGATCTAGGGTGGTGATAAACAGGACTTGATACATCATGCAGGGGAGAGGGCATGAGACAGGTCCTCAGAGAAGCGAAGAGTGGACAGAAAACGGAAATTCAGAGCACAAGTAGAGGGAGTCTTTAGTCTGATAAGGGCTGTCTCCTCATTAATGCACTTTTAATAAAACTGTTACAATTGAGATAGATAATGGAATCTTTCTTTTGCCACTTACTGGCTTTGCAATTTTTGGCTTGCTGAAGCTGTGTGACTTCGGCAAGTAATTCTCCTTCTGAATCACTTTTTCATTAATATGGAGGGAATTATAGTGCTATTATAGATTTGTTATGATCAATAAAGCTAACATTTAAAGTGCTTCAAACAACTCCCAGTCTGCAGTAAGTACTTAACAAATGCTATTTATTATTATAATTATCATTGTATTAGCTTCTAGCCTATCTTTCATTTTTGTTGTCCGCATATATATGTATATATGCATACATTCATATCCATACTTAAATATATAATATTCATAGAAATTATGCATTCTCAATAATAATAATGTGAAATTTATGTACTTACCCCAAACATATAATGTATATTATATGTATCTTTGAAAAATCCACTGTACCCACTATGATTACTTTTCCAAACTTGTCTCAAAATACCCACAATGTTTACATTTCTATTATTCATCCCTATGTTTTTCTTTTTTTAAAAAATTACATTAGTCACCATACAGTACAACATTAGTTTTTGATGTAGCGTTCCATGATTCATTATTTGTGTATAACACCCTGTACTCCTTGCAATATGTGCCTCTTTAATACCCATCACAGGGCTAACCCATCTCCCCACAACCCTCCCCTCTGAAATCCTGATTGTTTCCTGGAGTCCATAGTCTCTCATGGTTCCTCTCCCCCTCTGATTTCCCCCCCTTCATTTTCCCTTCCTTCCCCTAATACTCTCCATCCTGTGTTTTTCTTTTATTCATTTATTTATTTTTTCAGTGAGAGAGAATGGGAAGCAGGGAGGGGCAGAGAGAGAGGGAGAGAGAGAGAGAATATTTTTATTTTTTTAAAGATTTTATTTATTTATTTATTTATTTATTTATTTATTTATTTTTAATTTTTTTTTTTTTATATTATGTTAGTCACCATACAGTACATCCCTGGTTTCTGATATAAAGTTCCATGATTCATTAGTTGCGTATAACACCCAGTGCACCATGCAATACGTGCCCTCCTTACTACCCATCACCAGTCTATCCCATTCCCATAACCCCCTCCCCTCTGAAGCCCTCAGTTTGTTTCTTAGAGTCCATAATCTCTCATGCTTCATTCCCCCTTCTGATTACGCCCCCTTTCTTTATCCCTTTCCTCCCCTACCGATCTTCCTAGTTCTTATGTTCCATAGATGAGAGAAATCATATGATAATTGTCTTTCTCTGCTTGACTTACTTCACTTAGCATTATCTCCTCCAGTGCCATCCATGTTGCAGCAAATGCTGAGAAATCGTTCTTTTTGATAGCTGAGTAATATTCCATTGTATATATGGACCACATCTTCTTAATCCAGTCATCTGTTGAAGGGCATCTCGGTTCCTTCCATGACTTAGCTATTGTGGACAATGCTGCTATGAACATTGGGGTGCATATGGCCCTTCTCTTCACTACGTCTGTATCTTTGGTGTAAATACCCAGTAGTGCAATGGCTGGGTCATAGGGTAGCTCAATTTTTAACTTTTTAAGGGACCTCCACACTGTTTTCCAGAGTGGCTGTACCAACTTGCATTCCCACCAACAATGTAGGAGGGATCCCCTTTCTCCACAACCTCTCCAGCAATTGTTGTTTCTTGCCTTGTCAATTTTGCCATTCTAACTGGCGTAAGGTGGTATCTCAGTGTGGTTTTGATTTGAATTTCCCTGATGGCTAATGATGTTGAACATTTTTTCATGTGTCTGTTAGCCATTTGTATGTCTTCATTGGAAAAGTGTCTGTTCATATCTTCTGCCCATTTTATGATTTATTTGTTTCTCGCGTATTGAGTTTGAGAAGTTCATTGAAGATCTTGGATACCAGTCTTTTATCTGTAGCATCATTTACAAATATATTCTCCCATTCCGTGGGCTGCCTCTTAGTTTTTTTGACTGTTTCCTTGGCTGTGCAGAAGCTTTTTATCTTGATGAAGTCCCACACGTTCATTTTATCTTTTGTTTCTCTTGCCTTTGGAGATGTGTCATTAAAAAGGTTGCTTTGGCCGATGTCGTAGAGGTTGCTGCCTATGTTCTCTTCTAGGATTTTGATGGATTCCTGTCTCACATCGAGGTCTTTCATCCATTTGGAGTTTATTTTTGTGTATGGTGTGAGAGAGTGGTCAAGTTTCATTCTTTTGCATGTAGCTGTCCAATTTTCCCAGCACCGTTTATTGAAGAGACTGTCTTTTTTTCCACCGGATGTTTTTTCCTGCTTTGTCAAAGATTAGTTGCCCAAAGAGCTGAGGGTCCCTTTCTGGGTTCTCTATTCTGTTCCATTGGTCTATGTGTCTGTTTTTGTGCCAGTACCATGCTGTCTTTGTGATCACAGCTTTGTAGTACAGCTCGAAATCTGGCATTGTGATGCCCCCAGCTTTGTTTTTCCTTTTCAACAGTTCCTTGGAGATTCAGGGCCTTTTCTGGTTCCATACAAATTCAAGGACTATTTGTTCCAATTCTTTGAAAAATGTCATTGGTATTTTGATCGGGATAGCATTGAAAGTGTAGATTGCTCTGGGTAGCATGGACATTTTAACTATGTTCATTCTTCCAATCCATGAGCATGGAATATTTTTCCATCTTTTTGTGTCTTCTTCAATGTCTTTCAAGAGTGATTTATAGTTTCTAGAATATAGGTCCTTTATGTCTCTGGTTAATTCCAAGTAAACGTATGGTTTTTGGTGCTATTGTAAATGGGATGGATTCCCTAAATTCTCTTTCTTCAGTCTCATTATCGTGTATAGAAATGCAACTGATTTCTGAGCATTGATCTTGTATCCCGCCACATTACTGAATTGCTCTAAATGTCTAATAGTTTGGGCGTGGATTCTTTGGGTTTTCCACATACAGTATCATGTCATCTGAGAAGAGATACATTTTGACTTCTTCTTTGCTGATTTGGATACCGTTTATCCCTTTTTGTTGTCTGATTGCTATTGCAAGGACTTCTAGTACTATGTTGAATAATAGTGGCGAGAATGGGCATCCTTGTCGTGTTCCTGATCTTAAGGGAAAGGCTTCCAGCTTTTTCCCATTGAGAATGATATTTGCTGGAGGCTTTTCATAGATGGTTTTTATGAGTTTGAGGAATGTACCCTCTATCCCTACACTCTGAAGGGTTTTAATCAGAAAAGGATGCTGTATTTTGTCAAATGCTTTTTCTGCATCAATTGAGAGGATCATATGATTTTTGAATTTTCTTTTTGGATAAAATCTAAGACACTGATAGATTTGCAAATGTTGAACTACCCTTGCATCCCTGGGATGAATCCCACTTGGTCATGATGGATAATCCTTTTAATGTAATGTTGGATTCTATTAGCCAGGATCTTGTTGAGGATTTTGGCGTCCATATTCATTAGGGAAATTGGTTGTAATTCTCCTTTTTGATGGGGTCTTTGCCTGGTATGGGGATCAAGGTAATATTGGCCTCATAGAATGAGTTTGGTAGCTTTCCTTCTGTTTCTATTTTTGAAATAGCTTTAGGAGAATAGGTATTATTTCTTCTTTGAATGTTTGGAAGAATTCCCCAGGAAAACCGTCCGGGCCTGGAGTTTTGTTATTTGGAAGGTTGTTTATCACTGACTCAATCTCTTCATAATTAATTGGTCTGCTTAAAAAAATCAATTTCTTCCTGTTTCAGTCTTGGTAGTTTATAGGTTTCCAGGAAGGCCTCCATCTCTTCCAGATTGCTTAATTTATTGGCATATACCTGCTGATAAAAGTTTCTAATAATCCTTCCAATTTTATTGGTGTTGGTTGTGACCTCTCCTTTTTCATCCATAATTTTATTAATTTGGGTCCTTTCTCTATTCTTTTGGATAAGTCTTGCCAGCGGTCTGTCAATTTTATTGATTCTCTCAAACCCAGCTTCTCGTTCTGTTGATCTGCTCTACTGTACTCCTGGTTTCTAATTCATTGATTTCTGCTCTAATCTTAGTCAACTACTTCCTCGTGCATGGATTAGGCCTGTCCCTCTGTTGCTGTTCCAGCTTCTTGAGGTGAGAATATAAAAACTGCATTTTAGATTTTTCTATTCTTTTGAGTGAGGCTTGGAGGGCTATGTCTTTCCCCCTTAGGAATGCCTTTGCAGTATCCCATAGGTTTTGGACCGTTGTGTTTTCATTCTCGTTGGTCTCCATAAATTGTTTAAATTGATTTTTGATTTCCTGGTTTATCGAATCATTCCTGAGCAGGATGGTTCTTAGCCTCCTAGTGTTTGAGTTTCTTCCAAATTTTTCCTTGTGGTTGAGTTCCAATTTCAAAGCGTTGTGGTCTGAGAATATGCAGGGAATAATCTTTTGGTATCGGTTGAGACCTGTTTTGTGTCCCAGAACATGGTCTATTCTTGAGAGTGTTCCATGGGCATTAGAATAGAATGAGTATTCTTTGGTTCTGGGGTGTAGTGTTCTATATATATCTACGAAGTCCAACTCATCGAGTATGGCATTCAAAGCCCTTGTTTCTTTGTCGATTTTTTGCATGGTTGTTCTATTTCTGATAGTGGAGTGTTGAGGTCCCCTACTATTAACATATTTTTATCTATATGTCTCTTTATTCTGGTTAAGAGTTGGCTTGTGTATCTTGCTGCTCCCCTGTTGGGGGCATATATATTTATAATTGTCATATCCACTTGTTGGATACATCCTTTAAGAATAATATAGTGCCCTTCTGTGTCTCTAACTATAGTCTTTAGTTTAAAATCCAATCTGTCTGATATGAGAACTGCTACCCCAGCTTTCTTTTGAGGTCCATTGGCGTGAAAGATGGTATTCTATCCCTTTACTTTCAGTCTGAATGTATCTTTAGGTTCAAAATGAGTCTCTTGTAGACAGCAAATGGATGGGTCATGTCTTTTTATCCAGTCTGGAATCCTGTGTTATTTTATGGGAGCATTTAGGCCATTTACATTGAGATTGAATATTGAGGGATATGATTTTAATGATGCCATGTTGCCAGTAAAGTCTTTGTTTGTATCGATTGTGACTTTCTGTTCTGTATCATTCTTGGAGCCTTTTTACCTTTATAGAACCCCCCTTAATATCTCCTGTAGGGCTGGTTTCGTGGTTACGAAATTGGTCAATGACTGGCGATTCTGGAAGGTCTTTATTTCTCCATCCATTCTGAATGACAGCCTTGCTGGATAAAGGATCCTTGGCTGCATGTGTTTCTCTGAAAGAGCTTTAAAAATGCCCCCCCCCCCAACCCTTTCTCTCATTCCAGGTCTGTGTAGACAGGTCTGACGTAATTCTGATATCTTTGCCTTGGTACATGAGAGATTTCTTTGCCCTGGCCACTTTCAATACTGTATCCTTGGATCTAATATTTGCGAATTGCCCTATGACGTGACGTGGCGTAGGTTTCTCGTGGTTGAGCTTGGGAGGGGTCCTCTCTGCCTCTTGGACACGAATATTTGTTTCCCTTGCTAGATTAGGGAAGTTTTCAGCTACAATTTGTTCAAATATCTCTTCTAGACCTCTCTTTTTCTCCACCCCCTCGGGGATGCCGATGATTCTGACATTGCACGTTTCATGGAGTCAGTAATCTCCCATAACCTACATTCTTGATAGTGGATTTTTTTAAGTCCAGATTCTATTTCAGCTTTGTCTTCTACTAACCCATCCTCCAATTCGCTGATACGGTCTTCTGCCTCATTCACCGTGGCCGTCAGAGCCTCTAGTTTTGACCGCATTTGGCTCATAGAATTTTTAATTTCTGACAGATTCGCTCTCATTTCTGCCCTTAGATATTCTATATTCTCATTAACATTTTCGTTAATACTTTTTTCAAGTCTACACAACATCTTGACCATTGTTACTCTGAATTCCATTTCTGATAATTTGGTTATATCCATATCCATTAGTTTTGTGGCAGAGGCCACAGACTCATTGTCTTTTCTTTGCTGGGGGGGATTTCTCCTTCTTGTCATTCTGATGAGGAGAGGTTGCAGGGTTGTCCAGAGCCCAAATTATTGACCGGGACCCAGGCCGTGCGCCCTTGTTTTATAGGGATCTTAGGGATGTGGGCTTCTTGATTTTTCAGCCTGCCTTCTGGGGGAGGGGCCTGCCGCGCCGATACTCAGGCAACCCTGTTTGGGTAGAGTCTCTGTGTCCCCTGCGAAGGGGGATGGGGGTGGGCACACTGTGAGCCGGTATTTCCAGGCTTTTGTTCTCTGGAGGCTTTCCCTGGCGGTTTGCTGTGCCTCTTCTGAGAGTCAGAGCAGTGGTCGCCAAATCTTAGCCTCTGTCTCAGAACAGAGGGATCGCGGACCATTCTCCACTGATGTTCTGGCCATTTTAACTCTGTTTCTGTTGGTGCTGCTCAACCCTGCAGTGTCCCGGGATGTGCACCCCACATCCGGCATCCCAGCCCTCACTTCCAGGGCTGGTGCGTCTCTGTCCTTTGTGTTTCTAACACCGCCAGCCACCATCTGCCATCCGCCCCCGCGCGCTCCCAGAGCTCCCAGTCTCAGTCTGGTTCCAGTGAGCACACCAGAGCTCCCTTTAAGTCTGGTGGCACGCGTTCCCCGGCTCATGGTCTCAGTCTGCTCTCTTGTGGGTGCCCATCCACCAGTCCGCCTGCTCCTTCGTGTAGGTGGCTACCGCTTCCCGGCAGCTGAAAACGGCGGCTCCCTCCCCCTTCCGTTTATCTTCTGATATCTGTGCACTTTTTCACGGCTCCCCGCTTCGTACCTCAATACTCAGCACTGGTAATGTTCATTTGTAGAGATCCAGATGTATCTTCCTGCGTCTCATGCTGACTCTGTGGATGTTCAGGCTGGTCTGGTACCTATCCAACTCGACTCAGGGGACCAGCTGAAAAAGGGGTCCCCTACTCCTCCGCCATCTTAGCTCCCCTCCATATTTTATTTATTTGAGAGAGGAAGAGAGAATGAATGAGCACAAGCAGGGGAAGCGACAGAGAGAGAGGGAGAAGCAGGCTCCCTGCCAGAAGCCTGATGCTGTGGGGCTGGATCCCAGGACCCTGAGATCATGACCTGAGCCTAAGCAGATGCTTAACTAACTGAGCTCCCCAGGTGCCCCTAGAGAGAGAGAATCTTAAGCAGATTCCAAGCTGAGTGCCGAGCTCCCGTCCTGAGATCATGACCTGAACTGAAATCAAGAGGTGAATGCTTAACCGACTGAGCCACCCAGGCGCCCCACTATGTTTTTCTTTTGAGATTTTATAACAAAGTGGTTTCACCTACAGAAGAAATGTGTGCTCCCTTGTTCGGTATAAAGTTATCTCTAGGCAGTGGCTGCCAGTTCAGGGACTCTATCTCCCAGCTCCCTTGTGTGTAGGTGGGGTGGTATGACAAGCCCTTGCTTAAACTGTTAATGGTTGGATTCCATATGGATCATTTCTGAATCATGGTGGTTAGGAAGTGGATGTGTCTCTCCATGTTCCCTTTTCCCATCAACCAGATGGATGAAAATAAATATGTAACTCTAGAGGATGATGAAGTCACAATGTAAACAGAGTCACCATGCAAAGTAAAGCTACCCGTTCAAGAGGAACGCATGTTCTAGATACTTAACATGAGAAGGAAATGAATTCTCAAAGTTTGGGTTTTGGGTATTGAGGGCAGCTAAAAGTAAGCTAACTAATAACAGGTTTATAGTCATAAGGAATGTGTTTATTTTTAAAAATTTTGCTGGTTTTCTCACTTTACAGAAATACTTGTAACATGGATCATTCTGAAGCTTGCTTTTATTGTTCAGAGTTACATTTTTGCTATTTGACATTTTTCATGCAGTCGTCTATAGTTCTTTCACTTTTATTGCCATATGCTATCCTGTTGTATAAACATACTACATTACAGCTATTCACTTTATCTTTTGATTCAATTGGGAAAAATTGTCATTTTTATGATAGTTAATGGTATTTCTCTTTCATATGGTTCAATAAAGTTTTATAATTTTGTTCCTAAAGGCCTCTCCCATCATTTGCTAGATTTACTCCTAGATACTTCATATCTTTTATTTCTGTTGTAAAAAATATTGATGTTGACAAGTATGGAAACATACTTTGGAAATGTTAGAAAATAAAGAAATAATTGTTGACATGTATTGATTTTTTGTTAATCGATCATGCTAAACTCTGTTATTAACCCAAATAATTGATAAATTCCTGCATGTGCTAAGTATGCAAGAATTCCATTTGCAAGTGATTATAATTTCATTTCACCCTTATAAATCTTTCTTATTTTTTTTTCCTGTAAATTGCCTAGGATTTCCTGGGAAAAAGATGAACAGAAGTGTAAATAGTTTGCATCTGTGTCTCAATCCTAATCTTTAAAAAATGCAGTAAAATTTAACTAGGAAGTATAATATTTGTAGTAAATTTTGTGATACAGTCTCTACTTCATAAATAAATAACTTTTATTCTTTGCTTGCTGAGAGATTTTTATCAAAATTGGATATTAGATTTCATTACCCTTTTTTTGGTATCTGTCAGTTATATATATATATATATTTTTTTTTAACTAATTTTTAAATCTGCCTGCTTACATCATTTTGTTTTGAATTTTATTTTGAAATTTGCATTCTTGGTATGACTCTAAATAGATCAGGAAGTAATATCTGTTTTACCTGTTGCTGTGTTCATTTGCTAATAGTTACCTTAGTATTTTTGCTTCTAAATCCACAAATGAGATCGGATTATAATTTTTATGTGTTTTAATGTCCTTGTCTGGTTTGAGTATCGAAAATGTACCCATCTCATAACATTTTTGGAATAGGTTCCTTCTTTTATCTGGGGAATAGATTCGGTAAAATCAGAATTTTCTGTTACTTTAATGAATGGTAAAACTTGTCCTTAAAATTGTTTGGCCTGTTACTTTTCTTTGTGAAAAGATTTTGACAAGAAGTTCAATTTCCTTAATGATCACAAAATTGTTTTGCTTTTCTATTTCATCCACGTCAGCTTGAGTGAGTTATATTTTTTCCCATTTTAGCTTTTCAATTAGATAAAAATCAAAGACTCTTTTTAAGATTTGAATAATTGTAAACTCACAGTGAAGCCTTTTATATTACTTAAAATAAATATCTTGTACCTTATTTACTTTTTTCTTTATTAATCTTGGAAAAATTTTTTTTATATTTTCTTAGTCTTTATGAAAAGAAGTCTGTGCTTTTATTTTCCATTTGTTTTCACTAAGTTTGATTCACCATTATTATTTCTTTCTTTTAATTACCTCAGTTTATTCCTACTCTTTTGTTTCCTATCTTTTTGTTAAAGGGGATAGTTAATTATGATTTCTCTTCTTTTCTTATATGTTTCCTTCATTTTCCTCAAAGTTGTTTCAAATTTTTCACAAGTTTTGGTTAAGTCCATTATACAGCAGCCATTTACATTTACTCCCTTATTTTAACTGAGACGTAATTTTATAAAGCAAAGGGCACGATGTTAAGGTGCATAGTCTGAACAGTATTTAGGGATATAGATCACCATGGACCACACCTTCAGTACTCCATCAGGCCCCCTTTGGCCCTGTCACATCCAAGCCACAGTGCCTGAAGGAATGACTATATGGAACTTAATATCCAAGGAATTGCATATGTTCTCTTGTGCCTGGCTTCTTTCACTACATATTTTGTCAAGTTGTCTAGATCCTAACTGTCACTAGGTATTGTCCTTTAAGAAAGCATGAAATCTTGCCATTTGCAACAATATGGATAGAGCTACAGTATTATACTAAGTGAAATAAGTCAGTCATAGAAAGATAAATACCATTTGATCTCACTCATATGTGGAATTTAAGAAACAAAACAAATGAGCAATGGGAAAAAGAGAGAGAGAGAGGCAAACTGAGGAACAGACTCTTAACTATAGAGAACAAACTGATGGTTGGGCGGGAAAGGTCAGTGGGGGATGGGTAAAACAGGTGATGGGGATTAAGGAGGGCACTTGTTGGGATGACCATTGGCTGATGTATGAGGGGTGTTGAATCAGTATATTGTACACCTCAAACATATTACACTGTATGTTAACGAACTAGAATTTGAATAAAAACTTCAAAAAAAAATATCACACATTCTGGTAAAGTCTTCTACAAGTTTTAATTGGTAGCACATTCCTTATTATTAAATTCTAACTCTTTAATTTTGAATTATAATTTTATTGTGATCTAAGAACTAGAAGAGTGCTTTATATTTCATATGAATGTGATCTCTCTAGGTATGCGTTTGTTACAGGATCATTTTCTTTAGGACACCAATAGTATTACATTTATATATCTTCCTGGATTTTTTGAATTTTTTAATCTTACGGTAGTGATACATACGATGCTAATGCTTTTGCTTTAATTTCTACTTTGTTGTTGATAGTTATGTATCAGTATTAATTTAATTAATATAAATCTAGGATAATATTATTTAGAATTTATCTAAAATTTTTGATGTTATGTTTCAGGTATATCTCTTGAACTCAGCATTTTTACTTCTTTTTAAAGATTTATATATTTATTTTAGAGAGAGAATGTGTGTGCATGCATGTGTGAGCGGGGGCGGCGGGGAGGGGCAGAAGGAGAGGGAGAGAATCTCAAGCAGACTCCCTGCTGATCACAGAAGCAGATGAGGGGCTTTATCTCATGACCCTGAGATCATAACCTTGACCTAAATCAAGATTTGGACCCTTAACTGACTCAGCCACCCAGATGCCCCTTGACTTCTTTCTATTATCATATTTGTGCTGTTTTTCCTTCTTTTCCATTCTGTTTAATTTTGAGGTTCATTATTCTTTCTTAAACCATTTTCACCCTATTTTATAAGTAGTTGTCCTGGTTAACTTTTACTGGCTACTTGAAATAGGAAAAAAAAAATCTCAGTTTTGGGTTGTCAGATAATGTCTTTATTCTGTGTTTGTTCTGTCCTTGTTCTGTTCTTTCTCTTGAAAGATAATTTCACTGCTTACAACATTCCAGGTTGAAATGTGTTTTCTTTCAGCACGTTAAAGATATAACAATTTCCTTTACTTCCCTTCTTGCCCTTGAAAATTCAGCTCTTAGGTTAAATGAAGTTCCTTTGTAGGCAGCCTCCTTCTAGGGCCAATTGCTTTTAAGGCTTTCTCTTCCTCTTTGGTTTACAGCACTTCCATCATGCTTTGCCTAGATGAATAATTTCTTCCTCTTTCTCTCATTCTTATTTGTTTTATTCATTAATTTGATTAAATGGTATTCCTAGATCTATTCCTTCTAATATCTTATTTTAAACTCATGTTATTTATATGTTAGGCCATCTCATTTTTACCATTCATCTTTTTCAAGTATCTTTCCATTTGTTATTCATGCTCTGGGACATTTAACTTCTCAGATTCTTCCAAGAACTCATCTCTTGTCAGATGACCAACCAGGTTAGCAATCTGCAGAGGGAAGCGTGTGTCATCTGGTGATTCCTGGACACATTCCAAAAGGGACATGGACATAACTAGTTCTGTGGAAACTGTCAGATCCTTAACTTCCATGTGTAGTTTTTCTGAAGTTCATTTGCTTTAGAACATACGTTTGAGCAAGGTTTTACAGGGTTCTCCTTTTTCATTCTTAGTTCACATTTATCCTTTACCTACTCTCTAGAATATAAAGGCATTTTAAATCCTATTATGATAACTTTCCTAGAGATGCAAATGTGAAACAAAGTGATAGAACTATTACTGTCACAGAAGTCTTTTTTTTTTGGTTCAGGCCCAATTTATTATTCCCTTGACAATCTCACTATTAGTTGCATTTCCAAAAAGCCATGTTTTACTGTTTTCTAATTACTTATATCCTCACCAACACCTGTTGCTTCTTGTGTTGCTAATTTTAGCTAACTATTCTGACAGGTGTAAGGTGGTTTCTCATCATGGTGGGAATGCAAACTGGTGTAGCCGCTGTGGAAAACAGCATGGAGGTCCCTCAAAAAGTTAAAAATAGAACTACCCTATGACCCAGCAATGCACTACTAGCTTTTTACCCACCGGACACAAAATACAGATTCAAAAGGGCACATGCACCTGATGTTTATAGCAATGTTATCAACAATAGCCAAACTACAGAAAGAGCCCAAATGTCTATCAAATGGATAAAGAATATGTGGTGTACACACACACACACACACACACACACACACACACACACACACACAGAGTATTACCAAAAAGAATAGAATCTTGCCATTTGCAACAACACAGATAGAGCTAGAGAGTATTATGCTAATCAAAACAAGTCAGAGAAAGACAAATGCCATATGAATTGATTTCACTCATATGTGGAATTTAAGAAACAAAAAGATGAACATAGGGGAAGGGAAAAAAAGAAAGCGATGCAAGCCATAAGAGACTCTTAACTGTAGAGAACAAATGAGGGTTGATGGAGGGAGGTGGGTGGGGGATGGGCTAGCGGGTGATGGATTTTAAGGAAGGTACTTGTTATGATGAGCACTAGGTGTTTCATGTAAGGGATGAATCACTAAATTTTTCTCCTGAAACAAACAAACAAACAAACAAACAAACAAAAAACAACAAAAAACAAAACAACAGAGTACATTTATTGTGATGAGAACTAAGTAATGTATAGAATTTTTGAATCATTATATTTCACACCTGAAACTAATATAACACTGTATGTTAATTACACTCCACATTAAAAAAGAGAACTAATACACTTAAAAATAATAATTACTTATAAAAATATATAATTTATGCATACATTTTGTTGTGAAGAAGCCAAATAGTGTAATTGATAAAATACTTCAAAGTTAAAAATATGTTAGAGTAAAATACAACTTTACAAAAGATGTGTGATACCAAAATTTTAATATAAGTAACTTATACAACAGAAAAAAAATATTGTCCTGAATATAAAGAAAGTCTCAAATTTAGAGGAAAAGGATAAAATCTAACAGAAAATAAAGAACATATATAGACAGACCCTTTATAGGAAAATTAATGAAAATGAAACTTATACCGATAAAAATGTCAACCACATGTATAATAAAAGAAGGGTGAATTAAAACTCCATTAGATATCAATTCTTACCTGGCATATTGTCAACAGTCCAAAAAACTGTCATAAAATTCTGCTGGTGAGAGCCCGAGGAGGCAGTACCCTTTGCAATATTAATGGGTACCATGGTATAATGCCTGCATAAAATAGTAAAATTCCTATTAAACTAGTACAACTTCTATGGAAGAAAATTTAGAAATAGTTAGCAAAACGTCACATGCATTTACTTCTTGACTCACTAACACTATTCCTATTATTCTATTCTGAGTGTTAACCTGCAACAAAGCTGCTGCCCTAAGTGTAATAGCCCAACGTAGAATAAAACCTTTGCTTGTCATTAGGGGACTGGTTAAATAAACTATGATACACTATAGTAAGCAGAGTACTATTAAGTTTTAATGCAAAATACTACAGAATGGTATTAGAAGAAAAGTAACATAACAGAGTATAAGTACAAAATGCAAAATGGTGAAAAGTGCATAAGTATCCTCCAATTCTCACAAATGGGTAAGAGAGGGAACTAGATGGAGCACACAAAAATATAAGATAGATATTTCTGAATATATTTCTCTTATATTTGTTTTGGGAACCATAATAATATTTTACAAAATTATGATACAATATTATGACTTTTTTTTTTCAAAAACAATGTCTACAAATTAAAAGCAAAGTAAAACAAAAGGATTCAACTATATGGTAAAATGACGGCATAATCATACAGAAAGGAACAATTTCAGATGACTTGAATAAACTGGTAAAATGACATGACATCCACAAGGAGATGTACACTGAGAGGAAAAATGTTAAAAAGTGCAAAGCTCTAAAATGCAAATTCTAACCCAGTTTAGCTATTACAATGTTGGTGATAGTGTCAGCATTTGGAAGCCTACTAAGCAAATTTTACCAACAATGCACCTGAATGCAAAGAAAGTTAGGTTTAGTAAATTATTGCAGAAGAAAGAACACACTAGAGGAACTGTGGAATATCTCAGCAAGAGGGAGTTGGATAATGTTTACTGTACGATTTGGGATTTTCTTAAAGATTTTGGAGGATGTCCAAGAAAACAGTTAGATGTTGTCTGACTAGGTAGGACAATTCAGTGATTGGTTTCCTTAATACACTTTATTAAAAGACCAGAAGAATATCACCTGGCCAGGGTTATCGTTGTTAATGCGCTAGCAGTAGCTTACATGAGCAGGAGGAGGGATGGACTAGGTTATTAATGTGATTGTATATGGACTTTGTTCAGATGGGATTACTGAGCAATCCTATTTTCATTTTGTTCTTGCATGATCAAGTAGGGAACCCTGTCTGATTATTGTCAATGCTCCCTGGAAATTATTCCTTTTCAGGGTGAAATATCATGCCCTAGCTGCCCTCTATTGGTTCCTAGATTAATTTTTCCCTTCTCATTCTTCCTACTTTAACCAAGTAAGGGCAGAGGAGTTTCCTGTAGGGTTCGGATCTACAGTGTTCTTCATATTTTGTGGTTCAGGGATTGTAAGAGAATGTTGTCTGCAGTTGGACTAGACTTACACCTTGCTTCTTTTGTTGCATGATTGTTCAATAGTCTGATGTGGTAATGTCTGCTCTAAAGTGTTGGGAGACAATTTTCCATGGGTGTCTTTCATTTCTGCATGTCTTGTACGAAGAGGCATGGATACTTTTTTGTATTTTTGTACATTATTTTCAAGAACATTTGTATAAATAGACAACCTATGGAAAGTAACAAAAATCGCAAACCATACATCTGATAAAAGGTTAATATCTAAAATATACAAAGAACTTAAATCAATAGCAAGAAACCAAATTTGACCTGATTAAAAAGTGGGAAAAATACATCAACAGACACTTTTCCAAAGAGGATATAAAAACAGACAACAGGTACATGAAAAGGTGCTCACCATCACTCATCATCAGGAAAAGTGCAAACCCAGAGAGATGTCACCTCACACTTGTTAGGACTGCTATTATCTAAAAGACAAGAGATAACAAATGTTGGTTAGGATATGGAGAAAAAGGAGCCCAGGCACTGTTGGTGGAAATGTAAGTTGGTGCAGCCACTGTGGAAAACAGTATGGAGATTCCTCAAAAAATTAGAAATAGAAGCATCATATGACTGGCAGTCCTACTTCTGGGTATATAAACAAAGGAAATGAAATCAGGATCTCAAGAAATTACCTGTATTTCCATGTTCATTGCAGCATAATAGCCAAAATATCAAAACAATCTAAGTGTCTGTCAATGAACAAATTGATAAAGCAGCTGTGATACATATAAACAATTGAATATTGTTCAGCTTTAAAGAAAAAGGAAATCCTGCCTTTTGTGACAACATAGGAGGGCATGAAGGGCATTATGCCAAGTGAAAAAAGCCAGACCTGAAAAAGACAGGTACTATATCACCTCACTTAAATGTGGAACCTTAAAAATAGAAGTCAAGCTCATAAAAGCAGAGAGTAGAACGGTAATTACCAGGGGCTGAGGGTGTCAGGGAAATAGGGAGATATTGGTCAAAGGAACAAGGCTGCAGTTAGGGAGGACGGATAAATTTAGAGGTCTAATGTACAGGAATGATGACTGTACTTAGCACTGTATTGAATACTAGAAATATGCTAAAAGCATAGATTTCAGGTGCACTCATCACACACAACAACCAGTAATTATGTGAGAAGATGATATGCTAATTAGCGAGACTGCATTAACCATTTCACTATGCATATGTACATCAGTCATTATGTTGTGTACCTTAACTATATAAAATTTTTATTTAGAATTTTTATAAATAAGTGAAACAAAGAATATCTGTATAGCAAATTGCCTTGAAAGATAGAGATAGTGTCTACCTCCATAGCAGCATGCTATTCATTATTAAGCAAGATGTTTCCTTATTGGGCAGAGTTTGTGAAGATTTGCTTGCATTCTCTTAAAAAAATGCCTGGTGTTTCCTCAACAAAAAGATTCTCATCCTTGATGAAAACCAGTGGTGCGTGTGCCATTCACGTGGGCCAACCTCTATATCTTGGGTGCAAAGGGAAGTGATATGAATGTGAAACTTTTGTTGTGTGCTATGCCCTGAATAATAAAGTCCTTCCTCTCCGACTTGGGAGTCTCATGTCTTCTGCCAGTATCCACAAAACTGTGGCAAGCTATCTTGGTTAGCTTACAGGTAGGATGAAATGTGAGATTCTTCACAGTGCTTGACAAATAGCATTTAAGACTTAAAAAAATGTATATAGCATTACAGGCAATTACCTCAACAAAATTATTATGAGTATTCATAATAGCCTGTAAACCAAGGGTCTGAAACCTAAGTTACGAAAATGAACACACATCCCACAGTTCTGCAACAGTTCTAGAGAGATGACTTTTCTTTTCATCTAGTCATGGATATTTCATCTGATTTACAAATGATCGGTTTGTCTGTCTATCTATCATCTATCTATCTATCTATCTATCTATCTATCTATCTATCATCCACTTCTCTAAATTGTTTACAAAAGTACCTAGGCAAATGAATTTTAATTACTTTATACAGAAGTATTATCTACCAGAGAAGTAATGCATTAGTGTGTTTAGTAATGTCACAGATAGTATTGTGTGTGTATTGTGTGTGTGTGTGTGTGTGTGTGTGTGTGTATATATATATATATATATATATATATATATATATATATATATATAAAATTTACCATAACAAGAATGAGTTAAATATCGTTTGCTTAAGCCAGGTAGATTTTCTGAGCGGACTTAAATAGTTTTTGATCAAAATCCTGGAGTGAACACAGTGGAATGACAGAACAGATGAGCCAGTTTGGGTCCCCACCTTAGGTGAGTCTGGTTCTGCTTTAATGATTTTAGCAGAAATATTTTATTTGACTTGTAATCAAAATTTTTACAATAGTGAAGTGTTGGATTAATAATGTGAGGGAAACACAAATTTTAGAGGAAGCCTATGGAAGAAAATCCATCTTTGAAAAAGACTGTCAGAACTAAATTTTGTCAGAGAACATCAAATGGAGATGACGAGTTTAGTAATTGTTCAAAAATGTTATAGAAAAATGCACCTGAATCTTGCCTTTCCTTAGATGGTTGAAGAACACATTAGGTTATTCAAGGTAAAGAGCTAAAGACAGGTGCAAGCATTAAAACAGACAAACAAAAAAACCACAAGCAACAACGTTTAGATTGCTGAGGAGTGGTCACCACATAATACCAGGTAAGATTAGTAGTAAACCAGAGGAAAAAGAAAAAAAAAAAAAAAAGGAGCAGATATACCAGAAAAATAATCTAGATACAACATCTTGGGCAAAATTTGTATACATCAGGTCAACATCTGCTTGATAAAAGCATTCAGGGTTATTTTTTTTTTTCCTCCCAAAGTTTATAGGCTTCTGGAGGATTCCTAAGAATCCTCATCTTAACTTTTCATGAAGAAATGAAAGGCCACTGATCTATAGAGAAGAGCAAATACCTTTTAATTTAGGGAGCATGAATCCAAGGATTAGTATCCTGGAGCTATAGTATTGTGATTGTTAACAGTTCTCGGGAGTTCTTTTCCATTGAGACTCTTAAGTGAACTCTGGGATGTTTCTATCATGGGACTAAGTCTTTCAGTTTCAGGCTATTTAGGGTCTGCTTAGGTAAACATTTAAAGGTGTCTTGAAAATGCTTTTGTGCCAAATGATCATACACCTGTATGCACCATCTGAGTTTTTACAGGAGTTAGCCATACTATTTTACATTAGGGCAGTCTAAGATCAGTAGTGAAATCCCCAAATTCATGATTCAGCCTGTTATTAACTCACAAAAGAAGAGCTTTATGTCAACGGGTTTAGGCCACAGAATTCCAAAGCCCCTGGGAAATTTGCCACATTTTAGTTTTAATTCTACTCCTTTCTTGTATTTTTCCTGAAGACTATGAAAAAAAAAATGAATATTTTGGGTTAAAAGGCAAGGCTTTAAAAAGTTCCTCAATAATTGCCCCAGTGAAATGTAGCTCTCCAGCAATAAAATCCCTCAATCCATTCTTAGAATAAGCAAACCAAGACGGGAGGACATGGAACATACTGACTTTCTGGCTGAATATTAAATATGATTTCTTTTTCTAAGTGGAAAGTTCAGGTGAAGATAATAAAGCCAGTTGAGCTGATTTAAATTTGGGAGAGGGTTATATTTCAAGGACCTAAAGTCTAATTATTTTTCTTTCATCAGACATCAAGATGGAAAATGATGTTTTTCCTCAACAAACCCTCAATTGTAATTGATAGCTTCTTTGCTATGTGATATGACAAGAAACCCAATGTTTACCTTGTTTGTTTTCTGCCCCAGGTCTAGAGTCAGTTTCTCATAAGACTTTTGGTTTCTTGGGGCGCCTGGGTGGCTCAGTTAGTTGGGTGTCCAGCTTTTGGTTTCGGCTCAGGTCATGGTCTCGGGGTCCTGGGGTCTAGCCCCGCACTGGGCTCTGCGCTCAGTAGGGAATCTGCTTCTCTCTTTCTCCCTCTGCTCCTCACCCTGCTCATGCTCGCTCTCTCTTTCTCAAATAAATAAAATCTCTCTCTCGAATGAATGGATACATCTACAAAAAAAAAAAAAAAAAAAAAGACTTCTGGTTTCTTTTTTTTTTTTTTTTTTATTCGACAGAGAGACAGCCAGCGAGAGAGGGAACACAAGCAGGGGGAGTGGGAGAGGAAGAAGCAGGCTCACAGCGGAAGAGCCTGACGTGGGGCTCGATCCCACAACGCCAGGATCACGCCCTGAGCCAAAGGCAGACGCTTAACCGCTGTGCCCCCCAGGCGCCCCAGATTTCTGGTTTCTTAAATTGGAAACTGGTATATAGAGACCACAATCTGGTCACTAAATGAGTTTATTAATGCTGGCTTGATCCTTGTTTCTACTCCTATTCAGTGGATAGAACAATGAAATACATACTTTAAAGAAATTAAAATACACTGGGAGTTTATGCTGATACTTTCAACTCAATTCTTATCCATCTTACACTTGCATCTTCTTTTTCTCCACTAAGAAACTTAGTTAGAATTTAAATCAACATATTAATCATTTATATTATCTGGCAAACACCTTCCATAGTCTGACAGCAACAGTACTAAAAAGACAAAGCAAACAAACAAAAAACAATGACAACATCCCTGACAGCCAAGAGCAGGATAGTGGTAACCAGTCCCTAGGCCATGATGTTTTCTCTTAATCAAAAACTGTTTCTAAAAAATATCAACAATAATCAGAACGATTTTGACCATGGTAGAACACGAAAAATACAAGATGACTCTAATCACGTCTGAACACAGAACCACTGACATCATATAAATAAACATATTCCACTTCCAGCTACCATGTCTGACCACTCTCATTTCTGACAGCCCTAGCCTTAAAATGTTATTGCTACTTCTTGATAAAAATCACTGATACATGCCATCTCCTAATTGCTGCAATTCCCAACAGATCCCAATTCTTTTTTTGAATTCTACTAAAACCTAACTAATAATTATATAATAATCACCTCATAACTCTCTCTTATTGAGACACTCCATCTTTTCATTAGTAAATTCTTGTTTTCTATGGCAAGTTAATAAATTAATTTGATTACAAGCATGTTCTTAGTATTCTCTGACTGATGGACTTTGGCAAAATTAGAGTTTCCACTAAGATTTGTCTGAAATGCTTGCTGTTATGTTCGATAATAAATAGTGCATACATCTGAGACCCCTTGCACCTCTACTAGTTCAAAGGGAAAACCACCCTTCCCAAAACTTCAAGGGAATTTGCCTGAGTTCTGATGATTTCATTGAAACTCTCAGAACTGGTCTTATTTTGTTTGCCCTAGCAAAATATAAAACTAATATTCTTTAAAAATGTAATCTCTATTTAAAGGAAATTTTGACTTAAAGTGGACCTAAATATCTGGGTCACCTTTGGATCTGTGTGTCATTGTTAAAAATTTCCCAAATCCCAGGGCAAAAAGACAAAAGTTGATATTGATAGTCTCAGACTTGTCCTCGGTACTTCACTTCTCTCTTACCTCTACCAAGCTGTCCATTCTTTAAGTGGACCTAGCAGATATGAAAATTTTGCTGAAAATGGCTAGTTGGCAAGGCCATGAAAGTGATTTAGAAGTTAATGAAACTTTAAGGGGAAACAAACAAACAACAAACCCTCATCCTTTTGACATGGATACTTGCTAGTACTGTAAATAGAAGGGTTAGTGAAAATGTAGTTGTCACTTTCTTGCTAAAAGTGAAGCAAAACGTTAAATTTGTAATACTTTATGTATGCTTATTCCTCTCTAAATTTCTTCCTTCTAAAAGCTTTAACTAAAAGAAAAAAGAGGTTAACTATGATTTTTTTTTTTTTTTAAATTACGGCCTTGGTTACTAGATGTCAAAATAAGACAAGCCAGGCACGCAGATTTTGGCCTGATTCAGAGTCCTTAAAATGTGGTCATTAATTTAGAAGTTTATAAATTATATTAAAATAATATTTCATGTAATAGTTGAGGTACTAGATATTCAACATGGTAAATTAAAGTTAACACTATTGATTCAAAGACAATTCTATTTTTCTACCCTAGTTTTACTATATAAAAATAACATAATCACCATACTCTACTACAATAATAGGGTTAAATTACCTATGAACACTTTCCAAACTGTACTGATTTTATGAGTCAAATATGTTATAATCGTTTTCTTATGTTTAATGTTTTAAAAACTGTATATATTTATGTTCAGTTATAGGGAATTATAATAAAGGATATTTTGAAAGAGTTTAAGCTTGTGAAATCTCATAATAATACAAATAATTAAAAAAATAAAGTGTTAGCGAAATTGTATATACAGGTCTTTTGTTGACTTTAAAATCTTAGACAAGTGTTCAATTGAGTTAATTAAAATATAATCTTAGGATAGCTTTCCAATTTCTAAGTAAAAATAAGAAACAAATCAGTGATTGCTGAACCTAGTTGTAATTTATTCTTATTTAGTAGGAAAGCTATAAAACTTTACACAAATGCCTTTGAATATTATTATAATTATGCTTATTTGGCCACCTTAAAATTAAGTGATATGAAATGTTTGCTCATGAAAAAAATGTTTGTGTTTTCCTGTCTAGTTTTCTCTTGTGTTTGGATAAAACAAAGTAAATTGCTTTGGGTTAAAGATTTTAATTAATATTAATATTTGAAACTACACAAGTGTTAAAACCACAGGATACATTTGTTACAGGAAGTTATAAATATGTATACAACAAAATTATCTCCTCATTGAGGTAATAGTCATAATTTATTAAAACAGTAAATACATTATTAAATAATATTGCCTTATTTTAAATAGTTGTTAAATATGTCGATAGATACAGTTGTTAGATAGTTATTTAAAATGCTGGAAGCTTTAAATTGATCATCTGTATATTTATATAAATTTACATTCCTATATTATATATGTGAGTGTGTGTGTCAATTTATAGGTCTATGTGATTAACATTAGAAAAGGTGGCTTTTAAATCCTTTTCTGCAAATTTGTTACTTGAATAATATCCCAGAAAAAAAGAAAAATAGAAAATGAGAATTTTAGTTTCTACTTTTCTAAAATAAGTAGTTACTTTTTGCCTACATAGTAGAGTTCACTTTTTATCATCTAAATATTGTTAACTTTCTATTCTTTTGGCATGTTCGTGAATCCATATTTTTTAAAGGTAAACTTTGCAAATAATTGTCTCATATAACTGTGCATTATGAAAATATGAACTTCATTTATTTCTTTTAGATACTTATGACTTAAGTGCATACCTTGTCCCATTTAAAAACTCCTCATCGTGTCTTTTCCAAATTCAAACTCCAGATTCAGAATAATAAACTCTTTTGACATCTTTTATAACTAAACCATCTTTTAGTTTCCTAGGATGACTAGGAAGAATTATGTAAGGTTTGCTGATCCACCTGGTAAAAGAAAGCATGTTAAAAATAATTAATACCTGTCTGATGAGCTCTAAATTGTATCTAAGGCAAAACTACTATGAAAGCCCTTTTGCTTACCGAACTTAAAACAACTGATAAATCAAGAGAGAAATGTAGTCTGCCTCACGTTAACTAAGTACAATGAATTAATAGCAATACATTTCAGTAATTGTGAACTTGGGTTAAAAGCACAAGGACTATAAAATCACTTTCTTAAAAACATTTTATTTTTCGATTTCTTTCTAGGTTAAATATTTTGGCCAATCAGGAGCAATCATAATACACCATTAGGAAGAAGTTACAGGCCCAGGAGATTGGTTAATGCTCTCATTGTTTATTTGCCTTCACATATTAGTAACATCCTGAATTCAGCTAAGCTTCTGTTATCTGAATTAGAAAAAAAAAAATGATTGTTTAACCTCATTTAGTGAAATGATCTTTGCTATTTGGAGACTCCTGGACAACATGACTAGCTAGTTAAATAAAAGGCAGAAAACGGTCTGTCATGCCAAAAAATCGCAAAGCTATTTGTCAGGTGACATCAGTTGGAGGATTTACGCAAAATACAGACTTTTGAGTAAAGTTTTCTTTTTTTTTTTTAAAGATTTTATTTATTTATTCGGGGGGTGGGCAGGGGAGGAGCAGAGGGAGATGGACAAGCAGATTCTGCACTGAGCACAGAGCCCAACTTGGGGGTCCCTCTCGTGATCCTGAGATCATGACCTGAGGTGAAACCAAGAGTCCATCACTTAACTGACTGAGCTACTCAGGCACCTCAGAAGTTTCTGTTTTACAGTCAGAGTTACGTAGATCTGAGAGAGGGTGTCCGGCACTTGTATTAGATGCTTCTGAATCACAGCACCATTAATTGTTGTGAAGAGAATAAGGCCCAACTCACCCAGGAATTAGCCTATAGGCAGTGGTAGTGTGAGCAGAAGTGAGAATAAGGTATTTCTTTTTAATCTGGTATTTATAAGAACAGTCTCCAAATAGTCACATGCATTTTATAAGGGTCTTATTAATCCCCAATTTTTGTTTGGTTTTGTTTTTGAGGATCAACTATATTCCTTAACTCAAATAATCTCTATCTTCCTCTGGATTTCTTGTATGACCAGTTTTTTCAAGTTCTCAGTCTATCTTCTACATTGCCCTCATATTTTCCTTCTTTTTGGTTATCCATATTACATTCTAGGAATTTTTTTCTGGTTCAGTATTTTAGCACATTAATTACAATCAACGGGTCCCCATAAATACTAACTAACCTAATAGTTACATTATATATTCTAACTACTTTTTCTTTTTAATTTTAATAAATATATTTTTCATTCTAAGATTTTCAGCTCATTACTTTTCAAAGTGCCTTTTTAAAATTTAAATTTGAAGGCAACTTTGTTTCATTCAAAGCCTCTTACCACTGTTTCTCATGAACTCCCCAACTTCATTTCTCTCTCTCTCCTTCTTGGTCATTAGGCTCTAGCCCTACCTGGTCTCTTTATCCCCTTAATGCACCAAGCTTGCTTCTGACTCAGGGCTGTTTCAATCCCAACTTCTTTACATGAAGGCTCCAAAATGTCATGTGAATGACTTATCTGTCATTTGGACTTCTTTTGTTTTTAAGATTTTATTGATTTATTTGAGACAGAGAGAGAGAGAGAGAGAGAGAGAGCGAGCACACACAAGCGGTGGGGAGGGGCAGAGGAAGAGGGAAGAGCAGACTCCCCACTGAGCAGGGAGCCCAGTGCAGGACTTGATCCCAGGACTCTGAGATCATGACCTGAGCCGAAGGCAGACGCTTAACCAACTGAGCCAACCAGGCGTCCCTGTTATTTGGATTTCAACTCAAATGTCACCTCAGAGAGGCTTCTTTTCCTTCTCTGTTTTTCTATATTATTAACCTATTTGGTTATCTTTCTAGAACTTTTCAAGATACAAAATTATGCTCTTTATTATTTGCATATTTTATTAGTATTATTGCTTCTCCTCAAGGGACATCAGTTCCAGGAGAACCAGGGCTTATTTGGTGGGCTCCTTCTTGAGCCCAACATGCCTACATCTTTGTCCAGGACATACAGTGTATTCAGTAAGTATCTTTTAACTGCATGCATGGATTGTGACAGGAGTTAGAGAGAGTGTAATAGACATTGAAATCAAATTCTTGTGTCATAGAATTTGAAAACTATGATGGGAGGTCGGAAATATATTTTACTAAAATTAAAAGCCTAAGTATTATAAAGAGTGAATATAAGATTATACATAAAAATTGCTAAGAAAAAAGGACTCAATTAACAAAATAAAAAGACAACCTATGGATGGGGAAAAAGTATTTGCAAACCACATAGCTGGGAAAGGGTTAATATCCAAACTATATAAGGAACTCATACAACTAAATAGCAAAATAATAATAATAATAATAATAATAATAATAATAATAATAAAATAAAAGTAAATTTTAATCCACTTAAAATTGGGCAAAGAACATGAAGAGACATTTTTCCAAAGATATATGATGCACAACAGGTACTCAACATCATTAATCATCAAAGAAATGCAAATCAAAACCACAATGAGATACCACCTCTCACCCATTAGAATGGTTATTATCAAAAAGACAAGAGATAATAAATGCTGGTGAGGATGTGAAGAGAACCCTGTGTACTGTTGGTGGGAATGCAAACTAGTGCAGCTGCTATGGAAAACAGCATGGAGGTGCCTTAAAAAATCAAAAGAACTACCATATGATCCAGGATTCTACTACTGGGTATTTACCTAAAGAAAACAAAAACAGGAATCCAAAAAGATATCTGCACCCCATGGTTATAATGGCATTATTTACATGGAAACAGTCTAAGTGCTCATCAATGAATGAATGGATAAAGATGTGAGCTAGCTAGCTAGCTAGATACACACACACACACACACACACACACACACACACACACACACGAATAATAGTCAGTCATGAAAAAGACAGAAATCTCACCATCTACAACAACACAGATGGGCCTTAGAGGCATTATGTTAAGTGAAAGAAGTCAGAGAAAGACAAATATTGTATGATCTCACTTACACGTGGACCCTAAAAAACAAACAAACAAACAAACCCCAAGGGATCAAATTCGTGGTTATTAGAAGTGGGAGTGGGGTGGGAAAAAGCAAAATGGATGAAGGGTGTGAAAGGTACAATCTTTCATTTATAAGATAAAAAAGTACTAGAGATACAATATACAATGTGATGACTACAGTTATCACAACTTCATGGTACATTTGAAAGTTAGAGAGGAAATCCTAAGAGTTCTCATCACAAGAAAAAAAACAGTCTTTTTCTTTCTTTCTTTGTGTATTTATATGAGATGATGAATATTAAGTAAGCTTATTGTGGTAATCATTTTATAATGCATGTAAATTGAATCATTATGCTGTATACCTTAAACTTACATAGTGCTGTACGGCAATTATACCTCGATAAAATATTTTTCAACAATATATGTTCTGGTAATAACATTCATAAGACTAAGATATAATTGTTAATAGAATAAAGAATAATCAATAGAATGAAGAATAACATTTATATAGAGTAAGAGAACTCGCTAGTAAAGTCTACATGGAACATACTTCGGAATCAGTGGTGAATTATTCATGGTGTTAGTTTATTGTATGTTTTCCTGAAAATTTTACACAGAAGATTCATAGCTCTCTTCAATTTATGGAAGCCTTTATCTCACTCAAAGATATCATTATTATTCTTTCCATTTTACAAAAAAAAATAAGGCATTGTCAGGATGAGTAAGTTCATACTGAGCAAGGTATTGAGAAAGGTATTGAGAAAGATGATCAAATACGGTCTGAAATTCATGTATGAGAGTCCTTAATTTTCTGATACAGTCAAGAAAATCACCTTTCAAAATGAGTAGGTGTGTTCCCATCAATAGACACCTGTTTAATTAACATGTAGCCTATTAAATAGAAAAAGAAGGAAGGAAGGAAGGAAGGAAGGAAGGAAGGAAGGAAGGAAGGAAGAAGGAAGGAAGAGAAAGAAGGCAAGAAGACAGAGGACACATGTAGATGCTTAAGTGCAAGATATAATTCAGGATGGATATGAAATATGCATTCTAATCAAAGTGTAATAAAAAAACTGAAATAAGATTAAAGTATACATTAAAGTTGATGTATAAAAATATTGACTTTTATCTTGACCTTGATCTGTATCATTTTGAAAAGTATTATTTGTATATAATTGTAAGAAACACATTAATATGATCCAAAATTCAAATAATTGCAATTTCAAAAATCTTTTTACATTGACTTTCCTTCAACATTGCAATGACTATAAGCAATTGTCTTGCTACTTGGTGAACAAATGCATTCCCAAAAATAAACTTTGGAATAATTTAAAAATATGAAAAAAAGAACTATGAACAGATTCTAAGATTATTTGATAAGGCTAGTGATAATCCAGGGTTCATTTTTCTAAGAATAATTATCATCCAGGTTTATATGTTTTTATTTAAGAGTCCTGAATAAATGTTTTTTAAGTATGCTTATTTTCCTTTAAGCCTCATTTTCTATGTAATGGTAATGTTACAGTAATGCTACAATAACTTACCTAATTCTCTAATTTTGAGGCTTATATTTTTTAGTGTAATGTTATTTACACTTTCTTAGCTTGAAAGGACATTAGAGGTTAGTGAAGTTCAACAATTAAGACCCAAATCCTAATATTAACTTTTGTTCCATTGCCAGAGTAATTAATGCTTGCCTTGACTTGTCTGTGTCTACTGTTCTTCAAAGTCAAACACTATAAAGATATCAATAGTCAGTCTGTCACTCATTAACACCTTTGAAAACTCTAGTGCACTATGTGTGCTTATTTTCACGTCATTGTACCTACTAACCTGATTGAATTCCTAAATGTGTTCATTATTATTATGAAATAAGTAAGTTAGCATTTTATGTTATAACCAATGAGACTGGAAGCAGTGGAATCAGAGTCCAGTGAAAAAATTAAACTCTTGTGTTTCCCTTGCATGGTCTTAGATGTCATAGGACTTCCAATGTGGAAGAGTCATCTCCTCAGCATGTTCAAAACATCTGTCCCAATAATTGTACATGGTGGCTGTAAAGATTAAGATATTCAAATACTCAAAATCTATAAAAGATAACAGAGTAGCGTTTATTCTACCCTTTTCATAACTAAATTTATTCATCAGTAATTAAGTATTTTGCACCTTAAAGTGTGCATTTTACAGTAATGAAAAGAATAACATTTTATTTATAATCAATAAGTAATAAGCTATATATAAATGTGTATATATTCATATATGGCATATATACGCTAATCTGCATACATATGTATGTGTATGAACTCTGTATATCCATATATACAAACATAAAGCTGCATATATATGCATATATACACATAAATAAATTGATAGAAATAGAGATCTTTATGTATATACATCTATCTATGTGTATAAAATGAATACTTAAAAAACAATGGATTGAAATATAGAATAGTCATATGGAAAAAAATGCGTCTTGATCCCTCTTCTGTATCATAAAAAAGTTAATATAAACAGATTTTATACCTAAGCATTATTTCTAGATGTGAATGTTAATAAACCTCTGGATAAAAATACAGGAGAATATTTCTATGATTGTTAGGCAGGGAAAGACTATTTAAGGGGAAGCCAAAAGCATTATTTATTTAAAAAAATGATAAATTGGACTTTATTATAATGAAGAATCCATGTACCTCCAAAGATACCCTCAAGAGAGCAAGTAAGCAAACCACCTTTTAGTGGAAAAAAAATGTATATATCTTATATCCACAAGGCATGTTCAAATCGATAAGCAAATAAAAGAAAATCCAAGAGATAAATTTCTCAGACTACTACAGGTACTGCATGAAAGATGATACACATATTGTAAACAGGATAATCTCCTTAACCACATTCATCACCAGATAATTGCAAATTAAAACAATATGCTACAACTCTACACCCACAGAAGAGCTGAAATCAAGAGATGATAGCATATGGTGCTATTAATAAAGAACTGAAACACTCCGTATTCTGCTGATGAGATCACAACTTCATACAAACATTTGAGAAAACTGGCAGTATCTACGAATGCTGGAATACATGTCTTACGGCCCAACAATTCCCCTTTAGGAACACACTCCCCAGAAATGTGTACATAAGTCCACCAAAAACACATGCAAGGGGTTTCACAGCAGTAAAAATTATTAAAACCATATGCCGGGACAACCCAAATATCCATCTACAACAGAACGGATAAACAAATGTTGGTATAGTCATACAGTGGAATACTATAGAGCAATGTAAATTAACAAGCTACTGTTAAATGCAACAAATTAGAAAATTTCCAAACAAATGTTGAGTGAAACAAATGTAACACAAAAAAAGGACATATTTTATGATATCATTACATAAAGTTGAAAGCAGGAAGAGGAAAAATAAAAAAAAAACCTAACCAATAATAATAGAAGTCAGCATTGTGATTATTTCAGGGGCATTTGCATCTGAGACAGGGCATGAGGGGAAGTCTCTGTGGTGGTGGCACAGTTTTACTTCCAAAATATTGGAAAACTGGATCATGGTTACATATTTGTGATTATATCGCAAAAATTAATTAAGCTGCAAATGTCATAGGATTTCTAAAAATTGTTTTACTTTCATAAAAAAATTCTCAAAAACTTGTTGCACACTTCTCTTGAGGAACCAGTTGTTCCCAGTACATTTTGAATAAGTTAGGTCCTAAGAAAGAAACCTACTCTCTTTCAGATGGCTGATCTAATTACAAAGAAAATTCCAACTGAATTTCCCTGTAAAACATCAGTAACACCATGTCCATGATTTTCATTTACCTGTTAACTAAGAGTTGGCATCAAAATGTTCATTATTCTAGGCTTCTGATAGCTTGCGCTGGTCTAGATAGTTCTAGAAAAATTTTTCTGAACAAAAACTGATTTTTAGTCAGTTTCATGTTTTGCTTTATTTTTGAATTATGTATTTTGTTGCATATATTATATCATTGTAAGAATAGTAGATATTTATTGTAGACAATTCTGAAAATATAGAAAAGCACAAACATCAACATCATATATTAATCTGTTATAGCCATCTTACAATTTAACATATAATACAAAAAATATTTATATGCAAACATAGAGATTAATAAAAATGAAAGCATAGTCAATGTATCATGTCACCTACTTTGTTTATTTAAATTATATTAAGAATATTTTTCCCTATCATTATTTCCTAAATCTGATTTTTATCAGTTGTTGACAATGATCTCAACGGACTGTATTACAAATTATTTATACAATTACTATTGTTGCATATTTACACCAACTCTGATATAAAATCTCCTTGTTTTCTTTCCCCCTCAGATTTCTTTGCAAATTTCTTCTCATGTCCCCATCCTCTTATGGTGTGAATGCCCAAGGTTCAGACTTTGTACTTTTCATGATTTCAAACATAATCATATTATATGCTGTAATTTGCTTCTCTATTTTCTTATTTCTATTTCATCACTGGTTGAGCAGGCATGATTCAAATTAAAGGCTTTTCCTGAAATACTGATTATGGGAAAAGTCTGGAAATAGCTGTACTATGATACTATTAGTAATCTCTTTCTCTCTTTCTGTTTCTCTTCTTCTCCACCATGTAGATATACACACATAGACAAATTTAGGTTTTTTTTTTTTTTCCTGGCACATTCTGTGCCCTTTATATTCATAATTTTTTAATTACTACCATACTATTTCAATCATTATGTTTTTCATGTTTAATATTTAACAGTGTAAGCCTGCCTATACAATTCTAATTTCCTAAAAACACATTTTCAAAAAAAAAACCCAAAACACATTTTCACCTGGAGATTTATTTTCACAAGTTTTAAAAGGTTATGTTTTTGATAAAGTTATAAATTCATTTATAGAGAATTCCCTTTGAATCTGTCAGGGTCGCAACAGGAAGCAGATGGCATGCTTAAAGAAGATATTGTGAAGAATTTTTACATGTTAAGGATTACATATAGAAGAGAGGATGCTTGGAAATGGTAGTAGTAAGGTTTGCCATCCTCAGGCCACAGGAGAGAAGTGAGCTGCATCAAGTTAGGGTTCATAGCCAACTTAAGGTGAGTATGCTGGGAAGGGTCAAGGCAATACATATTAAGACTCTCCTTTCCCTGCCACTCTCCTGCCAGCACTTCTCATTGGCTAAACCCAAACAGAAATCACTGGATAAGAAAGCCCTGCGGATGTAGTCCATATTCTGGTTCCCCTTGTGAAGGGCAAGAGGCAAGAGGAAGGTGGATCGTAAGGACAAACACAAGAAAACAGACATGGCTTTTTTTTAAAAATACAATGAATATTGATTTTGTATCCCGCCACATTACTGAATTGCTCTATAACTTCTAGAGTTTGGGGGTGGATTCTTTTGGGTTTTCCATATAGAGTATCATGTCATCTGCGAAGAGAGACAGTTTGACTTCTTCTTTGCTGATTTGGATACCTTCTATCCCTTTTTGTTGTCTGATTGCTGTTGCAAGGACTTCTAGTACTATGCTGAATAATAGTGGCGAGAGTGGGCATCCTTGTCGTGTTCCTGATCTTAAGGGAAAGGCTTCCAGCTTTTCCCCATTGAGAATGATATTTGCTGTAGGCTTCTCATAGATGGTTTTTATAAGATTGAGGAATGTACCCTCTATCCCTACACTCTGAAGGGTTTTAATCAGGAAAGGATGCTGTATTTTGTCAAATGCTTTTTCTGCATCTATTGAGAGGATCATATGATTTTTGGCTTTTCTTCCATCTACAACAGAACGAATAAACAAATGTTGGTGTAGTCATACAGCAGAATACTATAGAGGAATGTAAATTAACAAGCTACTGTTAAACGCAACAAATTGTTTTTCTTGTTGATATAATCTATCACACTGATAGATTCGCAAATGTTGAACCACCCTTGCATCCCAGGGATGAATCCCACTTGGTCATGATGGATAATCCTTTTAATGTACTGTTGGATCCTATTAGCTAGGATCTTGTTGAGAATTTTGGCGTCCATATTCATCAGGGAAATCGGTCTGTAATTCTCCTTTTTGATGGGGTCATTGCCTGGTTTGGGGATCAAGGTAATATTGGCCTCATAGAATGAGTTTGGTAGTTTTCCTTCTGTCAGTTGCATTTCTATACACAAACAATGAGACTGAAGAAAGAGAAATTAGGGAATCCATTCCAGTTACAATAGCACCAAAAATCGTATGTTATCTTGGAATTAACTTAACCAGAGATGTAAAGGATCTATATTCTAGAAACTACAAATCACTCTTGAAAGACATTGAAGAAGACACGAAAAGATAGAAAAATATTCCATGCTCATGGATCGGAAGAATTAACATAGTTAAAATGTCCATGCTACCCAGAGCAATCTATACTTTCAATGCTATCCCGATCAAAATACCGATGACATTTTTCAAAGAACTGGAACAAATAGTCCTTAAATTTGTGTGGAACCAGAAAAGGCCCTGAATCTCCAAGGAACTGTTGAAAAGGAAAAACAAGGCTGGGGGCATCACAATGCCAGATTTCGAGCTGTACTACAAAGCTATGATCACAAAGACAGCATGGTACTGGCACAAAAACAGACACATAGACCAATGGAACAGAATAGAGAACCCAGAAAGGGACCCTCAGCTCTTTGGGCAACTAATCTTTGATAAAGCAGGAAAAAACATCCAGTGGAAAAAAGACAGTCTCTTCAATAAATGGTGCTGGGAAAATTGGACAGCTACATGCAAAAGAATGAAACTTGACCACTCTCTCACACCATACACAAAGATAAACTTCAAATGGATGAAAGACCTCTATGTGAGACAGGAATCCATCAAAATCCTAGAGGAGAACATAGGCAGCAACCTCTACGAAATCAGCCACAGCAAACTTTTTCATGATACATCTCCAAAGGCAAGAGAAACAAAAGACAAAATGAACGTGTGGGACTTCATCAAGATAAAAAGCTTCTGCACAGCCAAGGAAACAGTCAAAAAAACTAAGAGGCAGCCCACGGAATGGGAGAATATATTTGCAAATGATGCTGCAGATAAAAGACTGGCATCAAAGATGTACAAAGAACTTCTCAAACTCAATACACAAGAAACAAATAAATCATAAAATGGGCAGAAGATATGAATAGACACTTTTCCAATGATGACATACAAATGGCTAACAGACACATGAAAAAATGTTCAAAATCATTAGCCATCAGGGAAATTCAAATCAAAACCCCATTGAGATACCACCTTACGCCAGTTAGAATTGCAAAAATTGACAAGGCAAGAAACAACAATTGTTGGAGAGGATGTGGAGAAAGGAGAAACCTCTTACACTGTTGGTGGGAATGCAAGTTCGTAAAGCCACTCTGGAAAACAGTGTGGAGGTTCCTTAAAAAGTTAAAAATTCAGCTACCCTATGATCCAGCAATTGCACTACTGGGTATTTACCCCAAAGATACAGACGTAGTGAAAAGAAGGGCCATATGCACCCCAATGTTCATAGCAGTATTGTCCACAATAGCTAAATCGTGGAAGGAGCCGAGATGCCCTTCAACAGATGACTGGAGTAAGAAGATGTGGTCCATATATACAATGGAATATTACTCAGCTATCAAAAAGAATGATTTCTCAACATTTGCTGCAACATGGACGGCACTGGAGGAGATAATGCTAAGTGAAATAAGTCAAGCAGAGAAAGACAATTATCATATGATTTCTCTCATCTATGGAACATTAGAACTAGGAAGATCAGTAGGAGAAGAAAGGGATAAAGAAAGGGGGGGGGTAATCAGAAGGGGGAATCATGCATGAGAGACTATGAATTCTGAGAAACAACCTGAGGGTTTCAGAGGGGAGGGAGATGAGGGAATGGGATAGGCTGGTGATGGGTAGTAAGGAGGGCATGTATTGCATGGTGCACTGGGTGTTGTACGCAACTAAGGAATCATCGAACTTTACATAAAAAACCAGGGATGTACTCTATGGTGACTAATATAATAAAAAAATATTATTATAAAAAAAATAAATACAATGAATATCATTTGTCTAATCATATGTTTCTTTAATATCTGGTCTCTAGCTAATACCCTTTAGAATACTTGAAAAATATTAATCTTGTCTTTCTTCAACAATTTTCTTGCAAACTTACCTCAATATAGTTACATTTGTGGTATATTTTTGTATATTATAGTATACATTCTACCTGGGAATTAATGATAAAATGATACACTAAATTTATTTTTGGACATCTACTGAAATGTCATGCAAATTCCAAGGTTTTTGTGTACTTGTTTGTTTTGTTTTTCAGGTGATTTTTCTTTGTTATTTAATGCAGTGGGTGACTGCTGTTTTTAACTGAACACTTGAGCCCTCCTATGGATACTTATGTTTAGAAATAACTGTCCAGTTGTTTTTGTAGGACTAAGGCTGGTTATCTCCTACTCTTCCATCTTGCTAACATTCTTCTTTTTATAATATATTTCTATGCAATTGCTTTTCTCATTTTTTGATCTAATCAGGTAATTTTTTTCTAGAACACAGAATTTTACATAAAAATTTTAAATTATTTGTAATAAAGTGTTGGTATCATCATTTTAAAAATAAGATATATGTATCTTCTGTATCTATAATAATACCAACATTATTTTTCCAAATATCTTTTATGTTTTCTTTCTTTTTTTTTTTTTATACTGGTTTGACATGTGAGTATATATTTTTAGTCATATTAGAAACAGATTTGTAAGTAATACATAGTGCCTCTAATTTTGTTCTTTATAGTATTAATTTCAGCTAAAATTCTTACTAAATACTTTAAAATATATTTTAGGCTTTTTGCTATTCCAGTTTTAAAAATGTGAGTGAGATTTTTCTTTTATTGTCATTCATGCTACCTCATAATCTAATAATTTAGGACTAGCATGCATTTCTGTTAATGGTTATGTTCACACTATATACATTTTAAGTTAGTATTCTTTGAGGGGTGCCTGGGTGGCTCAGTCATTAAGCGTCTGCCTTCAGCTCAGGGCGTGATCCCAGAGTCCTGGGATTGAGGCCTGCATCGGGCTCCTCCGCTGGGAGCCTGCTTCTTCCTCTCCCACTCCCCCTGCTTGTGTTCCCTCTTTCACTGGCTGTCTCTATCACTGTCAAATAAATAAATTAAGTTAGTATTCTTTTTTTTTCCTTTGATTTCTAAATTTTAAAACATGGTAATATTGATTTTAGTACCAGAAGTCCTCTTTTTCTTTCTAAAATTAATTTATAAATTTTGTTTTATTTATATCACATGGTCAGTGAACAAGTCTACACGATTTCTCTTAAATAAATTCTATGAAAGCATACTTTATAATCTAATTTATTTCATTTTTCCATCAAGTGATTGAAAATAAATATGCATTCTCAGAAAGGAAGTACGATATTATAGCTATAATGTTATTCAGATCCCCTACATTTTGTACTTTTAATTATCTAACTCATAACTGATTTAAAGAAAATATTAGTGCTATGTGATAGAGTTTCGTTTTCATAATTTTTGTAAATTTTTCTTTTATTTCTTAGAGTTTATTGTTTATTATGAATTATACAATACAGAAAAAAATTATTGCTCTATATTTTATCTTGGTGAATGTTACATATCTTCAGTAAAGAATGAAACTCAGTTTGTGGCTTTCTGCGTTTCTTGTTTATATTCTATATCAATATGTATATCATAAATGTTGCCAAACCTTCCTTCTTTTTATTTGCATTTTCTTGATGTCCTTCAAACTTCTTTTCCTTTAACTTATGAGTTACATATTTTCAAATTTGTTTCCTATCATCAATAGATAGTTGTACCTTTTTCATCTCCTTGTAATTAAAAAAAAAAACTACAGTGAGATTTTTGTTTATGAAGGCAAGAAATTAAATCTTTACCTCAAGACTAAATGTTGAATGTGTTTACCAAAACTTCCCTCTAAATTCTCTGAAATACCAGATAATAATAAGAAAATAATATAAGAAAATTAATAAATTCATAATGATGCCAGAGCATACTAAGTTATGTCACTGATGGAACTGAAAGTGATAGAAAATTTTAGTTGAGATTTGATGGAAAAGCAATGCAGAGTAGACAATATCCCACCCAAACCTCATAAAATTAAAACCGTCTTTGGACATCATTCCTCCCATTAGAGATAGAGAGAAACTCCCCTGCTATCAACAGACTAAAATGAACAGAAATAATTGTGGGAAACTAACTCTGTTCCTTAGGTTATTAATTATAAAGTACATGTGTGTAGAAAAGTTTCTCCTCCCCTGCTTTTAGAGAACCTGCCTTTAGAAAGCTTTGCTACTGAAATGAAGCCCTCAACTCTAATTCAGGATAATTTCGTTAAAAGCGAAAGAGAATAATAACTGCTAATGATTTTGCATTGCTTATGTAGTTCCAGGCACTATGCTTAAGAGCTTTACATAATGAGGAATCCCAGAGGTTAGAAAAGAAAAAGTAGACAGATGTGAATACATACACTTCTGTCAATGGAATAGCATATTCAGAATTAATGCTTATGTTACATATTGGCAAAACATATCTGCAACTTATGCACCAGTATATAGATTTACAACTATAATTTAAAATGAATTCCTAAACACCAATAAAGTAAAGCCATCATCCCCAAATAAAATATAAGTAGTAACAAAGTAGGAATTCAAATGGCTAACAAACTCATGAAAAGTTGATTAATCTTACCAAATCAGAACAACAGAAAGACATGCCTTTGTCACGAAAAAAGACTGGCCACATTTTTAAAGTTTGATAATACCTAGTAATAGTGATAACCTAGTAGATAAATTTCTTACACTAGTGGTAAGAAAATGGCTTCTTGTTGTAGTTGTCACGTTGAGGAAAATGGATACATTTACAAATACAAACTATGTTTATGCCATAGAAACAAAGAATAAGCACAAATTTCCAGTTACCTTGGACCTTACTTATTTTACCCATTCAAAAGCCAAATACTATACTGATAGCTTAAATGATTTTTCAAAAAAAAGTCTTAAAACTCATTCCAGCTATATTTTTACATTGCCAGAAAAGAAAGACGCAGCAGTGTTAGAACTGATGCCACAGCCTGCTGAGACCTGGCCCGGGTGATAAGCCCCAGAGGCAGCTGGGACACAACTCTAGACCATGAACAGGAAACCAAATCCAAAACACCCTGCGTGTGCTCATTGGGTGGCAGATACAGAGGCAAAAGTCACACTTCCCTTTTGCTTTTTTTTTTCCCTAAAAAAAAAAATCATAATGTTCTACTCACAAAAAAATAGCTTGTAATTATGACTCAAGTATGTATTGGACCTGCCATTTTTTGTAACTAATACGGGACTTTGATTCTCAGCTCCTACCTTTCTAAACTGAGCTTTCTACAACACCAACCACACCAAGTTTTCATATGGAAAAACATAGATGCCAGTGAAGGTGACTATCCCAGAGCTACCGCACAACGGGTGCAGCATAAAGACTGGTTGTAATCATGAATCTGAAATGAAACAGGCAAGAAACAAAGTGATTTTGAGGTTGCCTATGTATTTTTTTTAATTGGTTGATGGACAAACAATATAATCACAGATTCCTAAACATAATATTTGGACAGATAATATATAGATATAGATACATAAATATACATGATCCTTTAACATTTAATACACTGCCACTAACATAATTCCAATTCCAATAATATGGCAAACTATGAATTCTGAAAAAATTTAGCGCAACAAAATTCCCAAATTCCTCAAATTCTGAGCTCATAAGAAAGTAATAGAACTCCCTCCTTTGTGGGGTGGAGGTACTGCAGGGAAGCCAGAAATCAAGTTAGACATTAAGTACATTAATCTCTCAAAACCAGTTGAATTACATTTGGATTATTAAGTAGAGAACACTCAGCTAGCGGCTGTTAGAAAAATCCGATGGAATAATTAAAACTGAATCTTTATTTAAGAGGCTTAGCAATTGTGCTCCAAAAAAATATCCTAGGTAATTACCCTTTTTCAAATTCTACATATTAGAAAATCAGCAATTTTTGCTGTTTTCAAAAGGAGGCACAAATTATTGCACCACCATACTATGCATCTTATCATCTGCCTATTTTAATAGTAATTACCACATAAGCAAAAGTGATTTGAGTACCAGTATGGATAGGTTATATTATGCTGCAGTATAAGCCATCCCACAATTGAAGTGTCTTAAACCACTCTTATAAAAGACCTATCTGTCCATCTCTGGGTAGCACAGATGGAATTAGAACACCAATATCAGAGCTGTGTCCATCCTTTTCCAATCTTAACTTCCTCCTATATACAACAGTGGAACACCTCATTTACCTTCTTCCTAGAATTGTCAGAATCTTGGTACAGTAATATATGACAAACCACTTTACAAATTATAAACCATTATTTAAATGTAAAGTATAATTAAAAAATAGACAACTTCAACTTTAGGCTCTATTCCTGGAAATATGAGACATACTTCTTGGTACTTCAAAACTCAAGAACAGAAGCTTGAAAACATTTTTAAAAATCTCCATATAACATTGACTCCTGAAAGCAGATATACCTTGATTTTTCAAGTAATATCTACCATTTTCTTAGTTTTCTGTGGATTTTTATACAGTTCCTATAAATAGTTTCACATACTATTACTACAGTGTTATTTTCAGAACACATTCTGAGAGCATATGAGCCAGTGGGCAATAAATACAAAAATCGTAGGGTAAGTATGCAATAATTTATGTTTTCTGGAAAAACAATTGTTTCTAAGCGAATGAACTAGACTAAAAGTTTCCATATTCTTTTTCTGGTCTTAACATCTTTAGTACAGTTTATTTTTACTGAAGAGGGAAATTCAAATCCAGTAATGAATTAGCAAGTGATCAAGTTTCTTTTTCATAATGCTCATAATGAGCTCTGTCACTGAGTTTGAAATCTCAGACTAAATGTGATCCATTCAGACTAAATGTGATCTATTCCATTTTTCTTAGAAAAAGAAACCAGTCACACGTAATATTGTCTCCTATTTAAAGTGACTCTCATGTCTAGCCCTTTCTCAGTACTTTTCTGTTTCACCTAAATTAAGAAACTTGTTGACTCCTACCTTCTGCTTACTTATCAAAATTTTTCTAAATGGTCTCCTTAGTTGTAAACTAAACTTCTTCAAAAACACCTTAATGCTGCAGTGGGACGAATTTCACAGGCTCAATTGAAATGCCTTTAGGATTACAAGAAACTGAGGTCAAGATCACACCATACTCATATTGGTAGACACTGTACTTCCGTTTTTATTATGGGTACTATGTGTCTTTAACAAAGGTTTTGGCTATATGAAAAACATCTCTCTCAAGATAAATGTACTATACAAATGCATTCATTATCTTAGATCAAATGAGTATTAAGATTTTATTGGTATATTTTAATAATTAAATGATGACTGTCAACATTAACACCATCATTCATCCAAGTAGCTTAAAAAAGAAAAAAATAACCCCCCCAAATAAATTAATAAAGATAGGCCCCTCAGATTAAAAAAAAAACAAAACCAGGAAACAAATATAAAATACATTTAGAAAAGTAATACAAAGGCTGTTTTTTTTAAAGTCCAAATTAGTAAAACAAAAAGTCCAGATTAAAAGGATACTTAGTCAAATCTACTTTAAAAAATGTTTAAATAAAGAATAAAAAAAATAATAGTAACACATAAATAGTACAAACAAAATAGTGAAAGAAGGAACTACAATTGTGAATGCAATTTAAAAAAACGATAATCATTTTATATATAATTACGTAACATTAAATTTAGATTAAAAATATTTTCTTCAAAATGCAAATTATCATAAGGTACTAAAGAAAAGGTAGAAAAATTGAATAGATCAATAACTACGAAGGATATTCAAGAGCGTTTAACTACCTATACCTAAAAGCAGACTCAGGTTTTTATTGCTCTATTATAAAAACACCTTTCATAAATAAAGATAAATCTTATGACAAGCTGTTCCAAACAAAGAGTAAGATGGAGGCTAAAACTAAGTAAATGATAGTCATACAACTACTCTAGACTATTACATATCTGTTTTATTTGTGAAATTTCAAATGAAATACTGAGAAAATCAATATAGGAGAGTATTAAAATGACCAAACATGTCTTATTCTAGGCATTCAAGGATAGTTCAGTTTTACAGAATACACTACTCAATCCATAGTTGTACAAATTTATATAAGGAAAGGGGCGCCTGGGGGCTCAGTTGGTTAAGCATTGCCTTAGGCTTAAGTCCTGGTCTCAGGGTCCTGGGATGGAGCCCTGCATCTGGCTCCCTGCTCAGCAAGGACTCTGCTTTTCCCTCTCCCTGTGCCCCTGTTTGCTTTCCTGTTCTTTCTCTCTCTCTCAAATAAATGAATAAAATCTTTAAAAACATTTATACAAGTAAATAAATCTGAGTGAGAAACCAGAGAAATAAGAAGAAAATGAGACCTATGGGTATTAGATATTAGGATTATCATTTCAGATACTAAATTAAATATGCATAAAATGATGGAGCAATACAAAGGGAAATAGAAACCATAAGGATGACTATTTGTGAAAAAAATGAAAATCAGATTCCCACAATTAAAAGTATTCTAAAGGAAATAAAAATATAATAATTAAAATTTAAAATCCCATTCTTTTTTAAAATGGCAGTTTGAAATCACTAAAAACAAATCAGTGGTATTTAATATATACCGAAACATATTACCCAGCCTGCAGCACAAAAGGACAAACATATAGAAAACATCTAACCACATAAAAACATATAGAAACATCTAACCACATAAAAGTCAGACAAACCGCATATTCATAAATAGTCACGAATCCACAGAGAACTTAGATTATGAGGCAACCAAATCCTCTCCTATACCTGAGGAGAGAGTGGTACGCTGTGGAGAGATGGGAGCTCTTCTGGAGCAGAAACAGTGAGATGCAAGTACAAAGAACCAAGCTGGAACAGGTGGCCCATTGCTGGAGACTGAGTGCATGAGAGCAGAATGCAGAGAACAGAAAGATTCTGAGGAGGGTGATTTATAAATTTTCGAAGACTTGTTCTCTACAAATCCTACCTAGAACACATACAGACTCCTGGGAAGAGTGTCTGGAAAGCTTTGCTTGTGGCACAAGCCTTGGGCAGGATAGGAACAGCCACTGCAGGAGCCTCACAAAACTCCAATCTACCTCTTTGGTTTTCATGAATTAGTTCACTCAGGCTGCAATAACAAAATACCCTAGGCTGGGTGGCTTAAACGATATACATTTACTTTCTCACAGTCCTGGAGGCTGGAAGTCCAGGACTAAGGTGTTGTTGGCACAGCAGTATTCATTCTGAAGCCTTCCTCCTTGACTTGCTGTTGGCCAGTTTCTCGCTGTGTCCTCACATAGCTACTCCTCTGAGCATGCACACAGAATTTACGGGTATTTCTTCCTCAATAAAGACACTAGTCCTGTAGGATTAAGGCCCCAACTTTACAACCTTGTGGTCCTAACTCCAAATATAGTAACCCTGGGACTTAAGGCTTCAAACTGGGGGTGGGGAGAGTGTGACACAACACACAATTTAGTCTATAAAACTCTCCTGTGAAACAAAAGTCTTAACAGATGGGGGAAGAGGCAAGAAACATGGCCACTCTTAGAGCACAGTGAAAGCTGATCATGGCTAAGAGAAATGAACAAAATAAAACTGTCCATCACTAGTGGTAGGGCAGGAATTCCTGCTGGGACCAGAACTACCATGTGGAGGAAGGGCAGGAACACTTGAGAAAGCCATATCCTTAGGCCAACGGCCCTGTCTCAATCAGGCTTAACCAGTGGCTTAAACAGAACAACACATAACACCTTCCAAACCTCCACTACCAAGCTAATAGACTTTCAGTAATTGGAACAGTGGAATACCACTGTGATATCTGTAAGGGGATGACACTCTCTGAGGTTCAGCGCAAAAGGAATACCTAAATGTGAGCTTGCAGGGAACACTGAGAAACAACATTTAGATATCCAGCCTTCACACTAAATACATGGAATCACTAAAGGGGTTTGAAAACTGTAGTGTACTGGGGGTAATCCTAGTGACAACAAACCTGGAGCCAAACTCAGCTGTTGACTAGATTAACACAAACCACCATATTGCAAGTCTTGCAGGAAGAAAGGCATGCCAATTTCTAAGAATAAAAATTGTGTGTTTTAGTCTGTGCTGTCTTACAGGACAGTCAGCTTTCAGAAAACATTATGAAGCACAAGAAAAGGTGATCAAATGCAACACACCTCCAAAAGAGAAAAGAATCAATGGAATCAAGTGGAGATATGATGCAGATGTTGGCACTGTAGGATAGGAAATTTAAAATGCTATAATTAATATGTAAAGACCCTAATGGAAAAAAGCATGCAAAATCACTTGAGTAATTTCAACAGAGATGCAAACTACATGAATGAAATAGAACGCTAGAAATGATAACATAATGAAAGAGATAAAGGATTCATAGTAAAATAAAGACAGACATAATATAAAGGAGAGAAGAATCAGTGAACTTGAAAATAGGTTTTAGAAATTATTCTGACACCTAAAAGAAAAAAGTAATGAAAAGGCAGAATAACCAAGTATATGGGACAAATAATCTAATAAATTATCTCATCTACACAATATAGGAATTCAAGAAGCAGAAGACAGAATGGGGAAAAACAAAACAAAACAGAAACCCTGAAAAATAGTTAGAAAATAGCTAAAAAGCTTTAAGATTTCAATCGAAATATTTCAATAATAACATTAAATGTGAACCATCTAAGTGCAAATTCAAACCTGAGACTGTCCAATGGGATAAAAAAACTAGACCCAAGATTATAAGAAACTCATTTTAAATATGAAGACAAACATTGGTTAAAAGTGAAAGGTTGGAAAAGGATACATAATGTGAATACTAACCCAAAGAAATTTTGGCTATTTAATATTGGATAAATGAGATTTCAAAATAAGGGATATTATCACTAATAAAGAAGGACATTGCATAATGAGAAGCAGATCAATTCTCCAATAAAACATAAACATTCTAAATTTGTATGCATCTAACAACAAAGCTTCAAAATATATGAGACAAAGACTAAGAGCACTGAAAGGATAAACAGACAACTCCATAATTACAATGAGAGAATTCAGACTCCTCTCTCAATCATTGATAAAATGAGTAGGAAGAAAATTAGTATGGATATTGGAAGACCTGAACAACACTCTCAACAAGTTGTCCTAATTGATATTTATAGAATACTCAATAACAGCAGAATACACATACTTTTTAAACACATGGAACATTCAACAAGTGTGACTGTACTCTAGTCCATAAAGAAAACTTTATAAACTATAAATATGTATATGTGTGTATATATGTATATGTATGTTATTGGATCATAAAAGAAATAAGCTAGTAATCAATAGTAGAAAGATATTTGGAAACTCCCGAATAATTTAGAATAAATAAAACATTCTAAATAACTCGCGTGTTAAAGTAAAGGAAAATTAATTAAAATGTTTTTCTACTAAATTAAAATATAATATACCAAATTTATCAGATAAAGTTAAAGCAGTACTCAGAGAGAAGTTTTTTTAGCATTAATTGCTAAAATTAAAAAATGAAAAAGATCTTTCTTAAATCAGTGTTCTAAGCTCACGCCTTAAGAAATGAACAAAAGAACGAATTAAAAGTAAAGTAAGCAGAAAGAAAATAAAAATACCAATGAAATGAAGAATAGAAAATAGAAAAAATTGAAACTGAATGTTGACTCTGAAAATATCAATAAATTTGATCAAACTTTAGTCAGACTTACCAAGAAAATGATTGAAGAAACAAGTTACCAACATCATGAATGAAAGAGAAGACATCAGTATAAATTCTGCAGATACTAACTGAATGATAAAGGAATCTACAAATAATTCTGAGTCCATACAGTCAAAACTTAAGTTGAAAAATACCAGTTCATTGAACGATACAAACCACCAAAACTTCAACAAGAAGACTTATGTAAAAAGCTCTATATCTACTGAAGAAATAGAACTCTGACTCAAATACTGCACCAAAAAGAAAACTATTCTCTGGTGAATTCTACCAAACAGTTAAGAAGAAATAATACCCAGTCTACAAAATGTTTTCAAGTATACACAAGAGGAGAAAACACTTCCAACTCAGTTCATGAGGCTAGCATTACATTAACAAAACCGGACATTAAGAAAAAAAAAATTGTAGACCACTATCCCTTATGAATCAGATGAAAAATTGTCATCAAAATGTTAGCAAATTGAATCCAGGAATACATACAAAGAGATACATCACAAGCTAATGGGTTTGTCCCAGGAAAGCAAGGTTGGTTCAACATGGACTATCAAATAATGTAATTTACCATAATAACAGATGAAAAAAAGAAAAAGTAACATATGATCCTGCCAAGAATGCAGAAAAATCATTTGACAAAATTCAGCATCCATTCAGGCAATCAGCAATAGAAATCAATCTCCTTTATTTGAAAAAAAAATGGTATCTACAAAAAGCATACTTTAATATAACCTGCATTGTGCTGACTCTGATAGCTCTGCTCAAATAGTTTTTCCTTCATTTTATCTTTGAAGTTGACTTCCTAGGAACCACTCTTGAATCAAGGTCATTTAGTGGTCAGCCAGTGATAGGTCAGAGATTGTGTTTAAACTCCCTGAACTAGATAGATTTTCACTAATCATGTTGCATCTAAGTGTGCCTTAGAGACCGCGTTTCCTGTTCAAGCTCTCAGCCTCCATTAATTGCTCTATTGTTTCAACAGTCTTTGGGACATATATTGATCCACAGTCTGACCCAAATATAGTCAGTTCTTTTAACAGGGGCAAGATGGTCTTAAGAGCCCCCTGAATAGGCTCTCTCTGCTATAGAAGAGAAGCCAATGTGTTTTGTGGGGAAGGAAAGGATAATTGCTCTTCACTGGCAGCTCTACCCAATTCCTCCTACGGAACAGACATTTGTGTTTGGTGGTAGTTGTAGAGGGATGCCTCAGCCTGCCACCAACTCTAAGGAGTAATAATTAGGGTTTAAGGAACAAAGTAGTAGAGTGATGTCAGAGAAAGGGGCAGAGTAAGAAACACTATAAGTCCACCCTCCGTAAAAACAGTGACAAAGGTAGCAAAACACTACCTGAAACTCTTTTTTTTGGAGGAGGTTGATACTCCTAGAACCCAGCCAAAAGCTTGTAGGCATCTGATAAAGCATTCATTTAAAAAACTAACAAGCAAGCAAACTAACCAATCCCCCCCCCCCACAAATCTCAGTTGATTCTCTGTGAGAGCAAAAATTGTGGTGTCTTAATTTCCCTATTCCTATCCTATGTTCTCCATTTCAGTAGAAGACTTAAAACAATAATTTGCATATTTCTGGTCCCTGCACCTGAGGAAGCAGGACAGACTTCATTGATAGAGAATTCTTATGTGATTTGTCTGGAGACTCCCTGGAAGAACAGCTCAAAGGGTGTGTCTTTAACTCTCCTGATTGGGAAATTATGTAGTGCTTAACGCTACTGTTTGAACATTGCCAAAAACATTTACAGAAAATGTTCTGGCATTAACTGCCTAAAGCAACAGATAACAATTGGGGCAAAGAGTAGATCAACTAAAACATTTGGGAGAAAAGGCTTTAAAAAACTCTGACATATACCTGGGCATCAAGGAGGTCATGTGTTGTCAATGTTCACCCATGTTGTGACACATTGCTGTATTTCCTTTGTTTTTTAAGGTAGAATAGAATTCCACTGTATGTGTTTACCACATTTTCTTTATGCACACAGAAATAATGAACATTTAGTTTTTTTTTTTTTCTACATCTTGGCTATTATGAATCATGCTGCAATAAATATAGGAGTACTTATATCTCTTCAAGATCATGATGCCAGTTCATTAGGATAAATACCCAGAAGTGGGACTGCTGTATCATATGGTGGTTCTATTTTAAATTTTTGGAGGAACTTCCAAGCTATTTTCCATAGCAGTTATATCCTTTTGCATCCCTACCAACAGTATACAAGGGTTCCAATTTCTCCACATCCTTGCCAAATAGTCGGTATCTTTTTTTTATTTTTATTTTTTTATAATTACCATCCTCACAGGTGTGAGGTAATATCTCATTGTGGTTTTGATTTGCATTTCCCTGATTATTAGTGGTGTCCTCTTACCCCCCTCTATTTAACATTGCAGTGGAAGTTCTAGCCAGTGTAATTGGTAAAGAAAAAAATAAACAAAAGACATGAAGATTGCAAAGGAATAATGAAAACTAAAAAAATATTAGCAGAAAACATGGCTTTATACATAAAACCCCCAAAGAATACACATGCATATATACATGATTAAAGCTGATAAATGAGTTCAGTCAAGTTGCAGGACACATGATGAATACTGAAAAATCAGCTGTATTTGTACACGATGAATAATCTAAAAAATGATATTAAGAATACAACACAATTCCCTCTGTAATAGCATTTTAAAAATTAAAATACTTAGGAATAAATTTAGCCAAGGAAATGCAAGACTTCTAGATTAAAAACTATTAAACATTGTTGAAAGAAATTGAAGAGCAAAATACATGGAAAGAGATCTTGAGCTCATGGATTTGAAGACTCAGTACTGCTAATATTCCCTAAAGTGATCTGCAGACCTAATACAATCTCTATGAAAATTTTAACTGCCTTTTTTTTTTTTACAAAAATCAAAAAGCTGATTCTAAAATTCAAATAGAAATGCCAAAAATGTGACTAGCCAATATAACCTTGCAAAAGAACAAAATTGGAGCATCACACTTCCCGAATTCAAAGCTTACTGTAAAAGTACAGTGATCAAAACAGTGTGGCACAACATAAGGATAAACATATATATTAATGGTATATAATTGAGAGTTCAAAAATAAATCCATAAATATATAAAACTTGATTTTCAACAAGTATACTATCACTATTTGAGGGGGGAAAATCATCTTTTCCACAAAGGTGCTAGAACAACTGGCTCTCCACATGCAAAAGAATGAATTTTGATCCCTACCATACATAAAAGTTAAATCAAAATGGGTCAAAGATGGCACCTGGTCAACTCAGTTAGAAGAGCTTGAGGCTCCTGATCTCAGGGTCATGAGTTTGAGCTCCATGTTGGGTGTAGAGAGTAGTTAAATAAACATTTTTTAAAAACGGGTCAAAGATCTAAATGTAAGAGCTAGTATTATAAAATTCTTAGAAACAAACATAGGTGTACATCTTTGTGACCTTGGATTTTGTAACACTTTATTCTATAGGACACCAAAAGCAAAAGCAACAAAAGGAAAAAATGAGAAATTAAGCTTCATAGAAAGTAAGAACTTGAAAATTTGATGAATTAAACTTCATAAAAAGTAAAAGCTTTTGTGCATCAAAGGACACTATCAAAAATGCAAATGACAACCCAAAATGGGAGAAAATATTTGCATATCTGATATATGATAAAGGTTTAGGATCCACAATATAAGAAGAACATTTACAGCTTAAGAATAAAGAGACAAATAAGCTAAACTAAAAATAGGCAAAATATTTGAATAGACATTCCTTCAAAGATGATATATGAATGGCCAATAAGTACATGAAAGATACTCAACATATTTATTCATTACGGAAATGCAAAATCAAACCACAGTGAGATACCACCATGAATTCACTAGGCTGGCATTAATTATATATATATATATATATATAATTATACATATTTTTCTACACCCTATAGCACTTGGTTTATATATATATATATATATAATTTATATATACTTATATAATATTTTATATATAATATATAATACATATTATATATAATAGTATATATTTATTTCACTGCTGGTGAAAATGTAATGTGGTACGATCTGTGCAAAACAGGTTGGCAGTTCTTCAAATTGTTAGGCATAGGGATTTCATATGACCCCATCATTGTACTTCAGTATATCCATTGTACTTCTATACCCAAGAGAAATGAAAACATATATAATATCAAACTTGTGCACACATGGATATAGCAGCATTATTTATAATAACCAAAAAGTGGAAATAAACCAAATGTCCATTAATTGATGGACAGATAAACAGAGGTGGTATATTCATATAATGGAACATTATTCAGCCAAAAAAAAAAAAAAGGAATGAAGTATTGATACATGCTACAACACGGATGGGTACTGAAAACATGATGCTAACTGGAAGACGCCAGAAACAAAAGGCCATCTATTTCATAATTCCATTTATATGAAATGTCCAGAATAAGCAAAACTGGGGCAGAAAATAGATTAAATGTTGTCAGGGGTTGAAGGAGGAATTGGGATTGACTAACAGGAATTCCTTTTAGGGGTTAATTAAATGTTCTAGAATTAAGTAGTGATGATGGTTGCAAAATACTGTGAATACACTAAAAACCACTGAATCATACACTTAAAAATGATTAAAATGAATTTTACAATATGTGAATTTTTTCTCAATAAATAAAATAGGAAAGAAACAGTGAAGTACATTTGCTCGTAAAGGATCTGTAGTTCCAGTTTCAAGCCTCTGTGCCTTTACATAGTCTATTCTTTCTTCCTATAATTTCCTCAAATTTTATTTAATTACTGAATTACCAATTATTTTTCAAGATTGAGTTCCAAAATATATGTTATTTGAGACACAGTTATCATTGATCATTTTCTTCTAAGCTATGACTCAACCTTGTACAAATTTCTTTAATACAATTGCCCACATTATTTGTAAGTGTGTTTTTAAATGTGTCTGCCTGTCCTTAACTATTTAAGGGCACATAAACCATTAAACAAGCTTTGTGTCTTCAGAAATTTTGTAGTGCACGTAATATTCTTATATATTAATCAATAAATACTGATTACTTTTATAAGCGGAATTTTAAAAATAATTTATTTTAGAAATTACTGAAAAGTATTGCCCAAAATTATTTTATATATAAATAAATTTTTAATTCAGAACTTATACCTTAAATTCCAGAGATTTTTTCCTTGAAAAGCCTTCATTTATGTCTATTAAGGCTGCATTATTTTTCCTCTTTTTATATCTATAAAATATAAAATAATGTGCTTAAAAAATTTTGACTCAGGAAGGCATTCTTTGACCTCAGTGGTGAATACAAATCACTCTTTTTTTTCAGTCTAACTCTCCTGAAAAATCAATGTTCACAAAATGAAAAAATAGAAATGTAAGGAAACTAAATCCAAACACAGAAGCTGTGGAATCTTTGTCTTCATCAGACAATAAGAATTGGCAGAAAGAAAAAGACTGGTGTAACAAATGACAGGGTGCCCAGCAAATACGCAAAATGAAAGTGTTTGTAGGGGGAAAATATTCTAAGTGCTCGCTAAAGTGGCCTGTGTATTTTCTATGTAGAGGGAGTTTAAAATACATTGATTTTTTTTTTTTAAAGGTTCTTAATGAGTCATTGATTCCGATTGTTGCAGAACGGATTTGTTTATATGTTCAGACAGTACAGGTTTAAGGATAGATTCAAAGGCACTAGTTTTCATTGCTGATTTCATCACATAAATGATTTTCTTTAAGTCCTTAATTAAACAAAAGTTTATTTTCTGGCATTTAATATCACAAAAATTGCCATTTTCTATTTTTCTATTGCATTTCCATGGCTCTAATGAAAGCAACTTGCATGATGATTCTCAAAAACTAGACTAAGATTAAAGCTACTTTTTTAATCTGAAAGGCTATTCTGAAACATTCATCCTTTCAAATACGCAAATCTTATTTCTCATGTTCAGTGATGACATTGTGTAATCACTTCTCTTTCATATTATTTCATTTATAAAAGAAGCTTAATTAGTATTGTCTGTTTTCAAGCAGTGATGTTACAAAACGTCACATACAAGTTTGTTGTTTGGAACTTAGAACACATTCTTTCATTTGATTAAAATAAGTTGTATGGAATAGTAATTAGATCCTTTTGTTAGTTTCTCCAAAGTTTATTTGTGTTATATGAAATTAGATCCTTAACTTGGTTAATATTTTTTTTTTACAGTAATGGTAGCGAAATAAATATATATAGTGAAATTAAATAAAAGTGAAAATTTCTTATGTTGGCTTCGCACATTACTGGGGCAAAGAACAGAATATTTATGAAGTATAAGAGAGATTTCTAAGAACTCTTATAGCTTATAATAAAAATAAAAGTAGTAACAACGGTGATGATATCAGTTCTCGTGCCTGATTTCACAATACCAATATAATTATTTCACCAAGATACATTTTGTCTTGTTTATTATTTTTACTCATTATTTTCCATGCAGATTGACAAGCTACAAAAATAAAGATATTCCTTTCCTTCTGGACAAGTTTTAAATGTCCGAAGGAGAACTTATTATATATTAAAACTTAAATTTTATTTTATTTTATTTTTTTTAAAGATTTTATTTATTTATTAGACAGCCAGAGAGAGAGGGAACACAAGCAGGGGGAGTGAGAGAGGAAGAAACAGGCTCCTAGAGGAGGAGCCTGATGTGGGGCTCGATCCCAGGACTCTGGGATCACGCCCTGAGCCGAAGGAAGACACTTAACTACTGCGCCACCCAGGCGCCCCTATATATTAAAACTTAAATTTTATATAAATAAAGTTTTCGATGAAGAAATCTGGGATCTTACTCATTTCTTTGTGTTACGAGAAGCCATTACTTTCTGATTCTTCTCCATTCCCTGTGCCTCTTAGTCAATTTTTTAATTCGTATTGATATATTGGATTATTTGTTGCTGCCAGTGAACAGAGTCTAATGAGTTGATATATCAATCATTGTTCTTTGTTACCAGTGACACAGAAAAGTAATCTAATAAGTAGTGACATTATTCCACATAATCTCTGGGAAGGCCCACATCAGGTCTGAACACTGTATCACCAGGAGTAAGACTCCAGAACACACCACATGGCTGCAAATCTCATATTACTGCCACACAGTCCAATTCACCACCGTTTGTGGCTCCACAGCTGTTGATTTGGGCCTAGATTTCTGCTGGTAGAATCACTGCCACTGTTGCCTCTGAAAATGAAATGTCCCCACTCCCATAGCTCATGCCACATCCCTGGTGTATAGCCCAGAGAATGGGCTGGGTACATCTTATTGGTGAAGCACAAAGTCACTTCCCCATACCCTACCACAAAGGAGACTAGGAAAGTGAGTATCTGGCATCTATGATCTGTGGCAGAGACTAATGATATGAGAAATTCTCCCAAACATAGGAAGAATGTATAAGGTGGAACGTCACCAAGAGAAATTACACATGGCCTATCTGAGGTATCAAATTTATTTGAAAAAATGTTCATTTAAATATTTTTCATCAAGTAAAGAAGTTTTTCTGGTCATTTAATTGCTCTTACACTTACAAAAATAAAGTGTTTAATATGCACATACAACTTATATTCACACTATATATGAAATAGGTAATTGGAATCATCATAAATCAGAATGTGTATATTAATAAGACTAACAACTAATATGCACTTAGAATTATGCTATAATTGGTATATAATAGTAGATACCATAATATAGTTATATAGATAATAAAAAAGGTAAAAGATTGCTTTGGATAATCTCACTCCAGGGTAAGGGGGATGACAGTAGTTAAGGAAAGCTATTAGTTCAAATTTAGTCCTCCATGGGTCTAATGAGCTAAAATGTGTACTTCAAAAATATATGTCAAGTCTGAACCCCCTACTTGTGTATGTAAACTTATTTGTAGAGATAATGAAGTTAAGAATCTTGGGATGAGATCATCCTGCAGTTAGGGTGAGTCTTAAATCATGTCCTTGTAAGTGAAAGGACAGGGAGACTTGACAGGCCCAGGGAAGAAAGCCATGTGAAGATGGAGGCCCAGTTTGGACGCATGCTACCGAAAGCTGGACTAGCCAAGCCTTCTCCCTTAAAACCTTTCAGGGAGTATAGCTATGCCAACATCTGGATTTCAAACTTCTGGCCTCCAGAATTATGACAGAATGAATTTCTGAAGTTTCAAGTCACCAAGTTTATGTTAGTTTGTTGTGGCAGGACTAGGGAATTATTCCCAGTGGGATAAAATAGATTTCCTACTGGCCTTTGTGTGGGTGTAAGAAGAAAATTTTTTACTGGCTACTCACATAAACACATGAATAATAGTTTAGGTTACTCAGGATGTGCCTGTAATTTGAGTTGTTCTAGCAACTTTATCATTTTACATTTATATACAATTCTATTTTATATAAATCTTTAAAAGTTTTACATAGTTTCGTGATAATAAATACCCCATTTTTAAAAATAAAGAAATTGATCATTTTGATACCTAGATGTTTTTTAATATTTTATAGTTTAAAAAATGCTTGGATAATTCAAAAAGAAATATGGAAAACGAGAATGGGAAAAATGGGAAAATTTAAACAATGAAAATTTACTCCTATGAAAAATCATGTTGTAAATTTTTAGAAATGTATAAAGTTTTCCATTTAACTTTGCAAAGTAAATTTAGTTTGAATTCAATTGGTAATTACACATATAGCAAACAACAAAAGTAAGGATGAATAAAAGTAACAATGAGGTCGAAACTGTCTTAAACACTTTGACTTTTAGATGCAGTAACATTAAGTTACAGTCCCTCTGTTGGTTGGGTCGTATTTTGCAGGTTAGACTGCAGAAGAGAGACCAAAGATTGAAATGCATTTAGGACATCCATATCCTTTCAGCTGTCCTGAAATGCTGTCCTGCGTGGGGATATAAAAAACAGAAGGGATTAGAACAAACCTAAGATACATTGTAAGGAAAGCACCAGAGGACATGAAAATTACACAAGGAGTAAGAAAAGAAAATTGTGAAAGACTGATACATTCCTAGCTTGGCTGATTGGAAGAATGACAAGGTGACTGGCAGGAATGGTAATATAAAGAAACTGAGAAAGACTATTTGAACTCTTACTAAATGACTCTCTTTGACAGAACCTACTAAGGAATAGCAAAGCATTAAACAAGTTTAAATGTCTTTTCCCCTGGTCGGTATGATACCATGCCTAAAATAAGTCAATAATGCCAGTTTTCATTCAAATTGATGTACAGGTATCTGGATGAGATGATTTATGAGATATCCAGAGACAGTGTCCCTGCCAGCACCTCTGCCCCCCACACCCCCCAAAAATAGTTCCCTTTTGTTTTAGGAGGTGCAGAGGCTCTTGCAGAGTGAGAGGAAATGCTTCTTCTTATTTTGGGCTTTAATTTCAAAAGCTTGTAAGAGGTGAAGACTGGAAGATTTGACAGTACACATTATGTGACAAAACTGTTTTCTCCTTGCCTCTCACATTATATTTTTCACTGCCAAGATAAAATACTTTAAGTTTTGTTTTGGAAAGAGTAGGGTCTGGAGAAAAAGCAAGATTTTCATCATGGTTGAATGAGGATAGGACTGCAGTATTTTTATGGTTGGGGAGAGGATATAGTTTTCAGAATATTATGAGAACATGACAGCCAAGAATACTTATTATCCAGTTCTTGTTGGGTCCTGGGAGGTAAGGCAAGAACAGTGGGCCTGTTCAAGCTGCCTGGGGACAAAGAGGAGACTAATGCACCTATCCCAAATATTCTGCAACTACCAACAGGTGAGAGAACAACCAAAGGGTTCTTTATCCCAAGGAAGCAGAAGTTAGCTGAAAGAGTTAAAGATGGTTAACTATAGGAGATCTCAGAGTTGATGAATTCTCCCTAATTCAAGATTCAGTTTTAATTTTCTCTATGCAAACTTTAACCATAAATGAGACTCGGGTTTACTAACTCCTCTGGGCTCTCATGGTCTCTTATACATTGTATTATAGATATTCTGTATTATTTCCCATATGACAATGTAAAGCTCTGAGAAGTAGAGTTTCAGTTCCTCAGCAAAATAATCCTCATATATACCATTTGTCAAATAATCAGTACAGATTATGCTATTCTAGATTGCCTGAAGTAGTAAATATTCATTTCTGAGGTAAACCAGTGATGACCTCTTTTTATGGGCCTCCGTCTCCCTTCCTACAATCCTTTGGAATTTCTTCATATTTTCAAGTACGCTTTCCATTCGGTTTTCATTGCCAAGTCTTCCTTAACACAAATAAGGCCTATTATAATAGTCTTCAGATTTTTCCCCCGTTTCTAGTCTTTTCTGCCTAAGTATTTTCTTACCCTTAAACATATAAATTTTCCAAAATCATACTAGTCTTAAATTTCTCCATGTTAACTAAGTAGTCACTCTCACAAGCATAGCCCCATATATTTGCACCAACAAACCCACTTCACTCTATTGCTCCATGTCCACCCTCACAATCCATGGATGAGAAACAAGGTTCCTTCTAGAAACTCCACTATCTCTCAATCTTTCTCCCCATCTAAGAATATTTCCTCTCTCTTCAATTCATAGCCATTCTTTAAGATGTAGTACACTTTACATTTCACTTATGAGTCACTTCCTAAATGCTCTCAAACAGCGTTTCCAGACCTTGGCAGAACTGCCATTTGGGGCTGGATAATTCTATGTTGGGTGAAGGGGCTGTCCTGTGCATTGCAGGATCTTTCACAGCCTCCTTGGCCTCTACTCACGAAATACCAGTAGCTTCTCCACACCCCGAGTTCTGATGACCAAAATTGTTTCCAGACATTACTAAATGTTCTCTGGGGTATAAAATGTCCTTGGTAGGAATCACTGCTTGAAATAACAATAATTTTTTGAAATTAAAAAAAATCCTACCTTTGTATAGCTCTGAACATTTTACAATGTACCTTTTATTATATACACAAGTTATAATAATACAAGATGTTATTTATCATATGGGTAATCTCATTTATCCCCTAACACCGTACCACAGTATCATGTATTATGAGGTCCTTACAGATGAGAAACTCAAGGACATGAAATTCCATAGATGGCTATTCTACTGCTCTTTGTTCCATTCAATGGCATATGGAGCCTGGATGAATACTTCTGACTTAATCACAGCCTACTTTGTGAGATATCTTGTTAGTAAAGTCTTAGATTATAATTTTGTTCTTGATGGTTATTGCTTTCTTCTTTAAATAGATTGTCAGCAAATTGAAGGAACTATTCATTACATAAAAACTATTGAATACCTCAGCAGAAATGTTATCTACTCCACTTACTTAATATTAAAGAAGGAAATAGTTTCTATCAATACATACCAGTCCCTCACATGTATTAACTGCCCCGTCAACATTTAATGAAATATTTAAAGAGTACTAATGAGCATCCTTAGGCGCACATGTAAATTAAACATCTTTCTTTGTTGGCAGCTGCTTTTCAGTTATTCTATCATGGAGAACATTCTCCCCTGCTTCTCTGTCCTCAGTGCCTTCTTGATCAGTCTGTGAATTAAAGGATGCATTCAGAACTCTCTGCTAAAACTTCCCATCACTCCTGATTACACTAAGGTTCTATATTTCACAAAAATCTATTTTTATCTAAAATTCATCAGAACTTTAATTTCCTCAGAATAGCTAAGCTTGGAGACTTGAAAGGAGTAAGTGATCAGATACTATGATGAGGTTACTGCTGAGTTAATTATTTAACAGTTTTAGGGGCATTTGAGATGTGAAAGGGAACCTATTTTGAACCAAAGTAAGAAATTTGGTTCCTCCAATTCTTCAAGGTAGCATTGGAAAAAAAACATTTTATAAGGAAAAATCAGATTACATAAAAAGCAAAAATGTTACTCAACTGAATCATTTTGAGATAGAATCATTGAAAAAAAGTAGATAGAAAGGATAAGAGAGAAATGGTTTAGTAACAGAGATGACTTTGAATTTAAGAGACAGTGACCACAAAAAAACAATGGTACTAAATAAAGTATGTTTGTAAAAATTAATTTACTTACATTCAAATTACTTGTTAAGCTGCATCAAGATTATTTTATATCTGATAGATGCATATGAGTAATAGACATTGAGAAGAGAGTTGCCAAACACATGATCCTGTCAAAACCTCTACTATGTGATATAAATATAATAAAATATATGAGCAGAGGGAAGTAAAAATGGAAAAAATAATAATTTCCCATTGCTTAAAGGGTTTTGCTTCTGCAAGAAAGAATAAAGAATTAAGTGAGCTAATGTATGCTTATGGGAATTCATTAGGAACAATTGAAAATTAAAAGTTAAAGAGTCTATTTCTATCAAAAATGTTTCTGAATCTATTCAATTTCTGACAGAAGAGGACTTTAATTATTATGTTGTGTCACTCACAAGGACGAGAGTATTTTCCAAGATGATTGATTGCAGCTGGATTTGAGAGCAATTCTCATTTTCCCCATTTCAGACTCCATGCTAAATCTAGGAAACAGACACAATAGTTTGTAACAGAATATTCATCAACATAGACTGACTTACAGAGTTTGATGAGGGATCAGGGGATTTATTCAACTTTCATCTTACTGAAGGAAATGATCTTGAATATGTCATTTGTAGAAAATTAACCTATGGTGATTGCTTGAAATATTTTGAAGATTCTGTGGCCATTTTTTTTTTTAATTTCCATAGATAGAAAGTAAGAATTGTCAAAAAGAATAAAGCAGTTGATGGAGTTGTAGGGATTATGTGAGTTAACTAAGGGTGAGGAAAACCGTCATGGAAAGTTCTCCAGTAAGTCAGACTTGTAAAAAGTCATGACACGAATAAGAAAATTTAAGACTGGGTTTCCCACATAATGGGTTTCTTGATATTATAGTCTATGTTTTAAAAAATGCAGCCATTTTATTCCTGGTAGCAGATTAGCATGATTTTAAATGCATAACCTTGGGCAATTGAGTAGTATTTCTTACTCCTTCTGAAGTATCTAGTACTAAATATACTAGAGCATTGCCATCCATGTTCCTTATGGGAAGGTTCAAATACTAGGAAAAATTGACTCATATTTTTGAAATCCCAATGGCTAGGATATGGTTAAAAACTCATTTTTTAGTGATTATGATGAAAAATGCATGCCCCAACTTTTCTTATCACTGAGGTCATTTCCCAAAAGCACTATTGCTTAACTAATTTACAATTTTGCTAAACATTAAAGAATAAGCCACACCAAATAATCCTTAACTTATGAGTTGAGCAAGATGGGCTGATTGGCCTTTTACAACTCTAATTTCTATAATTCCATAAATTCAATATAGTATATTAAAACTCTCAAAGGTAATGCAGTGATGAATCAATACAAATGAACTATAATGAAATGGAGCATTTCTTTTATTGTGTATTTAAGAGAAGACTTTCTGAGGTGATTGTGCTAAGGATATGTAAGGTATTCAATGTAGCTAATGCCCCCCTTCCTTAAGGCAAAAGCTTCAGTGGCACAACTGTGTTTCCCCATCTCCACACAGGACATTTTTAATTGGTTTTCTGGATGGTGCCCAGAAATTCCGAGCACTTTAAAGAGGTTTTTCAAGAGCATTACAAAGAGGCTGTATCTATATAGCTCTTGAGTTAACAGTTTGTAATTTTGAGGTCAAAATTGTATGCATTTTAAAGTACACACTCCTCATTTGCAAACCAGGGCTCATGATGAGAACAGGAAGTCAATTTTCTCCTTTCTGCATATGTCAAGAATGAATATTGCCTTGATCTAAATATTTGGAGATTCAAATAGATGACTTTAATTTATAATGCATATCTTGTAAGCCTGCTCTCGTTTGCTTAGATGGTTACTTGTAAATTAAAACAAACAAGAAGTAGCAAAAAATAAACAAATGGCCTGATAGAATCTATAGCAAAACTTTGGTGAATATTTTTCTCCTAAAACTTATGTGCTACGACAGACTTATAACAAGAACCAAAAGTAGTTTAATAATGTTTCTGTGTATTTGTTAAAAAATGTTTCACAAGTTGAATCAAGCCAATGTAAAAAAGCATTTGCTGAATTTATAGAGAATATCCTCTTGCTCTTTATACTATGAGTCTTGAGAACAACTAGCCGAGTGGCTGGAAATTTGGATGAGTTTAAATGAAGAAATTAATAAATAAGGATAAATATATAAATGAGTAAAAATATAAAGGTTAATGTATATGCATATGTCGTGAATTATTTTGATATGCCGCATTACTATATACAAATGTATTTACTATACATTATATCTATAGGCAAGAATATTTTCTATAAGAATTCCTTACTGCTCTGACATCCTGATGAATGGCCATTACATCATAAATTTACAATATGGCATAGCACACTGCTTTGGAGATAGGCTCTGAGCACAACGATGGTTTACAACTCATTTCAACCACCTACTAGCTGTGTTTCCGTGCGTAAGTTATTCAGACTAAGTTTCCGCTCCCTTACTTATCAAAGAGGAATCAGAGTTTCTACCCGCCTCTATTTTTGGGCAGATTCACTTACGTCTAGAACCTATGAAAACAAAAATCTTATCTCAGTCTCGAGGAAGTCCAAAAATGTTGACGTCATTATTATCATTGTATGACTTCATTTACCTCTAAATTTTGTGGTTTTTTTTTTTCTTCCTCTTCAGGTCAAAGGAGTTTGCGAGCGTTACAGGACGAAGACGCCCATTATGGCAGCGCGGGAGACACCTCAGCGCGGGGCTGGACTGTCCCGGAAGGCGGCAGTCAGAGCCGGGGCCCAGGGAGGGGCTTTGGCTCCGTCCCACCCCTCCTTCACCGGGTGCTGGTTATAATAATCCCGCTCTCTACCAGACGACGGTGGCACAGCCGGAGGAGGGCGGCGCAACCCAGCGTGTCCCGGAAGAAGCCACGTCGCCGCTGAGGGGCCCCGGGGACAAGCCGGGTGAGAAGGTGGTCTCAGCCAGAGGGGGCAGGGTGGGCGAGGAGAGGTCCGAAAAACGAAGTCCGAGATGTTGCCATCCTTATTGTATTGTTATTTATTTCTAAACTTTGTGTTTTAAGCAACGGAACACTTTTTTCCTTATTATTTACTGGATATTATTATTATTTTTTTTATTTAGAAAGGCCTATTTTTTCTTCCACTGTGGCGTTATGTAAGATTATATCAATCTCCTTTCTCACTATTGCATTAAAATGTACCCAGAAGTATTTGATATTAAATGAATGGTATTAATTGTAGATAAATGCTTCAAACACTTCGAAAAAAATTTTAATATACATATTTTTTTTATTTTGAGAAGACAAATATATCTTGTAATTATTTTGTAGGACTATTCCATAAATAAAATACTTTTGAGACTTCCTAACAGGACTACATATTAGTATATTATTTTAGGATATTTAATTTTTTGCTTTGTCCAAATCATAAATCTGTATTCTTAATATGTGTTCCTTCTAAAGTTATGAATTTTCTTTTTGCTACTTTGCTAATTAGAGATATTCGGGCCAATATTTTGAATGACGAGCATATAAGCCTCTGCTCTGATAGTTGTTTTCCACTTCAAAACCCAGGTGGAAAAACCTAAAATCAGGGTGTTTCTGACTTTTGTTTAATTCCTTAATAGATAGGAATGTGTTGCCAACTAAGTTCAATGAACTCAATTCCAAAACCCACTACTGGTGTTTATGAATGACCTACATTTAATTTTTACTCTAATTGTCAGGGTTGGTTCAATTGGTCCTTTGATAAATTCTGTAATAATTTTTATTTGGTAACAAAGAATGCCATCTTTTAAAGTTTTTTTTTAGATTTTTAAAAAATTTATTTGAGAGAGAGAGAACGCATGTGTGAGTGCATGCAGGAGCCAAGGGGAGGAGCAGAGGGAGAGGGAGAAGCAGACTCCCTGCTGAGCTGGGAGATGTGGGCCTCAATCCCAGGACCCCAAGATCATGACCTGAGCCAAAGGCAGACGCTTAACTGACTGAGCCACCCAGGTGCCCCAATCTTTTAAACTTCTTATAAAAGTTTGATTTCAATGACTTGCTAACATAATTGTATGTTAGTCACATGCTTGCATCTGAAAGTGGAACAAATAAAAAAAGTATATTAGAAAGAGTGGTGCCCCTATTAAACCTAATTATTTAAATATTTATTCAACATTTACTTAGAGACCAAGTGGTGCAAAAGCGACGGGCAGAGTAAGACCACTGGGGTCAGTACTCTCTCGATATGGTGTCCCTAGAAATTCCACTTTTGTTGAAAACTTGCATATGCCACTCAACCACAATAAAACCTTGCACTTTGCTGGACACATTATTTAGAAGGCTTTTCAGCATGCCTTGGATCGCTAAACAAAGCATTTGTCCCGTTTGTCCTTATTGAGCAGCTGAATTTAAACAGTAGAGTATATTTTAAAAAGCTTATAACGTTGCCTGACACATAGGAAACAGATGTGAGATGTACTTTGATAAATTCAGTTTTCTACATTTTCAGTAATATTTAGAATCCCAGAGAAACAGTACTATTTATAGATTGGCATTCCAGGAGTCTGCCCAGGTGATCTGTCTAGCCTTCTCTGCCTGAATGTTATCATAAAGAAGCAAAAGATAATATGTGTTCTATATGCAGGTGACTCTACTTTATGTTGATAAACTGGAAGTTGTGATGAAAATCTTTTAAGTAATGTTACCTAATTTTACAGAAAAGGCAAACATTTTTTCCCCTCATTTTAAACTGACAAATGTTAAACAAATTGTCCAAATTTCTACATAGCTGTTTATTAGTATAGAAATGGGATTAGAATCCAAGTATGTCTGAAACCACAGCCCACACTCTTAAATCAGTAGAATATACAGTTTCCAACTGACTGTAAGAAATAGCAGATATTGTCACCTAAATCTTGCCAAGAAAGAAAGTCTTCAGATAAATTATTCTGGACAAATGCCATTTCTCAAAATATAGAACTGGTTTATAGCAAAAAACCCTACACAGCAACCTATCATATTCAGTTAACTAAATGTGAACTGTCCCCCCATCGACTTAGAGTTAAAAGCTCACCAGAATTACCTTGGTTGATGTTGGGTGTTCTATGGGTGTACTCTTTTTTACATGGCTGTTGTGCGTATTTGCTGAAACCTGTTAAAAATTATTTAGATATAAAACATTTTCACTGTAATCTATTACCTAGACTTACCTGTTCAAATATGAGATAATGTGGATCCTAAATTATTTATTGAGGAAAATCTTGAACCTAACTACAAGTGTTCTTACATGGTTATGATTTGTTATTTTTTAAAAGATTTTATTTACTTAGTTGAGAGAGAGAGAGAGAGAGAGAGCGGGAGCAGGTGGGAGAAGGAAAGAGAAGCCAAAGTAGACTCCACACTGAACACAAGGTTCCATCCCATGACCTTGAGATCACAACCTAAGCCAAAACCAACAGCTGGACACTTAGCCAACTGAGCCACCCAGGCGCCCCTGATTTGTTATTTATTGGAATATTTATTAAGTCCTTATGTGTCTGAGACTGTGCTAGATTCTGAGTATATGTTGGTGAATAAAATAATGTTATTCTCCACAGAAAGCTTATATAGGAGAAGGGAGGCAATAATACATAAATAACACTTAAATATGAATTATGATTTTGATAAGCAATATGAAGAAAATAATGACATATCAATAACAGAAAAACCAAGAAGTCGAACCAACTTACAAAAGAGCTCAGGTAACAGAGCCCTGAGAAAGATATATTTAGGCCATGTAATGATGAGAGAAAGCCACCTATATCAAGAACCATCAGTATTCCAGGTAGAAGTAATACCTGGAATTACTTTGAGAATTCTCTTTGGAATACTCTGAGGTGCAAAACTCCTGCCAAGTGAAAGAATCTCAGCGTGACTGGAGTAGAGTGGACAAAGGAAAATGAGACCCAGGGCGAGGTTAGCTAATGTCCAGATTCATGGGGACTTAGATAAGGAATATACTTACTCTCCTAACACGGGTTTAGAACATCCACTGAGAGCCCGATGTTCTTAGAACTGAGGTAAAAATAGATAAAATTGGCATGGCCCAGCTCACGTGAGCTTGATCTAATGGGGAAGATAAATACCAATTAAGTAATCATATAGTCAGTATAAAATGGTAAGGTTAGAATTTCTCTAAGAGATTGATGATTGGAGCTATGGGAGCTAATGGAGAGATGTGACCCTGTGACAGAGATCGAGAAGGCTTCTCAGAAGACGTGGAGCTTGAGTTGAGAGCTAGGTGCTGAGGAGCCAGAAGAAAAGAGGAATGATGCGAATCATGGGCTTATGTACACATGGCATGGTGAATAATCTTTGGGGGAAAACTACTCCTTTTAATGTATGTGGACAATAATGAGAGCAGAGCCAAGAACAGATGTGGCTGATGAATTATGAAACTATTACTTTAGTCCAGGTGGAAAATTATAACCAGGGTGCTGGCAATGAAGTATAGAGGACTGGGCAATTTTGAGATACGTTGAGGATATAAAAAGTCTGACTTACTGATTCATGTGGGATGTACACAAGAGAGGAAACCATGGCCACTCCTTAGGTTCCTGTTTAAACAACATAGTGAAGAAGGCTACTATTTAAAAAAATGGAGTAGGAATTGAGATATAGCTGAGGAGAGCAATCAGGAGTTAGTTTGTGGACACATTAACTTTGGTGTCAACATTTCAATGTGAGACTTCCAAGACAAAATGCCAAGTGGACTATTGGTTATGTAAATGAAGAGTCCACTAGTGTGCCTTATCTGGCAGTCATTAGCATTTAGATGTTAGAGATTTGGAGGTTGTGTGGGCTTGTATTGAGACAAACACCCTCAAAGGGCTTTGAAATTTCCATAAAATACTGTCACCCAAATGATCAGGACTCTATAGTTGTCTTACCTGGCAGCATAGAATAGTCATATTACCAGTATGTAAGGGGTGCAATCCTGAACATTGTGTTATTCCACAATTTCCAAAATATTGGTTGTGAAAAATGTTTGTGAAAAAAAGAAAGCTGAAAAATCTTCCAACTTTTGAAAGCATGTGAAACAAAAGCTGTCTCTTGCATCTAACCAAGATTTCATAGCTTCCAGGTGAATTTATCTCTTTCATGCTCATAGAAACCTTTATTTTGGCTTGGATGTGTTTTTAATACAAGAGATATTTAATACAAGAGATATCTTTTCCTATTTATTAGATGCATATATTATGTGAACTGTGTGAAACGAGCAGTTCTGAATTTAGCATGCTTGGTGTTTTGTTTATTTCTGTTTTGTTTTGCAACATTGGCCAATTTAATAAGTGGTGTTGAAATAAATTTCTAGGTCCATGATGGGGCTGCTCCTGCTTGGGGTGCCATGTCAGCAAACCAAAACTCAGATAACTTCCATGTCCCCGTAATGCTCTAGTAGACCAGAAACACAGTATAAACGGCCTGTTCCCAAACACCAAGTCAGCTCTGGCCCTTCTCATCAAACAAGGTGGTGACTGTGGGATCCCAGCCTATCAGCTATTTTGTTTTTCTCTTCCTTTCTTTTGTTAGTCTTTATCCTATAAAAGTTTTTTGACTTCCACCCCCATTTTTCAATTCTTAAGAGAAACAACAACAAAAAACTGTATACTTCAAGAAGCATTAAATTTTGATTTTATTACCTAAATTGTCTTCTTTAATCATTTTTTTGAACAGTTTTTGGCAACAAGGAATGAGATTCAAAGCAGACCGTTAATGGCCTGTAGGACGAGATGCACGGGTGTGGCTCCTGCTGAGTCCTTGGAGTTCACCACTCTTGTTGTCACCAAGAGCTATGGGTAAGTCACTCTTGGATTTCAGTTTTTCTCACTTGTGTGCAGTTGTTCCAAATGTATATAGTTCCCAGAAAGGTTTTGGGGCCCCTAGAAAGGTTCTGGAGTTTATTAAATTCCTGGAAAGTTGCCAGGAATTGGGAGTCTGCAATGGGTGGCACCATGAGGGGACTCAGAAGGAATTCCAGTGTCCAAAAGTGGTGATGACCATGAGTAAGTCCACAGCATAAATCACAGAGGGACTTGGAGAAATAATTAACACAGGAAATTGAGACTGTTTTGACCACCAAAATCAAAATTTAAAAAAAAAGTGGGCAAAAGCCAGACCATTAAAAGCCATCAAGGTGTCTACCACTATAAGAAATCTTGTGAAAGGAATAATAAATCTTTTGCTAATGGGAATCTTGGAAGCCCAAGTCATCAAATTGGTTGGTGGAGAGCTTCAGAGCTGTTAGAGCGCTCACCACCTAGCTCTAAGACTTCTTGTGTTAGGATAAGTTGGTCATGGAACATGCTAGATTGACACCAGGCCCCCCGCCAACCTCAGGAAAATTTCTGTGAGACAGAGTGCACTGGGGAACACCATAATATCCTCAGCCAGGCAGCATATCTTTCCTAGGTATTAATTCAGGTCAGAGAAACCCAAGTCTTAGCTAGAGGAATGGGGTCCTCAAGTTTCAAAGAATTGAGTGTACTGTGCCACTTTCTGTCATAACGGCTTGTTTGATATCTGAGAACTGTGATCCTGGAGACTGTCGATATTTACAAAAATGGCAAAACCTTAGTAAGACAACCTAGAATTACAATGGCCATTATGGGGAACATTCTAATTAGACAAGATCTTTATTTAAGAAATGTCCTTGAATGCAAGGGCTCCCAAATCAACAAAGAGAATGGGTTGTTTTAACTGGCATGCAGAAACCTTCCAAGAGCTTCAAAATTCCAAAATAATTTCATTGAAAGATTTATCAAAAGACACAAGGGGTACCTAAGACAAAGACTGTAAGACTGATGTAACTTCTACTACTCCCCTCTTTCCACCTTTACCCGATTCCTCGGAGTCTACTAATCCTCTGAATTGCCTTCCACTCTAAGTAGACTACAGTATCATAAACAAAAGTCCACCAAGTTAGTGGTCTTATAGATGCTCCTATACTACCTTTGAAGGGTCCCAGGATGGGCCCCTCCAAGGGTTGATGGGATGATTGATAGGAATCTTAGGGAATCTTTGATAAACTGCTACTACTTATTCCCTTAAACAGCCAACGGGAAACTGAAATTGAAATTAATGGAAAAATACCAAATTCTGGTAGATACACAAGCTATATTCTCTATGATAAACTCTGCTTGCTCAAAGCAGATGAGATCCTGGGAAAACTGGCAGAAACCGGTGGAGGGTGAGAATTTACCCTAGTGAGCTCTCCTGGATTACTCTAGCGCCTGGTGCAGAGAGAAAAGTAAAATTTCAATTTGTCTCTTCATTTCCACGTTTAGACCCATTATTTGTTGATCCTTTCTCTCCCAAGGGCAGCCATCACCTCCTTGTCTGTCTTGTTGTCTATCCCGAGAACTTGGCTTGGCAGCTGTCAGGCTGGGAGCCTCACCAATATGGCCAGAAAGAAGTGATGGTTGCACTCCATTTGCATGAAGCTTGGGTCCTACCTACTGTTGCAGGCTCTCAGGGGAATTATTTTGTCTTTGTTTCTTTTGCTTAACTTTGGGAGTGGCTCTAGATCTTGGCGTGGTAGGATCTTTTGCACCTTCTTTGGAGATGCCTTGTGTCCAGGGGTTGTTCAGTACGGTCGCAAATACTTTACTGTTTGCCACAGCTGAAATCTGACAAGATATTTCAAAGGGATTTTGTTTTGCTTTGTTTTGTTTTGCTTTTTTAAAGTTAGCTGTATGGGTAGAAGTTGGCCAGATTAGAAGGTGATATTCAGAGCCTGTTCAGAACTTTTTTTTTTTTTTTTTAATGTCTTGTCTCCTAAACTAAATGAAACTGTATACCCAGAGGGAAAGAAAAATATTCCAAAGACAAACTGCTCTAAATCTAGAACATAGGGACTTTTGATTTCTATCTTAGCTGAGGATCTTTTCCTTGATACATAGAAGCAAAGGGTAGATAATATAGTTGGATTGCTGAGTCGGCATCTTGATATCTGTCAGGTTGCAACTCAATTCTTTGAGGAATGAAAAACAGCTGTTCTATAAATTGAGGACGACTCTTCAGAAGGAAAAAACAAAACAAAACAAAACTAGGGGAAAGGCTATTTGGAAACTTGGCAAAATTGTATTACTTTGTATCATTTCAACTGTCTGAATGCTCGGTAGCATTATTTATTCCTGTAGCTATCCTGAGGATGGTTCTTCAGGTAAGGTTGCTCAGCCAGTAGGGCACAATCTCAGCCACAGTAATGCAGCCTCCAGCCCTCATTACCAGGTACCCAAGCTTTGCTGTGATTGGCCATCACTGGAGAACATAGTACGTCTGTGGACTTTCTTCCTCTAAAATGCCTTCATTCATAGTCAAGAATGAGGGTTTTTCACTGTCCAGTTCCACTTTCAAGGACAAATCTTGGAGACTTGCACTTCATATCACCACTAACTTTCAGGTGTTAAAAAAACACCACCACTACTCAAATAACAAGAGAACACCACACTGTATTCCCAGTTCAGCCCCCTCCCTCCAACCTCAGGAATCCATTTCCATAGAACACCACAGGTGAGCTGTGAGGGCTGTCACTAACAAATGCAGCTAAGATAGCTCCTTCGCATAGTGAAATTCTTATCCAGTAGTTCTTATCCACAGAGGATGCCTGGAAGTAAGGATGATACGGACCCTGAACCCATGTTTTTTGCTATACACCCACGCTTATGATAAAGTTTAATTTATAAATTAGGCACAATAAGAGACCAATAATAATAACCAATAATAAAATGAAACAATGTTAACAATATACAATAGTAAATGCTGTATGAATGTGGTCTTTCTCTCAAAATATCTGATTGTCCTGTTCCCCCCCCTCACTTCTTGTGATGATGTGAAATGAAGCGCCATCCTGTTGAGATGAAATGAGGTGAATGATGTAGGCATTGTGACGCAGCACTGGGTGACTGTCAATCTTTTGATGATTCCTCAGAAGGAAGATCATCTACTCCTGACCTGGGGCTGACAGTGGGTGATGGAAACTGTGAAAATGGAAACTGCACATGCGGGGGTTAGCGGGGATTACTGTAGTCTCTGCAGTGCTGCTGACTTTCCCTCAGGCTGACCCCACGTGGTACTTGGCAGCCTGCAGCGAGGACTCTACATCCTCAGTGGTTCCACCAGGGCTGCTCTTTCCCTACTTCCCACGCCCCCTACCCTTCAGCCTCCTGCCATCTCAAGTGTTAGCTCCACCCTGCTCCCTTCTTTCTCTAGCCTCAGTGGTTATGGCCCGAAGGATCACTTCTATTCTTTTTGCCTCTGTAGTTGTGTAATATTTTATTATAATCTACTATTTAGGGCTTCCTTTTTGGCTTTACAAATTCAGTTTGGAAGACATAGAAAACAAAAAAGGAACACTAGCTTTTTTTTTGTCTTTATGCTTCCTCCAAATCAAACCTAGTTCTCTTCAAAGCAATGGGATGTATCAAATTGACTAGGAAAAAGCCAGGTACTAAAAAGAGTCCTAGAGATGGATGAAACAGGTGAAGGGGATTAAGAGTACGCTTATCTTGAGCACTGAGTAATGTATGGAATTGTTGAATCACTATACTGTACACCTGAAACTAGTATAACACTATATATTAACTACACTGGAATTGAAAAAGAAAAACAAATATTACCGTTTCGAGTTGCTATGTTGCTACACAGATATTATTCACTATTTATCAGTTAAACTAGCTTTCATTATGAAGATGCATGGGACAAGTACCTCTTAGACCTAGGACCCAGTATTAGAAACTTCATGCTACATTTGTGATTTTAGTCCATTGAATCAACGTCGTTTGGCTACTGGAAACCTCATCGCAAAATGTGTGGTCTATCTGTAGTAGTAAAGACAGAAATGACATTCAAAAGAGGAATGTTTAATAAAGACTATGACATGAGAACTCTGGAGGGGATGCCTGGCTCTATTGATCTGAGGCTCAGTTTAGAAAGTAGAGTCACTTTATATTACTTTGTTTTAGCTCTTAATCTCCATACTCAGAGGAAGTAAAAAATCCCACTCAATATTCAAATATAGTATCTGAAGATCTATTATATTGATGACTGGTGAATGATGATTCATTCTGCAAATATACCAAGAATTAACAGCTCTTCTGCTTTTGGACTTTCAACCTATTTCAGCATTTTGTTGTATCCTATGTACATGTCCCTTTCCTTAATAAATTCCTTGTTGAATGGTTGTTAACAACTTGTAGGTCTTGGATCCTGTTATTAAAATACTTTCCAAAATGTTCGATGTCCATTTGTGGTTTTACTAATCAACTAGAAGTTTGCTTTTTTTGCCATGACACTATACAAGGTTATAATTATTTTTAATTCTTTCTTATGTGGTAGATGTAAAAGGTACATTCTTTTAAAATACTGCTTTTTCTTTTTATTAGGCAAGCTGAAACTTTCCCCATACTTAATCACATTCTATATTTGACCTTTCAAAAAAAAAATCAAGACCAAATAAAATATAAACTTTTTTTTTTAAATTTTTATTTTTTTTAAAGATTTTATTTATTTATTTGTTAGAGTGCTCGCACAAGCAGGGGGAGTGGCAGGCAGAGGGAGAAGCAGGCTCCCGGCTCAGCAGGGAGCCCGATGAGGGACTTGATCCCAGGACCCTGGGATCATGACCCAAGTCAAAGGCAGATGCTTCACCAACTGAACCTCCCATGTGCCCCTATGCTTTTGCCTTTCAAATTTAGACATTTAATCCATCCAGAGCCCTTTTGTATGGTGTTAAGTGGAAATAATTTAATTTTTCTTCATAATAAACTGGTTTTCACAGCAGCATGTAGTAAGCAATCTGTCCTTTCTCCACTGATTGACATACTGCTTTTATGGTATGCTTGGTGCAGTATACATATATTCTATCTTAAAGCTCTCTATTCTGTCCCATTGGGCTATTTATCTCTTCTTGGGCTACTATCACCATTTTAAAATTTATGTAAATGGCTTTGGTATATGTCATAATGCCTAGGAAGGCAAGTTCTCTTTTTTTTTATTATAATAATATTTTTTTATTATATTATGTTAGTCACCGTACAGTACATCCCTGGTTTTTGATGTAAAGTTCGATGATTCATTAGTTGCGTATAACACCCAGTGAACCATGCAATACGTGCCCTCACCACCACCCATCACCAGCCTATCCCATTCCCCCACCCCCCTCCCCTCTGAAACCCTCAGTTTGTTTCTCAGAGTCCATAGTCTCTCATGCTTCATAAACTTCTAAATCTACTACATAGATTTGGCTTCAGACAAAGGCAAAAAAACGTTTTTACATCTCTAATTTTAGATACTGACATAAAATCTTTGTATGTTATGTCTTCTCCTAATGTAAAAAGCAGCCTAATGTATTATTGTTAAGGTATTCATTCATAAGGTAGAAATTTTTTCAAAGAAACTTAAATTTCTTAGGATATTTTGTTTCTTAAATGTTAAGGCTGTTTTTACCATGGACTAAGAATATTGCAGTTTTTTAAAAGAGGATTGGTCTCATTTAGATCTGTTGAAAATATTTAGAATTTTTACTGATCCAGTTGAATAAATAAAATTTACAGTGATTTGCAGAAGATTAGATTAGAATTTAGTGAAAAGACCCCTCTATTTCTGTGGGCTTTCATCTAGAAAAATGGAGAGAACAGACCCTTGAGAAACAGGTGTGTTTGACTGTGTTGCAGTGGGAATTTGTTACTAAGAATAGAGCCAACGGCAGAGATGATGTCATGAGAAAGCAAGAGGGATGAGGCACTTTTGTTCCATCTTTGGGCAGGCCAATTAGCCATGTCGAATGCCTTATTTTTTGTTCTGTGGCCTCAGTCATTATGTGGGTTCAAGTCTTACTTTTGTCTCTTTCTTATAATTGCCTTATTTCATTTGGACCATATCCTACGTGATGTATGCAAGAATTGTTGGTTAATGAGCGAGTCAAAGAACATCATGAGGATTTTCCAAGTAGATTAATCTACAGAATTCTGTCTGTAAATAAAAGCTGGATAGTGTATGAGAGGCAAAAAGCCCAGGTAGTGAGTAAACTAAGGGTAAGAAATCCTGCTAGAGGGAGAGAAGATGTGACACAGCGACAATCTGTATGTCTCTATTTAAAATAGAGTGCCTCTTTTTAAAAAATATGATCTGTGTAATTTGTCTGGCTTCACCAGAAAAAGTGAAGCAGTCAAAAGTTAAAAATGTGTAAAGTACATGTCCACATAAACTTAGAAACCAGCAGTTAACAGTTTACAGAAATAATTATTTTAATCACTTCCATTTCCATTTGTAACATATTTTTCAATATTAAAATTATTTTTGAAAATCAATTCTGTATTTAGTGACATTTTATTCCTAATTACATGACCTCTTGTAATGGTTATTCTGAAACAATTTTATATTCATTTAACATCCATATTCTACAATAACATATTCTATAAATTCATATTCATTTATATTTATATAAATTTCTTAAAGTAAGAAAATGATAAAACAGAATCTTTGTTAAAACAGAATGAATAGGGGCGCCTGGGTGGCTCAGTTGTTAAGCATCTGCCTTCAGCTCAGGGCGTGATCCCAGGGTCCTGGGATCCAGCCCCATATCAGGCTTCTCCACTGGGAGCCTGCTCTTCCTCTCCCACTCCCCCTGCTTGTATTCCCTCTCTCACTGTCTGTCTCTCTCTCTGTCAAATAAATGAATAAAATCTTAAAGAAAAAAAAAGAAAAAAACCCCAGAATGAGCAATATTTTTATTTAAAGGTAGAATTATCTGAAATTTAAAAGAGGGCTTAGTAGACTCAAATGGATGTTTGGTTGCTATCATCTAATTAGAGGTTTTAATCTTTGATTCTCACATTGAAGTTCTAGAAAATAAAATTACTTTTGAATAGCTTTTCCAGTATCAAAGACTTCAAGAAAATAGTAGCCTGATAAAGATCCTAGTGGATCAAAGGAAACCTGATCATGACTAGAATATCTTTTTAAGTTACCTGTGAGAGAGATTAAACCACACTTATGATTATAGTGTAGAACCTTTCAAAATAATGAAAATGGAAAAAGATTTAAAAAGATTAATATACTATTTTACTTAGGAGAACTAGAATTATTTCATATATATGAAATAATCAAATATTCTTATTAAATAACATTTTATAAACCATAGAAGTAAGTGACCAAGAGAAGAGTATGAGAATACAATTGCACCAAGAATAATAATAAAACTGAAGCAATAAATTAAAATGTTAGAGTAATTTCTTTATGTTTGCAGTATTAATAGTTAACATCTATTGTCTATATTGTGATATATTGATTATTCTGTAATTTATTCTTTTTCTTGAATGGGATATGTTATGGAATCGCAAGGAAACAAAACCTGGTAATTAGTGTCTGAGATAGTTTCAAAGTTCTAAAGAGAAGGTTCTTCTATTTGCTTCAGAGTTGAACCTAAGAATCTCACAGAAGCCTGAAGAGAAGCATAGAGGAGTCAAAACCCCAGGGAGTCAGAGCAACAAGCAATTTAAAACACAAGTAAACGGAACTGGGTGAACTAATTCCATACCTGCAACTTACCCATAAAATGCAATGATAATATGAAATAACCTGTCATTGAGTACTAGTTGTTTTTTATTATTTTTTCTTGTTTGTTTTTTACAGTATTTATATTAAAGTTTATTAAATTTTAGTTTTAATCCCAGTATAATTAGCATACAGATTTATATTAGTTTCAGGTGTACAATATTTTTCAGGTGTACACTTCAATAATTCTGTACATTGCTGAGGGCTCATCACAGTACATGTACTCTTAATCCCCTTCACCTATTTCGCTCCTCTGCCCACCCACCTCCCTTCAGGTAACCATCAAGTTTGTTGATTTTTTCCTTCGCTGTGAAGAAGTTTTAATTTTGATGTAGTCCCAATAGTTTATTTTTTGCTTTTGCTTCCCATGCCTCAGTAGACATATCTAGAAAAATGTTGCTTTGGCCAATGTTAGAGAAATTACTGCCTGTGCTCTCTACTAAGATTTTATGTTTCAGATCTCACATTTAGGTCTTTAATCCATTTTGAGTTTATTTTTGTGTGTGGTGTGAGAATTTTGTCCAGTTTCATTTTTTTGCACATAACTGTTTAGTTTTCCCAGCACCATGTGTCGAAGAGACTTTTTCCCTTTGGATACTTTTTCCTGCTTTGTCAAAGATTAATTGACCATATAGTTGTGGGTTCATTTCTCGGTTTTCTATTCTGTTCCACTGATCTAGATGTCTATTTTTGTGCCAGTACCATACTGTTCTCATCACTACAGCTTTGTAATATAACTTGAAGTCTGGAATTGTGATGCCTCAAGCTTTGCTTTTCTTTTTCAAGATTGCTTTGTCTATTCAGGGACTTTTGTGGTTCCATACAAATTTTAGGATTGCTTGTTCTACCTCCGTGAAAAATGCTGTTGGTATTGATAGGGAGTGCCTTATATCTGTAGATGGCTTTGAGTAGGATGGACATTTTAACAATATTTATTCTTCCAGCCCATGAGCATGGAATATCTTTCCATTTGTGTCCTCTTCAATTTGTTTCATCAGTGTTTTGTAGCTTCAGAATAAGGTCTTTCACCATTATGGTTATGTTTGTTCCTAGGTACTTGATTCTTTTTGGTGCAACTGTAAATGGGATTATTTTCTTACTTTTTTTTTCTTTCTGCTACTTCCTTATAAGTGTATGGAAATGCAATGGATTTCTGTATATTGATTTTGTATCCTGTGACCTTACAGAATTCATTTATCAGTTCTAGTTGGTTTTTGGTGGAGTCTTTGGTTTTCTGTATATAGTATCATGTCATTTGCAAATACTGAAAGTTTTACTTCTTCCTTACCATTTTGGATGCCTTTTATTTCTTTTTCCTTGTCTGATTGCTGTGACTAGGACTTCCAGTACTATGTTGAATAAAAGCAGTGAGATTGGACATCCTTGTCTTGTACCTGACCACGGAGGAAAAGCTCTCAGTTTTTCACTACTGAGTATGATATTAGCTGTGGGTTTTTCGTACATGATCTTTATTATGTTGAAGTATGTTCCCTTTAAAACTACTTTCCTGATGGGGTGCCTGGGTGGTGCAGTCGTTAAGCCTCTGCCTTCGGCTCAGGGCGTGATCCCAGCGTTCTGGGATCGAGCCCCACATCAGGCTCCTCCGCTAGGAGCCTGCTTCTTCCTCTCCACTCCCCCTGCTTGTGTTCCCTCTCTCACTGGCTGTTTCTGTCAGATAAATAAATAAAATCTTAAAAAAAAACAAACAAAAAACTACTTTCCTGAGGGTTTTTGTGAATGGATGTTGTGCATTATCACATGTTTGTTTCTGCATTGAAATCATATGGTTTTCATTCTTTCTCTTATTGATGGGATGTATTAAATTAATTGATTTGCAACTCTTGTTCACCATTGCATCCTAGGAATGACTCCCACTTACTGGCAGTGAATGATGTTTTTAATGCATTGTTGGATTCGATTCACTAGTATTTTATTGAGGTTTTTTGCATCTATGTTCATCAGAGATATTGGCCTGTAGTTCTCTCTTTTTTGTGGTGTCTTTATCTGGTTTTGGTATCATGGTAATGCTGGCCTCATAGAATGAATTTGGAAGTTTTTCTCCTTTATTTATTTATTTATTTATTTATTTATTTATTTATTTAGAATAGTTTGAGAAGAATAGGTGTTAATTCTTCCTTAAATGTTTGGTAGAATTCATCTGTGAAGCCATCTGGTCCTGGACTTTTGTTTGTTGGGAGGTTTTGAATATTAATGCAGTGGCCTTGCTGTAATGGATCTGTTCAAATTTTCTATTTCTTCCTGGCTCAATTTTTGTAGGGTTAAATGTTTCTAGGCATTTATCCATTTCTTTTAAATTTTCCAATTTTTTGGCATATAATTTTTCATAATATTTTCTTACACTCCTTTATATTTCTGTGGTGTTGTTATTTCTCCTCTTTCATTCGTGACTTTGTGTATTTGAGTCCCCCCCACTTTTTTTTTTGATGATTCTGTCTAAGGTTTATCAATTCTGTTGACTTTTTTTTTTTTCAAGGAACCAGCTCCTGGTTTCATTATTATTAATTTTTATAGTGTCTATTTCATTTATTTCTGCTCTAATCTTTATCTTTTCCTTCCTTATCCTGGTTTTTTTTTTTGTTTGTTTGTTTGTTGTTCTTTTTCTAGGTCCTATGGGTACAAGGTTAGATTGTTTACTTAAGAGTTTTCTTGCTTCTTAAAGTAAGCCTGTATTGCTGTATACTTCCCTCTAAGAACAGTTTTTGCTGCATCTCAAAGATTTTGGATGATTGTATTTTCATTTTCATTTGTCTCCATGTATTTTTTTTGATTTCCTCTTTGATATCCCAGTTGACCCATTCGTGGTTTATTAACATGTTATTTAACCTCTATGTATTTGTGTTCTTCCAGATTTTTTCTTGTGGTTGATTTCAAGTTTCATAACATTATGTTTGGAAAAGATGCATGGTATAACTTTGGTCTTTTGGAATTTGTTCAGACTTGTTTTGTGGGCTAACATATGATCTGTTCTGGAGAATGTTCCATGTACACTTTGAAAAAATGTATTTTTTGTTGTTTAGGAAGGGATGTTCTGAATATATCTGTTAGATCCTTCTGGTCCAATGTGTCATTCAAAGCCAATGTTTCCTTGTTGATTTTCTGTTTGGATGATCTATCCATTGATGAAGTGGGCTTTTCTGTTTCCCTGCTATTATTGTATTACTGTCAAATAGTTCCTTTAAGTTTGTTATCAGCTGCTTTATGTATCTGGGTCTTCCCATGTTGGGTGCGTAAATATTTATAATTGTTATATTGTTGGATTGTTCCCTTTATGATTATATGGTGTTCTTATTTGTCTCTTGTTACAATCTGTTTTAAAGTCTATTTTGTCTAATATAAGTATTGATATCCTGGCCTTATTTTCACTTCCATTTGCATGATAAAAGTTTTTCTATCCCTTCACTTTCATTCTGCCTGTGCCCTTAGGTCTGAAATGAGTCTCTTGTAGGCAGCATATAGATGGGTTTTGTTATTTTATTCATTCCGTCACACTGTGTCTTTTGATTGGAGCATTTAGTCCATTTACATTCAAAGTAATTATTGATAGCTATGTACTTATTGCCATTTTGTTGCTGGTTGTTTTTGTAGTTATTCTCTCTTCCTTTCTTCTCTTGCTCTTGTCTCTCATAGTTTGCTGGCTTTCTTTAGTGATATACGTGGATTCCTCTCTATTTTTTTGTAAAGCTATTATCTGTTTTTGATTTGTGGTTTCCACTAACCTTATACAACATCTTATGCGTAACATAATAAGCAATCTATAATAAGTTGATGGATTGGCATGTGTGGTGATCTTCCCGTCTCCCTGAGGCAAGAATCACTTTGGAGTGGTGCTGCTCCCTGTTGGGGCAGCTTGCACACTGCCACACTTCTGGCGCTGCTTTGGATGAACTCCTGCCAAAGGTGAGCTTGCAGGAGAATGTGGGACTTGCGGTGTTAGCAAGGCTTGCCCTGTCTGCTGTGAGAGGGGACTTGGAGCCACTTTAGGCAACTCCCGCCTCAGGGCCCAAGTGGGAGTCTGCAGAAGAACATGGAGGCAGAGCATGTGGTGCCATCAAGGTCTTGCTTGTCCACTGAGGGAGGGGAGCTGCTGCCACCTGGGAAAACCTCCTGCCAAGGCAGCCATGTTTGGAGGGGGTGGATCTGCAGAGGTGCTCAGGGACAGTTGGTGTCCTTAGCAAGCTAGGTGGAGAGTGTTCCAGTAGAGCTGGTTCCCGCAGGTATTCCTGTATCTAGGTTGGGGGGGTAGGGAAGGGAAATGGTGCCTGTCAGTTCTTTTATTGTTGAAGAAGTCTCCCAAAGATCCCTGCCTTTCCAGCACATGCTCTGAGATTAGTAAACAAATCTCCCTCCTATACCCCAGGTATTTTTTTCAAACTATTCCTTTTATGCTGTACCTCAATGGGACTGTTTTTTGTGCTTGGTCTCTTTAAGGGTGGGGCTCTGTTTCTTCTTGCCTTCTGACTCTCCCAGAGCCCAGACACTTTATTTTTAAAGTTCCAGGTGTTAAGCCCTGCTGATTGTAAGAACTAATGAAATTAGGCCCCTCCAGTTTTCAAAGCCAAATGTTATGAGGATTCATCTTCCCAGTGCGGATCCTCTGTGCTTGGCATGGAGTCTGCTCCTCTCCATTCAGGATGTCCTTGGTGTCCCTCCCTTCCAGGAACAGTTCTATGAGTCACTTGGGGCCCAGGTGTGTCTCTGCTCTTCCTACTTTCTTTGATATGGTCTCTTCTCTACATTTAGCTATGGTCTTTTTCTTGTTTTTTTACACTAATGGAGATGTTATCTAGTTGGATCTGTGGATGAGGTGAGCCTTAGGGTCCTCCTACTCTACCGTCTTTCCCAGAAGTCCTGTGACCTTTTCCTACTAGCTGTCTTTTAAATAGCACATTTATTTCTGCTGTCAGCACAGGGGGGGGAGGTGGCTTCCTGAGTACACATTACATGACATGGATGACAGGTGTTAGATGGCAAGGCTGGCATTGAAAGAGAAAAATTCGGGGCTCCTGGGTGGCACATTGGTTAAGCATCTGCCTTCGGCTCAGGGCGTGATCCGGGCATTATGGGATCGAGCCCCACATCAGGCTCCTCCGCTATGAGCCTGCTTCTTCCTCTCCCACTCCCCCTGCTTGTGTTCCCTCTCTCACTGGCTGTCTCTATCTCTGTCAAATAAATAAATAAAATCTTTAAAAAAAGAGAGAGAAAAATTCATGTTAATGGAGTCCATATTAGGGAATTTTCTCACTCTCTGAAATTTATTTGTATCCCCCAAATTAATATTTTTGGCACTGTCATGGCATTTCGAGTATGCACAGAGTGGCAAAATATTTGTCACCCAGTATGCACATTGTCAGCTGAGACTAAATAAGGTGAAGTTCTGCATTCCTGTCTCACCTTTCATACTGTAAACAAGTGTCCTTTTCATGGTCTAGGTAGTGCTACATTTTTCATATTTATTTGCTTTTTGTTGGTGATTTCACTGTGAAATGCCCCAAAGGATAGTGCTGAAGTGCTGTCCGGTGTTCCTAAGCACAAGACGGCCGTGATGTGCCTCATGGAGATAATACATGTTAGACGAGCTTTATTTAGGCATGAGTTATAGTGTTGTTGGCCATGTGTTTAATGTTAAAGAATCAACAATAATATTAAAATGGGTGTCTTTAAACAGACATATATGTAAAACAGTGTTATATAGTGACCAGTTGATGAAAATGTAATGACCAGAGACTTGCAGGAAACTTACCCTGTAATTCCCCTAGGACTAATGGTCCAGGATTCTCTAATTCAGTGTTTACAGCAACTTTATAGAGAATAATTTCTGTGAATAACAAGTTTCAACTGTATTTGGGTGCATTAGTTTGCTGGAGCTGCCATAACAAAATGCTATAGGCTGGGTGGCTTAAACAACATACATTTATTTTCTCATAATTTGGAAGGCCCAAGTCCAAGCTCAAAATGTCAGCAGGTGTGGTTTCTTCTGAGGCCTATCTGCTTGGCTTCTAGGTGGCCACTGCCTTCCTGTTGTGTCCTCACATGGTCTTTCTTTTGTGTGCATGCATCTCTGGTGTCTTTGTGTGTCCAAATTTCCTCTTATAGGGACACCAGTCCAACTAGAATAGGGCCCACACTAATGGTCTCATTTTAACTCAGTCACTCCTTTAAAGGTCCCCTTCCCAAATTCAGTCACATTCTGAGGTACTGGATGTTGAGGCTTCAACATATGAATATTGGAGGGCACATAATTAAGCCCGTAACAGTGAATATCCAGCAACAGACAAATATTCACAAAGGTTTTATTGTTCTTTTCCTCTTTTTTTTTCTGTTTTAGAAAGTTCTGGTATTACTTTATTATTGATAATTATTTCAAGGAAATTGTTATTTTTTTAAAAATTTCAATTCTTGACTACATATCTACAGGTGTCTTTGAATTGCCACATCCTGAGAATAGAACTCTGGGTAGTAATTCCCATTTTTATTCACGTTTTTTTATGGAAAATATGAAATTAGAATATTTAAGCTATAGTTTTATTTCTAACTAAGTCTTGCATAATTTCTGCTTGGGTAACTTTTATATATTCAAGACCTGGGTATGGGTAATAAAATGTTAAAAAATAATAATATTCTTTCATCCTTGACTTCTTCCATCATATTTCTAGGCTCTCACCTGACCTAACTTTTTTTAAATAAAATCTCTCACAGATTTCAAAGTAGCTTATATGTTCTGTTGCAGGCATTTTGGTTTTCCACGTATATTGCAAGTTCCTACCCAACCTCCTGAGCTCAAGGTGGTACTCTGAGTTGTTGAGTTTGACATCATTTCCTTTTAACTGTTGTTGCCAACTACTATTATGATTTTAAAATTAATAGTTGGAATCTTGAACAGAGTGGACTTTCTTCTATTTTTCCCCCAGAATCCCTAGGGTTACAATTATATTTGACTTGTACTTATTGATTTTTTTTATAGTGCTTTATCTCAAGAAGTTCAAGTTCATAGTTCTCAAATTTTTAGAAGTGCACAAGTTATATCATAGAATATTGAGCCCTACAATTTCTTTCTCTACAAAGCTTATTCCCTGGATGATGCCCAAATACATTGACTTTTTCCCATTAAGAACCAAATTCATGTTCCCTTAGGATATGCCAAAAGGATTTGCTTATTTAATCTCTGCATCGAATTTCATTCTATGTCAACTTGATTCTTTAATTTTACGTCCTCAGGAAATTCTTATGTTTTAACATACAAATAGGATGGGCAACTATTATATGCTAGATCTGCATTTCAAAGGAGTTCCTGGTCCATTCTGCTCAGTGTCCTAATGTGGGTACATTAAAGCCCCACCCAGACATTCACTGTGTATATACTCACTGTGAAAAGAAACTGAGCCATTTATTGTTTTTCTATTATTAAAGAAATTATCTCAGTGTCTTTGGGTATTTAAGACACTCTCTGGTAAACTTTAAATTTAATATTTAAAGTTTAATGATTTTTAATTCTCTTTAAATTAATAATTTCTAGATCGTCTTATAATGGCTTAGCTTTAGATTATATTTCTTTCCTTAATGTAAAATAATTCTACTTACTCTATTCACCTTGGTTAAGCTAGGTGTTATCAATTTTCTATTTGTTTAAATTTATAATTAAGGAAATAAGCTACGTGCTTAATACAGTACAGTGGTTTGGAAATGTGAAATGATCCCCAATTCACTTCTAAACCCTTTTAAAATATATTAAATGCCAATGAGTGAGAAATACACAACTCTGTAAATTTCAAATTACAAACATTAGTCTTTAAAATATTGTGCCAAACCCACAATTTTCTTTTATATAAAAGATCATAAAAATGTTTATTGCATAATCAGTAGAGTAAAAAATAATATTTGGAAAGCCTCTGTAATAGTTCTTCTGCTTTATAATCAGGTTCCTCAGACTTTTCCTTTAGTTTTTAAATATTTATAGGAACTATTTAACACTTTGAGGTTAAAACAATCTTTTTGTACCTAATCAGTAATACTATAACTACATGTATGTGTAATATACAGAGATTTGGCATGTATTATAGCAGTAATTAACACTCCAAATCCAGTAAAATCCATTTTATAAACTATAAAGTGGCCAAAAAAATTGATCTTTACCGCAAGCCACATATTTGATTGCGTGACATCGGGATTTTTGGTGAGGTTCAGTATTACAAGAAGGACCTCTGTGAGTAATCATGACATTTCTGGCATTTTCAGAGTAACAGGAGATAGAAATATTGCACCAGTCTTATTACTTGGATTTTATTCCCTCTTGGCCTGGTATGACCAATTGAGCAGGATATGGATGTATTCTTCTGATTCATATGTAACAAGCAGCATAAAAGTGCTTACATACCCAACATTTTCTTGGTAACATGACCAGTTGTTTCCAGAGCTACTCTTCTTATCAAATCACCAACTAGATAAGCACACGATTATCTTCTTCAAATTCTGGTACCTGCAGACAGTCTATCAGGAGTTAGGAGGATAGTCATTTCAAGGATCTGGGCATAAGCATTAATGTTGCTTCCTATGATCCTTGCAAATACCTTGTTTTCCGCTGTTAAAATTAGATGGTATTGATATGATTTCACTCATATGTGGATTTTAAGAAACGAAACAGATGAACAGATTGGAAGGGGGGAAGAGAGGAGAGAGGGAAAAAAAACATAACTATAGAGAACAAACAGGGTTCATGGAGAGAGGTGGTTGGGGATGGTCTAAATGGGTTATGGGGATTAAGGAGGGCACTTGTGATGAGCACTGAGTGTTGTACGGAAGTAATGAATCACTGAATTCTTTTGAAACCAATGTTGCACTGTATGTTAACTAAAATTTAAACAAAGGGATGGTATTGGCTCTAGTTTAAGGGTTTTTTTCCTTTGACTTTTTTGTTATCAGTCCAGTTATCTTTTTTTTTTTTTAAGATTTTATTTGTTTATTTGAGAGAGCACAAGCAGAGGGAGGAGCAGAGGGAGAGTGAGAGTGAGATAATATTCTGCAGACTTCCAACTGGGTGGTGAGCCTAATTCAGGGCTCGATCTCACCACCCTGAGATCATGACCTGAGCCAAAACCAAGAGTCAGACCCTTAACGGACTGAGCCAACCAGGCACCCCTCAGTTATCTTTTTCTCTTAAGTTTTTTTTTTTTTAATCTTAACTTGTCTTTCTCTATTTAAGAATTAGTACCAACTATTGTTTTACTAAGCTTATCAATAATAATTTCTTTCCATTGAGAAAAACTACCTCTTTATACTAGATTATATCCTTGATGTAAAAGTCAGTATTTCTTTTTATGTATTTAATCTCATCAACAATCCCTAATATGTTAACCTAACTTCAAACTTTGTACAAAATTTTATATTACGTGAATTAACTAATAAATCTGGAGAGATACCACTGTTATTCTGATATTGACATATAGAAACACTGTGATAGTCAAGCTTATTCTGTAAATATTTCACCTTAATCTTGTAATTGTTTACCCAACCCTTATTATATCTTATGATAGCTGGAATGTTGTTCACTAGTTAGCAGCTAACATAGGAAAAAATATATCAAAATAAAGAATTCAGGATAGTGTTAGATATGGTATTTGTCTTATTAAATGGTAATATCAGTCTTATAAAGGTATGAGTTAAATGTATAGATGATTATAAATAAACTGTCCTAAATAATCAATGAATAAGTGATAACCTGGCTTAAACTTATACAGTTTATGTTACAGGAAGTTTATGTAATTTCCTTTACATTAGTGTAAAAATAGTTTGCCTGAGATCCTACTTTGCATATTTAGTATTTAATTCTATCAAAGAATTTATTTTTAAATGACATAATAAAGTGGAGCAAATATTTTAGGATGAATATAAAAAATGACATTAGTTCCTCTCTACCCCCTGCCAGTGATTCAGATAGCCATGAATCCAATTATTTAAGCTGCCCTGAGGAAAAGGAAGCCTTGAATAACTTAGAGTGATTTCTTTGCTTCAGAAAACACTCTTTTACTCTTCTAAATACTTAGATCATTCTATGCCTTTAACCTTTAAACCTTACAAAGCAGAATTATCTCAGGTTCCAAGATTCTTTGATTTTATACATTCACAGAAAAGATGTGTCAGTGCCCAATACTACAGAAAGTTTGGGCATTGATTTAGAAGGTTAAATAGCTTTTTCTCTGAGAGCTTAGAGGTACAATGTTTTAACATTTATGGTCTTTGCAAAAATAAGATATTGAAGTGACTATTAATGATTCCATGACATCCTGGGTAAAGGGAATCAGAGTACACTTTTCAATTTCATTATATTTGACCTATTTTTGTTTAAATGCCATTTAAACACTTTTGTCATTTAAACACATGTTTGCTCAAGATCCAAAGATCAACTTTGTCAAAATTTTATTAATTTTACTATAGATAAAATAAATCTAATATTTATGTAGAATTAGTAATCCAGTTTCCTCCATGTAAAATGTTCCACCATGTAACACACGGTGTTGTGACATTTTAATGTATTACTAAAATGAAAACCACTTAGGACAGTGTAGGCTCACCATAAGTACTGTACAGGGTTAACTTTTATCATCATCGTCATCATTGTCATTAATATGTCTCTCACATTATGAAACTAGTCACACAAAATGAGAATGGATACAGAACGCTCATCTGATGTCGGTTATGGCATCTGTCCCTGCCTCCTTCCCACCACTCCCTCCTTTTCATCTTTGTCCCATTTGTCATTATCTAATGGGGTTAAAAAGTAGGAAAAAAAAATGTTTGAGGTGAACTCTGAGACTCCTGTTTCTGTGTGTTTATTCTGTTTATCTTTTCCCTCCGAACTCCACTTGCCTTTTAGTTATGTCTGGAAGGCATCTAATATGTCTGTATTTTAAGAGAATCCAATCCATCACAGTCCCTAAGATGGGCTCTCTCGTGTCTGTCCTTCACAGATGCATTTGGAGACTAGCTTTGATGAGATCAATACTTCCTCTCTTTTGACAATCACAAATTTAAGAAAAGTCTGAAGATACATGGGAATAAGTATATACTGAATTGTCAAGCATACAAACATGTCTATCAAATTTTTAGTGGCATTTATTTGTAAGACTTGCCAATGAGATTTTCTTTCTTGCTCTTGATAAGCTTCCTCTTTTGATACCTTCAGTTGAAGTTCTAAATTATTCCAGATAGTCTTCATTGTTCATTTGGTTGTTTATTCACTCATTCATTTATTCATGTATTCATTCATTAAATATTAGTTAAGTGCAGATACTGAGGAGAGGGTGATATGTAAGATAATGTGTATGACTTGATCTCAGGTTAACCTTATGTGGAAAAAAATGAGGGTAGAAATAAACATAAAATTAGGAAATAAGTATTATTAAAAATATAAGATCTTATGAGGTAATACAATGGGAAAATCTAATTTGAAAGGGAGGCCAGAGAGTGCTTCTCCGAGGTGATATTTAAGCTGGAACCACAATATTGAGCAGAAGTTAGCCCAACACAGATGGTACAGTGACCTTTGACTGAGGAATAGAATGTGTGAAGGGTTTCCATGCAGAGAAGTTCTGACTGCTTTTGGTAACCAGGTAAAAAGCTAGTGTGTGATAAAAATAAACAAGCAGAAGGAAAGTTGGTTGATGAAACTGGAGAAGTAGGCTGTGATCAGCTCCAAGCCTGATAGCACATGACCTTGTTTCTTCTTTCATGGGTACAAAAGGATCTATCAGGCATGGGATCCTTCAACTTCCTTTTGCACATATAAATCCATGTGCATCATTACTTTCCTTCTGACCTCAAAGGACAAAGGTACCTCTCTCTTCTAATCAAGACTAAGTCATTCTCTGTACTTCTTTCAACATTTTTTATTTCCTCAGGATTGCCTCTTTAACATGCTTTTTCTCTAAACCTTTCTACCTTTAAAGAAACAAACAAAAAAGTTTGTGGAGGACCACTGTCTTTGAAACAGTTTGCATTTGGGACATCCCAAATGCCAGAATATCTGGCTAACATTTTCAAGGTGCGAAGAGATCCAAAGCAGCACTAAACTAGTTCACCATAATTACAACCAGTAATATTCTGGAGTTGGCTCTTGCCAAAGCCAGCTGTTGTCATGCCCATCTCATCGCTTCTAAACTCTGCCTTCAGTGATGTCATGTCCATAGCTTGAAATAGGCTGTGAGGGAAATATGTACTCGAAGGATAAAGCAGAGATTACAAAATGAGTTGTTTCCACCCCTACACTGCCTCCTCCAAAGAGAGAGCAGTTGTTAAACATTTACTAGTAGACCACTGATTACAATATAGCACTTTCTCAAAGTTGTAACCTACAGTGTCAAGGGAAGCATCCCAGGCATTACTTTATTCAATTAGCTTTACACTTGAATCATGTTCTCTCATATATTCGTAAGATGAAGCTTATTTTATTGAAATTTTGCTTCATATTTTAATATCCCTATTATGAGATGTATCTAGTTGTACCCTGCTGTATATTTTATGACATGAACCTCTAGTTCAGTGTCCTAATGATAGACATTGCTATAACAATGTAAGTTATGTATGTATGAAGTTATATATAATATATAGTGACACACTTAAGGCTATTTCAGAAAATGTTTGGGTATAAAAAAACTGAGAAACATGGACCTTGGTTTTTGCCTGCATTACCTACCATGCTAATATTCTCCCTTCCTTCTCTGTTAAACTTCTTGAAACTTCATCTGTAGTGATGATCATTATATACTTAACAACTATTTATTTCTTAATGCACCATAATTAGGCTTTTTCCTACTTGTAGAACTTGCATTAACTCTGAACTTTTGATTTCAAAATCTACCACTATTATGACTGGCCCCTATTCTTTCAGCCGATTCATTCAAGTATTCCCACAGCCAATCCACAAAGATGTTGAAACCATTGATACACCATATTACAATAATCCATAAGATGCCTGACATCTACAGTACGTCTCTTTCTATGGATTGACTTCTACCCAAGGAAGCTGCCTTACCCCGAGGTTAAGCCCCCTGCACAGGATTGCCTTATTAAATGACTAGTCCGTCAAGGGTCCAAGTGCCAATCCCATTGTCTCCATTTGGACAACTCCAAAGCAGTTATCCACTGTCTACAGGCAGAATTCCTCCTTTTCTGGGAAGCCTCAACTCTGCTCTTGAGTCCTTGCAACTGATTGAATCAAGTCCACCCACATTATCTAGGGTAGTTTTCCATACTAAAGTCAGCCCGTTATGGACTTGAATCACATCTATGAAATACCTTCAGAGAAAAACCTACATGAGTGTTTCATTGAATAACTGGCTTCAGTAGCCCACCTGAAGTGACACATAAAATGGTCTATCACACTCCTTAAGGACTGATACCATATCTTTTCATCTCTTTATAAATCTAGCTTTTGTCATACTGCCAGGGTTTGTCTATAATAGCACTTCCCTGCTGGACTGAAACTAGAAATTTGATTAATTTTTTTTGGCAATGCCCCTTTCCACATGCAGCCATTCCTCTTACTTATATAAGTACCAAGGTGTATCTTAAAAAGAAAAAAAAAAAAAAAGACCTGACCATGACTGAAATTCAGAAATATACACAACCATGATAGATTTGGTGGCTCCAACACAAGTCTCTGTCCCCAGATATAACTCATTATAAGGAAGAAAAAATATAGGGCATCAATCCAGTCTCAATTCCAAGATGTAAGAATCAGATCTTTTCATTTTGATGAAAAGTTAGATGAGTGGTAATAAAACTCATCATGGTCCTGTCACCCTCCCTGCTTGTGTATGCTTATCCAAGGAGATAATGGCCTTTGTATTTAAAGAGATATAGCATCTGGCATCCATTGGGCCACCCATTCTCAAAGTTTAACACAGAAAGAGATATTGTGTCCTGCTTCCCTCAAAAGCATTCTTACTAATGTGGTTAAACAGTCTACTGCAGTAGAGATACAGTCTAGTGCAAAATCTTTTCAGAGTATAAGTACAGGGTGGTAGGTAAATGTGTATCCTGGAGATTTAAAATTGCCAGAGGTAGAAACAATGTCCTAAGTGACACCTGAGTTGAGATGGGAAGGAAGAAGAGGTAGTTTAGAATGACTGTTTTAGGCAGATGTTTTAGATGGTTCCCAGTCATGGAGCTGGGAATAGACCTAGAAATGATTAAGATATGGAAAGAGTTGCATGTGAATAGTTACTGAAAACAAACAGAAGAGTGATAGAAGAAAGCTCTAGGTAGATGAACAAAAACAAATCCTGTCAAACCTTGTTCAAAACATTGGACTTCTAAAGCCAGTGGAAAGTAGAAAACTTCTATATGATTTTCAGCAGAAGTATAAAATAATCAGATTGTGTTTTAAATAGAATATTCTTGTTACATTATGGAAAATAGGCTGTGTAAAGGAAGGTACTAGAAACTATTGAAATAATCAAAAATAGTTCTTAAATCGTGGTTAGGACTAGGCAGAAGGAAGGTGTAAATGATATTTAAGAGGTAGTATCACAATAGCCAAACTGTGGAAGGAGCCGAGATGCCCTTCAACAGACGAATGAATAAAAAAGATGTGGTCCATATATACAATGGAATATTACTCAGCCATCAGAAAGAATGATCACCCAACATTTGCATCAACATGGATGGGACTGGAGGAAATTATGCTAAGTGAAATAAGTCAAGCAGAGGAAGACAATTATCATATGGTTTCACTCATTTGTGGAACATAAGGAATAGCAGGGAGATGGGTAGGAAAAGGAAGGGAAAAATGAAGGGGGGGTAAACAGAAGGGAAAATGAACCACGAGAGACTATGGACTCTGGGAAACAAACTGAGGGTTTCAGAGGGGAGGGGGCTCGGGGGATGGGCTAGCCCGGTGATGGGTATTAAGGAGGGCACGTATTGCATGGAACACTGGGTGTTATACGCAGTGAATCATGGAACATTACATCAAAAACTAATGATGTACTGTATAGTGACTAACATTTCATAATAAAGAAAAAAAAAAGTAGTATCAATGACTGTGAGAATGTGCATAAAAAGTCCTATGTTTTGGGTTGAAAAATTTTTAGGACAATTGTACAATTTAATGATATACTATTTAAGGAATAGAGAAGATACTAGTTTTGAAAATGTTGCTGTATTTGAAGTATTTGCATCCATCTGCAGATGTCTGTAACAGCTGGATCTACAGGTTAGCAGAGGGATCTGAATTTGAAATACTCATTTGAATTGTTTGTGTCCAGATCATCAGAAAGCCCATAGGAGAAAAGTGGATTGATGTCCTTGGATGAAAAACTGGGGTGGGGAGGTGGAGAGAAAAAAGGTGAAAATCAGATGGAAATAAGACCTAAGATGTAGACATAGGAGCTCATCATTAGCGATAAGTTAGAAAAACCCATACTGGCAAAGAAGACTGAGTAAAGTGAGCGTGGCTATTTGGGGAAAACTTGGATCATGGAATATCATGGAAGAAAATGGTATCTTAAGTGGAGTGAACAAACAATAGGTCAACTGCTGAAGTGTATAAATGGTGAAGTACCTGGATTCAGTGATGTGGATGTCAATGTCTTTAGTGAGAACAGAATTAGTGAAGTGGAGATTAAGATCAGATGGGAGTGATAAGTAAGAGTTGAGTAAGACATTCAATTTGGAAAATATGCTCAATAAATACCACAGTTTAAGAGGAATATCAGGTGCAGTTTTGTGTGTTTGTGTCTGTCTGTGTGTAGGAAGGAAGGAAAACCTTGCAGGAATCTTGGGTCCAGCTTAGTTAATTGTGGTGAATTTTGTATTTTGTCACTCATTATTGTATTCTTGGGAAGAGAAACCCTTGACTCTATCCCTCCCAGCAGGATAAACCAGAAGAAGCACTCACCTTATATTGCTGTAAGGATGGTAGCAGGAGATCCCATGGATGCTTGTGAGTGGAAATTTGGTGATGCAGTCAGGCCTGGGACTTCAGTGAGGATGTGAATAATTTCTTAATATAACCATATACGGAACTTTTTATTAAGTATTTACATGGGGTAGTCATAAAATAATGGACTTCTTACAACTAAAAGCATGGGGTTTTAGAACATGATGGTTTCATGAATAACATTAAATTGCACAAATAAAGTCTAGATAATCAGACACATAGTAGATGCTCAGTAAATGATCACTGAATGAAAGATTTATTAATTGATCCATTATAGGACACTTATTCTATATTCTTTCCATACTTTTTAAAAGATTTGTTTATTTATTTTAAAGAGAGTGTGTGTTGTGAGTCAGAGTAGGGGCAGAAGGAGAAAATCTTCAAGCAGACTTACTGCTGAGTGCAGAGTGTGATGCGGGGCTGGATCTCACAACCCATGAGATCATGACCTGAGCCAAAACCAAGAGTCAGACACTTAACTGACTGAGCCACCCAGGTACCCCTATTCTTTCCATATTTCACCCAGAGAGTAGAAAAATTAAATTGAGAAAAAAAAAGTGATCAGAATAAATTAGAAACAGTTGCGGGAAAAGTCAAAAATTTCAAGTCCAGACAACCATAGTTTTGTTTGGAGTAATATGACAACAGAGGCTCTTCAGTGTCAGAAAAGTTGATTCAGAGACACCCAGTATGGTTTCTGTTTACTTATAAAATTGGAAATGAAGCAGATTATCAGAATTTATTAGTCACGGAATGTCATCTTCTGGTCCAATTATCTTTAGTTTTGGGCATTGCTGGCCTTTGTATTCTATATACTTGATTTTATCTATTCAGGTAAATAAGAGTTAATATTAAGAGTGTCACTTTGGCCCCAAATGATAATTAGTATAATTTGTTCTGTATGAAAGCTGAGTTGGCAGACTTGGAGTGTAATAATGCCCATGGTATGAAATCAACAATTTGTCTTTGTGGCTGAAATATGCACAGATGGACACTCAGTCCTCATTTTGGAATTTGTTTTTCCAGAAGAATCCACGGAGATGATACTTCTTTTATTTGGGTATTCATATTAATAATAAAAGCTGGTGACTGAAATGTTGCATGTCAACATAGTATATACACCATTCTCTTTTTTAGCATTATTAAACTTATACCTAACATACATACTATTTTTATATTTCCTATCTTTAACCTCACATTTGGGGATGAGCAGAGAAACGCGAGGGAAGGGCTAAAATTGTAACCAATGATAAGGTCACCTTAAAATATATTATTTATATACATATATAGCCCTACTCTGATACAATTTGAAGCACATTAGTGCATTTTTAGTACATAGTTTTTGTATATTTTGTAGGTATGTTTATATAATTGGCAAATTTTATAGTAGCATAAACATACAACTTTATAGGTATGGTACATACAAAAATTGTCTTTATAAATATTATAGTGGAGATGTTTATGTTAAGAGGCTCCATATTACCATTTTAAAAGACAGCAACTACATAATAGTATCTTTAATATATACTATCTTTAGTATATAGCCAACCAAGGGTGTTATCAGGTATGTGAATAAAATTGAAACTTCTGTTTTATAAAGCTTGTCTCAGGGGCAAGCTAAAAGGAGATGCTAGGGGAGGAAGGCTGTATTTCCAGGAAATGTAACTGACCATATAACGGTAGGCTATAGCCTACTATTCATGAATTTGGTACTAATAATCTATGGATACATTTCCATTATCACATGTCATAAAACATATGTGTAATATATATTTTTACACTCACAGCTATGGATAATGTAAATTAATTGTTCTTTCTTTCTCTCTGGGGCTTGAACTCATGACCCTGAGATCAAGACCTGAGCTGAAATCAAGAGTCAGACGCTTAACCAGCTGAGTCACCCAGGTGCCCCTCTTTCTCTGCCTTTTTGTGCATTTATATGCAAGTGGGCATTTGTATGTGAACATACCTTAGCGAGTTTTATGAAATAGAGCTTTATAATATCTCTTATATTTTACTTCTTTCTAATAGACCTCAGAATTTTATAATGTGCCCTGGAATGAAAGAAGTAAAAAAAAGATGTATTGTTTAGACCACTGCTCTCTCTCTTGAAATGAAGATATAAGTTATTTCCAGTAGAAGAAAGATTTATTAAAACAACTATGAAAAGGTGGTCCATACTTTTCCATATTATAAGAGTTCTTTGGACTGGAGAAATAAATAAGACAGATTGGCTTCAGGTTAAGCTAACTTTCTTTAAAAGGTCTAAGGCAGAGGTGGCAGGAAGATACAGAAGGGAGAAAGAGAAGGGCTTGAAGCAGAAGAAGGGAGAGAAAGGAGAGGGAAGAATGAGAGAGGAGAAGTAGGTGGAGGGATAGTGAAAAAGGAGAAGGAAGGAAGGGAGGAGGGAAAACAGGATGAGGGAGGAGCAAGATTGACAGAGACAGAATCTCAATCCATTTCCAGTCCTCCCCTTCACAGTACAGTCTGTAGCTAATGTGTCAGAAACTGCTCAAGCTAACGAGGGCCTTACTTTACACATAATAAGGAATACCTTTTGGGCTCTGGAGTGCTGTAGCAATATTGTTTGTGTAGCATGAACTTTCCCCCTGAAAATTGTGATCTATCTCCAAATGACACCTCAGAAAATGTGGGATAGCAAATCATATGTGACTAGTGATAATCTTCTATTATGTTGGGAGACCCAGGAAACTGACAGGGTAGGTACAAAATTCTACACCTAAATGGGAGGAATAAGAACATTTCCCTGTACAAATGTCTGACAGCTGGAAATACTAGCCACCTTTTTCACTGTTACTTTATATGCCACAGTTATACCAAATGGAGTTATACCATAAACCTGAAGTAAACTTCCTAATTAAAAGTACCTTCCAGAACAATCTCTATCTCAGAATTCCACAAGGTTCAACTACTTTTCTGAGTATAGTGAGCCCAGGAAAAACTGTTGGTATTAGCATAAAATTATTTGATATCTTCATGCTTTATTCTACTTAAATAAGCATGAATCAAAAGGAAGATTAGGTCTTTTCAATTCTGGTACCCATGTCCATTTGTTCTCTAGGAAAATGTGGTGTCTAAGAAAAGAAGACTAAGCAGTCTTAAAAAAAGCCTTTGCCTTTTAGTTCTAAAAATCTATGTGTTGTGAAGCACGAAGTTCTGGTAAGCCATATCTTTAAATCACATACTGAAGCCAAGAAAAAGAGGGGTGTATCCTCTCCACAGTTCGCCCTTCGTTCTGCACATTTTCACCTCTCCTTGCAGATCTGCAGAGAAGGTGCTCCAAGTTCCTGCGGGCATCTCTTCTAGAGAAGGGCTGAAGAAGGCAGTTAGTGAGATGCTATGGATCCCCCAACTCCACAGTTGGACTTGATGCTGTAAATGGTACCCATCATTTCCTTCTTGTACTACCCACTCTAAATTCACCCTACCTTCAGCGATCAGCTAATCTTAGTTGCTTAACGCTAGTATGGACAAATTCATTCCAGACAGGTCTGAACTCTTGGCAGTCATGCCCTTCTAATGTCAGTTTGGTCCACATATCCATTCAGTTATATTTGGTCAAAGGAGTAAGAAGGGGCACCCAAGTGAACCACATGGGCTCCAAACATTTGTCTCTTTCCTCCTACTTGGTAAAAGCCTCCCTATTTCCTCCTGGTCAGAATCAATTACACTGCCATAGTGATTACTCTTCTTCTCACTTGCTAATTCCTACACAGAAAGACTACAATGCTCAATGAGACACGTGTGCTATGAAGTAGGTTGTTTAGGAGTGTTTGGATATTTTCCCATTGTTTTTCAGGTATTGGCTTCCATTTTGATTCCATTATGTTTGTAGAACAAACTATATGATTTAAATTATTTTCAACTTGTTGAGACTTGTTTTATGGCACGGGGATATGGTTAGTTCTCAGTAATGGTGGAAGTTCTGACTCTCCCTTGAACCTCTTCTGCCACCACTGTAGCAGGGATGGATGGGTTCGGTTGCTTGCAGGTTAGGGGTGAAAGTCCAGACTCCTCATGTGGTTTTTATGGGCATAACTGGATGGGTGTGATTAAGGATATTGTAATTAGTAAGTCCTAGCTCCCTACTGGACCTTCTCTGACACTACTCTGGAGGGTGTTATTTTTCTTATTACAGTCTTAGGAAGGTCAAAGTCTAGGCTTTGCTGGCATGGGTAGAGGTAAGGCTACAATTTTTAATGTGGTGCTTGGCTAAAGCTCTTATCTAAAAGTTTTCTGTATTTGTAGCTTATCCCTTTCCTTGTTCTTTGGCTAGAGAATGGGCTTTTCATGTGGATATTTTTATCTGCTGTCATTGGTGTTTCTGGGTTGCTGGCTTCTGCAGCTAGCTCTAAGTGAGGAATATTATAAGGCAAGAAGAAAATCCAGAGAACTCATCATCAAGTCATGTTCTGAGGTATCTAGTGGATCTGCCTTTTTTATGTTTTATTTTTTTGGTCAACCATTCAGAGTCTCCTTCTGTTTCATATGTAATGTCTAGGGTTTTTAGTTGTTCTTAGCAGGACAATGATGAAAAATGCATCTGTACCTATTTTCCAGAAGTAAAAGTCCTTTCTATGAAATTTTCAATTGTTTTGTCGGTGGGTAAAAGGAAACAGGTAAAATTAATTTCAAGGGCATATTTTATTCAATGTGATATACCACAAATATTATAATGTTAACACGGAATATTACAAAGATTATTGAGATACTTTTTTTTCTTACTAAATATTTAAAATTTAAGGTTTATTTCATACTTACACCAGATCTCAATTTAGACTAGCCACATTTCAAGTCCTCAATAACCCTAAGAGACTAGCAGTGACCATATTGGCCAATAGAGTTCTATTCAAACACATTTGGAAATGTATGTGAAATAATTATTTTGTTAAGAAAAATCAGGATCAATTAAGCTTGGCCTCCAATGAACTGCAAAGTTTAGCGGTGTCCTCTTATCTGTTTCAGATTTAATTAGGAGAAGTGGTCAGAAAGTTGGGGTGGCAGGACTCCAAGTAGTAGAGGTCATGCAGTGGCACTCAAGTGCCAGCAGTTCCTGGGACTAAGCCTGCAGAAAGTTGTAGAGATATTCAATTGAACACAGCACCAGTGGGGGCAAGAATGGAGATACAGGAGGCTAAGGGCAGCTGTCTAATAAAATGTCATGATCCCCCACCAGGACCAGCTTCCTGAAGGTCTTACCTGTGTAGGCACACTGGGTCCACACTCAGAAGGGCCCTGCACTTGGAGGTGACTTGTACGCCATAGGCTTGGTTACACACATGTACTTAAATGATGGCAGAGAAACCTTAGGAAGATTCAAGACATGTCACCAGGGAAGTTATCTAATTTCAGTGGTGGGGAGTATGTCAGCACATACTCTCCAAAGGAAAAGTCAAATTGCTGCCTCCTGCATCTGCTAGTAAAGAAGGAAGAGCAATGTCTGATTGGTGTTTTGGATTCTGAAGGCACTAAAAGGAGAAAGAGAGACATTTTTGTAGAACCATTTTTAATCTAATTTTTATGTGACTGCATCAAAATATACCATTGACCATTTAGTGAAAAACAAAAATAATAAAAAAATCAATATGCTCATGCCCATTCATCAGGTACTTTGTGCAAAATAAACAAATGGGGGACATACTAAGGCAGTAAGGATGTGGTAGTATCAAATTATTTATTAATTGAGGATATATCTTGTTTGCAGGATGAGAAATATGAATTATCAAGTTCTTTTTTTTTTTTAGTATCTAATATTGTCTGCTACTAGAGCATACCAATTTTTCTTTCATCCTCCATTTCCAACTGTGCTGATGTGTCTGTTTCATTGATTTGCTGCCCATCAAATCTGAAACTTACCTGACTCATTGGCAAACTATCATTCACAACAGACTTTCATTAATTAAATTGTGTATAACCTGCACTGTAGAGCCATTCTGCCCTGCCACCTGCAAATTAATAAGATTGTTTTCTCTGTCTTGAACCCTTCTTTGTTTTTTTCTTGGCCATGGTAGCATGAGGTTCCCAAGAAAGGACCAGTTTCTCACTGCACTGGGATATTAGTAGCACCAGGAGACGCAGAACTCAGAGATAGCCTTGATGAAGCTTGTTTATTTTACCCTTAAAAGTAGTTTGAACTTTGGCCTATAGTCCCTGAGGATAATGCCTTTGTCATTAAATTTGAAAATTTTGCTAAAATATATTTTACATTTGATCATTCTTGCTTAAGTTTAATTTGTTCTTCCTTTGAGACAATGTACTCTTTATTCTTCATTTCTTTCCTGACTTTAATCAACCTCCATTGTATTTTTTTCCTGCTGGTTGTGTTTTCTTTTGTTTTGTTTGTTTTGTTTAGTCCATTTCGGTCCTGGTTTTGGCACATCTGACTTTATTTGTGTGTTTGGTTTTTTATCTCCGTGTGCTTATTTAAAGATAATTCGGTTTGGAATGTGATATTTCTTTTGCTCTTGTTTTATTTTTATTACTTTTGGGGAGTATATGGGGTTATCAATGAAAATGCTATGGCTTATATTTCCAATTTTTTTCTTACAGTAGTGCTGTGGTTTTTTTTTTAACTTTTCTTTCCTTCTATTTCCACATTTTATGGTAGAAAAAATGCTCTTTTCTGCAAAGCAGTGATGTTCAGTTTCTTTAACAGATGAAGTTGGTCATGGTGGCAAGAGGAAGAGCAGGACTTTTGGAGATCTGTGCTTATCTTTGATTTCTGCAGATTTCTTAATTTCCTCCTTTCTTCTTTTCTTTCACTGCCATGTCTTCAAGGAGCATCCTTCTCTGTTGATCTGCTTCTGCCTCAGAAGCCTTCATCCTTTATCCTTTCATCCTTTCTGATGGCTGAGTAATATTCCATTGTATACATGGGTCACATCATGATTACCCAACATTTGCATCAACATGGATGGAACTGGAGGAAACTATGCTAAGTGAAATAAGTCAAGCAGAGAAAGACAATTATCATATGGTTTCACTTATTTGTGGAACATAAGGAATAGCATGGAGGACATTAGGAAAAGGAAGGGAAAAATGAAGGAGGGGAAACAGAGGGGGAGACGAACCGTGAGAGACTATGGACTCCGGGAAACAAACTGAGGGTTTTAGAGGGGAGGGGGATACAGGGATGGGCTAGCCTGGTGATGGGTATTAAGGAAGGCATGGAGCACTGGGTGTTATACACAAATAATGAATCATGGAACACTACGTCAAAAACTAATGATGTACTGTATGGTGACTAATATATCATAATAATAAAAAAAAAAAAGACGACGCTGCGCTTCATCAAGGCCGTGAGTCACTCCCCCTCATTGTCAAGCCCCTCCCCTGTAATCAGTATGGTGAACTCTGTGTCCTGGGACTGTCTTGACCATTTCCATGCTTAGTGCTGAACTTTCAGGGGATTACTTTGTGCTTTCCCTATGTGATTTTTCCCGCTCTTCCGTTACCCTGCTGTACACACTCACAAGGTTTGCAGTGGCAGTGAGAACTCTGTTAGGTTTAGGCTTTATTTCATTGCTCATAGGTATTTGGGATTTTGTGATGCTCTCTGGCTTCTAGTGATCCTGAAGGCTGAGGGATATATGGTTTTACTTGTACTCCCTGTTGAATTTGCGGTCTTTTGAGCAGATGAGTCAAGAAATTTGGATTCAAGTACTTATCATGATCCTCCATTTCTGAAGCTCCCTGTTTTCATATTATCTTGCTAAATATGTTCACCTTGTAGCAAGGTGCCTTTTTCTGTTTTAATTCTGTGCAATTTTGTCCTGAGAGTCCTCTTATTTATTTATTTGAACTCTTTATATGGTAAAAATACTGATTCTTGTTTTTTTCAGTTGCTATAACTGTGTTTCAACAGTCTGTGTCCTTTTCCATTTTGATTATCTATGCTATGATTCATTCATTAGTCATTAAATAGTAGTTGACCTAGCAGTGACCTTTTGGAGACTTAATTTTTGGCAAGGTAACCATGGTAAAAATGTAAAATTTAGGTTCCATCAGACATGCATTACAGAGTCAGAAGGCACTAATTTTTCTCATTATGTTGCTTGGATATATATTCTTACATTTTAGAATCTAGTGTAATTGTAAAATAGTCCTTTTTGGATTTCACCTTTAAGTTGAGAATTGGTTATTGGTTAAAAAGTATATTCCCAGGGATTCCTTTTTCCTTTGCTTCTTATTTTGTTATACAATGTAATTTTATTATTTTGCACAAGGAAAATGACATAATTTTATTATATTTATTTTTTCTTTGTGGTCTAATTTTGAGACTTATTTTTTCCAAAACTGCATGATTATTTGACAAATGGGTATTTTTGAAATTAGGGCATATATGTTAAATAAATCCTATTATTTGTATATCATTTATTTACTCAATATTATTACCCCAGGTACAAATTCTACATGCTCTAAGTTATATTAGGGTTTAGAAAAATTAAAAAAAAATTGTTTACTTCTTTTACCCACTCAACAGATATTTATTGAGCATCCCTATGACATAGGAGGGTTGAAAGTACAAACTCAATTAAAATGAGACACCTGCCTAGATCTCATGTTCCTCACAGACTAGTGGATAAAACAGCCTCCTGTCCATAATCTCACAAAGAGTTATTTTTATCAATCGTGGTAATGCTTTCCTGAGAGAATGGAACAGTGAAATCTCTTGAGGCTTCCTGGAAGACCAGCTATTTGAGATGCACCCAGGAACGGTGGGCTGTGGGAACTAAAAGAAAGACCTGTAGAGTAGACTGAAGAAAACCTGGAGGAAAGTATTGATAAATAAGACTGGAGAAGTACTGAGGAGTTAGATCACACAGTTTTGTTTTGTTTTTGTTTCTTTTGTCCCACCCACAGAAAGTCTTTTTGTTGTTGGTGTTCATGTTAAGGAGTTTGGGCTTCATCATAAAAGAAATGGAAGCTGCTTAAAGTTTTTAAGCAACAAAGTGATTTAATATTTTAATTTCAGGGGCACCTGGGTGACTTAGTCGTTAAGCATCTGCCTTCGGCTCAGAGTCCTGGGATCGAGCCCCACATCAGGCTTCTCTGCTGGGAGCCTGCTTCTTCCTCTCCCATTCCCCCTGCCCGTGTTCCCTCTCTCACTGGCTGTCTCTCTCTCTGTCAAATAAATAAATAAAATCTTTAAAATTTTTTTTTAATTTCAAAAAGATTGTTCTTATTACAGAGTACTTTCTCAACAACCAGTATCTCATGTGCTTGCACAAAAGATGCAGACATGGGCCGAGTGTGGATAATAACATCATTTAGAAATATCAAATAAGAAAATAAATAAATGAATGAAATCCAGAAAACCAGTTAGTAGCATGGTTGTGAGAATGCTCCATAGCAGAGGTCATGGAGAAAGAGGATTTAATGCAATGGCTGGAGAGAGAAGAAAAGTGAACAAGTAAACACTGAGAAGTAAATAGGATACATTTCAGTGGCTTGGATAAAAATAGGAGTGTTGTTGAATTTAAGGTGATAATCAACTTTGTAGCTCCGGGGAAATACCTCGACTAGAATAATAGCTCCAGCGAAGGATATGATAAGGAACCAATATTTAATGCCCTAAAAAGACTCAGGGAGGAATAGGTCAGATGGTAGGAGTATTAGGGAAACTTGAGCCTTGAAAGCTTAGAGAAGAATATTTCCAGAAGAAAAGCTTAATCATAAAAAAATACTTTAGGATCAATTATAGAAATTTGAATATGGACTAAGAATTAGATCATTTTACGGGATTATTACTAATTTTGCAGAATGTTAAAATATTGTATTGGTTATGTTTGGATTTGTGTGTGTGTCTGAAGAATCATGCTGAAGTATGTAGGTATGGAATATCTTGGTATAAACACTTTAAAATATTTCAGAACATTGTAAAATAAAATGAGTTAAAATTAAGGGCATACTCATCTGTACTATATACCATTGTGAATCTGAGTTAGGTGATGGTTGAACAGTGTTTTCTGCATTTAACAACAGAGAATAAAGATCTCCTTTGGTAGAGTGGTGAGAGAAAAGAGGAAGATAATGGCGTAGGGTGACAAATTAGGAGAAAAGTAACTGAAAATGGCAAGTAGTCAAAGTAACTTTCAATATAACTTTTAGATAGCACAGGAGAGGGAAAAATAGTTTTTGTTCATTTTTTTTTTTTTGTATATTTAGTTTAAAAAAATCAAGCATCTTTAAAAGGTGATGGAAGACATCCAGTTGGAAAGAGAATAATAATTACTAATGTAGCCAGTTTTTTGACGAACGCATTAGGAAATAAACATGAAATAAATTTATTTTGCCTAAGATACCACATTTTACTAGGTCATGTGGAATCTAGATTTCCCACTGGGTTGTAGGTTGCTTAATGACAGCTTCCTCAGATTCCATAAATTTCCTGCCACTTTCAACTATTACTAAGTCTCAGTCTTACTCATTTTCAAAAGTTCAATCACAAACCTCTACAAAATGAACTTCCATCTTTATGGCCAAGTATTCACCTAAAGCTTAAGGGGCCCACAGGAACACAGCCCACATTGTTCTCATATTCAAGGAAGGTCTGAAGAGGAAGCTGCACCATGCTCTGAGCCTCTGAGAGTGCCATCCCAAGATTCACCTGGGCACACTACTTCATTGGTGGCACCAGGGTGAGCATGTGCACCCAGCAGTTCTGCAAGCACCCAGAGGTAGGATGAGATCTATATATCCTGTTCTAGCAGGGGCACATCCAACTTTCTGTGGTTCTCTTGGACCTCCCTTCAGTTGGTTTCAGGGAACAGTGAGCCTCTCCCTATTGGCCCAAAAGAAGAAGCTACAATGGCCTCTTTCCAGTGGGAGGGAAGGGATGGGGGGAGAGTTGGTAGAAATGCATCAGTTCAGCAAGCCTTGGTGGGGAATTTTGGTCCAACTAGTAGTATCAAACTAGAAACTTTCTTTATGGTATGCCCTCAATGTCTTTTGTTTCTCAATCCTGGGCATCTTTACCTATACCCAGTAGTATGCTGATAAACCACTCTTGAGCAGAGTGGTGTGGGGTAGGGGTGAGGGGATATCTTTAAGCATTTGTGGAATTTTTTTTGGGTAAGTATGCCACCATGCCCTATTTCAAGCTATTAGTGTGATGTCATTGAACACAGAGTTGGGAGAGAGGCACACAATTGGCTTTTAGGAGAAAGCCACCATTGCCTCCAGCTTCCCGTGGCAAGAAATTTGCCCAGTTGTATTACATGCACAAAACAGTTGCTCCAATGAGTAAACTAGGATGTTAAATGTATATTTAATGATATCTATACTGTATTTGCTCGTGGGTTAAGATTTTAATGTTTTTAATTGGAAGTTCTTTACATACAGCCAGCAATTTTTTGAAAATGGGATAGCAAGAGAAATTTTGGCTGAAGCGTCTGTTTTCTTCCAAGTAAAGCAAAAGAATTCTACACTTACTTGGTAGTACTTTGACATATTCTTTGGTTACTTATGGCCTAAAAAAGATTGATTTATATATGTACATATATGTATTTTTTTAAAAAACTTTATTGAGATGTAATTCATTTAGTGTCTTCCAGTAAATTCACAAGTTGTGCATCTATCACTATAATTAGTTTCAGAAACTTTTCATGATCTCCCAAAGAAACCCTGTTTTCCTTAGCAATCACTCCCAGTCTTCCCAAACCCCCATAGCAGTAGGTAAGCACTAATTTACTTTCTATCTCTATAGACTTGCCTATTTTGGACAGTTCATTTAAATGAAATCATGCCAGGAGGTCCTTTATGACTGGCTTTTTTTCACCTGTCGTGCTTTAAAGGTTCATCCATGTTGTAGCATGCGTCAGTACTTCACTCCTTTTTAATGGCTGAATAATATTCCATTGTATGGCTCTTCTGTATTTATTTATCCATATCCATTTTATCTGTACTTATCAGCTAATAGACACATGTTTTGTTTCCACTTTTGGCTATTGAGTGATATGCTCTGAATATTTGTGTACATTTTTTGTGTGGACACGTTTTCATTTCTTTTGGGTCTATACCCAGGAATGGAATTTCTGGGTCCTGTGATAACTCTGTGCTTAGCTGTTTGAGGAACTGCCAGAATGTTTTCCAAAGCAGCTGCACTATTTTACGTTCCTTTCAGCAGTGTGTGAGGGCTCTGATGTATCCATGACCTTGCTGACACATGTTGTTATCAGTCTTTTTGATTATAACCTCCCTAGCACTATGAAGTTGTATTTCACTATGGTTTGATTTGCATTTTCCTGGCTAATGTGTGTATGATGTTATATGAATGCACAGATGTGTCCATATTATATATGCCTTACCTTGAATGCCATCTTCATTTCACTTTTCCTTTTCACAGGTCTTACATTACCCTGTCTTTGCCCCAATACCTGCACGTCCTGCCTAGTATCCGTTCATACGTTTAGGTACAAATATATATGCTTTGTCATATCACACACATTTTTCTGCATATCACTTTCTTCACTAAATAAGTCCCAGTAAGAATCTCTCCAAGTCAGTTGAGATCAAATAAACTCATTATTTTTAGTAGCTGCATGATGTTCCATAGTTCAAATTTACCATAACTTTCCCAGTCACTGCCTTATCCATGGATATTGGGAAGATTTTTAGTTATTTTTTCTTTGAGCAATGCTATAATCATCATCCTTGAACATACGTCTTACATACCAAGGTCTTCATTTCTATGGGTTGGGTTCTAGGATTGCATAGCTGAATCCCAGGGTCTGTGTGTTTTTAATTATCCTAGATAATGCCTGTTCTCTTTCCAAGCTCATAGCACTGCATATTCCCATAACAAGATATGAAGACATCATTTCCTCATATTCTAACAGCAAAATCAGCCAAAGGAAATTCTCCCTTCCTGTTCTTTATTCATACATTTCCTTACCACTGTTATTAATTTTTCTATATAAATTTTAATTTATTTTATCCAATTAAAAAACTATTGGGATTCTAATTGAACTTGGATTACATGCCTATATTAATTTTGGGAGAGTTGACATTTTTATTATTTTATGTCTTTCCATCAGAGAACACATAATACTTTTCCATTTGTTCAGATATTTTGTGACCTTCAATATGTTTTATACCTTTATTCATCTTTATTCATATAGTTTCTAGGCTTTCTTATTAAACTTATTCTGAAGTACTTTATATTATTTAAGTATTTTGTCGAGATTTTTTTCACATTTTTAAGTCACTAAGGAATTAAATTATATCTAATTTATAAGAGATAAGTAGATAGACATTCTAGAAACACAGTCTGTGCTTTAAGATGAGATTTATCATGACTGCATTGCAAGGACTGAGACAGGTAAGGTAAATGTTGGTAGAATGACTTGTACCAATTAAATATTTGTCTTCTTTCTTCCCGTGGCAGTCCAGTAAGTTGCTTTTTACATAAATTATGTGTACCTCTGATATAATGCCACTATATTTGAGTGGTTGTCTGCAATGTCATTATCAAGCAACAAATGCTAAAACAACCTTGAGAAAAATCTAAGTTAACAAAGAAAAGAAAATATTGGTAGACCTGAAGTAGAAGAAATGCTTATTTTTAATTTGCCTATAAGTCTCCACAAATCCTAACTCTATATTTAATTTTAGTAAAGAGAAATGGAATGGCTTATTGTGTGAGAAAGAGCTACTCGTTTACTCATTCATCCATTCAATCATTTACTTATTTATCAAGTAATTATTTAGCACCTACTATGTATAAAGAGGAAGCCCTGGCTTTCTTGAAGCACTTATTTTAACCTAGGATTGTGGGGGGGGGGAAACATGTAATAAAACAAGTGAAACAAAGCTTGATGATGATAAATGCTGATGAGGAAAACAAAATAAGGTAGAGGAACGGAGCGTAGAGGGAAGTGGGAAGGAGGATTCAGTCTCTGGTGAGGTGTCTAGTAAAGGTCTCATGGAGGAAGCCATGTGAGTGAAGACCTAGAGGAGGTGAGGGAGTGAAGCATGCAGATTTCATGGGGTTGGGGGCGGTTTTCAAGCAGAGGAAACAGCACAGGTAACACAGGATATTTTGTGTGAATAGGTGTTCAGACTATTTATTACTTCCATTTGGTTTGCTGTAAGGCATTTTCATCTTTTAAAGGCATTACTACAGTGATTGCTTCCAGATGCTTTGATTCTAGCTTCCCTTGAAAGCCTTCAGTTTCTCCTCAGAGATTACATTAGGAAATTTGCTGTCAATACTTATTTATTCTAATTGTATTGGAATTGGGTGCCTGGTGAATACTGAGTCTTAATCTTTATGGAGCTAGACTACATGTATTTAAAAGTTGCCACAATTTAGGTCTCTAGTGGTAGAGAGAAATTCAATGTACCTTTGGCAGATTTCCTTTTGTTTGGGGAAAATCACTAATTAGGTTCCCTTAGTTACACAAATATAAAGTCAGTAGCTTCATTGTTCTTGGAGGAAAATGTAATGTCACCATTGACCAGAATTTAGTAACTCGAATTAGGTTTATTAACAGAACTATGTCTCCAAAATGTTGGAAATTTATTTTCCTTCCTTAAATGTGGATGTAGTGTGTGAAGTGCTAAAAATACTATGTCTGTTATTGGTAAAAGTACATGCTTTTTGTTGGAGTATTCAGTCCGTAACTTTGGGAGACCAGACCAAGACAGTCAGATTTATTGGCTTGTGTGTCCTGATGGTCTCTTCTCACAGTGGGGGATAAAACAAGTCAAGGAATTGACTGAACGTGGTGCAGGACTGCCTCTACAAGAGTGACCATTTCTTGATTCATTGTGAATGTCAAAATTGTTCTAGTTAAGAGGTCTTGTAGGAGGGTGAATGTAGCTATAGCATGAATATACACTTTTGACAGCTGCTGATTGGAAAAATGCCAGCTGAGTGATTAAGATTATTTAGATCACTCCTTGCTGTGAACCTCACGTACCTCAGCTCAGTTAAGGGCCGAGTAGCCTCTCTCGTGTGGTCCCACATTGGGTGTTTACCCCTCAGCAGTGTGCAGAGGTCCAATCAGAGCATGGCTGGCATTCTACAGCACAGTGAGGGGTTGCCTTTGAGAACGACAGGTGCCCGGGCTGTGTCTAAAGGAGACAACATGCAGTAGGAAGAATATTCACAAAGAGCCCTGAGTGAGGAAAAAAAAAAAAGTGAGGTAATGCTAAGATCTTAAGTAAATATATGTGTTTATAAATGTGACCTAAATCACTGTTGATATTTAGATGTATTCCATTTGGTTGATTTGTAGGTGACCTGAAACTTACAATGGATTAATATTGGTCAAATTTTTAAAAGCCATAGGGACTCCTTATATTTAATTTACAGAGTCCCAATTTTAAAGATTTTATTTATTTATTTATTTATTTATTTATTTATTTATTTGAGAAATAGCATGAACAGGGGGAGGGGCAGAGGGAGAGGAAGAAGCAGACTCCCTCCTGGGCTGGATCCCAGGCCCCTGAGATCATGACCTGAGCTGAAGGCAGACAACCTACTGACCCACCCAGGTGCCCCAACAGAGTCTTCATTTTTCGCTGAAAAGATACACAACAATTTTTAAAATTCAAAATGTGTATGGTTCTTATGATATAACATTGTTTATAAAACTACCTGTTTTAAAAAAATAAAAATAAAATACTGTAGAATTAAACACAGAATGAAAGGGAGCCTGGGTGGCTCAGTCAGTTAAGCTTCTGCCTTCCGGTCAGGTCACGATCTCAGGGTCCTGGGAGGGAGTCCCATGCTGGGCTCCCTGCTCAGAGGGGAAACTGCTTCTCCCTCTACCCCTCCCCCTGCTTATAATCTCTCTCTATCTCTCATGCTCTCTCTCTCAAATAAATAAAACCTTAAAAAAAAAATAAACACCAAATGAAAGGTCAACAATACCAATTAAGCGTCTCTTTATTAATAACCTCAGTGGTTCTGGAACAAAGATTGGCAAACTATGGCCCATGAACCAAACCTGGCACTCCACTTGTTTTTTTTTTTTGTTTTGTTTTGTTTTGGTTTTTTTTAAGATTTTATTTATGTACTTGACAGAGAGAGAGTGAGAGAGAAGAGGCAGGCAAAGGGAGAGGGAGAAGCAGGCTTCCTGCTAAGCAGAGAGCTCGATGCAGGGCTGGACCCCAGGACACTGGGATCATGGCCTGAGCCAAAGGCAGGCGCTTAACCTACTGAGCCACCCAGGCACCCCAGTCCATTTGCTTTTGAAATAAAGTTTTATTGGAGCACAGTTCATTCATTTCTGTGTTGTTTATGACTGTTTCACACTATATAGGCAAAACCATGCATTTGCTGAAAAGACCTGTATTGTTGGCAAAGCCCAAAAATATACTATCTGGACACATAGAGGAAAAATTTGCTCGTAGCTGTTCTAAGATATTTTATATTTGCTTCCCAGGATAAAAATTCTACCTTTTTATTTATGAAAGTAAAAAGGGGTATTCATTAGCAATAACTGTTAATTGACATATAGGAAATTATAGGTTATAGCAACTATTTTCACTTTTTTTCCTGTTTTTTTTTTTTACCCTGAGAATTATATTTTCTGTGTCATACCATGTTGTTTTTTAATAATCTCTTCTTATGGTTTTATCTAGGATTGTTTATTTCTGCACCTCAAATCTTCTTTTCTAAGTCTCTTTTCAGACAGTAAAGTTTCCTGGTACCCCATTTTTCCCTGATATAGGGAGAAATTCTTGTCTATTGGCTATTGCCTGTTACTCTGCTATCATAAATTGTGAATCAAAAATACAGATGCCTGCTCTTCAATGCTGTCTTCCTCACCAATGATCCTCAGATTGCCTTTTTTTCTGTAGTGTGAATACAATTCAAGGAAGAGTTAAAAATCTACCCCTTCCCCTCTTCCCAGACTTCGAAGCAACTAGAAATTCCAGTATTTATCTGATTTTAAGATTCATACCCAAGTAAAACAGTATTGAAATCTTTCCAATTCTTCCAGGAATATAGTGTTTTCTGTGTAGATTTGTCCTGAAATTAGCCATCTTATATTATCTGTAAATCAATATTTACATTGAGAATTATAGCAATGTGAGAATAAAAACCTACAATGCAATTTTATTTTCCCCAGTTTTGATTCTTTAGCACAGATTATTTTCTGTTGCTTAAGACTGTCTCTACAATTAAAATGGCAACAGAGAGACAGTGGTCTTTTCTGCTTCTATCATAAACTCTCCTTTAATGTTTCCCTATCTTCTTTCCATTTATGTTTCCTTGCACTTGGGAAAATATATTTTACAAAGAGCTTCTCTGCATATCTGTCATCTTTGAATATCTTGGAATGTAAGCTCCTTGGAGGGAGGACCTGTATCTTTTACATGTTAAAGGCCTGACACAAAATGAGCCCTAAATAAATGTTAAAACATCATAAGACCAAATACTTCAATCATTTCCCGTTTAGAACAAGAGGACGGGGAGGTGGTGACAGCTGGGGTCTACTTGAGATGTCGATACCTTGGGGTGCCTTTGTCAGGCTACAGCCTGAGGCCCCTTCTGTTGAAGAGATAATAGAAAATATTAAATGTACTGACAGGTGTCTTAAGCAAGAAAGGAAGAGAAATGAAGGAAAGTGCCTCTGGGGCAGAACATTTGAAAATAGTTTGTTAGGAAGAGAAGAAAAATCATACACTGGAAAAAAATTTTTTTTTTCAAATTTTGTGAAAGGTAAACAAAATAATTATAATTAAATTTGAAGAGAGAATGCACATTACTTTGAACAAAGAACAGCACTACTGGCAAAATGATGGCTTATAGGATGCAAACTGCTGCCTTGGACGTGCAGTAAAGACTGCTGGATCCTGGGACAAAAGAACCCCTTCAATACCACAAGCATTAATTCTGTGAGAGGTCTGTGATGTATAAGAATTGTATGCGTATGTGAAGTAGAGGTGTGACCGATTTGAGGAAATCCGTGGTTACAAAAATAAAATTAAGGGAGAAAAAAAATCATGGTCCCTGGCTATAATTGGTTTATTAATGACAGAGCGAATCTAGAAGAGTTTGAGGGGTGGGAGGCATCAGAAATGGGGAAGAGTTGGTATTCGTAGGTGGGAGGAGGGAACTCGACACTTGTGCTGACATACACACTTTTCTTTACCTTCTCTCTTGCTTATATTTCCATGATTTTTCAAACGAAATATACTAGGTTTCCTCATAAAAAGCCAGTATATAATCAAGATACGAGGCTGAAATTGAAGAATAGCAATAATCTTCTGTCCAATAGCTTTTAAATTGAGCTCTGTGCATTAACTGACAAATGGATCTGCGCATGTCTAAAGCACAGGTCTTTGCTTCCTGAGAGGGTTCTATCCACCCTCAGAATACGGATCTTCATTACTTTGCTTTTGCAAAAGAAAAATTTCATTGTCAATTAAGAGTAAAGCTCAGAACCACCAGCCAGCCAAGACTGAATATCTATCAATCAATCAATTGATCTGTCCATCAGTCTTTCTCTCTATCAAAATCATAATATTGGTGGGTAACACTCAAAACATAATTTTAAGAAAACAGGAAATAATTTATATTAGAAGCATGCTTGGTTCTTGGGAATTTGGCATTTCTTACAACTTCCAGGAAGAGGTTTCTTATTGATTAAGGCCCTGCTGACAGAAAGGGGCAAGAGGGCATGTCTTGATAATGTGTTGAATGAGAATCCTTAAATTTTCATGCATACTTTTAGCTGCAAGAAAATTTTGTCTCATTGCAATCTGTGAATTTTCATATTCTGGATTCAGTTTGGGCACCAAATAAGTGTTAGGTAATTGTGAAAATGCAGTTTTTACGTATGTATTCCCTGTGGAGTAACAACCAATCTGGCATCAACAGGAAAAGGTAATGAGAAGTGTAATTACCTAATATAAATGAACTCAGTAGTGGCTGTTTTCCATTTGAAAATACCACCTGTTTCTATTAGCATTTCCACACTTCCCAGCTATGATGTACTGTCCAGAACTGAGTATTTACATAACACCTACCTGTAAACCTAGGAACTATGCTAGTTTTCAGTAAGTCATAAACACAATAAAGATAATATTAATTAAAGCTAATGCTGAAAGTTAATCTTAACAAGTAAGGGAAAAATGTATAATTTTATTGTGTTAGGATATTTTGTTAACTAGAAAGCCAAATTTATAATATAACTTAAGAGGAAAGATAAAACATTGGTACTGTGAAGCCATGTGGTTAATAAGTACAATTGAGAGTTTGACAAATTTCCCTTGTCAAATGAAGCTAGAATGCATATTCTTCAAGTTCCATACATTTTGTGGCATTTTAATTTTCCCCTTTGCACTTGCTAAAAGCAAAACTCTTTCATCATACCTTGTAATATACAGATGGCAGTTTTTCTGAATATAGACTAGATTTTCTATTGACAGATGAATTGAAGTGACCTTGAAATTAAAAAAAAAAAGACTTCACTGTTACTTGCTTTTTAAAACAAATAGACTTTATCGTTACTTTTTTTCCCTATTAACAAATTGAGCAACAGTGTCATTCCATTCATTCAGTAGGATAGCAAAATAATTGTATTACAATTTGGGATCAGAGTAAATATCTGTAACTCTTTAATACATTTTTATAGAAAACAGTTATGAAAATAAAAAAAGGCAAATATTTCACTGAACAGAGAATTTGGTGTGAATACAATGATTAACATTCATGGAACTCGGTATATACATTTGTGATGCAGGGCGTTTTCCTATGGCTGTGATTTGATAGCATTCTAACATTAAAATTCAACAAAGTAAATTGAGCACGATCGCAATAGTAAAATTTCACAGTTCAGTTAGGTATCTGTTTATATATTTAGCACATCTGTCTTGTTGAAGAAACACTTTAGCAAAGACCATATCACATAGGGTTTATGTTTTAAATGAATCTGATTACAAATGAAAAAAATGAGTTAACTTTAGTAGATAGCTTTAGTAATTCCTTCCCTCTTCACTCAGTAGTCAACCACCACTTATGAAATCAATCTTTCTCTTCAACATTTAATCCAATTTAATTGTGAAATTAAACCACACACTATCTCCAACAATAATAAAAGCAACTTCCCAGCTCTTCACCTTGCCCTCCAGCTATCACCCCTTTATTTTCCTCCCATTTTTAGCCAGTCTTTTGGGTAGAGTTGTCTGTACTAACTGTGGTATTAGTATTACCTCTCCCTTACTCATCACTCATTAACACATGTCAGTATTCCAGACCCTAGAGACTTTCTCCAAAAATAATTTCTGCTAAGGCTTCCTATGACTTTAACGCCATCACATTCAGTGAGCATTTGTCAGTCTTCTTACTTGAAATATAACATCATTCAAATATGTTGACCATTGATCTTTTTTTGAATCACTCTCCATCCATCTGCTCCTTGTTTTCTCCCTATGTTTTCCTCCTTTATCCTGTCTTTCTCCCTGCACATTTTATTGAGGTGACCGCTGTGTTAACAATACTTAGAACTTAGGCCACATCTTGGGTAAAAGGAGGAAAGGAAGTTTTCATCTTGAATTCATTCATCAAAAAATTTCACTTATCTAGAAATAACTAACATTGTGCATTTTGTAGAATAGGTGCTCAAAAATTAGTTGCATCATGAATTTTTTTTTTAAGATTTTTTTAATTTATTTATTCGACAGGACAGAGACAGCCAGCAAGAGAGGGAACACAAGCAGGGGGAGTGGGAGAGGAAGAAGCAGTCTCATAGTGGAGGAGCCTGATGTGGGGCTCGATCCCATAACGCCGGGATAACGCCCTGAGCCGAAGGCAGACGCTTAACCTCTGTGCCACCCAGGCGCCCCTGCATCATGAATTTTAAAATACCCAAGATAAGGGTTAGAAATATTGAACTCTGTAGAAGAAATGATATTCCCTCTACAAACCAAAAGGTTCTCACATGTGATCAGCAGAGAAACTGCCTTGGCTGCAACAAATTAATATTCTTTATTTACAGAAACAGCCGGTCAGGGACATAAGCTATGCTATTTATGATCTAAATAAGTTCAACTGTTTTTTTCCCCTCTAATTTGTACATGAGCCTTATTGTTGTCTTGCATGATACAAGATTTAAACTGAAGGTCTTATGGTGGAGTACTACTAAACCAAACACCAGAGGTGTTTTAGTGTGGCCAAATTATGATTAAAATTAAGAAAACATTATTCAACATTTTGTTTAAATAAACATTGTATCTCTGTCTACACACACACACACACACACACACACACACACATTCATTCAGCATTATACACAATCTCTGTGTTTCTCACTGACCTTTTAAGTTAAAGAAAATGATATTCAGAAAATCAATAGGAAAGGAAAGTGACAAGGCCACTAATGTTGATTGCATCAAATCCAAGAAGGACTTTAAAGAACTCATTAGCCAAGGAGTCAGTATATCTGCATTCTTAGATTTACCTATCTGATACTTTAATTCTAGTTAGCTAGGTAGTTGACTGTAAGGACACACATGGTAATTCAGAATGGTTTGATTTATAGGGTAAGAATTTAACCAGGGAAATCGTGCAGCCTCATATTCATTTACTCTTCCCCCCTCCCCCGGTTTATATATAAATCTGTAATTTCATTGTAGTAAACCACAAATTTATAGAAATATGCATATTACTGGTATAGCAAGAAATAGTATTTTTCTCTAAGTAAAATTACTTTATATCAATGGGAAATAGAAAGAAAATTATTAACTCTAAACTTATTGTAAAATAAGTAAAATAATCTAAATTAAATTTGAAAATTAAATTTGTAAATTATTTGTAAAATAATCTAAATTAAATTTGAAAATTAACGACTTTTCCATGCAACAGAACCAAAAGGACTTTTTAAAAAAAATTTTTTTATTATGTTAGTCACCATACAGTACATCCCTGGTTTCTGATGCAAAGTTCGATGATTCATTAGTTGCGTATAACACCCAGTGCACCATGCAATACGTGCCCTCCTTACTACCCATCACCAGTCTATCCCATTCCCCCACCCCCCCCCCCGAAGCCCTCGGTTTGTTTCCCAGAGTCCATAGTCTCTCATGCTTCATTCCCCCTTCTGATTACCCCCCCCTTTCCTTATCCCTTTCTTCCCCTACTGATCATTCTAGTTCTTATGTTCCATAGATGAGAGAAATCATATGATAATTGTTTTTCTCTGCTTGACTTATTTCACTTAGCATTATCTTCTCCAGTGCCGTCCATGTTGCAGCAAATGTTGAGAAATCGTTCTTTCTGATAACTGAGTAATATTCCATTGTATATATGGACCACAGCTTCTTAATCCAGTCATCTGTTGAAGGGCATCTCGGTTCCTTCCACGATTTAGCTATTGTGGACAATGCCGCTATGAACATTGGGGTGCATATGGCCCTTCTCTTCACTACATCAGTATCTTTGGGGTAAATACCCAGTATTGCAATGGCTGGGTCATAGGGTAGCTCAATTTTTAACTTTTTAAGGGACCTCCACACTGTTTTCCAGAGTGGCTGCACCAACCTGCATTCCCACCAACAATGTAGGAGGGATCCCCTTTCTCCACATCCTCTCCAGCAATTGCTGTTTCCTGCCTTGTTAATTTTGCCATTCTAACTGGTGTAAAGTGGTATCTTAGTGTGGTTTTGATTTGAATTTCCCTGATGGCTAATGATTTTGAACATTTTTTCATGTGTCTGTTGGCCATTTTATGTCATCATTGGAAAAGTGTCTATTCATATCTTCTGCCCATTTTATGATTTATTTGTTTCTTGTGTATTGAGTTTGAGAAGTTCTTTGTAGATCTTGGATACCAGTCTTTTATCTGTAGCATCATTTGCAAATATATTCTCCCATTCCGTGGGCTGCCTCTTAGTTTTTTTGATTGTTTCCTTGGCTGTGCAGAAGATTTTTATCTTGATGTAGTCCCACATGTTCATTTTATCTTTTGTTTCTCTTGCCTTTGGAGATGTGTCATTAAAAAGGTTGCTTTGGCCGAGGTCATAGAGGTTGTTGCCTATGTTCTCCTCTAGGATTTTGATGGATTCCTGTCTCACATCAAGGTCTTTCATCCATTTAGAGTTTATCTTTGTGTATGGTGTGAGAGAGTGGTCAAGTTTCATTCTTTGCATGTAGCTGTCCAATTTTCCCAGCACCATTTATTGAAGAGACTGTCTTTTTTCCACTGGATGTTTTTTCCTGCTTTGTCAAAGATTAGTTGCCCAAAGAGCCGAGGGTCCATTTCTGGGTTCTCTATTCTGTTCCATTGGTCTATGTGTCTGTTTTTGTGCCAGTACCATGCTGTCTTTGTGATCACAGCTTTGTAGTACAGCTCGAAATCCGGCATTGTGATGTCCCCAGCTTTGTTTTTCCTTTTCAACAGTTCCTTGGCAATTCGGGGCCCAAAAGACCTTTTCTATTTTCCTTTGGAAAATATATCTATGTTTTTAATTATGTCTAAATAAGAGAATAGCTACTTAGAAACCCAAAATTGTAGGCATATACTATTCCTCATATTTTGGAAAGTGTTCTTAAGTTCAGATAATGAAAGAATAACTTTGGAATTTCTGTGATCCTCTGGTAAGGCTTTGTCAAGTTTAGGGAATTTAATGTCTCCTGAAATAAATATACTTTAGCCAGCTACTCCTAGTCTTTTTCTTGTTACTTCTCGGATCCATTTTAAGCTGCTTAGATATAACTTGGGAACAATGGTTAGTTTATGAAAATTCCTAAAAGAACTTGAAACGCACCAAGCTTTCCAGTTCACCCCTAAAAGGTGACCAAGTTGTAATTAAAGTGTATCTCCAACTATATGTTTGGGTCCTAGTAATTCCCAGACCCACACTGGTCCCAACAGTAGCTCAATATACAGATCATAAAAGGAATTAACTAACCAAGATAACAATGCCCGACACTAGTTAAAGGGGTAAGGATAGATTTTATTTAGGAATAACTATTCTAAGAGGGAAGAGGATACAGCGTGAACTGAATTTGGCTTCACCAAACTGATGAGGGAGCAGAAGGCTGCCTGAAGACAAAGCATAAGCTGACACCCTGCAACTTTCCCTCACCTCCCACTCCTGGGTGGGACCGGTGTGACATTCTTCCAGGAAGCCCCCAACCATCTTAATGCTTGCTTAATGCCTTGCTAGAACATTAAAAGAACCTTAACTTGACAATGGCAAGGCCTTGGTATCCTGTGAGTCTTATTTAATGTATCAAAGTGCTTTCTCAACCTCTGTTTTTGCTTACCTCCCCCAACCCCATAGTATATAATCAGCCACCCCTCACAACCTGGGGCAAGCAGCTCTTTCTGCCCACGGGTCCTGTCCCCGTGCTTTAATAAACCACCATTTTGCACCAAATATGTCTCAAGAATTCTTTCTTGGTCTTCGGCTCTGGACTCCACCCCACTGAACCTCACCGATATTCCAAATCCACATCAAAACCATAGGCAGGAGATTGAAGGCTGGGCTGAGTTAAGGGTAAGGTACTGAGTGATGTAAAGACTGTTTGGCTCATGTGACCAGGCCAGCTGGGTTTCTTAACTGACTCACATCCAAGGAAGAAACAAACCCTCCCCCAGCTTTATGACAGGAGGCAATGGTGCAAGTTATAGCAGGACCCCCCTGAAGTCAGGCCCTTCTCCTCCAGCAGGGAGCAAGAGTAAGAATGACCCCCTGGAATGTCTTCATCTTAAATGCATTCTCATGTTCTTGAGAAGGCGGTTCTGATGGTAGAGGATTTCCATCTCAAAGGGGGCAGAGAAGGATTGATAATGCCAGCTTTCTGTTACTTGGGTTTTGGTTGGAACAAATAGTAAATTCTGGCTGCTTTGAGCTGTCGTAAGCAAGAACTTAAGGGTACTGGAGTCTTTATCCTGGGGATGTGGCCTTGAGTGGTTAGAAACTCTGTTACAGTGTTTGTCTCTTGGTATGTTGTGTATGCACGGGGTAGGGATGGGGGTTTGAAAAAAATCTTTTGTGGTTTGAGTCTGCAGTTTTCCCTCACCAAGGTTGAAGCCTAGTTGAGGAAAGAGTTCAGAGGAGCTTAACTAGAGTTTGGTCAAAGAAAGTGTCTTTGTCAAAACTCAGCTTTGTTACCTGTTTGCTTGGTTCTCATCCCAGATGCACCAAAGAATTGGAGCCCCAAGACCAGAATGAAGAGATAGTTTACACTTTCAAGAGTGAAAGTGGGCCACCGCCAGAGCAAGAGGGGTAAGAGAAGCTCTAGCTGCATCCTTTTAAGCCTGCTTTCTGCATGTGTAAATTTGGCTTTGATTGACATTTTTGATTGACGGTTGGAGGTTATATAACATTTTGGCTTCTGTGCATGCGCCTACCCATGATGCCTTCTGATTGTGTTTATGTATGTGTTGTATATTTATGAGTGTTTAACGAGCTTCTGTTGTGACCTTAAAGGTACTTAAGGGCAAGTTGCACCTTTTGTGCACGTGCTCAGCTCTTGGAAGGCCCCTGTGGCTTTTGAGCCAGCTCTGTGGCTAGGCCTTTTCTGTTCTATTAGCCCTTAGAGGTGACTCTGAATGTGTGGGTGTTGATCCTAGAGGGCGGTTCCAAGGGTGTGGCCAGCACCTGCTTTCTCCCTGCTCACTCATTCGTAACTGTCTGATAGCTTCACATATGTGAGATAATGAATTTCCTGTGATACAGGATGATGGAACATGTGTGTGGTGTATTGTCAACTGCAGTAGAATGAATGGGATTAGTAGTATGGAAATTTCTAGCACTAACTTTCTGAGTTGTGTGTGTGTATTGTGTGTATCAGTCAGAGTTCAATTAAGTTCAAAATAATACAATATAATTATATTTTTCACAGATAGATATTCTTATGCAATTATAGGAGCCAGTTGGGCATTCTATGTAAGACTTGTTTTTGTGTCTGAGGCTGGGTCTTGAAGGATGGGCAGTTGGGAAGGGAAGATGGAAGCAATGTGTGGGGAAGACCAGCAACAAGCTGGAAACCACCCCCCGCCACCCCCCCCCCTTCAACTGCAGCCTATGAGGATGGACTGAAGCCCATATCACTTTTGACTCTGACCTTGGTGGGATGTGTCCTCAGGAGATAGGGGACCACTGTCAAGGTCAACATCATTGCTGCCCCACGAAAAGGAGTGCTTAGGGGAAGGTGAAACAGTTTAAGGAGGTAAGTGAGCAGATCAGAAAAAAGAGTGTGAGCAACAAATCTTCCCAAGAATCTCTCTTGTGGACCGTTCTAACCAGAATCTTAAAGTATATTCAGGAAAATGTAGTTCAACCTAGCCATGTTGATACATTACAAAGTCATAACAGTCTACCTCTTATCAACTTGGCAAACACACACATCTCTTGAAACCACACTTAATTATTAAAGACAAAGTCACATTCTGCCTTATATGAAACAATTATCCTGCCTATAAATGAAAAAAAATGTTAATGTTGCAAAGATGATAAATGATACAAAGTCTCTTTTTTTGTCTTTGTGTGATGTTCATTCTTGTAGCTAAGTCATACTTCTCTTCTGATATCTAGTAACTTTAGAAATAAGATACAACATTAATTACTATTAGCACATCTCCTGTTGGATGATAAGGAGATGAGAGAATGGGAAAAAGTTAAATAATTGGTTAAAATAAACACAAACATAAACGTGTTAAAGTAAGGAAGAAATACTCATAACTATGTCCTTCCTTGTTTTGCAAGTGCTCATATGATTGCAGCTAATATTTATAACTCAACTACTTATCCCATATTCTCTTTGCCCTCAGTATACACTCAGGTGGATTCTTGCCTGGTGGTATTATCCAACCTTAATTTCCGGGGGATCTTTTCCAGTAGCGCTGTACCTTGAACTGGATTTTGTAGTCTTCCAATTATTTCATCATAGTGCATGGGAATACTAAGAAACCTAATGGATCCCTTTCACTCTACAATATCTGCTCTTGCCCCATATTATGTAGTAGAAAACCAATGTCCCTTGATAGACAGGATCACTCACCCCAGCCAGTATAGTGATCCCTTCTTTTCCTGTTGACTCGCTGGCATAAGGAACCCAAAGGGCTAGGTAACAGTCTCAAATCTAGCAAACATGGCTGCTCAGATATTTGCAAATTTATTAAAACTAAGGAACTAATTTATTTGCTGGAAAGATGTTTGCATACAGAACATTTGTTTAGTTCAGGAAGTTTTAACTTGACCTCCATCTGAGCCAAAGGCTTTGGCATGCATGTTCTCTGTGACAATTAAAAAAGTATTTTTAGTAGCTATTTGTTCCACAAGCAACCCACTGAGTTTAGTAAGTTTGCTCTTTCCGGGATTCAAAAAAAATTAATTGTAAAAGGATAAATCACTCCAGAATTTAATTTTGTTTTATATGCTCAGAGCATTAGCTATTGAATCATCAAAACTCATTTCTCCATTTCTGATCCCACGCACCAAAAAATATTTGAAAATACAATTCTATCTTCTGGTTAGTAAAAGAAAGTACAAATTAATTCCAATCAAGCTGAAATTATACCAAATCAAAATTGGTTAGAAGACAATATGTCTCCTGAGGTGACTACTTGAAAGGAGAAAAGGTAGTGATGTAATTCTCCATTTAATTGTCTGCTTTATTTGGAAGCATTTGTTATGGTAATTCTTGAATTTGTCTAAAACATGCTTTTCTGGCTTTGTATTTATAGCTATCCTAGGCAACACAGTTTTAAAAAGAGGGCTGAATATGTCTGTGACACCAGTAATGATCTGTAGCCTTAACTGAGAATTGATTTTCTTCTACATATTCTATATTTCTTTGGATTTGATAATAGCTCTTTCTCCTTTTTCTTCTTTTATTTCTTCCCTCACTTTTTTGTCACACTTCTGTTTGAAACCCTTCTGGGGTTTCTGATAGAGTGATTCTCAATCTTTAGTGATAATAAAATCCCTGTTGGGACAATCTGCACTTTTAAAGTATGCCCCACAAAAATTCTGATGCCACTTTTAAGAAACATTAATAAATCAATAAATCTGCTCATGAGGCATGTACCCCTTTTATAACGTGTTGCCTGTATGCCTTCTCTTGTCTCGTGACCTTGCCTGTGTCCCCTGTTGCAATCACATCAAACAATTTCTCTTTTCCTGAGGAGATTAGTCCTCTCATACATCCTTATTTTTGCACATGATGTTCCCTTTCAGATTTAGTTACTAAATTAATTTGATTGTGGGTCATTTCTCAAGCCTATCAGAGTAACTCAGAATAAAATTTATGATACTGAATACTGGAGGCAATAAGCTTCATATCCATAAAAATAAGTCATTTTATCAACTTGTAACTAGAATAATTAAGAAATTTACTAAAAGGTCATCTTTTATATGCTTTCCCTCTCTCTTTTTAGAACTCAATACTTTTTGATTGGTTGATTTATTTGTATAATAAACTCTATGACCTTATAACTTGCAATACAATCTTCCTTCTTTACCCACATCACTGTATCCAAATACAAAGGTATACAACATTATGACCTTGACACTAAAAACACCAAAAGCTTTCTACAAATACATTTTCCAACTAGTTACTCCATTTACCATTTTTGTTTGGTATGTTTATCTTTTAAAAATTTGGAACTGTTTTCATAAATTTTTATGTAAACATTATAGCCGTCCTGGAGTCATTTTCTAAACTCACTAATATGTTTATAATAGACCCTGATATTTTACTTTTATCATCAGCAGAGGTGGGTCCTGTTGAATAAGAATTGTAAAATTAGACGTAATTTTAAGGTTTTTGATTAATTTTTTTTTTCTCAAGGCAGTGGCATATTGTTGATACTTCAACATATAGTAGTTATTTAGGTCTTTGCTCTACTGAGTGGAATATGATGGTGTGTCTCCCTCATGTATTCATTAGGGCCTATTTTACGAAATATGAATTAAATGTGTGGATTCATGAATATCAGCCTGTTCATCCCTTCTCTCTGTGATTCAGGTAATCAAAGCATGTGGGATGGCAAAGAGTGGAACTGGTGGGAAGCGGGTAACAGGAAGGCACAGCACATGAAGGACATATAGAAGGGTACTGTGACTCAGTTCCAAAGTCTAGATCACTGCAAAAGAGTGTTGACTGTGTCCCTAGTCCCCTAGCCACATGGGAGTGTTTTAGAGGAAAAGCTGCATGGGGATAAAGTGGAAATGCTATAATATTCAAAACTACAGCCACTGAGACCTAGACAGTTCTCCATGGGAAGTATTAGTGGAAAATCTCTGGAGAATAGTGTCCTCCCTCATGCCTGCAGTGAGACTAAGAATGTGCATCAGGGCCAGAACCATTTCAAATATCTACTGGCTTTCAAATATCTATTGGTGGAAAATTGGCACTTTTCCCATAGTAGGAAAGATTCTCCTCAAGAAGCGATATCTCTGGTTATGATACCTATAAGCAGAACTTGAAATGCAAATTCTTCCTCAGAGAGTGCTTTTGGGAGAAGGGGAGTGAGAGATCAAAATAGGGGAGATGAGGGGCATCACACAGAGACGTAGTCTCTGGCCCCCTTCCATGGGGAGCTCTGCATCAGAAGCATTGCTTCTACCAAGGAAAAGGAGCTTTTTTTTTTTTTTTTTTTTTTTTAAATCCTCATGTCAGTAATTATTTGGCTGTTGACTTTCAGAGAGTGTATCTTGGATGGGTAGTGATTCCCTTTAAGCTCAGGGTAATTCTCCACAGCAGCTTGGAGATAAGAGTGCCAGCCTGGGAAGGGTAATCTGTACAGAGTGCCAAAGCACCCACTCCCACTCACTCTTGCTTTCTGACACAGAGATACCTTGTGAATATTAAGAACGACTGATTACTAAGTAGGTAGAAACAAACTTGGGGGTTTGATAATGTATGTGGAAAACAAAGATTAGTCTGCGTGAAGTCAGGATGTTTTAATTCAGTTTTTTTTAAATGACCAGTTGATGAGGTTCTGACTAACCATCATATGTTAAACTCCATGAGGGTGGAGTCAGAGGTAGACATTTTTTTTTGTTACTGTACTTGCAACTCTAAGTACAGAGCAAATCATAAAATAGGTACACAGTAAATATCTGTCAAATGAATCAAATAATAAACATGAATTATATGAGAGATTGCATGAGTCAGGGCTCTACAAAAGAAGCAGAACCAGCACACACACACACACACACACACACACACACACACACCCCATGTCTATGCATATGTGCTGAGAGGTTTATTTTAGAAAATTGGCTCCTGTGATTATGAGAGCAATAGAGTCCAAAATATGCAGTGTAAGCTGGTGGTCTGGAAGCAGAATTCCTTCTTCCTCAGTGAACCTCAGGTCTTTTCTCTTAAGTCCCTCAACTGCTTAGATGAGGCCCACCCACATTATGAAAAATAATCTTTACTCAAACTCTACTGATTTAAATGTTAATCACTTCTAAAAAAATACTTTCAGAGCAACACCTAGACCTGTGGCTGACAAAACAACTGGGTACCATAGCCTAGCCAAGTTGACACATTAACCATCACAGAGACTGTCATCAGAGCTATCTTTGCAGTACTTATTATATTTCTCCAAGCAGGAAAGTTTTCATCAAATGAAAAATATAAATATATAAAAATATATAAAATATTAAAAATCCCATAGTAATAATTATATATCTACAATGTCACTTTTCTGAACCTTAGTGTATTGGAGTTTTCAATGATCCAGAAGCTAAAAATGATTATCAACTATATAGTAGAACAATGGCTTGATTTCTTTTTCTGTGCAGGTAAAAATGTTTCCATACACCAGTTAACTCAAAGTAAATCTTTCAATGTAGCATGAAAGACTGTGAAATTTTCTCTTTCACATAGAATATTTCATAGCAGAATCTCCAGAATGTTACACTTGATAATATATTTGGCGCATGTAAATTAAAACAGTGCCTTTGAAGATCATTTATAAAAATATAGAAGCTGGTATATAAGACCAATATTATAGTTTTTCAACTACAGTATCCTTTCGTTCACTTTTGAGAAACAATTGGCTAAAAATCGTGTAATATCTAAGAAAAGCATCATCCCCCACCCATTTGGATGAAGTGAAGGTTGACAATCTACCTGTCGAAGATGGTGACAGTGGGAGAGCTTGTGCCTTTGAGCATAGCTGAGGTGTCCAATGTAGAGTCCGTCCCCTGTTCCATATTCTCTTTGCTAAGATATGTACCATAGTGCCATGGCTTGTTTTGCAATTTTCTGGTAGATATTGTCATTTTCTGTTGAATGCTTCTCCTTTAATATACTTCAGTTGTCATATATACGTCTGCAGGCACTCACCTCTCTCCTTGTCTATTCCCTGCATCCTTCTTGAAGAACTTCTTCCTTTTTCTCTCTTTGACACGAACTTCTGCTTTCACTTCTGGCTATATTTCCCTTATGACACCTTCCTTTGTTTTACCTAGAGTTTCCTCTAGAATGCACCCAAAGTACCTTGAACCAGTCAGGTCACGTGTCACACAGTTTTTTTTTTTTTTTTTTTTCAGGGTCAGAAATTTTCTCTGGAAGTACATAATTGTTCAAAGGTATGGCTAGGCACTGACCAAACAACAACACATTCATTCAATCTAAATATTGATAAGCACTTGGTATGTCTCCCAAAATGCCTCCCAAACTGTGATAAGATAGAAAAATATCTCTTGTTGTATTAATAATATTTACATATGAAAATGAAAAACATGTTGGTCATGTTAAAGAGTCTATGGGAAAAAAAATTTCATGCTTTGATTTTCTCTGGTACAGGGCTTAGAAGGATGGTAACTGGGGCAAGGAATTAGTAGTTTTGAATATATTTGTGACTTTCATTCTGAGCCATGTTCTGTTACATTCTTCATAAACACAATCTTCGAGCAACTTACTGACAGAGATGAATGATTCTGTGTGTTACAGAGTAACCTTAAACTATAAAATACTGAGTAAATGTAAGAGGCAAAATAAAATATAAGCTTCTTTTTTAAAAATTAATTCCAGTATAGTTAACATACAGTGTTATACTAGTTTCAGGTGTACAATATAGTGGTTCAACAATTCTCTTAGTGCTCATCATGATAAGTGTACTCTTAATCCCCTTGACTTATTTTACTCGTCTCTCCACCCACCTTACTTCTGGTAACCATTAGTTTGTTCTCTATCGTTAAGAGTCACTGTTTTTGTTTCTCTTTTTTTTATCTTGTTAAATACCACATGTGAGTTAAGTCTTATGGTATTTGCTTTCTCTGTCTGATTTCACTTAGCATTATACCTTCTAGATCCATTCATGTTGTTGTGAGTGGCAAGATTTCATTCTTTTCTATGGTTCAGTAATATTCCAATGCAAATATACACCACATCTTCTTTGCCCATTCACCTACTGATGGACCCTTGGGACACTTCTATAATATGGCTATTGTAAATAATGGTGCAATAAACATAGGGTTGCATATATCTTTTCAAATCAAGTTTTTTATATTCTTTTGGTAAATACCCAGTAGTATAATTACTGGATCATATGGTAATTCTATTTTTAATTTTTTGAGGAACCTCCATACTGTTTTCCACAGTGGCTGCCCCATTTGCGTTTCTACAGAAAGTGCATGAGGGCTCCTTTTTCTCCACATCCTTCCCAACACTTGCTCCTGGTGCTGTTGATTTTAGCTATTCTGACAGATATCTCATTGTGGTGTTGATTCCCATTTTCCTGATGATTACTAATGTTGAACATCTTTTCGTTTGTCTGTTGGTCATCTGTATGTCTTCTTTGGAGAAATGTCTGTTCATGTCTACTGCTCATTTATTTTTCTGCCCATTTTTAGTTGGATTATTTGGGTTTGGGGGGTGTTGAGCTTTATTCTTTATATATTTTGGATACTAACCTTTTATCAGATGAGTCATTTCCAAATGACTCTCTCATTCAGTACGATGTCTTCCAGTTTTGTTGGTTGTTTTCTTTGCTGTGCAGAAGCTTTTTATTTTGATGTTGTACCAACAGTTTAGTTTTGCTTTTGTTTCCCTTGCCTCAGGAGAAATATCTAGAAAAATGTTACTATGGCCAGTGTCAAAGAGGTTACTACTTATACCTGTGCTTTCTTTTGAGATTATATCTCACATTTAGGTCTTTAATAATACATTTTGAGTTTATTTTTGTGTATGGTGTGACAAAGTGGTCCAGTTGATTCTTTTGTATATACCTATCCAATTTTCCCAACACAATGTTTTGAAGAGGTTCTCCTTCTCCCATTGCCTATTCTTGCCTCCTTTGGCAAAGATTTATTGACCATATAATCATAGGTTTCTTTCTGGGATCTCTTTTCTGCACCATTGATCTGTGTGTCTATTTCTGTGCCAGTAACATACTATTTGTATTACTACAGTTGTATATCTTGAAATCAGGGATCGTAGTACCACCAGTTTTACTCTTCTTTTTCAAGATTACTTTGTCTATATGGGGTCTTCTGTGGTTCCATACAAATTTTAGGATTGTTTGTTCTGGCTCTGTGAAAAAAGCTGTTGGTATTTTGATAGGGATTACATTATATCTGTGGATGCCTTTGGGATATTTTAACAATATTTGTTCTCCCAGTCCATGAACATGGAACATCTTCCCATTAGTTTAAGTTATCTTCAGTTTCTTTCATCAGTGTCTTATGATTTTCAGAGTTAAGTCTTTCACCTCCTTGGTTATGTTTATTCCTAGGTATCTTATTCTTTTTGGTGAAATTGTAAATGAGACTGTTCTCTTAATTCTTTTCCTGCTACTTCATTATTAGTGTCTAGAAATGCAACACATTTGCATTTATTGATTTTGTATCCTGTGATCTTATGAAAATCATTTATCAGTTCTAGTAATTCTTTTGGTGGAGTCTTCAAAGTTTTTTATATATAGTACCATGTCATCTGTAAGTTGTGAAAGTTTTACTTCTTCCTTACCAATTTGGATGGCTTTAGTTTCTTTTTCTTCTTTGATTGCTATGGCTAGGACATCTAGTATTATAATGTTGAATAAAAGTGAGAGTGGACATCATTGTCTTGTTCCTGATCTTAGGGGAAAAGCTCTCAGGTTTTCATCATTAAGGAAGATGTTAGCTGAGAGTTTTTCTTTTTTTTCTTTTTTTTAAAGATTTTATTTATTTGACAGAGAGACAGCCAGCAAGAGAGGGAACACAAGCAGGGGGAGTGGGAGAGGAAGAAGGGGGCTCCCAGTGGAGGAACCTGATGTGGGGCTTGATCCCAGAACGCCAGAATCACACCCTGAGCTGAAGGTAGATGCTTAACGACTGAGCCACCCAGGCTCCCCTGAGAGTTTTTCATGTATAGCCTCTATTATGTTGAAGTATGTTTCCTCTAAACCTATTTTTCTGTGTGTGTGTTTATCATGAGTGGATGTTGTACTTTGTCAAATGTTTTTTCTACATCTATTGAAAAGATCATATTGTTTTATCCTTTCTTATTGATTGATGTTATCACATTCATTAATTTTGTAAATATTGAACCATATTTGCATTCCAGGAATAAATCCCACTTGATTGTGATGAGTGATTATTTTTTAATATATTATTGAATTCAGTTTGCTAGTATTTTATGGAGGATTTTTGCTACTATATTCAGTGGAGATATCGGTCTATAATTCTTTTTTTTTTTTTTTTTTGGTAGTGTCTTTATCTGGTTTTGATATGGTAATGTATACCTTGTAGAATGAATTTGAAATTTTTCTTCCTCTTTCATTTTTTGGAATAGTTTGAGAATAGGTATTAAG